>NC_090399.1:71328475-71952898 GCF_036365525.1 Heterodontus francisci
CACCAGGTTTATTGTTCCTGAGACGGTTCATCCACATCAACACCAGGGCAATATTTCCTGAGACAGATCATCCACATCAACACCAGGGCTATTGTTCCTGAGACTGTTCATCCACATCAACACCAGGGCTATTGTTCCTGACAATGTTCATCCACATCAACACCAGGACTATTGTTCCTGACAATGTTCATCCACATCAACAACAGGACTATTGTTCCTGACAATGTTCATCCACATCAACACCAGGACTATTGTTCATGAGACTGTTCATCCACATCAACACCACGTCTATTGTTCCTGAGCCTGTTCATCCACATCAAAACCAGGGCTATTTTTTCTGACACTGTTGATCCACATCAACACCAGGGCTTTTGTTCCTGAGACTGTTCATCCACATCAACAACAGGACTATTGTTCCTGACGCTGTTCATCCTCATCAACACAAGGTCTATTGTTCCTGAGACTGTTCATCCACATCAACACCAGGGCTATTGTTCTTGAGACTGTTCATCCACATTAGAACAAGGACTATTGTTCCTGAGACTGTTCATCCACATCAACACCAGGGCTATTGTTCCTGACACTGCTCATCCACATCAACACCAGGGCTATTGTTCCTGAGACTGTTCATCCACATGAGAACAAGGACTATTGTTCCTGAGACTGTTCACCCTCATCAACACCAGGGCTACTGTTCCTGAAACTGTTCATCCACATCAACACCAGGGCTATTGTTCCTGAGACTGTTCATCCACATTAGAACAAGGACTATTGCTCCTGAGACTGTTCACCCACATCATCACCAGGACTAATGCTCCTGAGACAGTTCATCCACATCAACAATAGGTCTATTGTTCCTGAGACTGTTCATCCACATCAACACCAGGGCTTTTGTTCCTGAGACTGCTCATCCACATCAACACCAGGACGATTGTTCCTGAGACTGTTCATCCACATCAACACCAGGGCTATTGTTCCTGAACTGTCCATCGCCAATCAACACCCGGTTTATTGTTCCTGAGACAGTTCATCCACATCAACACCAGGGCTATTGTTCTTGAGACTGTTCATCCACATTGGAACAAGGACTGTTGTTCCTGAGAATGTTCACCCTCATCAACAGCAGAGTTATTGTTCCTGAGACTGTTCATCCACATCAACAACAGGACTATTGCTCATGAGACTGTTCACCCACAGAAACACCAGGGCTATTGTTCCTGAGACTGTTCATCCACATCAACAACAGGTCTATTGTTCCTGAGACTGTTCATCCACATCAAGACCAGGGCTATTGTTCCTCAGACTGTTCATTCACATCAATACCAGGGCTATTAGTCCTGAGACTGTTCATCCACATCAACAACAGGACTATTGTTCCTGAGACTGTTCATCCACATCAACACCAGGTTTATTGTTCCTGAGACGGTTCATCCACATCAACAACAGGACTATTGTTCCTGAGACTGTTCATCCACATCAACACCACGTCTATTGTTCCTGAGCCTGTTCATCCACATCAAAACCAGGGCTATTTTTTCTGAGACTGTTCATCCACATGAACAACAGGACTATTGTTCCGGAGACTGTTCATCCACATCACCAGCAGGGCCATTGTTCCTGAGACTGTTCATCCACATCAACACCAAGGCTATTGTTCCTGACACTGTTCATCCACATCAACACCAGGTTTATTGTTCCTGAGACTGTTCATCCACATCAACACCAGGGCTATTGTTCCTGAGACTGTTCATCCACATCAACAGCAGGGCTATTGTTCCTGAGACTGTTCATCCACATCAACACCAGGGCTATTGTTCCTGACACTGTTCATCCACCTCAACACCAGGGCTATTGTTCCTGAGACTGTTCATCCACATCAACACCAGGACTATTGTTCCTGAGACTGTTCATCCACATCAACAACAGAGCTATTGTTCCTGACAATGTTCAACCACATCAATTACAGAACTATTGTTCCTGACAATGTTCATCCACATCAACAACAGGGCTATTGTTCCTGACACTGTTCATCCACATCAACACAAGGGCTATTGTTCCTGAGACAGTTCATTCACATCAACACAAGGGCTATTGTTCCTGACAATGTTCATCCACATCAACAACAGGGCTATTGTTCCTGAGACTGTTCATCCACATCAACAACAGGGCTATTGTTCCTGAGACTGTTCATCCACATCAACACAAGGGCTATTGTTCCTGAGACCGTTCATCCACATCAACACCAGATCTTTTGTTCCTGAGACTGTTCATCCACATCAACACCATGGCTATTGTTCCTGAGACTGTTCATCCACATCAACACCAGGGCTATTGTTCCTGAGACTGTTAATCCACATCAAAACCAGGGCTTCTGTTCCTGAGACTGTTCATCCACATCAACACCAGGGCTATTGTTCCTGAACTGTCCATCTACATCAACACCAGGTTTATTGTTCCTGAGACTGTTCATCCACATCAACAACAGGACTATTGTTCCTGAGACTGTTCATCCACATCAACACCAGGGCTATTGTTCTTGAGACTGTTCATCCACATTAGAACAAGGACTATTGTTCCTGAGACTGTTCACCCTCATCAACACCAGGGCTACTGTTCCTGAGACTGTTCCTCCACATCAACACCAGGACTATTGTTCCTGAGACTGTTCATCCACATCAACAACACGTCTATTGTTCCTGAGCCTGTTCATCCACATCAAAACCAGGGCTATTTTTTCTGACACTGTTGATCCACATCAACACCAGGGCTTTTGTTCCTGAGACTGTTCATCCACATCAACAACAGGACTATTGTTCCTGACACTGTTCATCCTCATCAACACCAGGGCTATTGTTCCTGACACTGCTCATCCACATCAACACCAGGGCTATTGTTCTTGAGACTGTTCATCCACATTAGAACAAGGACTATTGTTCCTGAGACTGTTCACCCTCATCAACACCAGGGCTACTGTTCCTGAAACTGTTCATCCACATCAACACCAGGGCTATTGTTCCTGAGACTGTTCATCCACATTAGAACAAGGACTATTGCTCCTGAGACTGTTCACCCACATCATCACCAGGACTAATGCTCCTGAGACAGTTCATCCACATCAACAATAGGTCTATTGTTCCTGAGACTGTTCATCCACATCAACACCAGGGCTTTTGTTCCTGAGACTGCTCATCCACATCAACACCAGGACGATTGTTCCTGAGACTGTTCATCCACATCAACACCCGGTTTATTGTTCCTGAGACTGTTCATCTACATCAACATCAGGTTTATTGTTCCTGAGACTGTTCATCCACATCAACACCAGGGCTATTGTTGCTGACACTGCTCATCCACATCAACACCAGGGCTATTGTTCCTGAGACAGTTCATCCACATCTACCACAGGACTATTGTTCCTGACACTGTTCATCCACATCAACACCAGGGCTATTGTTCTTGAGACTGTTCATCCACATTAGAACAAGGATTGTTGTTCCTGAGAATGTTCACCCTCATCAACACCAGAGTTATTGTTCCTGAGACTGTTCATCCACATCAACAACAGGACTATTGCTCATGAGACTGTTCACCCACAGAAACACCAGGGCTATTGTTCCTGAGACTGTTCATCCACATCAACAACAGGTCTATTGTTTCTGAGACTGTTCATCCGCATCAATACACGGTTTATTGTTCCTGAGACTGTTCATCCACATCAAGACCAGGGCTATTGTTCCTGAGGCTGTTCATTCACATCAATACCAGGGCTATTAGTCCTGAGACTGTTCACCCACAGAAACACCAGGGCTATTGTTCCTGAGACTGTTCATCCACATCAACACCAGGTTTATTGTTCCTGAGACGGTTCATCCACATCAACACCAGGGCTATTGTTCCTGAGACTGTTCATCCACATCAACAACAGGACTATTGTTCCTGAGACTGTTCATCCACATCAACACCACGTCTATTGTTCCTGAGCCTGTTCATCCACATCATAACCAGGGCTATTTTTTCTGACACTGTTCATCCACATCAACACCAGGGCTTTTGTTCCTGAGACTGTTCATCCACATCAACAACAGGACAATTGTTCCGGAGACTGTTCATCCACATCAATACCAGGGCTATTGTTCCTGACACTGTTCATCCTCATCAACACCAGGTTTATTGTTCCTGAGACTGTTCATCCACATCAACACCAGGACTATTGTTCCTGAGACTGTTCATCCACATCAACACCAGGTTTATTGTTCCTGAGACAGTTCATCCACATCAACACCAGGGCTATTGTCCCTGAGACAGTTCATCCACATCAGCTGCAGATCTATTTTTTCTGACACTGTTCATCCACATCAACACCAGGGCTATTGTTCCTGAGACTGTTCATCCACATTAGAACAAGGACTATTGTTCCTGAGACTGTTCACCCTCATCAACACCAGGGCTACTGTTCCTGAAACTGTTCATCCACATCAACACCAGGACTATTGCTCCTGAGACTGTTCACCCACATTAGAACAAGGACTATTGTTCCTGAGACTGTTCACCCTCATCAACACCAGGGCTACTGTTCCTGAAACTGTTCATCCACATCATCACCAGGACTAATGCTCCTGAGACAGTTCATCCACATCAACAATAGGTCTATTGTTTCTGAAACTTTTCATCCACATTAGTACAAGGACTATTGTTCCTGAGACTGTTCATCCACATCAACGCCAGGGCTTTTGTTCCTGAGACTGCTCATCCACAGCAACACCAGGACGATTGTTCCTGAGACTGTTCATCCACATCAACATCAGGTTTATTGTTCCTGAGACTGTTCATCCACATCAACACCAGGGCTATTGTTCCTGACACTGCTCATCCACATCAACACCAGGGCTATTGTTCCTGAGACAGTTCATCCACTTCAACCACAGGACTATTGTTCCTGACACTGTTCATCCACATCAACACCAGGGCTATTGTTCCTGAGACTGTTCATCCACATTAGAACAAGGACTATTGTTCCTGAGAATGTTCACCCTCATCAACACCAGAGTTATTGTTCCTGAGACTGTTCATCCACATCAAGACCAGGGCTATTGTTCCTGAGACTGTTCATCCACATCAACACCCGGTTTATTGTTCCTGAGACTGTTCATCCACATCAAGACCAGGGCTATTGTTCCTGAGACTGTTCATCCACATCAACACCAGGGCTATTGTTCCTGAGACTGTTCATCCACATCAACACCAGGGCTATTATTCCTGAGACTGTTCATCCACATCATCACCCGGTTTATTGTTCCTGAGACTGTTCATCCACATCAAGACCAGGGCTATTGTTCCTGAGACTGTTCATCCACATCAACACCAGGGCTATTATTCCTGAGACTGTTCATCCACATCAACAACAGGACTATTGCTCCTGAGACTGTTCACCCACAGAAACACCAGGGCTATTGTTCCTGAGACGGTTCATCCACATCAACACCAGGGCTATTTTTCCTGAGACTGTTCATCCACATCAACAACAGGACTATTGCTCCTGAGACTGTTCACCCACAGAAACAGCAGGGCTATTTTTCCTGAGACGGTTCATCCACATCAACAACAGGACTATTGTTCCTGACACTGTTCCTCCACATCAACATCAGGACTATTGTTCCTGAGACTGTTCATCCACATCAACAACAGGACTATTGTTCCTGAGACTGTTCATCCACATCAACATCAGGACTATTGTTCCTGACACTGTTCCTCCACATCAACACCACGTCTATTGTTCCTGAGACTGTTCATCCACATCAATACCAGGGCTTTTGTTCCTGAGACTGTTCATCCACATCAACAACAGGACTATTGTTCCTGAGACTGTTCATCCACATCACCACACGGTTTCTTGTTCCTGAGACTGTTCATCCACATCAACACCAGGACTATTGTTCCTGAGACTGTTCATCCACATCAACACCAGGGCTTTTGTTCCTGACACTGCCCATCCAGATCAAAACCAGTGATATTGTTCCTGAGACAGTTCATCCACATCAACAACAGGACTATTGTTCCTGAGACTGTTCATCCACATCACCACCAGGGCTATTGCTCCTGAGACTGTTCATCCACATCAATACCAGTGCTATTGTTCCTGAGACTGTTCATCTACATCAACACCCGGTTTATTGTTCCTGAGACTGTTCATCCACATCAACACCAGGGCTATTGTTCCTGAGACTGTTCATCTACGTCAACACCCGGTTTATTTTTCCTGAGACTGTTCATCCACATCAACACGAGGTTTATTGTTCATGAGTCTGTTCATCCACATCAACACCAGGACTATTGCTCCTGAGACTGTTCACCCACAGAAACACCAGGGCCATTGTTCCTGAGACTGTTCATCCACATCAACAACAGGTCTATTGATTCTGAAACTGTTCATCCACATTAGAACAAGGACTATTGTTCCTGAGACTGTTCATCCACATCAACACCAGTGCTATTGTTCCTGAGACTGTTCATCCACATCAACAACAGGGCTATTGTTCCTGAGACTGTGCATCCACATCAAAACCAGGGCTATTTTTCCTGACACTGTTCATCCACATCAACACCAGGGCTTTTGTTCCTGAGACTGTTCATCCACATCAACACCAGGATCATTGTTCCTGAGACTGTTCATCCACATCAACACCAGGGCTATTGTTCCTGACACTGTTCATCCACATCAACACCAGGGCTATTGTTCCTGAGACAGTTCATCCACATCCACTGCAGAACTATTGTTCCTGACACTGTTCATTCACATCAACACCAGGGCTATTGTTCCTGAGACTGTTCATCCACATTAGAGCAAGGACTATTGTTCCTGAGACTGTTCACCCTCATCAACACCAGGGCTATTGCTCCTGAGACTGTTCACCCACATCAACACCAGGACGAATGCTCCTGAGACAGTTCATCCACATCAACAACAGGTCTATTGTTCCTGAGACTGTTCACCCACAGATACACCAGGGCTATTGTTCCTGAGACTGTTCATCCACATCAACACCAGGGCTATTGTTCCTGATACTGTTCATCCACATCAACACTTGAGATCGTAGTAAAAGAAGTTGCAAAGCAGTTTATGAAAAACATTTCTCGGAATTTGCAATTATTTTGTTTTCCATATTCTCCAGTGACTCTATTGTGTGCAGAAAATGGTTCATTACATCAGTTTATTCACTGGACTGTAACTAATATCCCTGAAAACATTCCCTTGATGACTGCTCCCATGGAGGTTTCTCTGTACTATTAATAAGGGTTCGTGTGATGAAGTGTCTGCATTGACGTTTCACAGAAGGAATGGGATACCCTGTAATTTATCAGGTCGAGCTCATTTACTACCCGATTCTTGCAGCCGTCAGTATTCCTGGTAAGACAGTTAAATGACGCGGTGAAAGATGAATATCAATGTGTGACACTTCATGTTATATTTACCCTCTTTGATGGCATCACTTAAGGAGCAAGTGATTGTCATGTTTTCTCAATGTGATTTATCAATTAAACTTATATTGCGGCTTGAATTTTCAGCACAGAAAATGCTAAAATATCAATTCCCTTTAATGTTTACAATGGAAACTTTTCACAGAGTTTGCTTGGTTATCAGATCAGAAATAAATGAGCAATTTTAAATCTCCTGATGTTGTGAAGTGGATTACACGTGTAACTTAGGATTCTAGGAGTTATCGTCTTTTTATTTTATTTCATGTTGACCTTTCGTGTAACAGCAGAAGTTTCTCTTGTTTGCATGGATTTGAATTCAGCTTTGATTTTGTTTCTCAATGGAAGTGGAAGGGAACTCCTGGTGATTTCTGTTACTGGTGCATGATCCACCGCTCGAGATTTTTCCATTCTTCACTTTGCTTGGTCAATATTTTAAAAGAAGGGAAGAGTTCACTGTCAATGTTGTACAAACGATAGCCTAACAGGGCGAGAGTGTGCTTCCCATGTTGGACAGTCTGTATTGTAACAGGACGAGATTGCGCTTCCCATGTTGGACAGTCTGTATTGTAACAGGACGAGAGTGCGCTTCCCATGTTGGACAGTCTGTATTGCAACAGGACGAGAGTGTGCTCTCCATGTTGGACAGTCTGTATTGTAACAGGACAAGAGTGCGCTTCCCATGTTGGACAGTCTGTATTGCAACAGGACGAGAGTGTGCTCTCCATGTTGTACAGACCGTAACCTAACAGTATACTCTCCAGAATGATAAAAACAAAATACTGCAGATGCTGGAAATCTGAAATAAAAACAGAAAGTTCTGGAAATACACAACAGGTCTGGCAGCCTCTGTGGAGACAGGAACAGAGTTAAAGTTTAGGGTCTGTGACATTTCATCAGAACCGGCAAAGGTTAGGAATGTAATAGGCTTTGATCGAGTGAATAGGGGGAGGGGAAAGAAGAACAAAAGGAAAGGTGTGCGATAGGACAGAGGACAAAAGAGATTAAATGACAAAGCTGTCACGGAACAAAGGCAAAGGAGCACTTAGCAATATGGAAAGACGAGGTCTGGAGAGAGTGTTAATGGCTGAGAAATGAACAGATCTGTCCAAAAGTAAAAACCTGAAAAACAAGTTTAAGACAGGCCCATAGTTAAAAAAGGAATAAAGTAAAATAAAACAAATAAAATGCAATAAAATGGAATGAAAAGACAGTCATTCTCTGAAATTGTTGAACACATTGTTGAGTCTAGAAGGCTGTCGAATGCCGAATGAGAAGATGAGGTGCTGATCCTCGAGCTTGCGTTGATGTTCACTGGAACACTGCTGCAGACCAATGACATGGAATAGGGTGGTGAATTACAATAGCAAGCGACAGAAAGCTTGTGGTAATGTTTTTGGCCTGAATGGAGGTGTTCCAGACATCAGTCACCTGAACTGTGTTTGGTTTCCCCAGTGTAGAGGCAATCGCATTGTGAACAGTGAATATAATATACCAGATTGAAAGAAGTACAAGTAAATCACTGCTTCACCTGGAATGAGGCTTTGGACTCTTGGATGGTGAAGAGAGAAGAGATGAAAGGGGAGGTATTACACACCCTGCGATTGCATTGGAAGATGCTATGGGAAGGGGACGAGGTGTCTCAGAGGGAATCATCCCTTTGGAATACTGAGAAGGGAGGAGAGGGGAAGGGATGATGTGTTTGGTGGAGGTAGCACACTGGAGGTGTTGGAAATCTCAGAGGATGACATTTTTGATGTGAAGACTGGTCGAATAGGAAGTGAGGGCAAGGGAAACCATGTTACAGTTCTGGGAGGGAGGGGAAGGTTCAGGCAGAAGTGCGGGAAAGACAAATCAGAAACGTCATTGTCAATGGTAGCATCACCAGAACCCAACAGGGTGGAGCTGATCTGCAAATACTTGCCTTTGGAGACAGTCGTGTTTTAGGTGCCAGAATTCTCCAGAATAATGTCAATACTTTTGGCTTTTACCGCAGCAGATGTTTCACTATCTGAGGGCCAGAACTTGTTTTACATTTTAATTTTCCCATACCTGCTTTTGCCACAGATTTCACTGCTACAAATAAATAGTTCTTTAAATTAAACTTGCATTTAATTCAGATCTGGAAATCTTATATTTCCAGGCTGTCTTATTCAACTTTAAATGATTCTTCAAAATGATTGGGGACAGTGTTGAGGTAAATTTCATGTTTTCTGTTTCTTACAGTTAACTTGGTGGCGATTGTGATTTTGTCTCGAGGAAAGTGCGGTCTCTCCAAATGTATCACTCACTATCTGGTGGCCATGGCAGTGGCGGATCTAATGGTGAGTATCATCCATGTGATATTACACCGGATTAATATCATGTACTTTCCAATTAGTTTCCTGTTTATAACTCCTGTGTGTACGGTGAACCTTGTCACATACACTGCAGCTTTAGACTGTTCAGTCTGGTTTACTGTCGCCTTCACTTTTGATCGCTTTGTAAAAATTTGCTGTCAGAAGCTGCAATCAAAATATAACACAGAGAAAACAGCGACTGTGGTTATCACCATCTTGTTTGTGGTGAGCTGTCTTGTAAATATTCCCTATTACTTTGCAGTTGACCCTGTATTTATAATTGACAATGTACCTTGGTATTGTGTTGCTACTGCTGATTACCTCACCTCTCCCTTGTGGAGGGTACACGCATGTATCAAAGGCATCATAACCCCAATCTTACCAATAGTTTTAATTCTGTTGTTCAATGCTTTGACTGTCAGACACATTATAATGGCAAATCGAGTTCGCAGTGGACTCCGGAGCAGGAGTGAGAATCAGAATGATCCAGAGGTGAAGAATCGGAGGAATTCCATGATTTTACTTTTCACTATTTCTGCCAATTTCATACTGTTGTGGATGACGTATGTTGTTCTTGTGATAGACCGGCCAGTGGAAAACTTTTACTATACAGACAAATATTACAGTAACCCGATATATATTGCACAACAAGTTGGATTTATGTTGCAGCTTCTCAGTTCCTGCACAAACACTTGTATCTATGGACTGACACAGAGGAAATTCAGAAAGGAGTTGAAGAATGGGGTGAAATATTTGTTTACACTGAATGGGAAATTGTGTCAATAACAATTGAAGAACATTGATCTGGAGCAGGGTTTCTTGGTTTACAAGTCACTTGCTTTTATATTCATTGTGGGCAGGTGAATGACAATGAGAAGACTGATTATCATTAACAATATTCTGGATAGTCGTGTATAATTACCAGATTATTATTGATGAATATTAATGTCGATAAACAAAATGATATAACATGAAATATCCCAATGTCAATTTCACTGCTGGATTTGTGGATTTACAGCAACTGTACTGTACACCATTAAAAGACATCAAATTAATTCCCCATAAGGAAGCAGTAACACTAAATGGTATATTCTGTCCAGTTAGAACAACCTCTGGAATCATGCTCTGACAGCCATTACAATTGGCCATTGGATCAATTCATGACAACTATTTTGTTTTTCTGGAACAAATTTGCATGGTTAGAAAAGGCACAAATGCAGAACAAAAAAACCTTCAAAAAGAGGCCAAGGTGGATGGGCGGCACAGTGGTTAGCACCACAGCCTCACAGCTCCAGGAACTCAGGTTTGATTCTGGATGCTGCGCGTGCAGAGCTGACAAGTTTTCCCTGTATCTCCGTGGGTTTTTGCCGGGTGCTCCGGTTTCCTCCCACATCCAAAAGACTTACAGGGGATAGGTAAATTGGCTGTTGTAAATTGCCCCCAGTGTAGGGAGGTGATAGGGAATATGTGATTACTGTAGGGTTAGTATAAATGGGTGGTTGTTGGTCGGCACAGACTCGGTGGGCCGAAGGGCCTGTTTCAGTGCTGTATTTCTAAATAAATAAAATAAAAATGGATTCAAATGTTAGAGAAACATCTAGTCTTTGTTGGTACCTTGACTGTCTCCTTCACTCATAGAATGTCCTATACTGGCCTCATATTTGCTGTCCTTAGTCCATGGGATAGATTCTTGAGTGTTTCTGCTCCACAGCTGGTTCATGTTGGACCACATTAATCAGGCCTCACTGTTATCTATGTGGTCAATTCTCCAGGGTCATCCTGGAATGCAATGATAGCCCCTGTGACTCTTCTTCACTATCATCAAACATTATAAATCCCTCTCCCTTACATCCTCCTCCCTTACCTCCAACAACACGTGATAAACTCAGCAATGTCTTTGCCTCTCTCACGTTGAAAGCAACTGTTCACCTGCTCCTGTTGAAATCAGCCTTCGATTGTCCACCAAACCAACCATTTGTATCCTGAACCAACTGCTTTCACCAATCTCTCTCCTATCTCACCTCAATCTCTAAGCAAATGTCTCCAGTCCTTGAAAGTCTCCTCCTGCAACCTTGAGCTTATTTCCACTCGAATAATAATCAGTTCTGTTCCCGGGCCTCATATTAGTTGATATTTGGCATGTGTCTCTATTCTCACCTTCTTCTCCATCCCTTTCAAAACAACCACTGTCACCCCTTCCTCAAACATCAAGGCACATCCACTCCATTCTTAAAAAAGTAACTACAATCCCATCTCACACTTCCCTTTCCTCTCCAAATCCCTTCAACATGTTGTTGTCTCCCAAATCCGTGCACATCCTTCCAACAGTATCATGTTTGTATCTCTTCAATCAGGTTTCCACCCCGACCTCAATATTCAAACGGTCCCAGTAAAGTGAAATCTTCTGTGACTGTTACTGTGGTGCACAATCCCTCCATAAGACCTCCTCAGTCTCCCTGTAATCTTTAATAAGGTTGACCACGCAATTTGCCTTCAATGTCTCTGATCCATTAGCCTGATAACTGGTACTGTCCTTGTGTATTTCTGCTCTTATCTGCTATCCAAAAGAACCTTCACGTTTTGTCTTGGAGCCTCCAAGGATCTACTCTAGCTCTCCAGCGGTTCTTTCCCATCTCCATGCTGCCCTTTGAAGATATTATCAGAACACATAGGGTCAGCTTCCACATGTACACTGACGGCACCTATTTCTACCTCTCCATTCCACAACTCAACCCTGACAATGCCACTGAGTTTCTGATTGCTTGAATGACGTTTAATATTTGTAATTCACAGTTTCCTCCAGTTATACATTGGGAGGACGGAGCCACAATCTTCAAGTCCACAGCACAAACTCTGCACGTTCCACTTTCTACTACTGCTCCTTGGCCTTTGGCTTAGTTGGACCCATAATGTCTGCAACCTTGGCTTCCCATTCGACACCACAATGAGTTTCAGGAACTCATATTCTCCAATCACAAAGACCACCTACTTCCATAACATCAAATTCCTCCCTTCACTCCATCGTCCACATGCTGTTGAAACTCTCATCCATGCTCTTGTCATCTCGAAACTCACATCCTATCCCATCCAAGCTCCTCTCTATGCCTGGCATATTCTTGTTGAACTACATTAGGTCCTAGGCCTCCAAAACCTTGAATTTAACGTTCAGATTCTTGTGTTTAGATCATTACTTATGATAATATATTTCTATATCAGGAACATTCTGCAGCCCGACTAAAACCAACCCTCCACTCACAACTGTCTTTTCCTCTAACACCCATGTTAGTGCTCTGTCCCTTGGCTTGACCACGCCCGGTGATGACTTCAACAATCAAATCATCTCGGGATCAAAATGGCAATCAGATCTAAACATTTATCTTCATCTGTGCCACTAGTTCATCCATGTTAAGATGAAATCTTCACGCATTCTGAGAAAGAGGCTTTAATTTTATTGTTTTACTATTATTGTTTGGAGAGACCTTATTCCTTGGTGCACTGTTACCGTTAAACTCTCTGTCCCTTCCTGTCCTACTCTGCTGTCTGGAGTTAAATCGCTACACTGCTCTGTTGCCTGGAATTTTCTCTTGTTTTTGCAATCTCTCTTCACCTGAAACCTCCCCTACCTTTTTAATTCAAAGCCTTGCCCATATCCCGAGGATCACCAGGAACCTGATCCCAGACTGGTTTAAGTGGAGCCCATACCAATGGAACAGCTCCCTGTTTTCCCAGAAATGGTGACAGTGCCCCATGAATTGAACCCCTCCTTTCCAAACCACTCATTGAACCACACATTTAATTCTCTAATCTTCTTGACTCTGTGTCAATTGGTGTGTGGCCCAGTTAACAATCAGTGATTATTACGTTTGAGGTTCTGCATTTTAATTGGTTCCCAAAATACTCAAACTCCGTCAGCAGAACATCATTCCTGTTACTTTCTATGTTGTTTCTTCCCATGTGGACCATGACAACTGGATCCTTCCCCTCCCAATCCTAGTTCATCTCCAGATGTGAGGTGACATTCACCCTGACACTGGGCAGACACTCAACCTTTGGAACTAGAGGTCACAGCTGCAGATAAAAGTATCTATCCCCTGAATATAGTGTCCCCTATCATTGCCACATTCTGTTTCACTGCCCCACTTGAATGGCTTCCTACACCATGGTGCCATGGTCAGTTTGCCCATCCACCCTGCAGTCCTTGTTCTCATTCATACAGATAGCAAGTACCTCATGCCTGTTGGTCAAAGTCAAGGGCCAAGGTTGCTCTATCATTAAATGCTGGATCTCCAGACCTGTCTGACTCACATACACATCCTTCTTTTCCTGACCATTCACTAACTCCGAATTTCAACTTAACCGAAGGGGTGTGACTACCTCCTGGAAGGTTGAGTCCAGGTAAGTCTGCCCCTCTCTGAGGGTGCACAGTGTATGCAGCTCAGACTCCAATAAAACAACTCCGAGACCAAGTTACTTGAGCTACAGACATTTATCTCAGATCTGCTTGTCCAGCAGCATAATCCTCTCTGCAAGCTCCCACATGTTCCAATTAAGGCACATCATCTGTTCTGCCATGTCTGTTTAATGTTCTTTATGAGCCTTCATTTCGAAGATACACTCCATTGTGTTGTGCAGCACTACCACCGTGCTAAATGGGATAGAATTAGAACAGATCTAGCAATACAAAATTGGGCATCCCTGAGTTTCTGTGGGCCATCAGCAGCAGCAGAATTGTACTTCACCACAATCTGTAACCTCAAGGCCTGGCATATTCCATATTCTACTGTTACCATCAAGACACGAGACCGACCCTGGTTCAGTGAAGATTGCAGGAGGGAATGCCATGGTCATTCAGAGAGAAAAGGAACAAGAGTAGGCCATTCGACCCTTCAAGCCTGCCCCGCCATTCATTATGATCATGGCTGATCATCCAACTCTGTAACCTGTTCCCTCTTTCCCCCCATATCCTTTCATCCCTTTTGCCCCAAGAGCTATATCTAACTCTTTCTTGAAAACATACAATGTTTTGGCCTCAACTGCTTTCTGTGGTAGTGAATTCCACAGGCTCACCACTCTCTGGGTGAAGAAATTTCTCCTGATCGCAGTCCTGAAAGGTTTACCCCGTATCCTTAGACTATGATCCCTGGTTCTGGACTCCCACAGCATTGGGAACATCCTACCTGAATCTATCCTGTCAAGTCCTGTTAGAATTTTATAGGTTTCTCTGAGATCCCCCCTCACTCTTCTGAACTCCAGCGTATATAATACTAACTGACTAAATCTCTCCTCAGTCGTCAGTCCTGCCATCACAAAAATTAGTCTGGTAAACCTTTGCTGCACTCCCACAATAGCAAGAACATCCTTCCTCAGATAAGGAGACCAAAACTGTACACAATATTCCAGGTGTGGCCTCACCAAGGCCCTGTATAATTGCAGCAAGACAACCCTGCTCCTGTACTCGAATCCTCTCGCTATGAAGGCCAACATACCATTTGCCCTTTTTGCCGCCTGTTGCACCTGCATGCTTACCTTCACTGACTGGTGTACGAGAACATCCAGGTCCCGTTGCATATTCCCCTCTCTCAGTTTATAGCCGTTCAGATAATAATCTGCCTTCCTGTTTTTGCTACCAAAGTGGATAACCTCATATTTATCCACATTATACTGCATCTGCCATGCATTTTCCCACTCTCTCAACTTGTCCAAATCACCCTGAAGCCTCTCTTCATCCTCCTCACAACTCACCCTCCCACCCAGTTTTGTGTCATCTGCAAATTTGGAGATGTTGCATTTAGTTCCCTCGTCTAAATCATTAATATATATATTGTGAATCTGGTCAAAATGAGGTGTCAGCCTGGTGAAGCTACAACACAGGGCTACTTGCCTGCCAAACTGCGTAATCAGCTTGCGATAGACAGAGCTAAGCCACCTCATAACAAACGGATCAGATCTAAGCTCTGCAGTCCTGCCTCATTGAGTCATGAATGGTGGTGGACAATTAAACAATTGGTGGAGGTGGCTTCACAAAGATCTCCATTCTCAGTGATGGGGGAGCCCAGCACATCAGTACAAAAGATAAGGCTGAAGCATTTGCAACAATCTTCAGCCAGAAGTGCCAAGTTGATGATCCATCTCGGCCTCCTTCTGAAGTCCCCAGCATCACAGATGCCAGACTTCAGTCACTTCGATTCATCCTGTGTGATATCAAGAAACGACTGAAGGCACTGGATACCGCAAAGGCTATGGGTCCTGACAATATTCCGGCAATAGTACTGAAGACCTGTGCGCCAGAACTAGCCGCGCCCCCAGCCAGGCTGTTCCAGTACAGCGACAACACTGGCATCTACCCTGCAATGTGGAAAATTGCCCAGGTATGTCCTGCACACAAAAAGCAGGACAGGAACAACCCGGCCAATTTCCACCCCATCAGTTTACTCTTTTTCATCAGTAAAGTGATGGAAGGTGTCATCGACTATCAAGCGACACTTGCTTCGTGATAACCTGCTCAGTGATGCTCAGTTTGGGTTCCGCCAGGGCCACTCTGCTCCTGACCTCATTACAGCCTTGGTTTAAACATGAAAAAAAGAGCTGAATTCAAGAGGTGAGGTGAGAGTGACTGCCCCTTGACACCAAGGCAGTATTTGACCGAGTATGGCAACAAGGAGCCCTAGCAAAACTGAAGTCAATGGAAATCGGGGGAAAACTCTCCGCTGGTTGGAGTCATACCTCGCGCAAAGGAAGATGGTTGAGGTTGTTGGAGGTCAATCATCTCGGCTCCAGGAAATCACTGCAGGAGTTCCTCAGGGTAGTGTCCTAGGCCTAACCATCTTCGGCTGCTTCATCAATGAGCTTCCTTCAATTATAAGGTCAGAAGTGAGGATGTTCGCTGATGATTGCACAATGTTCAGCACCATTTACAACTCCTCAGATACTGAAGCAGTCCGTGTAGAAATGCAGCAAGACCTGGACAATATCCAGACTTGGGCTGATAAGTGGCAAGTAACATTCGCAACACACAGATGCCAGGCAATGACCATCTCCAACAAGAGAGAATCTAACAATCTCTCCATGACATTCAATGGCATTACATTCGCTGAATCCTCCACTATCAACATTCTCGGGGTTACCATTTACCGGAATCTGAACTGGAGTAGCCATATAAATACCATGCCTACAAGAGCAGGTCAGAAGCTCGGAATCCTGCGTTGACTAACTCACCTCCTGACTCTCCAAAGCCTGTCCACAATCTACAAGGCATAATCAGGAGTCTGTTGGAATACTCGCTACTTGCCTGGATGGAAGCACCTCCAACAACACTCAAGAAACTCGACACGATCCAGGACAAAGCAGCTCGCTTGATCGGCACCCCATCCACAACTTTCACTCCCTGTACCACCGATGCACAGTGGCAGCAGTGTGTACCATCTGCAAGATGCACTGCAGCAACGCACCAAGGCTCCTTAAATAGCACCTGCCAAACCCGTGACTTCAACCAACGAGAAGGACAAGGGCAGCAGATGCATGGGAACATCACCACCTGCAAGTTCCCCTTCCAGTCATGCACCATCCTGACTTGGAACTATATCGCCATTCCTTCACTGTCACTGGGTCAAAATCCTGGAACTCCCTTCCTAACAGCACTGTGGGTGTACCTACCTCACATGGACTGCAGCCGTTCAAGATGACAATTCACCACCACCTTCTCAAGGTTAATTAGGAATGGGCAACGAATACTGACCTAGCCAGCGACGCCCACATCCCATGACTGAATAAACAAATGTATTTGATTACACAACTAGTTACTAATTTTGTCAAGTAATCGCAAGTTATTTTTTTAGATTAGAGATACAGCACTGAAACAGGCACTTCGGCCCACCGAGTCTGTGCCGACCATCAACCACCCATTTATACTAATCCTACACTAATCCCATATTCCTACCAAACATCCCCACCTGTCCCGATATTTCCCCACCACCTACCTATACCAGTGACAATTTATAATGGCCAATTTACCTACCAACCTACAAGCCTTTTGGCTTGTGGGAGGATACCGGAGCACCCGGAGAAAACCCACGAAGACACAGGGAGAACTTGCAAACTCCACTCAGGCAGTACCCAGAATCGAACCCGGGTCCCTGCAGCTGTGAGGCTGCAGTGCTAACCACTGCGCCACTGTGCAGTGGTCATGGATAGTGTCTTGTTCTTGCAGTTTTTTTTTCAGAATATGCGGTTTGCCATTAAGGCTTGCAAGGGATCAGTACTGCTTTAAGAGACAGCAAGCCTGAGGAGTTTTTGGAAGGTGCATTTTTGTTGCCTTAGAAACAGCCATTTGGAGACTGCGATTCAAAGGATGCATTCTCGATACCATGGAAACAGCCACTGGGAGTGAGCCTGATGCGATACAGTTTGAACTGGCAGTTAGTAAGAAAGTCTGAACATACACAAACAGAAGACACAGATAGCTGTGGTGTCAGTGCTGAAAAGGAGCTCTCAACCATTTCAACTGAAGGAAATAGGATTTTTGTCTGTTTAATCGTTCTCTCTTGAAATTCTAAAAAGTCAAGCCAAGACAGAGATCTCTGATAATTTAAATTTAAGAAAGGGAAGTTAGACTGTGACTCTCTTTTATCCCTCAAAAACTCTAAAGTCATTGATTCGGTTGAAAGTGCTTGCAGGCCGTTAATTGTTGAAATTCGCTGGACTTCGCACAACATTCTGTGAGGGCTTCGAACAACATTCTGCAAGGACTTCCAGCAACATTCTGTCAGGATTTCGAACAACATTCTACGGGGACTTCGAACAACATTCTGTGAGGGCTTCGAACAACATTCTGCAAGGACTTCCAGCAACATTCTGTCAGGATTTCGAACAACATTCTACGGGGACTTCGAACAACATTCTGTCAGGACTTCGAACAACATTGGACTGTAAATGTGCAAGGACTCTAAATTGTCTATTTTTAAATCTTCGTGGTGTTGAAGAATTTACCTCTTATAATTAAAGAGTTAATTGGTTGATTTAAAGACAGCTGGTTTGGTTAGCCTCATTTGGGTGTTAATAGATGGTACAATTCGGTTGGGTCTTTCTTTAATTTGGAAAGTTTTAAATGGTATGTTCGCCGATCTGTGGAAAGACGGGATTGAATTAACAGTGCATCGGTCCATTTGGTCCCTCCAATCGTCCTCCTGTGCTAGAAGATACCACAAACAGATCATATATTTTGATTGGGGGCTTTGACAGGAACAGTCGGTCGTAACAACAGTTACAGATGTAGAACACCAGCAAAGTTTCTGACTGATAATAGAGGGGAATTTGTCAATGATAAGTTCAAAGACTTGTGAAAATATGAACATCATGAACATGAATACCACAGCTGAAAGTCCTTTCAGAAATGGACTCTGTGAAAGGAATCAGGTGGTGATCGCTGAAATCTTGCAAAAACAAATTAACTGATGAACCACAATGCAAGGTGAAAACCACCTGACATGGACGGTTCCCACAAAGAAATCACTCCAGACAGTTGGAGACTACAGTCCCTATCAATTAGTCTGTGGGTGACACCACAAATTACCTTTTGGTCTGTGCAATAGTCCTCCTGTGCTAGAAGATCACAATCAGCTCCATTTTACTGCGTAGTTGAATAATTGAAAATTTAAAGAGCTCTGAGACATAATTTAAGATCATCTGAGACAGATTTCACTTCAGTAGATTTAGTATCCTATAAAGGAGAGAATCATAGGCAATGAAGTGACCCTGAAAAGGTAATAAATGGTTTTGGGAAAGCAGTATTTCGCAAAAATGGCAATCAAATTGTAAAGATTCATTCATCACGATTAGTCAGCATTAATTACAAAATCTCAGACTCTGTGCAGCCAATGGATGTAAACGGGACAACGTGTACAGGAAATGCTCATGTGCTTTGTGATGAAGTTTCTGAGAAGCAGCATGGTGTGGATTAATTGCTGGTAGTGGTAATTGGAATGATTATGACAAGGCTATTACATCCATCGACCAATTACCCAGACTGGGTACTCAGTGACACATATTCCAGATTAGAGGTATACAACAGTTGTGAGGTGTGCACGAAAAGCAACT
Source organism: Heterodontus francisci (assembly GCF_036365525.1). NCBI lineage: Eukaryota > Metazoa > Chordata > Chondrichthyes > Heterodontiformes > Heterodontidae > Heterodontus > Heterodontus francisci. The sequence goes on from NC_090399.1 coordinate 71,348,380, forward strand.
GGCAAGTTGAAATATTAGTTGAATGTTCAGCATCATGGTTTAGAAATGAGGTCCATGGACTGGCAGAATCTGCATGAAAGCACAGTCCAATTACTGGGAGTGAGACCAGAAATTACCCATTTAAGACAAAGCTTCTGATCGCTTTTCTTTATTCTTTCATGAGATATGGGCATCGTCAGCAAGGCCAGCATTGATTGCCCATCCTTAATTGACCTTAAGAAGGTGTTGGTGAGCCACCATCTTGAACTGCTGCAGTCTGCCAGGTGCAGATACACCCACAGTGCTGTTAAATAGGGAGAGCTTGCAGCAGTAGTCCCGGCAGACATAACAGTGCAAGTAGAGTCCATAACTTGAATTAATTAAACAATGCGATAAAGCCAACAGAGAACAGGACTAGAAGCAGAATTCCTTATGACTGTGAAGTTTTGGTGGCTGCTTATAATCTAGAGGAGCAAACAATAGGAGAGACAAAAAAGAAGGGAGTGAGATAGTTGGAGCGAGTTTGGAATTTATACTGAGTTACCAGGTAATGTGAAACAAACTTTGTGACAAAGGTTGTTTTGTGATGAACAACTCCTTGCAAATTTACCTTATGAGGCGAAAGCTTGGGGTTTTGAAGAATAACTGCATGATACAGATGTTTGAGTGGATACTTAAAATTCGAAAAGTACTCTAAAAACACTTTCAGATTTTTTGGCCACATAGTCTTGGAGTATAGGTCAATTGACATAAAAGTTATATCTCTGCACGGCAATATTTATCAGAAGTGTTTCTGAAACTATGCAAAGAGGCAGCAGATGAAGGCTGAAAACCTTGGAGACTGAACAAATGTGTCTATGGCCTGAATGGATTTGGTATTTTCCAGTGAGATGTGTTCAACTAAAAGTAAATCCTACAATTTTTCATTGGATTCACAAAGGGAAACTTTTCGGCATCATCATGAAACATGTTATGATTTCTTTTGGAGCGGTACTGTGAAATTTGTGAGATAGGTTATTTTTGAAAACAGAGTCATGTTGTCGAAGCTTTTTGTCTTGCACTCAACAGGACAATCCGCAAGAATAACCAATGTAAGGGAAAACAAAAACTTATTCTGCATGAGAAGACCGTGCTGATCGGTTGGCAAGTGAACTCTGGTTGGTAGAGGCGTTGCCACGGAGAATGCACAAGTTTATGGTGACTGACAGTTAACTGCCAAGCTTTGTTTGAAATTTAAACCAGGCACCTTGACTCTGATTGGTCAAGGCATTGCCCTGAGGAATGAACCAGTGAGTGGCTCTCACTTATTTTGTTCAGCTGAAACAGGTACAATGTTTGTACATATTCTTTCAGTCTGCAAGTAACAGGGCCCTGTGTATTAATATATGTAGCTTGCAGTACACATACGTGCTCCACACTGCGAGCCCTCCTGACAATCTTAAATTGGTTTTTAGCATCATTCTTAGCCCATTGTGGATTATTTAGCTTCTCGGCCTTTTGGCTATGATCAATTGTAGTATCTGTTCTTATCAGTGCTTATTTGATTGAGAAGAGACCATGATCATTGCCTTTTGATCCTGGGGAAGCTTTGAGTAAAATGGCTATAACCAATTTTCGAGCTTCGGGCCAGGGAGTGCGCAACACCGTTCGGGTGGTCGTGAAGGACAAGGAAGGAGATGCACCGGTCAATCGCACCTTTTTCATCAAGAAAATTCTCTTCGATTGCTGCGGATTTCAAGCGACGGACGTCTTCTGTCTGCAGGATTTCCCCAGCAGTGGATACTTCGACGTGACGTTCCGGAACGTGGCGGGATGCATCAAGTTCCTGAAGGCGTTCAAGGAGAAAGGGGACCGGGCGCCACTGTCGATCCTCACAGCGGAGCCGCTCTTCACGCTTCCGTCACAACGGGACCGGGTGGTGACGATTCACCTCTACAACCCCCATGTTCCGGTGGTGGATGTACTCACCTATCTCGCCAGGTACGTTGAGGTGGCCGGCAGCAGCACTGATGTCAAGGACCCCTTTGGGATCTGGACCAGCAAGCGGCAGGTCAAGGTGATCTTGAAGGTAGATCCCAGTGGAGCCATCATCCACCCTCCCTCCAGCTTCGCTATCGGGGGAAGTCGAGGCTTCTTGGTCTACGCTGGGCAGCCCAGAGTTTGTCGCAGCTGTGGTAAATCTGGTCACATGGCAGCCAACTGCAGCACGGTTGTTTGCAAGAACTGCAAGGAGGAAGGCCATCAGACCAAGGACTGTAAGCAGACTAAGTGTTGCAACTTGTGCGGTGCGGCAGGCCATCTCTACAAGACCTGCCCCAAACGTTGTCTCAGCTATGCTCAGGCGGCAAGGTCCAAGGAATTGCCGGGCGAAGGTTCGACGAAGGCGTCCGCTGTTCGAAAGGAGACCAGCAACCTTCTCCGCAGTGAGGAACTTCAACCTGAGAAGGAAGGGGAGGCGGCTGAAACCAACGACCCAGCACCTACCCAGCGCCCGGAAACCCCTCCTCCACAGACAGAATCAATGGAGGAGGAGGCAGCAGATGGACAAACAGGTCAGTGGCAAGTGGTCCAGAGGAAAACCACAAAGAAAAAACATCCCAAAGCCACCACCCAAACCAGTGGCAAGAGGAGGCTCTCTTCTGAATCAGACTGCAACAACTCCTCTTCACTGGACGGGGAAATGCTGGAACGACAGCCCCTTCAAAAGAGGCGGCAGAACTCCGAGATGGATGATAAAGCATCCCAGCCCCCGGGCACTGGAAGCTGTGATGGGCCCGGCGTGCCCCAACCCCAATTCCCCACACGTAACGACGTGGCCAACGCATCTCAGCTCCGGGACACCGGGAGCAAAGACACGTCTGGCGCACCTGAGCTCCGGGAGACCGGGAGCTGTGATGTTTTCGAGGAGGAACAGATGGAAGCAGCTGAGGACAACCCAATCCTCTCTGCCTACAAGACCCCCCCGATGTCACCCGAGCGGCACAAACCCTGCATGAAAAATCAGGAGGGGTTTCTGAGCCCAACCAACGTGAAACTGCTTGCGCATACGATGGGTATGCAGGAACATCCCGAAGGGGAAGGACTGGGACTAGCGAGGACAAATGGTATGGGAAGCAACAACTAATTTTTAGTAAAAAATGGGTGTAAGAATTGCTTCCATTAATGTGCGTAGCATTAAATCTACTACGCGATGTGTTTCAACCTTGGATTACCTTGCCAAGGTCAAAGCTGACCTACTGTTTCTGCAGGAGTGTGGAATACCACACCTCAGCACCTACAGGCAGTGGTCGCGATGGTGGTCCCACGGGCCATCGATCTGGTCGGGGGGTAATGACTGCCGTTCCTCCGGCCTGGGTATTCTGCTGCGGGGAGGTAACTTCACCATCTCCGAAGTTAAGGAGGTGGTGGGCGGCCGCCTCCTCGTAGCAGACGTGATGTACAACAACGCTCCGCTCCGGTTGATCAACGTGTACGCCCCGGTACAACGCAGCGAGCGGCTGACCGTCTTCCAGCAGCTCCCACTGCTGCTGGCGACGTCCAGGCCGGTCATCCTAGGCGGTGACTTCAACTGCATCATCGATGTGGCTGGACGATCCGGCAGTGACGACAGCAAACTGGACGCTACATCCAGATTCCTAGTAGAAACAGTTAAGGATGCCAAACTGCACGACGTCTTCAGCAAACCTGCAGACGGAGCGCAGCGCAGATACACATGGTCAAGATCGGACGGGTCTGCCCGTTCCAGGATTGACTTCCTGTTTGTTTCCCGTGCTGTCACGGTCGGATCCACCGACGTCAAGCCGGTGTTCTTCTCCGACCACTGCCTCTTACTGGCCGACTGTCACTTACAGGACGACCAGCGGGTTGGCAGAGGGACGTGGAAGCTCAATGCGACACTGCTGACCCCAGAGAACGTTGAGGAACTCAAAAGGGATTACAATGGTTGGAGGACCGTGAAACCCCTCTTTGAGTCTCCAGTTCACTGGTGGGAAGCGATTAAGGAGAACATCAAGAGGTTCTTCATCCACAAAGGTGTTCAGAAGGCGAAAGAGAGACAGAGGGAACTGTCCCGACTCCAGAAAATTATGCAAAATCTACTCCGGTTGCAGTCAATGGGGGTCGAGGTCAAGGAGGACCTCCAAGAGGTGAAGAGCCAGCAGGCCTCGCTCTTTGCCAAGGAGGCCTCCAAGATCATCTTCCGGTCCAGAGTCCGCTCCATCGAGCAGGATGAGACGTGCTCGCGTTACTTCTTCCAAAAGGTACACAGAGAGAGCTCTGTTATCAGCAGCCTGAAGGAAGAAGATGGCTCGGTAACGTCTTCGCAGTCCGACATACTAAGGATCAGCAAATCCTTTTATGCTGGGCTGTATGACGCGAAGCCCACAGACAGCAGAGCCTCCCAGTCCTTCCTGTCATCTATCACAGAGGTCTTGGATGACAGCAGGAGGGAGGGACTGGACAAGCCGCTAACTCTGGACGAGCTGACAAAGGCCGTCGAGTCTTTCGAGACGAGTAAAACCCCCGGGAGCGACGGCTTACCGGTCGAGTTGTACTCGGCCCTGTGGGACTGGGTCGGCCCGGACCTGCTGGAAGTATACGAGAGTATGCTCCTGGCCGGCAGCATGTTAGAGTCCATGAGAAAAGGCATCATCACCCTCATTTACAAGCAGAAGGGGGAGAGGGCAGAAATCAGAAATTGGCGGCCCATCTCACTGCTTAATGTTGATTACAAGATTCTGTCCAAAGTCATAGCCAGTCGAGTCAAGTCTGCTCTGGAGTTGGTGATTCACCCCGATCCGACCTGTACTGTACCCGGCAGGAAGATCTCTGATAGTCTCGCGCTACTCAGGGATACGATCGCCTACGTACGGGACAGGAGGGTGGACACCTGCCTCATCAGCCTGGACCAGGAGAAGGCTTTTGACAGGATATCGCACACCTACATGATGGACGTGCTTTCCAAAATGGGGTTTGGGGAGGGAATCTGCAATTGGATCCAACTGCTCTACACAAACATCAGTAGCGCAGTGTCAATCAACGGGTGGGAATCTGAAAGTTTCCCGATCAAATCTGGAGTCAGACAGGGCTGTCCTCTGTCCCCGGTCTTGTTTGTTTGCTGTATTGAACCCTTTGCTGAGTCTATTAGGAAGGATGTGAGCATAAGAGGGGTGACAATCCCAGGCAGCGGAGGCACTCAGGTCAAAACCTCCCTGTACATGGATGACGTCGCCGTCTTCTGCTCGGATCCGCTGTCCGTGCGCAGACTGATGAGCATCTGCGACCAGTTCGAACTGGCCTCGGGAGCCAAAGTTAACCACGGCAAGAGCGAGGCCATGTTCTTTGGCAACTGGGCTGACCGATCCTTTGTCCCCTTCACCGTCAGGTCAGATTACCTGAAGGTGCTGGGGATATGGTTCGGAAGTGCCGGGGCGTGCACCAAAACATGGGAGGAGCGAGTAGCCAAGGTACGACAAAAGTTGGGCATGTGGGGGCAGCGATCTCTCTCCATTGTGGGTAAGAACCTGGTCATCAGGTGCGAGGCGCTCACGTTGTTGCTCTACGTGGCGCAGGTCTGGCCCATACCCCACTCCTGCGCCGTGGCAGTCACCCGAGCCATTTTCCGCTTCGTCTGGGGATCTAAAATGGACCGGGTCCGGAGGGACACGATGTTCAAATCTCTGGACAAGGGCGGGAAAAATGTACCCAACGTGGCCCTCATCCTGATGACCACCTTCGTGTGCGGCTGCATCAAGCTATGTGTAGATCCCCAGTACGCAAACTCCAAGTGTCACTACGTGCTGAGGTTCTATCTGTCCCCGGTGTTGCGAAGGATGGGCCTGGTCACATTGCCGCGGAACGCTCCGTGCAGTTGGGCGGCGCCGTACCACCTATCCTTCGTGGAGCAGTTTCTGCGGAAAAACACCTTTGACCACCGGTCCATCAGGCAGTGGTCTGCACGGAATGTCCTCAAGGCCCTACGGGAAAAGGAAACGGTGGATCCTGTCGGATGGTTCCCCGAGCAGACCGTCAAAGTCATTTGGCGGAATGCCTCATCACCAGAACTTTCAAACAAGCACCAAGACGTAGCTTGGCTGGTGGTGAGAAGGGCCCTCCCCGTCAGATCCTTCATGCACACCCGAAGTCTCGCCCCCTCCGCACAGTGCCCCCGCGTTGGCTGTGGTGGGGAAGAGACGGTCGCCCACCTCCTCCTGGAATGTGCCTTTGCAAAGCAGGTGTGGAAAGAGATGCAGTGGTTTTTGTCAAGGTTCATCCCAAGCAGCTCTGTAACACAGGAGTCTGTGCTCTACGGGCTGTTCCCAGGGACGCACACCGAGACAAACATCAACTGCTGCTGGAGGACTATCAATTCGGTGAAAGACGCCCTTTGGTCTGCCCGAAACTTGCTGGTCTTCCAGCGCAAAGAGTTGTCCACCGCCGAATGTTGCAGACTGGCACATTCCAAGGTCCAGGACTACGTGCTGAGGGACGCACTAAAGCTTGGGGCAGCCGCAGCAAAGGCTCAATGGGGAAAGACCACAGTGTAAGGTTCCCCCACCAAGCTGGACTGAGGGGCTGGAACCATGGGAAGCCCCTCGAACTGTATCGTTAATATTCTCAATTGCTGTAAATGTAAAACTGTAATTGACATGACAATTGTGAAACGGAAGGGTTGGGAAGAAACTCGACATTATTGAAAGAAACTGATCTCTTTTGCAATGTTTGTATTTTTTCGTGCTGCTTGGAAACTGTTTGGCAATGTAATTTTTACAGATTTTTATGAATAAAGTATATTTTGGAAAAAAAAAAAAATCCTATTGTGTTATGATCTGCACCACACGGAGAGTGCACTCGAGCCCTATTGGGTCATGGTCTGCACTACATGGAGAGCGCACTCTCGCCCTATTGGTTTGTGGTCTGTACAACATGGAGAGTGCACTCTCACCCTGTTGGGTTATGGTCTGTACAACATGGAGATGCGAACTCTCACCCTGTTGGATTATAGTCTGTACAACATGGAGAGTACATGCTCACCCTGTTGACTACATGTCTGTACAACATGTAGAGCGAACTCTTACCCTGTTGGGTTATTGTCTGTACAACATGGAGAGTGCACTTTCACCATGTTGGGCTATAGTCTGTACAGCTTGGAGACTGCACTCTCCCCTGATTGGGTTATGGTCTGTACTACATGAAAAGTGCATTCTCACCCTATTGTGTTATGATCTGTACAACATGGAGAGTGCACTCTCGCATTATTGGGTTATGGTCTGCACAACATGGAGACTGCACTTCCGCTCTATTGGGTTATGGTCTGCAATACATGGAGAGCGCCCTCTCACTCTTTTGGTTTCTGGTCTGTCCAACATGGAGAGTGCACTCTTGCTCCATTGGGTCATGGTCAGCACGACATGGAGAGTGTACTCTCACCCTATTGGGTTATGGTCTGTACTACATGAAGAGTGCAGTCTCACCCTATTGTGTAATGATCTGTACAACATGGAGAGTGCACTCTCGCATTATTGGGTTATGGTCTGTAATATATGGAGAGTGCCCTCTCACCCTTTTGGGTTCTGGTCTGTCCAACATGGAGAGTGCACTCTCACCCCATTGGGTTACAGTCTGTACAACTTGGAAAGTGCACACTCCCCCTATTGGGTTATGGTCTGTACTACATGAAGAGTGCACTCTCACCCTATTGTGTTATGATCTGAACAGCATGGAGAGGGCACTCTCGCCCCATTGGGTTATGCTCTGCACAACATGGAGAGTGCAATCCCGCCCTATTGGGTTATGGTCTGTAATACATGGAGAGCGCCCTCTCACCCTATTGGGTTCTGGTCTGCACAACATGGAGAGTGCACTCTCGCCCAATTGGGTCATGGTCTGCTCGACATGGAGAGTGCACTCTCACCCTATTGGGTTATAGTCTGCACAAAATGGAGAGTGCACTCTCGCCCAATTGGGTCATGGTCTGCTCGACATGGAGAGCGCCCTCTCACCCTATTGGGTTCTGGTCTGCACAACATGGAGAGTGCACTCTCGCCCAATTGGGTCATGGTCTGCTCGGCATGGAGAGCGCCCTTCTCACCCTATTGGGTTCTGGTCTGTGCAACTTGGAGAGTGCATGCTCCCCCTATTGGGTTATGGTCTGTACTACATGAAGAGTGCACTCTCACCCTATTGTGTTATGATCTGTACAACATGGAGAGTGCACTCTCGCATTATTGCGTTATGGTCTGCACAACATGGAGAGTACACTCTTGCATTATTGGGTTATGGTCTGCACAACAGGGAGAGTGCACTCCTGCTCTATTTGGTTATGGTCTGTAATACATGGAGAGCGCCCTCTCACCCTTTTGGGTTCTGGTCTGTCCAACATGGAGAGTGCACTCTTGCCCTATTGGGTCATGGTCAGCACGACATGGAGAGTGCACTCTCACCCTATTGGGTTATAGTCTGCACAACTTGGAGAGTGCACACTCCCCCTATTGGGTTATGGTCTGTACTACATGAAGAGTGCACTCTCACCCTATTGGGTTATAGTCTGCACAACTTGGAGAGTGCACACTCCCCCTATTGTGTTATGATCTGCACAACATGGAGAGTGCACTCTCGCGTTATTGGGTTATGGTCTGCACAACATGGAGAGTGCACTCTCACCCTATTGGGTTATGGTCTGCACAACATGGAGAGTGCACTCCCGACCTATCGGGTTATGGTCTGTAATACATGGAGCGCGCCCTCTCACCCTGTTGGGTTCTGGTCTGTACAACATGGAGAGTGCACTCTCACCCAGTTGGGTTATAGTCTGTGCAACCTGGAGAATGCACTCTCCCTCTCTTGGGTTATGGTCTGTACTACATGAAGAGTGCACTCTCACCCTATTGTGTTCTGATCTGTACAACATGGAGAGTGCACTTTCACCCTATTGGGTTATGGTCTGTACAACATGGAGAGTGCACTCTCACCCAGTTGGTTTATCATCAGTGCAACGTGGAGAGTGCACTCTCACCCAGTTGGTTTATCATCAGTGCAACGTGGAGAGTGCACTCTCACCCTGTTGGGTTATGGTCTGTACAACATGGAGATGCGAACTCTCACCCTGTTCCGTTATAGTCTATACAACATGGAGAGTGCCCTCTCACTCTTTTGGTTTCTGGTCTGTCCAACATGGAGAGTGCACTCTTGCTCCATTGGGTCATGGTCAGCACGACATGGAGAGTGCACTCTCACCCTATTGGGTTATGGTCTGTACTACATGAAGAGTGCAGTCTCACCCTATTGTGTAATGATCTGTACAACATGGAGAGTGCACTCTCGCATTATTGGGTTATGGTCTGTAATATATGGAGAGTGCCCTCTCACCCTTTTGGGTTCTGGTCTGTCCAACATGGAGAGTGCACTCTCACCCCATTGGGTTACAGTCTGTACAACTTGGAAAGTGCACACTCCCCCTATTGGGTTATGGTCTATACTACATGAAGAGTGCACTCTCACCCTATTGTGTTATGATCTGAACAGCATGGAGAGGGCACTCTCGCCCCATTGGGTTATGCTCTGCACAACATGGAGAGTGCAATCCCGCCCTATTGGGTTATGGTCTGTAATACATGGAGAGCGCCCTCTCACCCTATTGGGTTCTGGTCTGCACAACATGGAGAGTGCACTCTCGCCCAATTGGGTCATGGTCTGCTCGACATGGAGAGTGCACTCTCACCCTATTGGGTTATAGTCTGTACAACTTGGAGAATGCACTCTCCCTCTCTTGGGTTATGATCTGTTCAACATGGAGAGTGCACTCTCGCCCTATTGGGTTATGGTCTGTAATACATGGAGAGCGCACTCTCACCCATTTGGGTTCTGGTCTGTACAACATGGAGAGTGCACTCTCACCCAGTTGGGTGATAGTCTGTGCAACCTGGAGAATGCACACTCCCTCTCTTGGGTTATGGTCTGTACTACATGAAGAGTGCACTCTCACCCTATTGTGTTCTGATCTGTACAACATGGAGAGTGCACTCTCACCCAGTTGGTTTATCATCAGTGCAAAATGGAGAGTGCACTCTCACCCTGTTGGGTTATGGTCTGTACAACATGGAGATGCGAACTCTCACCCTGTTCCGTTATAGTCTATACAACATGGAGAGCACTCTCTCTCCCTGTTGGATTATAGTCTGTACAACATGGAGAGTGCACGCTCACCCTGTTGAGTAAACGTCTGTACAACATGTAGAGCGAACTCTTACCCTGTTCCGTTATAGTCTATACAACATGGAAAGCACACTTTCACCATGTTGGGTTCTGGTCTGTACAACATGGAGATGCAAACTCTCACTCTGTTGCGTTATAGTCTGTACAACATGGGGAGCACACTCTCTCCCTGTTGAGTAAACGTCTGTACAACATGTAGAGCGAACTCTTACCCTGTTCCGTTATAGTCTATACAACATGGAAAGCACACTTTCACCATGTTGGGTTCTGGTCTGTACAACATGGAGTGCGAACTCTTACCCTTTTGGGTTACTGTCTGTACAACATGGAAAGTGCACTCTCACCATGTTGGGCGATAGTCTGTACAACTTGGAGAGTGCACTCTCGGCCTATTGGTTATGGTCTGGACTACATGAAGAGTGCACTCTCACCCTATTGTGTTATGATCTGTACAACATGGAGAGTGCACTCTCGCATTTTTGAGTTATGGTCTGCACAACATGGAGAGTGCACTTCCGCCCTTTTGGGTTCTGGTCTGTAATACATGTAGAACGCCTTCTCACCCAATTGGGTTCTGGTCTGTCCAACATGGAGAGTGCACTCTCACCCTATTGGGTCATGGTCAGCACGACATGGAGAGTGCACTCTCACCCTATTGTGTTATAGTCTGTCCAACTTGGAGAGTGCACACTACCCCTATTGGGTTATGGTCTGTACTACATGAAGAGTGCACTCTCACCCTGTTGTGCTTTGATCTGTACAACATGGAGAGTGCACTCTCACCCTATTGGGTTGCAGTCTGTACAACTTGGAGAGTGCACACTCCCCCTATTGGGTTATGGTCTGTACTACATGAAGATTGCACTCTCACCCGATTGTGTTATGATCTGTACAACATGGAGAGTGCACGCTCGCTCCATTGGGTTATGGTCTGCACAACATGGAGAGTGCACTCCCGCCCTATTGGGTTATGGTCTGTAATACATGGAGAGCGCCCTCTCACCCTATTGGGTTCTGGTCTGTGCAACATGAAGAGTGCACTCTCGCCCTATTGGGTTATAGTCTGAACAACAAGGAGAGTGCACTCTCACCCTGTTGGTTTATCGTCAGTACAACATGGAGAGTGCACTCTCACTCTGTTGGGTTATAGTCTGTACAACATGGGGAGCACACTCTCTCCCTGTTGGATTATAGTCTGTACAACATGGCGAGTGCACGTTCACTCTGTTGAGTAAACGTCTGTCCAACATGTAGAGCGAACTCTTACCCTGTTGGGTTACTGTCTGTACAACATGGAGAGTGCACTCTCACCATGTTGGGCTACAGTCTGTACAACTTGGACAGTGCACTCTCACCCGATTGGGTTATGGTTTGTACTACATGAAGAGTGCACTCTCACCCTATTGTGTTATGATCTGTACAACATGGAGAGTGCACTCTCGCATTATTGGGTTGGGGTCTGCACAACATGGAGAGTGCACTCTCGCCCTATTGGGTTATGGTCTGTCATACATGGAGAGCGCCCTCTCACCCAATTGGTTTCTGGTCTGTCCAACATGGAGAGTGCACTCTCGCCATATTGGGTCATGGTCAGCACGACATGGAGAGTGCACTCTCACCCTATTGGGTTATAGTCTGTACAACTTGGAGAGTGCACTCTCACCCTATTGGGTTGCAGTCTGTGCAACTTGGAGAGTGCACACTCCTCCTATTGGGTTATGGTCTGTACTACATGAAGAGTGCACTCTCACCCGATTGTGTTATGATCTGTACAACATGGAGAGTGCACTCTCGCATTATTGGGTTATGGTCTGCACAACATGGAGTGTGCATTCTCACCCTATTGTGTTATGATTTGTGCAACATGGAGAGTGCACTCTCGCATTATTGGGTTATGGTCTGCACAACATGGAGAGTGCACTCCCGCTCTATTGGGTTATGGTCTGTAATACATGGAGAGCGCCCTCTCACCCCATTGGGTTACCGTCTGTTCAACTTGGAGAGTGCACACTCCCCCTATTGGGTTATGGTCTGAACTACATGAAGAGTGCACGCTCACCCTTTTGTGCTTTGATCTGTACAACATGGAGAGTGCACTCTCACCCCATTGGGTTATGGTCTGCACAGCATGGAGAGTGCACTCACGCCCTATTGGGTTATGGTCTGTAATACATGGAGAGCGCTCTCTCACCCTATTGGGTTCTGGTCTGTACAACATGGAGAGTGCACTCTCGCCCTATTGGGTCATGGTCTACACTACATGGAGAGCGCACTCTCGCCATATTGGGTTGTGGTCTGTCCAATATGAAGAGTGCACTCTCACCCTGTTGGTTTATCGTCTGTACAACATGGAGAGTGCACTCTCACCCTATTGGGTTATGGTCTGTACTACTACATTGAGATGCGAATTCTCACCCTGTTAGGTTATAGTCTGTACAACATGGAGAGTGCACTCTCACTCTATTGGGTTATGGTCTGCACTACATGGAGAGTGCGCTCTCGCCCTATTGTGTTATATCTGTCTAACATGGTGAGCGCACTCTCACCCTGTTGGGATATAGTCTGTACAACATGGAGAGCGCACTCTCACCCTGTTGGGATATAGTCCGTGAGAGTGCACTCTCGCCCTGTTGGGATATAGTCCGTGAGAGTGCACTTTCGCCCTGTTGGGTTGTAGTCTGTGCAACATGGAGAGTGCACTCTCACCCTGTTGCGTAAACGTCTGTGCAACATGTAGAGCGAACTCTTACCCTGTTGGGTTATTGTCTGTACGACATGGAGAGTGCACTTTCACCATGTTGGGTTATGGTCTGGATAACTTGGATAGTGCACTCTCCCTTGATTGTGTTATGGTCTGTAATACATGGAGAGCGCCATCTCACCCAATTGGGTTCTGGTCTGTCTAACATGGAGAGTGCACTCTCGCCCTATTAGGTCATGGTCAGCACGACATGGAGAGAGCACTCTCACCCTATTGGGTTATAGTCTGCACAACTTGGAGAGTGCACTCTCCCCCTATTGGGTTCTGGTCTGTACAACATGGAGAGTGCACTCTCGCCCTGTTGGTTTATCGTCAGTACAACATGGAGAGTGCACTCTCACCCTGTTGGGTTATGGTCTGTACAACATGGAGATGCAAACTCTCACTCTGTTGGGTTATAGTCTGTACAACATGGAGAGTACACGCTCACTCTGTTGAGAAAACGTCTGTACAACATGTAGAGCGAACTCTTACCCTGTTGGGTTACTGTCTGTACAACATGGAGAGTGCACTTTCACCATGTTGGGCTATAGTCTGTACAACTTGGAGAGTGCACTCTCCCCCGATTGAGTTATGGTCTGTACAACATGGAGAGTGCACTCTCGCATTTTTGGGTTATGGTCTGCACAACATGGAGAGTGCACTTCTGCCCTTTTGGGTTATGGTCTGTCATACATGGAGAGCGCCCTTTCGCCCAATTGGCTTCTGGTCTGTCCAACATGGAGAGTGCACTCTTGCCCTATTGGGTCATGGTCAGCACGACATGGACAGTGCACTCTCACCCTATTGGGTTATAGTCTGTACAACTTGGAGAGTGCACTCTCCCCCTATTGGGTTGTGGTCTGTATTACATGGAGAGTGCACTCACGCCCTATTGGGTTATGGTCTGTAATACATGGAGAGCACTCTCTCACCCGATTGGGTTCTGGTCTGTATAACATGGAGAGCGCACTCTCGCCATATTGGGTTGTGGTCTGTACAATATGGAGAGTGCACTCTCACCCTGTTGGTTTATCGTCTGTACAACATGGAGATGCGAATTCTCACCCTGTTGGGTTGTAGTTTGTGCAACATGGAGAGTGCACTCTCACTCTATTGGGTTATGGTCTGCACTACATGGAGAGTGCGCTCTCGCCCTGTTGTGTTATATCTGTCTAACATGGAGAGTGCACTCTCACCCTGTTGGGCTATAATCTGTACAACATGGAGAGTGCACTCTCACCCTGTTGGGTTGTCATATGTACAGTAAATAATTGCAGATCAGCACCTCCTTGTTGGGTTTTAATTTGTATAACATGGAGAGTGCACTCTCGCCCTGTTGGCTTTTTGTCTCTGCAACATGGAGAGTGCACTCTCACCCTGTTGGATTGTAGTCTGTACAACATGGAGAGTGCACTCTCACCCTGTTGGGTTATGGTCTGCACAACATGGAGATGCGAACTCTCACCCTGTTGGGTTGTAGTCTGTCCAACATGGAGAGCACACTCTCTCCCTGTTGGATTATAGTCTGTACAACATGGAGAGTGCATGCTCACCCTGTTGAGTAAACGTCTGTACAACATGTAGAGCGAACTCTTACCCAATTGGGTTCTGGTCTGTCCAACATGGAGAGTGCACTCTCGCCCTATTGGGTCATGGTCTGCACTACATGGAGCGCGCACTCTCGCCCTATTGGGCTGTGGTCTGTACAACATGGAGAGTGCACTCTCACCCTATTGGTTTATCGTCTGTACAACATGGAGAGTGCACTCTCACCCTGTTGGGTTATGGTCTGTACAACATGGAGATGCGAGCTCTCACCTTGTTGGGTTGTAGTCTGTTCAACATGGAGAGTGCACTCTCACCCTATTGGGTTATGGTCTGCACTACATGGAGAGTGCGCTCTCACCCTGTTGGGTTATGGTCTGCACTACATGGAGAGTGCGCTCTCGCCCTATTGTGTTATAGTCTGTCTAACATGGAGAGTGCACTCTCACCCTGTTGGGTTGTCATATGTACTGTAAATAATTGCAGATCCGCACCTCCTTGTTGACTTCTATTCTGTATATCATGGAAAGTGCACTCTCGCCCTGCTGTGTTACAGTTTGTACAACATGGAGAGTGCACTCTCGCCCTGCTGTGTTGCAGTTTGTACAATTGGAGAGTGCACTCTCACCCTGTTGGGTTGTCATATGTACTGTAAATAATTGCAGATTGGCACCTCCTTGTCGGGTTATAATCTGTATAACATGGAGAGTGCACTCTCGCCCTGCTGTGTTACAGTTTGCACAATTGGAGAGTGCACTCTCACCCTGTTGGGTTGTCATATGTACTGTAAATAATTGCAGATTAGCACCTCCTTGTTGGGTTATAATCTGTATAACATGGAGAGTGCACTCTCGCCCTGCTGTGTTACTTTTTGTACAACATGGAGAGTGCACCCTCGCCCTGCTGTGTTACAGTTTGTACAACATGGAGAGTGCACTCTTGCCCTGTTGTGTTACAGTGTGTACCACGTGGAGAGTGCTCTCTTGCCTTTCCGGTTATATTCTCTACATCATGGAGAGTGCACTCTTGCCTCACCGGAGATGTTCTGTACAACATGAGACCTCACTCCCATCCTGTTTCATTATGATCTATGCAGCATGGTGAGTGCACTCTCTCCCTCTGTTTAAGCATTGGTTGGCAAAGTGCAGAATGGAAATCTCTGGTGGAATGGTTCATGTGTCAGTAACATGTCCATTCCTTCCACTTACACTCAGAAACACAATTGAAAATGCATTCAAATCCATACCAACAACAGAAATCTCTGCAGTAACTCCATTTGTGAACATGAAATACATTTACAATACAATATCTCCTAGATTCCCCATGGTACACGTGTAACCCACTTAACAACATCAGCACATTGAAAATTGCTCAAACATTTCTGATCAGTCCATGCAGACTCTCGGGAAGAGGTTCTATTGTAAAGATTGAGGGATTTCTGTTTAATCGCTTTCTGTGCAAAAAATTCAAGAAGTATTCGAATTCTAATTGAGAAATCACATTAAGAAAACAAGACAATCACTTGACATTTAACTGAAGGCAGCAAACAGGGAAAATATAACATGAGGTGTCAATATTGATATTGAAATTTCACTTTCTTAATTCACTGTCTTATCAGTAATATTGACGGCTGCAAGAATCGGGTAGTAAATGAGCTCGATCTGGTAAATTACTGTGTATCCTATTTCTTGTGCTAAACACAAATGTAGAGACTCTTCAGAGGAGCCCTTATTAATAGTACAGATCAACCTCCATGGAGACAGTCATCTGGGGAATGTGAGCAGGGATATTAGTTACAGTCCACTGAAGAAACTGATTTGGCAAACCGTTTTTAGTTGCGTGTCATAAAATATCATCAATAAATGATATAGAAAACAAAATAATTTTATAATCCTTTTAAATTTCTTCAAAATGTGATGCACAAATTATTTTGTTATGATCTCAGGTGTTGCTGTGGATTACCAGTCTCTGGAGCAATCGCCCTGGTGTTGATGTGGATGAACAGTCACAGGAACAATCGCCCTGGTGTTGATGTGGATGAACAGTCACAGGAACAATCGCCCTGGTGTTGATGCGGATGAACAGTCACAGGAACAATAGTCCTGGTGTTGATGTGGATGAACAGTCACAGGAACAATCGCCCTGGTGTTGATGTGGATGAACAGTCACAGGAACAATCGCCCTGGTGTTGATGTGGATGAACAGTCACAGGAACAATAGCCCTGGTGTTGCTGTGGATTACCAGTCTCAGGAACGATAGTCCTGGTGTTGATGTGGATGAACAGTCACAGGAACAATAGTCCTGGTGTTGATGTGGATTACCAGTCTCAGGAACGATAGTCCTGGTGTTGATGTGGATGAACAGTCACAGGAACAATCGCCCTGGTGTTGATGCGGATGAACAGTCACAGGAACAATAGCCCTGGTGTTGATGTGGATGAACAGTCACAGGAACAATCGCCCTGGTGTTGATGCGGATGAACAGTCACAGGAACAATAGCCCTGGTGTTGATGTGGATTACCAGTCTCAGGAACAATCGCCCTGGTGTTGATGTGGATGAACAGTCACAGGAACAATAGTCCTGGTGTTGCTGTGGATTACCAGTCTCAGGAACGATAGTCCTGGTGTTGATGTGGATGAACAGTCACAGGAACAATAGTCCTGGTGTTGATGTGGATTACCAGTCTCAGGAACGATAGTCCTGGTGTTGATGTGGATGAACAGTCACAGGAACAATCGCCCTGGTGTTGATGCGGATGAACAGTCACAGGAACAATAGCCCTGGTGTTGATGTGGATGAACAGTCACAGGAACAATCGCCCTGGTGTTGATGCGGATGAACAGTCACAGGAACAATAGCCCTGGTGTTGATGTGGATTACCAGTCTCAGGAACAATCGCCCTGGTGTTGATGTGGATGAACAGTCACAGGAACAATAGTCCTGGTGTTGCTGTGGATTACCAGTCTCAGGAACGATAGTCCTGGTGTTGATGTGGATGAACAGTCACAGGAACAATCGCCCTGGTGTTGATGCGGATGAACAGTCACAGGAACAATAGCCCTGGTGTTGATGAGGATGTGGATGAAATACAGCCTGAGTCATTTGCTCACCATGCAAGCTTGATACTGAAATAGGGCTAATCAAAGACATTCAGCTTGAACATGGTTACCCTGATCAAGATCATTTCTCACGATATATTGTGTAAACTTATGAATCAGCCTAAGATCATTTTTTTTTCTGCCCTGAAAATTGCCCAGTCTACCTCAGATTACGCTGGAAGGGTAATATATCCCAAAACTTTGAGCAACAGGTAAAGCTAGCTCTTTCATGCTGCTACTTTGCTGTAGCAACATGTGTGATGTTCGCCACCAACTGGATGCTGCCATCAAACCAAAAACATCCTGGTTATCACACAAATGAATAATGTGATATATGAATTTCAATGCCAGTGTGATGCTAGGTATATGGGCCGTACGTCCCAATGACTGGCAGATCACATCAAACAACATGTCCCTTCCACTGTTCACAACAGATAAGGTACAGGTCGAACCCAACCAGCTCATGCTTGCAAAACTCAAAGCACAGGATCCAACATTACTAGTGATTCCGCAATTGGGCAACATTTGCTAAATAATCCACAATGGGCTAAGAATGATGCTAAAAACCAATTTAAGATTGTCAGTAGGGCTCGCAGTGTGGAGCATGTGTGCGGACTGGAAGCTACATCTATTAATACACAGGGCCCTGTTACTTGCAGATGGAAAGAATATGTACAAACATTGTACCTGTTTCAGCTGAACAAAATAAGTGAGAGCCACTCACTGGTTCATTCCTCAGGGCAATGCCTTGACCAATCAGAGTCAAGGTGCCTGGTTTAAATTTCAAACAAAGCTTGGCAGTTAACTGTCAGTCACCATAAACTTGTGCATTCTCCGTGGCAACGCCTCTACCAACCAGTGCAAGACAAAAAGCTTCGACAACATGACACTGTTTTCAAAAATAACCTATTTCACAAATTTCACAGTTCCACTCCAAAAGAAATCATAACATGTTTCATGATGATGCCGAAAAGTTTCCCTTTGTGAATCCAATGAAAAATTGTAGGATTTGCTTTTAGTTGAACACATCTCACTGGAAAATACCAAATCCATTCAGGCCATAGACACATTTGTTCAGTCTCCAAGGTTTTCGGCCTTCATCTGCTGCCTCTTTGCATAGTTTCAGAAAGACTTCTGATAAATATTGCCGTGCAGAGATATAATTTTTATGTCAATTTACCTATACTCCAAGACTATGTGGCCAAAAAATCTGAAAGTGTTTTAAGAGTACTTTTCGAATTTTGAGTGTCCACTCAAACATCTGTATCACGCAGTTATTCTTCAAAACCCCAAGCTTTCACCTTATCAGGTAAATTTGCAAGGAGTTGTTCATCACAAAACAACCTTTGTCACAAAGTTTGTTTCACATTACCTGGTAACTCAGAATAAATTCCAAACTCGCTCCAACTATCTCACTCCCTTCTTTTTTGTCTCTCCTATTGTTTGCTCCTCTAGATTATAAGCAGCCACCAAAACTTCACAGTCATAAGGAATTCTGCTTCTAGTCCTGTTCTCTGTTGGCTTTATCGCATTGTTTAATTAATTCAAGTTATGGACTCTACTTGCACTGTTATGTCTGCCGGGACTACTGCTGCAAGCTCTCCCTATTTAACAGCACTGTGGGTGTATCTGCACCTGGCGGACTGCAGCAGTTCAAGATGGTGGCTCACCAACAGCTTCTCAAGGTCAATTAAGGATGGACAATCAATGCTGGCCTTGCTGACGATGCCCATATCTCATGAAAGAATAAAGAAAAGCGATCAGAAGCTTTGTCTCAAATGGGTAATTTCTGGTCTCACTCCCAGTAATTGGACTGTGCTTTCATGCAGATTCTGCCAGTCCATGGACCTCATTTCTAAACCATGATGCTGAACCTTCAACTAATATTTCAACTTGCCAGTTGTTTTTCGTGCACACCCCACAACTGTTGAATGCCTCTAATCTGGAATATGTGTCACTGAGTACCCAGTCTGGGTAATTGGTCTATGGATGTGATAGCCTTGTCATAATCATTCCAATTACCATGACCAGCAATTAATCCACACCATGCTGCTTCTCAGAAACTTCATCACAAAGCACATGAGCATTTCCTGTACACGTTGTCCTGTTTACATCCATTGGCTGCACAGAGTCTGAGATTTTGTAATTAATGCTGACTAATCGTGATGAATGAATCTTTACAATTTGATTGCCATTTTTGCGAAATACTGCTTTCCCAAAACCATTTATTACCTTTTCAGGGTCACTTCATTGCCTATGATTCTCTCCTTTATAGGATACTAAATCTACTGAAGTGAAATCTGTCTCAGATGATCTTAAATTATTTCTCAGAGCTCTTTAAATTTTCAATTATTCAAATACGCAGTAAAATGGAGCTAATTGTGGTATCGTCTAGCACAGGAGGACTATTGCACAGACCAAAAGGTAATTTGTGGTATCACCCACAGACTAATTGATAGGGACTGTAGTCTCCAACTGTCTGGAGTGATTTCTTTGTGGGAACCGTCCATGTCAGGTGGTTGTCAACTTGCATTGTGGTTCATCAGTTAATTTGTTTTTGCAATATTTCAGCGATCACCACCTGATTCCTTTCACAGAGTCCATTTCTGAAAGGACTTTCAACTGCGGTATTCATGTTCATGATGTTCATATTTTCACAAGTCTTTGAACTTATCATTGACAAATTCCCCTCTATTATCAGTCAGAAACTTTGCTGGTGTTCTGCATCTGTAACTGTTGTTACGACCAACTGTTCCTGTCAAAGCCTCCAGTCAAAATATACGATTCTGATTGTGGTGGGACCGACACACTGTTAATTCAATCCCGTCATTCCACAGATCGGCTAACATATCATTCAAAACTTTCCAAATTAAAGAAAGACCCAACCGAATTGTACCATCTATTAACTCCCAAATGAGGCTAACCAAACCAGCTGTTTTGAAATCAACAAATTAATTCTTTAATTATAAGAGGTAAGTGAAGATTTAAAAATGGACAAATTAGAGTCCTTGCAAATTTACAGTCCAATGTTGTTTGAAGTCCACACAGAATGTTGCTCGAAGTCCCCGCAGAATGTTGTTCGATATCCTCACAGAATGTTGTTCGACAAACCTCACAGAATGTTGTTTGAAAAACCTCACAGAATGTTGTTCGAAAAACCACACAGAATGTTGTTCGATGTCCTCACAGAATGTTGTTCGATATCCTCACAGAATGTTGTTCAAAAAACCTCACAGAATGTTGTTCGAAATCCAGTGAATTTCAACAATTAACAACCTGCAAACACTTTCAAAGAATCCATCTAAAATTAGAGTTTTTGAGGGATAAAAGATAGTCACAGTCTAACTTCCCTTTCTTAAATTTAAATTATCAGAAATCTCTGTCTTGGCTTGACTTTTTAGAATTTCGAGAGAGAACGATTAAACAGACAAAACATCCTATTTCCTTCAGTTTAAATGGTTGAGAGCTCTTTTTCAGTGCTGACACCACAGCTGACTGTGTCTTTTGTCTGTGTCTGTTCAAACTGTCTGACTAACTGCCAGTTCAAACTGTTTTGTATCAGGCTCACTCATCAGGCTGTTTCCATGGTATCGAGAATGCATCCTTTGAATCGCAGTCTGCAAATGGCTGTTTGTAAGGCAACAAAAATGCACCTTCTATAAACTCCTAAGGCTTGCCAGCTCTGAAAGCAATACTGATCCCTTGCAAGACTTAATGGCAAACTGCATATTCTGAAAAAAAAACCCGACAAGACCATGACACTGTCCAAAACCATAACTTGCTATTACTTTGCAAAATTAGTATCTAGTTTCGTAATCAAATACATTTGTTTATTCATGGGATATGGGCGTCGCTGGCTCGGCAAGCATTTCTTGCCCGTCCCTAATTGACCTTGAGAAGGTGGTGGTTAAATGTCACCTTGAACGGCTACAGTCCATGTGAGGTCGATACACCCTCAGTGCTGTTAGGAAGGGAGTTCCAGGATTTTGACCCAGTGACAGTGAAGGAACGGCGCTATAGCTCCATGTCAGGATGGTGTGTGACTGGAAAGGGAACTTGCAGGTGGCGTTGTTCCCATACATTTGCTGCCCTTGTCCATCTAGTTGGTAGAGGTCGCGGGTTTGGAAGGTGCTGTTTTAGGAGCCTTGGTGCGTTGCTGCAGTGCATCTTTTAGATGGTACACACTGCTGCCACTGTGCGTCGGTGGTGCAGGGTGTGAATGTTGTGGAAGGGGTGCCAATCAAGCGAGCTGCTTTGTCCTGGATGGTGTCGAGTTTCTTGTATTTTGTTGGAGGTTCTCCCATCCAGGCAAGTGGAGAGTATTCTGTCACATTCCTGATTGTGCCTTGTAGATTGTGGACAGGCTTTGGAGAGTCAGGAGGTGAGTTACTCACCGCAGAATTCCTAGCTTCTGAGCTACTCTTGTAGCCACGATATTTATATTGCTACTCCAGTTCAGATTCCAGTAAATGGTAACCCCTAGAGTGTTGATAATGGGGGATTCAGCGATGGTAATGCCATTGAATATCACAGAGAGATGGTTAGATTCTCCCTTGTTGGAGATGGTCATTGCCTGGCATCTGTTTGCCACGAATGTTACTTGCCACTTATCAGCCCAAGTCTGGATATTGTCCAGGTCTTACTGCAATTCGACACGGACTGCTTCAGTATCTGAGTAGTTGTGAATGGTGTTGAACATTGTGCAATCATCAGCGAACATCCTCACTTCTGACCTCATGATTGAAGGAAGCTCATTGATTTGGAGAGGAGAGGGAGGTGTGAGATGGGATTGTAGTTACCTTTTTAAGAATGGGGGGGATGTGCCTTGATGTTTGAGGAAGGGGTGACAATAGTTGTTTTGAAAGGGACGGAGAAGAAGTTGAGAATAGAGTCACATGTCAAATATCAACTAATGTGGGGACCAGGAACAGGAGTGATTATTATTCGAGTGGAAATAAGCTCAAGGCTGCAGGAGGAGACTTTTAAGGACTAAACAAATTTACATAGAGATTGAGGTGAGATAGGAGAGAGATTGGTAAAAGCAGTTGGTTCAGGACAGAAATGGTTGGTTTGGTGGACAATCGAAGGCTGATTTCAACAGGAGCAGGTGAACAGTTGCTCTCAACATGAGAGAGGCAAAGACATTGCTGTGTTTATCACGTGTTGTTGGAGGTGAGGGAGGAGGATGTAAGGGAGAGGGCTTTATCATTTTTGATGATAGTGAGGAAGAGACACAGGGGCTATCATTGCATTCCAGGATGCACCTGGAGAATTGACCACATAGATAACAGTGCTGTATCTCTAAATTGCGACCAGTATAGGTAGGTGGTAGGGAAATATAGGGACAGGTGGGGATGTGGTAGGAATATGGGATTAGTATAAATGGGTGGTTAATGGTCAGCACAGACTCGGTGGGCCGAAAGGCCTGTTTCAGTGCTGTATATCTAAACTAAACTAAAAGTGAGGCCCGATTATTGTGGTCCAACATGAACTAGCTGTGAAGCAGAAACACTCAAGAATCCATCCCGTGGACTAAGGACAGCAAATATGAGGCCAGTATAGGACATTCTATGAGTGAAGGAGACAGTCAAGGTACCGACAAAGACTAGATGTTTCCCTAACGTTTGAATACATCCAGGCATCTTTTTGAAGATTATTGTTCTGCATTTGTACCTTTTCTAACCATGTAAGTTTGTTCTTGAAAAACAAAATAGCTGTCATAGATTGATCCAATGGTCAATTGTAATGACTGTCAGAGCATGATTACTGGAGGTTGTTCTCAGTGGGCAGAATCTTTATTTTTTTTATTTTTTGTTTTAGAGATACAGCACTGAAACAGGCCCTTCGGCCCACCGAGTCTGTGCTGACCATTAACCACACATTTATACTAATCCCATTTTCCTACCACATCCCCACCTGTCCCTATATTTCCCTCCCACCTACCTATACTAGTCACAATTTATAATGGTCAATGAACCTACCAACCAGCAAGTCTTTTGGAAGGAAACCAGAGCACCCGGAGAAAACCCACGCAGACATAGGGAGAACTTGCAAACTCCACACAGGCAGTACCCAGAATTGAACCCGGGGCCCTGGAGCTGTGAGCCTGCGGTGCTAACCACTGCACCACTGTGCCGCCATTTAGTGCTAATGCTTCCTTATGGGGAATTAATTTGATGTTTTTTAATGGTGTACAGTACAGTTGCTGTAAATCTTCAAATCCAGCAGTGAAATTGACATTGGGATATTTCATTTTATATCATTTCTTTTATCTACATTAATATTCATCAACAATAATCTGGTAATTATACACGACTATCCAAAATATTGCTAAAGATAATCAGTCTTCTCATTGTCCTTCACCTGCCCACAAGGATTTCAGGAATATAAAAGCAAGTGAATTATAAACCTATAAGCCCTGCTCCAGATCGATGTTCATTACTTGTTATCAACACAATTTCCCATTCAGTGTAAACAAATATTTCACCCCATTCTTCAGCTCCTCTCTGAATTTTCTCTGTGTCAGTCCATAGATACAAGTGTTTGTGCAGGAACTGAGAAGCTGCAACATAAATCCAACTTGTTGTGCAATATATATCAGGTTACTGTAATATTTGTCTGTATAGTAAAAGTTTTCCACTGGCCGGTCTATCACAAGGACAACATACATCATCCACAACAGTATGAAATTGGCAGAAATAGTGAAAAGTAAAATTATGGAATTCCTCCGATTCTTCACCTCTGGATCATTCTGATTCTCACTGTTTCTCCGGAGTCCCCTGCGTACTCTATTTGCCATTATAATGTGTCTGACAGTCAAAGCATTGAACAGCAGAATTAAAAGGATTGGTAAGATAGGGGTGATGATGCCTTTGATACACTCGTTTGCCCTCCACAAGGGGGAAGTGAGGTAATCAGCAGTAGCAACACAATACAAAGGTACATTGTCAATTATAAATACAGGGTCAACTGCAAAGTAATAGGGAATATTTACAAGACAGCTCACCACAAACAAGACAGTGATAACCACAGTCGCTGTTTTCTCTGTGTTATATTTTGATTGTAGCTTCTGACAGCAAATTGTTACAAAGCGATCAAAAGTGAAGGCGACAGTAAACCAGACAGAACAGTCTAAAGCTGCAGTGTATGTGGCAAGGTTCACCGTACACACAGGAGTTATAAACAGGAAACTAATTGGAAAGTACATGATATTAATCCGGTGTAATATCACATGGATGATAATCACCATTAGATCCGCCACTGCCATGGCCACCAGATAGCGAGTGATACATTTGGAGAGACCGCACTTTCCTCGAGACAAAATCACAATCGCCACCAAGTTAACTGGAAGAAACAGAAAATATTAAATTTACTTTGACACTGTCCCCAAACATTTTTGAAGAATTGTTTAAAGTTGAATAAGACAGTATGGAAATAGAAGATTTCCAGATCTGAATTAAATGTAAGTTTAATTTAAAGAACTATTTACTTGGAGCAGTGAAATCTGTGGCAAAAGCAGGTATGCGAAAATTACAATGGAAAACAAGTTTGGGGCCTCAGATAGTGAAACATATGCTGTGGTAAAAGCCAAAAGTATTGACATTATTCTGGAGAATTCTGGGACCCAAAACACAACTGTCTCCAAAGGCAAGTAGTTGCAGATGTGCTCCGCCCTGTTGAGTTCTGATGCTGCTACCATTGTTTATAATGTTTCTGATATATCTTCCTTTTTCCTCAACTGCAGATTCCCCTCTTCCCCCACTGTGGTTGAGAAGATCCTCAGTCATGTCTTAACCATTTCCGGTAATTCTGCCTGAATCTTCCCCTCTCTCCCAGAACTGTAACATGGTTTCCCTTGTCCTCACTTCCTACTCGACCAGTCTTCACATCCAAATGTCATCCTCTGCCATTTCCAACACCTCCAGTGTGGTACCTCCACCAAACACATCTCCTCCTTCCCTCCCCTCTCAGCATTCCAAAGGGATGATTCCCTCCGTGACACCTCGTCCCCTTCCCACAGCATCTTCCCATGCAATCGCAGGGTGTGTAATACCTCCCCTTTCATCTCTTCTCTCTTCACCATCAAAGAGTCCAAAGCCTCATTCCAGGAGAAGCAGGAATTTACTTGTACTTCTTTCAATCTAGTATATAATATTCACTGTTCACAATGCGATTGCCTCGACACTGGGGAAACCAAACACAGTTCGGTGGCTGATTTGCGGAACACCTCCATTCAGGCCAAAAACATTACCACAAGCTTTCTATTGCTGGCTGTTGTAATTCACCACCCTATTCCATGTCATTGGTCTGCAGCAGTGTTCCAGTGAACATCAACGCAAGCTCGAGGATCAGCAGCTCATCTTTTCATTCTAGTCTCAACAATGGGTTCAACAATTTCACAGCATGACTGCCTTTTCATTCCATTTTATTGCATTTTATCTTGTTTTATTTTACTTTATTCCTTTTTTAACCATGGAACAGATCTGTTATTTTTAAGCCATTACCACTCTCTCTGGACTAATACCTTGTCATTCCATATTGCTAAGTGCTCCTTTGCCTTTGTTCCGTGACAGCTTTGTCATTTAATCTCTTTTGCCCTCAGCCCTATCACACACCTTTCCTTTTGTTCTTCTTTCCCCTCCCCCTTTTCACTTGTTCAAAGCCTATTACATTCCTAACCTTTGCTAGTTCTGATGCAATGTCACAGACCCGAAACGTTAACTCCGTTTCTGTCTCTACAGAGGCTGCCAGACCTGCTGAGTATTTCCAGAACTTTCTGTTTTTATTTCAGATTTCCAGCATCTGCAGTATTTTGTTTTTATTATTCTGGAGCGTTTACTCTCATCCTGTTTGGTTCCAGTCTGTGCAACTTGGAGAGCACTCTCTCGTCCTGTTACAATACAAACTGAAAAGCATAGGAAGTGCACTCTCACCCTGTTAGACTATATTCTGTACAACATTGACAGTGAACTCTCCTCTTCTTTAAAACATTGGCCAAGCAAAGTGAAGAATGGAAAAAATCTCGAGCGGTGGATCATGCACCAGTAACAGAAATCTACAGGAGTTCCCTTCCAATTCCATTGAGAAACAAAATCAAAGCTGAATTCAAATCCATGCAAACAAGAGCAACTTGTGCTGTTACATGAAAGGACAACATGAAATAAAATTACAATACAATAACTCCTAGAATCCTCAGACACACGTGCAACCCACTTAACGACATCAAGACATTTAAAATTGCTCATTTATTTCTGATCTGATGTCCATGCAAACTCTGTGAAAAATTTCCTTTGTAAACATTCAAGGGAATTGATATTTCAGCATTTTCTGTGCTGAAAATTCAAGCAACAAAATAATTTTAATTAATAAATCACATTGAGAAAACATGATAATCACTTGCTCCTTAACTGATGCCATCAAAGAGGGTAAATATAACATGAAGAGTCACACATTGATATTCATCTTTCACCGCGTCATTTAACTGTCTTACCAGGAATACTGATGGCTGCAAGAATCGGGTAGTAAATGAGCTCGACCTGATAAATTACAGGGTATCCCATTCCTTCTGTGAAGCATAAATGCAGAAACTTCTTCACACGAACCCTTATTAATAGTACAGAGCAACCTCCATGGGGACAGTCATCTAGGGAATGTGTGCAGGGATATTAGTTACAGTCCAGTGAATAAACTGATGTAATGAAACATTTTCTGCTCACAATCGAGTCATTAGAGAATATGGAAAACAAAATCATTGTAAATTTCATAATAATTTCTTCATAAACTGACTTGCAACTTCTTTTGTTACGATCTCAAATGTTTATGTGGATGAACAGTCTCAGGAACAATAGCCCTGGTGTTGATGTGGATGAACAGTCTCAGGAATAATAGAACTGGTGTTGATGTGGATGAACAGTCTCAGGAACAACAGCACTGGTGTTGATGTGGATGAACAGTCTCAGGAACAATAGCCCTGGTGTTGATGTGGATGAACAGTCTCAGGAACAATAGCCTTGATGTTGATGTGGATGAACAGTCTCAGGAACAATAGCCCTGCTGTTGATGTGGATGAACAGTCTCAGGAACAAAAGCCTTGGTGGTGATGCGGATGAACAGTCTCAGGAACAATAGCCCTGGTGTTGAGGTGAATGAACAGTCTCAGGAACAATCGTCCTTTTGTTGTTGTGAATGAACAGTCTCATTTGCATTACCCCTTGTGTTAGTTGTCAGGGTTAAATTAAATTCATTCACATTCCGTACAAGTAGTGCTTTAAGACTGAGCAGGTTAAGTGAAGGACAGCCTGAGAGTGAAATGTTAGTTCCTGGATAGTTGCCCAGAATTTTAGCAGAGATGTCGGGAGTGTGAATAGAGAAAGGCTTCTGCGAGAATGCAGCCTAAAAAGGTTAAGCAAGCGAGGTTTTTGAATTCCAGACTTGGATATTCAGTTTATCTCCGTGCAGCCCTGATTAGATTTGGCCAAATCCATTTATTATCTGGAGTCTTGCCATGCTGCAAAGCCATTTCACAGCTGATGATTACACAGAGAGTACGGGGAAGATCTACTTGATTATTGGTTTTCTTCCCCTGAAGTATAAGTAGAGCTTGTTATGCAGTACAGATGAACAGTTGGTACCGGAAATGCCTTTTACTATCTCTGAGGTCCCTGCTCCACTCTTAGTCAGTGTCACTGCTTTTGCCTCAAATTATTTTGGAAGGTTAAAGAGCCTTGTGAAGTGCAGCTATTCTGAGCCCTCTCTAACGTCAGTTGCTGAGACACAAAGAAATCCATGTGCGATGATGTTAACCCAACGTTCTAACATTGAACAATGAGGAGATGCTTAACTTGTATAAATCATTGCTGGCCTCAGCTGAAGTAATTTTTGGGACATACTTGAGGACCGATATCAAAGTCTGAGAGATTTACCAAAATTATACAAGTCATTGGGGACTTCTGTTCTGGAGATAGACCAGGATTGTTGGGAAGCATGAGGAGAGGTTTCATAAAGGTTATAAACTTGATGAAAGTTTTTTGTTATAGAATCAATGAGGTCTGAGACAGACAATGCTTTGTGAACCGTGTATCCATTTTGTCTTCATCGTAAAATAAGTTTATAAACATACTGGAAAGTGTGAAAAAATTATAAGAATTGTCAGGTGGCACAGTGGCGCAGTGGTTAGGACCGCAGCCTCACAGCTCCAGCAATCCGGGTTCAATTCTGGGTACTGCCTGTGTGGAGTTTGCAAGTTCTCCCTGTGTCTGCGTGGGATTCCTCCGGGTGCTCCCGTTTCCTCCCACATGCCAAAGACTTGCAGGTTGATAGGTAAATTGGCCATTATAAATTGCCCCCAGTATAGGTAGGTGGTAGGGAAATTTAGGGATAGGTGGGGATGTGGTAGGGATATGGAATTAGTGTAGGATTAGTATAAATGGGTGGTTGATGATCGGCACAGACTCGGTGGGCCGAAGGGCCTGTTTCAGTGCTGTATCTCTAAACTAAAATCGTCAGTAAGATGGTAGAACTTTAATGAAGGATTGGACAGACTGGGACTCCTTTCTCTCCAAACGTGAAGTTTGAGAGCAGACAGAGTTCTTTATAATTCTGATGGGGTTGAATCAGGTAGAAATACAGGTGTTTACACTTGGAGGTGATGAAATTTAACTTTGAAGCAAAGAACCATGGGATCACAGAAGGACATTGATCGTGTTGATGCCGGATTCTACAAGAACAACACAACTCATCCCACTCCTCCACCTTTCCCCGATATTTCACCAATTCTTTATATTCAGATCATTATCTAATTCCCCTTTCAACAGTATGATTGAATATCCCTCCACCACACTCTCAGACAGTGTATTCCAGATTCAACTACCAGCTGCATTGAAAAATATTTTTTCCTCATGTCATCATTGGTTCATTTGCCATTCATGTTAAATCAGTGCCCTCTGGTTCTCGACCTTTCTGCCAATGGGAACTGTTTCTCATTAAATACCTTGTCCTGAACCGTCATAATTTTTAACACTTCTATCAAATCTCCTCTCAACCTTTTCTTCTCGAAAGAGAGCAGTCACAGCTTCCCCAATCCATTCACATTGTCATCAGCTCTTTTGTTCTTTTTTAGATAAAAAGTATATGTGTCTTTGTGAGAATAAAATATTTCTGTGCATTGAATGTTGACATTTGGTTTGAACAGAACAGGCTGTCAATCTGGTATCTAAGCAACAGAAGGATTTACAATGGTACATTTACAATGGAAGGCTCGGAACAGACGAAGCACTTGAGGAATATAAAGACAGTAGGAAGGAACCTAAGCAAGGAGTCAGGAGGGCTAAAAGGGGTCATGAAAAGTCATTGGCAAACACGATTAAGGAATATCCCAAGGCTTTTTATATGTATATAAAGAGCAAGAGGGAAAGCAGGGAAAGGGTTGGCCCACTCAAGGACAGAGAAGGGAATCTATGTGTGGAGCCAGAGGAAATGGGTGAGGTACTAAATGAGTACATTGCATCAGTATTCACCAAACAGAAGGACTTGTGGATGATGAGCCTGGGGAAGGGAGTGCAGATAGCCTCAGTCATCTCATTATCAAAAAGGAGGAGGTGTTGGGTGTCTTGCAAAGCATTAAGGCAGATAAGTCCCCAGGGCCTGATGGAATCTACCCTAGAATACTGAGGGAGGCAAGGGAGGAAATTGCTGGTGCCTTGACAGAAATCTTTGCATCCTCATTGGCCACAGGTGAGGTCCCAGAGGACTGGAGAATAGCCAATGTTGTTCCTTTGTTTAAGAATGGCAGCAAGTATAATCCAGGAAATTATATACCGGTGAGCCTTCCATCAGTGGTAGGGAAACTATTAGAGAGGATTCTTCGGGACAGGATTTACTCCCATTTGGAAACAAACAAACTTATTAGCGAGAGGCAGCGTGGTTTTGTAAAAGGGAGATCGTGTCTTTCTAATTTGATTGAGTTTTTTGAGGAAGTGACAAAGATGATTGGTGAAGGAAGGGCAGTGGATGTTATCTATATGGACTTCAGTAAAGCCTTTGACAAGGTCCCTCATGGCAGACTGGTACAAAAGGTGAAGTCAAACGGGATCAGAGGTAAGCTGGCAAGATGGATACAGAACTGGCTCGGTCAAAGAAGACAGAGGGTATCAGTGGAAGGGTGTTTTTCTGAATGGAAGGATGTGACTAGTGGTGTTCCGCAGGGATCAGTGCTGGGATCTTTGCTGTTTGTAGTATATATAAATGATTTGGAGGAAAATGTAGCTGGTCTGATTAGTAAGTTTGCAGATGACACAAAGGTTGGTGGAGTTGTGGACAACGATGAGGATTGTCAGTGAATAAAGCAGGATATAGATCGGTTGGAGACTTGGGCGGAGAAATTGCAGATGGAGATTAATCCGGACAAATGTGAGGTCATGCATTTTGGAAGATCTAATGCAGGTGGGAAGTATACAGTAAATGGTAGAACCCTTAGGAGTATTGACAGGCAGAGAGATCTGGGCGTACAGGTCCACAGGTCACTGAAAGTGGCAACGCAGGTGGATAAGGTAGTCAAGAAGGCATACGGCATGCTTACCTTCAACGGTCGGGGCATAGACTAAAAAATTGGCAATTCATGTTGCAGCTGTACAGAACCTTAGTTAGGCCACACTGAGCATATTGCGTGCAATTCTGATCACCACACTACCAGAAGGATGTGGAGGCTTTGGAGAGGGTACAGAAGAGGTTTACCAGGCTGTTGCCTGATCTGGAGGGTATTAGCTATGAGGAGAGGTTGGAAAAACTCGGATTCTTATCACTGGAACGACAGAGGTCGAGGGGCAACATGATAAAGGTTTACAAAGTTATAAGCGGCATGGACAGAGTGAATAGTAAGAAGCTTTTTCCCAGGGTGGAAGAGTCAGTTACTCGGGAACAGAGGTTTAAGGTGCGAGGGGCAAAGTTTAGAGGGGATGTGCGAGGCAAGTTCTTTACACAGAGGGTGGTGAATGCCTGGAACTTGCTGCCAATAGAGGTGGTGGAAGCAGGTACGATAGCGACGTTGAAGAGGCATCTTGACAAATAAATGAGTAGGATGGGAATAGAGGGATACGGACCCCGGAGGTTCAGAAGGTGTTAGTTTAGGCAGGCATCAAGATCAGTGCAGGCTTGGAGGGCCGAATGGCCTGTTCCTGTGCTGCACTGTTCTTTGTTCTTTGTTAATCTTTTAGCTTCAGTTACTGCTGGAACTGGCAGGATTACAGTAGAGAAAACTCTGTCTCTCGGAAATAACTCCTGGATAAAGCAAAATTCTGATTGCTCAATGAAGTTAAAAGACCTTTGTAACCCTTGGGGAAAATAATCTTGTTGCCGTTTATGCTTCAAGAGAGAGAAAAGACTCAGAGGAAGAGGAGTTACTATACACTGGGAAGGTGATTTTCAGTTTTAAGTAACTTACCTTTTGATTCGGCGGACACGGGGACTGCTGGGTAAATCATTTAAATATTTGGGCAGTGGCTAAACCCGAAACACTACACGTGTAGTGTCTCCCATCCATCCTACTCCTCTAACCAAAAAAAAAGGACTCTTGTGTGGAGGGTTTGGTAAGGTAAGGTTTTCCTTTATTATTTTTATGAAATCTCTATCAATTTAGACCAGTGGGGATGGAAGCTAGGGCAGTTGTATGCTCCTCTTGCAGGATGTAGGAGGTAAGGGTCACCACTGGTGTCCCTGCTGACTTCACCTGTGAGAAGTGCACCCAACTCCAGCTCCTCACAGACCGCGTTAGGGAACTGGAGCTGGAGCTGGATGAACGTCGGATCATTCAGGAGGCTGAGGGGGTGATAGAGAGCAGTTATAGGGAAGTAGTGACACCGAAGTTACAGGATAAAGGTAGCTGGGTGACCGTCAGGGGAGGGAAAGCGAATAGGCGCACAGTGCAGGGATCCCCTGTGGCCGTTCCCCTCAATAATAAGTATACCATTTTGGATACGGTTGAGGGGGACGACCGACCAGAGGAAAGCCACAGTGGCCAGGTCTCTGGCACTGAGCCTTGCCCAGTGGCTCAGAAGGGAAGGGGGGAGAATAGGAGAGCAATAGTGATAGGAGATTCAGTGGTTAGAGGAACAGACAGGAGATTCTGTGGTCACGAACGAGACTCCCGGATGGCATGTTGCCTCCTGTGTGCCAGGGTCAGGGATGTCTCGGATCGAGTCTATAGGATTCTAAAGGGGGAGGGGGCGTAGCCAAAGGTCGTGGTACATATCGGTACCAATGACATAGCTAGGAAAAGGGATGAGGACCTGAAAAGCGAATATAGGGAGTTAGGTTGGAAGCTGAAAGGCAGGACGAGCAGAGTAGTATTCTCAGGATTGTTACCAGTGCCACCTGCTAGTGAGGCGAGAAACAGGGAGCGAGTGCAGCTAAACACATGGCTACAGAACTGGTGCAGGAGGGAGGGATTCAGATATGTACATCATTGGCATATCTTTTGGGGAAGGTGGGACCTGTACAAGAAGGATGGGTTGCATCTGAACTGGAGGGGCACCAATATCCTGGGCGGGAGGTTTGCTAGAGTTCTTCGGGAGGGTTTAAACTAGTTTGGCAGGGGGAAGGGAACCGGAGCTACGGATCAATGGATGGGGTAGCTGTTGAACAGGCAGATACAGAGTGCAGAGAGTCTGTGAGGAAGGTTAGACAGTTGGCACGGCAAAGTTGCAGCCAGTATGATGGGTTGAAGTGTGTCTATTTTAATGCAAGAAGTGTCAGGTATAAGGGTGATGAACTTAGAGCATGGATCAGTACTTGGAGCTACGATGTTGTGGCCATTACGGAGACTTGGATATCACAGGGGCAGGAATGGATGTTGGATGTTCCGGGGTTTAGATGTTTCAAAAGGAATAGGGAGGGAGGTAAAAGAGGTGGGGGAGTGGCATTGCTAATCAGGGATAGTATCACAGCTGCAGAAAGGGAGGTCGTCGAGGAGGGTTTGTCTACTGAGTCAGTATGGGTGGAAGTCAGAAACAGGAAAGGAGCAGTCACTTTGTTGGGAGTTTTTTATCGACCCCCTCCCTCCCAATAGCAACAAAGACATGGAGGAACAGATTGGGAGGCAGATTTTGGAAAGGTGCAGAAATAACAGGGTTGTTGTCATGGGTGACATCAACTTCCCTAATATTGATTGGAACCTCCATAGTGCAAATAGTTTGGATGGAGCAGTTTTTGTCAGGTGTGTCCAGGAAGGTTTCCTGACTCAATATGTAGATAGGCCGACTGGAGGGGAGACTATGTTGGACTTGGTCCTTGGCAACGGACCAGGCCAGGTGGCAGATCTATCGGTGGGAGAGCATTTCGGTGATAGTGATCACAACTCCCTGACCAGGATGTTGCCTGGTATGGAGGACGCTAGCTATGAAGAGAGGTTGAGTAGATTAGGATTATTTTCATTAGAAAGTCGGAGGTTGAGGGGCGACCTGATTGAGGTGTACAAAATCATGAGAGGTATAGACAGGTTGGATAGCAAGAAGCTTTTTCCCAGAGTGGGGGATTCAATTACTAGGGGTCACGAGTTCAAAGTGAAAGGGGAAAAGTTTAGGGGGGATATGCGTGGAAAGTTCTTTACGCAGAGGGTGGTGGGTGCCTGGAATGCGTTGCCAGCGGAGGTGGTAGACGCGGGCACGATAGCGTCTTTTAAGATGCATCTAGACAGATACGTGAATGGGCAGGAAGTAAAGAGATACAGACCCTTAGAAAATAGGCGTCATGTTCAGATAGAGGATCTGGAACGGCGCAGGCTTGGAGGGCCGAAGGGCCTGTTCCAGTGCTGTAATTTTCTTTGTTCTTTGTTCTTTGTATCGTCATGGAGAGGGACAGGAGCAGATGGGATGGGAAAATATTTCACTGGGGGAGGGGGAATTACAAGGTTATTAGGCAGGAACTGGGGAGCATAAATTGGGTGCAGATGTTCTCAGGGAAATGCATGACAGAAATGTGGAGGTTGTTTTGGGAGCACTTGCTGCGACTGCTGAATAGGTTTGTCCCGATGAGGCAGGGAAGGGATGGTAGGGTGAAGGAACCTTGGATGACAAGAACTGTGGAACAGCTAGTCAAGAGGAAGAAGGAAGCTTACTTAAGGTTGAGGAAGCAAGGATCAGACAGGGCTCTAAAGGGTTACAAGGTAGCCAGGAAGGAACTGAAGAATGGACTTAGGAGAGCTAGAAGGGGACATGAAAATGTCTTGACGGGTAGGATTAAGGAAAATCCCAAGGTGTTCAACGCTTATGTGAGGAACAAGAGGATGGCCAGAGTGAGTATAGGGCCGATCATAGATAGTGGTTGGAACTTGTGCCTGGAGTCGGAGGAGGTAGGGGAGGTCCTAAATGAATACTTTGTTTCAGTATTCACTAGTGAGAGGGACCTGGTCGTTTGTGAGGACAGCGTGGAACAGGCTGATATGCTCGAACAGGTTGACGTTAAGAGGGAGGATGTGCTGGAAATGTTGAATGATATGAGGACAGATAAGTCCCCGGGGTCAGACGGGATATACCCAAGGATATTACGGGAAGCGATGGAAGAGATTGCTGCGCCTTTGGCGATGATCTTTGCGTCTTTACTGTCCACTGGAGTAGTGCCGGATGATTGGAGGGTGGCAAATGTTGTTCCCTTGTTCAAGAAAGAGAATAGAGATAACCCTGAGAATTATAGACCAGTCAGTCTTCTGTCAGTAGTGGGCAAATTATTGGAGAGGATTCTGAAAGAGAGGATTAATTATTATTTGGAAAAGCATAGTTTGTTTAGAGACATCAGCATGGCTTTGTGAGCGGCAGGTCATGCCTCACAAGCCTTATTGAATTCTTTGAAGACGTGACAAAACACATTGATGAAGGAAGAGCAGTGGATGTGGTGTATATGGATTTTAGCAAGGCATTTGATAAGATTCCCCATAGTAGGCTGATTCAGAAAGTAAGGAGGCATTGGATACAGGGAATGTTGGCTGTCTGGATACAAAATTGGCTGGCCCATAGAAGACAGAGGGTGGTAGTAGATGGAAAGTATTCAGCCTGGAGCTCGGTGACCAGTGGTGTTCCACAGGGATCTGTTCTGGGACCTCTGCTCTTTGTGATTTTTATAAATGACTTGGATGAGGAAGTGGAAGGCTGGGTTAGCAAGTTTGCCGATGACACGAAGGTTGCTGGAGTTGTGGATAGTGTGGAAGGCAGTTGTAGGTTGCAACGGGACATTGACAGGGTGCAGAGCTGGGTTGAGAAGTGGCAGATGGAGTTCAAACTGGAAAAGTGTGAAGTGATTCATTTTGGAAGGTCGAATTAGAATGCGAAATACAGGCTTAAAGACAGGATTCTTGGTAGTGTGGAGGAACAGAGGGATCTTGGGGTCCATGTCCATAGATCGCTCAAAGTTGCCACCCAAGTTGATAGGGTTGTTAAGAAGGTGTATGGTGTGTTGGCTTTCATTAACAGGGGGATTGAGTTTAAGAGCCGCGAGGTTATGCTGCAGCTCCATAAGGCCCTGGTTCGACCACACTTGGAATATTATGTTCAGTTCTGGTCGCCTCATTATAGGAAGGATGTGGAAGCTATAGAGAGGGTGCAGAGGAGATTTACTAGGATGCTGCCTGGACTGGAGGGCATGAGCTACAAAGAAAGATTGAGGGAGCTAGGGCTTTTCTCATTGGAGCGAAGAAGGATGAGAGGTGACTTGATAGAGGGGTACAAGATGATGAGAGGCATAGATCGAGTGGATAGCCAGAGACTTTTTCCCAGGGTGGAAAAGGCTATCACCAGGGGGCATAATTTTAAGGTGATTGGAGGAAGGTTTAGGGGAGATGTCAGAGGTAGGTTCTTTACACAGAGAGTGGTGGGTGCGTGGAATGCACTGCCAGCGGTGGTAGTAGAAGCAGATACATTAGGGGCATTTAAGCGACTCTTGGATGGGTACATGGATGATAGTAGAATGAAGGGTAGGTAGTTAGTTTGAACTTAGAGTAGGTTAAAGGTTTGGCACAACATCGTGGGCCGAAGGGCCTGTACTGTGCTGTACTGTTCTATGTTTGATGTTCTATGTTCTAACACTGCTCTATAGAGAGAGACTGCATTGCAGAGAGGAAGGCTGCAGCGTTGGAGGGAGTCTACAGTCTCTGAAAAATCTCTACTTAAGGCATTTTTAAATATTTTTTGAAGTTCCTGAAATTTCAAGAAGGTTTCTACCATTAGACTGCTACTTTAAAAGTGTAAATAATCCTGTTCCTACAACTGGTTGCTGAAAGATCTGTGTGACGCCTGCTGCAGATGAGCTACCTTGCACACCTAAGCATCATCGACTGTTCATTAAGTTCACCCGGAGAGACATTGAGTGGCATCTGATTATTGAACTCTGGGACCTAATCGATCCAGGAAAATACAACCAAATGTTACAACCCAGTTATTTATTTATTCCTAAGAGACTGTTGTAAATTCAATTTCCCTTTCCCTGGTTAACTGCTGGTAATCTAATGTATGCGTGTTCACGAGGGTTAGGAAGTTTAGGGAGTCATAAAATATTTTCATACATATAGATTCATCTCAATATCATTTACAACTTTGTTTATTAATAAATAATTAATTTTGTTACAGTTTAAAGAAACCTGGTTTGGCATGCTGTATCCTGGAGAGAAATAAAGTGATTAATTTAACTATTTGTCAGTAGGTGGGAAACTTTACTAATATGCTGTGACCCTGGAGTATTGGGACTGAATTAACAGTGCATTTCTGCAAGCTGATCCAGAGTTATATAGAATAGCACAGTCGGCTCTGACAGAATCTGAGGCAAAAGGAGATCCGGAAGGCTATTATGTCGAAGACGGTGTTCTGAGAAGGAAATGGAGACCACCTCACAGACCTGTGGATGAAGACTGGAAAGTTATTCAACAGATAATGGTACCACCTTAGTATCACCAGAAATTATTAACGTTATCACATTGTCTCTCTCTAACAGGACATAGGCGGA
The DNA here is from genome assembly GCF_036365525.1 of Heterodontus francisci. Lineage (NCBI taxonomy): Eukaryota > Metazoa > Chordata > Chondrichthyes > Heterodontiformes > Heterodontidae > Heterodontus > Heterodontus francisci. Next base: position 71,385,939 of record NC_090399.1, read on the forward strand.
TTCAAAAGATTAAATCACTTCTAAGTCAACATTATTACTATCCAGACCTTACAAAGAACGTGAGGCAATTTTGTAGGACATGTCATTCATACCAAATGGTGGGAAAACCCCAACCGACCATAAAACCAGCACCATTAATTCCCACAGCAGTTATCGAGGAACCAGGTAGTAGAGTATTGGTAGACTGTGCAGGACGCTTTCCAAAAAAAGCAGGACATCAATATGTACTTACTATCATTGATATGGCTACTCGATTTCCAGTGACCATTCATTTGAGGACAATTACTGATAAAGTAGTAGTAGAGAAGTTAACCCAATTCATTATGAGATATGAATTACTACTTGAAGATCAAGCTTATCAAATTTATAATTTCACATCAAAAACTTTTCATGAAGTTATGAGCAATTTGGGTATCAGAGAGTTAAAATCTTCGGCATATCACCCACAGACACAGGGGGCTTTAGACAGGTACATTCAAGCTCTCAAAACAATGATCAGACCATACTGTCACAAATATCTGCATGATTGGGATAAAGGGCAAGACTGTCTTTATTTGCAGCTGGAGATTCACCGAATGAGTCTACAGGTTTTAGACCTTTCGAATCGGATGACTGACAAAACATATGCAAAAAATGGACAGACAAGAACGCAAAGACCCAAAATTTTCAACCAGGCGATGAAGTATTGATATTTTTACCTTGACAGGGTGAACCATTAAATACACGATTCAGTGGTACATATAAAGTGATCAAAAGAGTGGGTAATAAAAACAAGAAATGTTGGAAATACTCAGTTGGATTGGAGCATCTGTGGAGAGAGAAGAATATTTAAGATTCCAGATCAGTGATGTAGGGTCACTGACCTGTAACGTTAACTCTGCTTCTCTCTCCACAGATGCTGCCGGACCTGCTGAGTATTTCCAGCATTTCTTGTTTTTTTTTTTCAATTTCAGAATTCCAGCATCTGAAGTATTTTGCTGTTATAAAAGAGTGGGTAAGATTGATTACTTGACTGACACACCTGATCACCAGTAAAAGAATTGGTGCTGTCATAGCAATATGTTAAAGCAATATTATTGCAGGGAGGAGGATCAGTCAGTACAGACATGTCAGATAATGGGGACTGTTGAGAAAGAAAAGGATAGTGAAGATGAGGCAGAAGGAGGCCTAGACAATTCTCAGATTTAACCTCCTACTATCTGGGTCGCGAATACAGAATGACGAGGAAAATTAGATTCTGAACAATGTGAAGACCTAACCAGGCTTTTCACAACCTTTCAAAGAATTTGTAGTGATAAGCCAGGATGTGAAAAAATTGGTCACACATGATGTGGCTATTGGAGAATCACTGCCTTTAAAACAACATCCTTGCAGCTTCAGTCCAGACAAACAGGTTCAAGTAAAAGCAGAAATCCAGTACATGCTGGAAAACAACTTAATTGAAAAGCAGCTGGATTTTACCAACAGTACCTGCACCTGATCGGGCAACTCGACTTTGCATAGACTACAGAAACGTCAATGTGGTAACAAAGACAGACTCCTACCCAATTCCTCATTTAGAAGATTGTATTGATAGAGTGGGCTGTGCTTTGTTTCTCAGAAAGATAGATTTGTTAAAGGGATACTGACAATTTCCTTTGACACCTCCAGCTAAAGAAATACCAGCTTTTGTCACACTAGACAATCATTGTCCGTACCGAGTGATGCCATTTGGCCAAAAAAAAGGGCCCCTGCAACGTTTCAAAGATGAATGAATCAAGTGTAGCCAATGTTCCCACGTGAAAACAGTTCAATAGTGATAATTTGTGCGACCAATTGTAACGTGGTTGCTGAGTGATGATAAAATAAAAAGTATATTAAACTTTGCCTCCAGCTGCAATGAACTTTGAACCTTTTTCTCATTATATAAACAATATCTAAAGGGTTTCAGTAACAATGTTCAGTGTTGAAGAGGGCGGTGTCTGGGTGAGCAGCTCCTGAATGTGACATGGTCAGGACTGGATGTTATGACCAGGACGGGAGGAGTGCACTGTGAATTCAGTCCCACTTTTCCACAGGTCACAATGTATTATTTCAAGTTACCCCACTTACTAATATCGGCAATAATATAACTATTTCTCCCAGAATTGAACACACTAACCAGGCTTCAACACACTAACCAGATTTCATTATTGAACAACAGAAATAACAATTTATTACAAAACAAGTCAGAACTAGTAACAAAATAAAATACAAACACACAGATTAAAATGTTAAAGTCCCAACATTAAATTTTAAAGACCACTTCATTACCTGAGCATCTCACACTCACACATGTACATATATGTATACTAGTTAACTGAAAGAATAAAGAAGTATTTTTGGACCAGAGCTCCGTTACAGACAAAAAAACAAAAAACCCAGGCTGATCACTTTCCCACCCCTGAATAAAACAGATGAGACATGTTGCACCAAAGCTGGCACACAGTCCAACCTCCGAGCAAGTGCAGGTAGGCCACCTAGATTCCCCTAAAAAAGCTCTCTTCAGGTGGTGCTGAGAAGCAACTCTAGCAGGCCCTCCTCAGAAACAGGAGATGAGATGAATCGATACAGTGGACTTCACGTGGTCTTTCATAAAATTGCTGGTAGATGAGCTGGGTAGTTTTCTTTGCTCCTTCTTTGACACTTCAGCAGACTTGACTTAATCTCCATGCAGAAGGTAAAGCACACACACACGCACACGCATGCACACGCATGCACACACACACACAGAGTTACAACTTGTCAGTTCTCTGCCCAGCCCAGGTGCTCTGCTCCTACTGAGCATGTCCAATCAAAGGGGTGCTTGTCACTTCTCTACCCCTTTTCACATATGCGACAAGAAGTATTCGACTGAAATTAATTTACTTAACAACTGTGTTAGCTAATTAAAGATTCTGATGAGAAATTGCACCTGGTCTGTATTGTGAAAGCACAGAAATCTAAGCTCTTGATAAGCAGAGAACACTGTAAAAATATCTGCATAAATCTTTATATCATTGAGTTTATCCATTGTGGATATCAAATTATAGAATCATATTGAATGGATACAGAGCAGAAAGAGGCCATTCGGTCCTCTGTGTCAGTGCTGGCTCCCTGCAACAGCACTGCAGATATTCACACTCCCCGCAGCCCTGCAAATTTGTTCTCTACAGCTGCTCTTCAGATTGGTTTACATGTAACTGTGTTTCATTATCCTGCTGTTGATAAATATATTCACATGTTATTAGTAATATTGATTCATTTATTGGGCACATCTTTCTTCATTCAAAGCGGATTTTGGATGTGTTTATTTTGCAACAAGCTACTTTTAAATTACGCACAAATACATTTACACACAACACAGTCACATAAAAATACAATGAGAAATAGCGTACACAGAAACAGAAACATATTTATAACAGAGAGGAACTGACCATCTGGTCCATCTATAACATCCTGTTTCCTGACTAGTCTATGGGACAACTTTCAAAATTTTGGAACAATCCCCAGATGTTAGTGATGAGAACTTTGCAGGGTCGACCGGGCAGAGTGTGTCGTCATTGTATTCAGAGCCCAGGTCAATACTGGGTGATCCGTTCTGTTTAATTCTTATTCTCCATAGTATAACGGTTCAATATAACTGAGTGACTTATGATAATAAAAACAGAAAGTGCTGGAAATATTCATCAGGTCTGGCAGCATCTGTGGAGAGAAACAGAGTTAATATTTCAGGTTGTGACCTTTCATCACATCTGTTCCTTTCATCCATTCTGATAAAAGGTCACAGAACTGAAACGTTAACTCTGTTTCTCTCCACAGATGCTGCTAAACCTGCTGAGTATTTCCAGCATTTTCTGTTTTGATTTCAGATTTCCAGAATCCACAGTATGATTGCCTTGCGAGGTCATTTCAGAGAGCAGTTAAGATTAAACTGTGGGTCTGGAATGACATTTCCTCCAGACTGAGTAAGGATGGCAGTCATTCTTCCCTACAGGACATCAGATTTTATCCTTGTTAAATACATGTTTTAGACTGTGTTTAACTTCATTGAAATTCTGCAGACTGCCTCGATTATTGTTGAAAATCCCATTGAGTTCGAATGGCTTTCTCCAGTTACACTTCCAGTGTCCTGGCCAAGGTTACTGCTGTTCAGGTAATGATAGAAACATGGGAGAGGTGGGAAAACACTTCCCTCAGGTAGGAGCTGCTGTCAAACATAGAACCATCCAGCACACAGGGAGGCCATTTGACCCATCGAGCCTGTGCTTGTTCTTTGATGGAGGTATCTAATTACTCCCACTGCCCTGTTTATTTTTAAATATACTTCTGAAAGTTACTATTAAATCTGCTTCTACCACACTTTCAGAGAGTGTATTCCAGATTGTAATAACTTGCTGAGTAATACAACCTCATCACCTCCACCACACGCACCCCTCCCAACTTCATTTTTAACAATGATCTTAAATCTGTTTCCTCTGGTTACTGAGCTTCTTGTCAGTGGAAACAGTTTCTCCCTGTCAGCTCTATCAAACCACCTCCACCCCATAATATTCAACACTCTATTAAACGTCTACTTCAGTTTCTTTCCTGTCAGGAGAACAATCCCAGTTTCTATAGTCTCTCCACATCACTGAATTTCCTCATCCCTGGACATTCTGCACTGTGAAGGATTGCGATGAGATTTGGGAAATATTGCCAGTTGGGAATGGGAAAAATCGAAGGGAACCAGAAATGAGCGTGCAGTCACCATGTTTGTGAATCTTTAGATCCACTTTGAGAAATGTAATCAGAGGAGAATGAAGGTAAACTGTCCGATTGTTTAGAGGGGTCAAGGCACCTTTCCCTGATGGAAGATTCTGGAACATTTATTCTGAGATTAACTGATCTGATCCATGTAAAGGATTCTCATCACTGTGGATTATGAATTAAAACCTAACTTCAGCTGTGGGACAGTCAGTATAGTTAGTAACAGACAAGGTGCTGAAAGGCTCAAAGGGACACCAGACCAGTTGTAGGAGAGCATGTTGTCAGTGACATGGATGTGTCTTCTGTGTGTGGTATCAGACTGTTTCCAGGTATCCACAATGAATGTCCCACCCATTATTATGTTCAGGTAATCCTGATAATGGACACTGGTTTTCTGGTCACAGTAACCTGAAGTTTTAACTCATTGACACACTGGTTTAGTCTATCTAGTGATAGATACTAACAGCAGTCACTGTCAGTCAATCGATTAGTATGTTCGGCAAATACCCGTAGGGTCCGTGGTTTGAGCCCAACCAGTGGCAAAGACAGAGTCTACTTTCACCATTTAGGATTCATTGTCACACAGCTCCTGATTGTTAATATGTGCTTTGGCTTCAAGAGAATATTCCCCAAATATTACCAACTACACTGTTATCCAATAAATCACTCCCGACTGCTTCTCCATGTATTCATTGTAAATAAAATGCGAAAGTATTTGGAAGATCATGTACCTCCTGCCAACCCATTAGTAATAGATTAATTTATTGGGTTAGAAGTGCTGATATAGAACTGAAAACACACAATCCCACTGTGTGCATTTAATTTGTGACTATTGCACAGCTGGTATTCGGGAAAACAGTTGAGAACACGTTGGACCATTATAATGATATTTTCTGATAACTTTATTTATGTTGCTGTATAATTTTGTAAAAGACTGCGTTGTCAGAACAGGACTGTGAGAAAATGATGCAATATTTATGTGAGCCTCATGTTCTGGAATTCCCTGCCTAAACCTCTAACACTCTGTCACCTCCTTTCACACCCTCCTTAAAACTGAAAGCTTTGAGCAGTATTTTGGAGAGGAGTCAGTGCTGTCTTTTACCCTGATTTCTCAGTAATCATTTAAAACCATTCTGGTTCAATCCCTTCCTTTAATCCTGCACAGCAGCAGTGACAATAACTTTGTAGATTTGATGTTTGAGACCCAAAGAATTTCCTGAATCCCTGGGCACATTTGTAACACAGAGATACAGAATCATCGAATCATTTACAATGCAGAAGGAGGCCATTTGTCCCATCGAGTCCATGCTGGCTCTCTGTAGAGTCATCCAATTAGTCCCATTCACCCGCTGGATCCCGTAGCCCAGCAAGTTTATGTACTTCAAGTGTCTATCCAACTTCCTTTTGAAATCATTGCCTCTGCTTCCTACCCTTGTAGGCAGAATGTTCCAGATCATTTATTATCAAGGTTTAAGGGAGGGAAAGACATTCAATCACTGATCAATTTACAGACAGGCGATTGGGAATAAAAAGGAAATTTGTTCAGAGAAGAAAAAATTAACTATCTGTTTGTACCATAGAACTTTGGAGCTCAAGTCCGCAATAAATCCACAAAAGACCAACTGTAAGGAACGAGGTGAATCAGAAATTAAAAATGATACAATTAGAAACCAAAAGGAGAAAATCTGATCGCCTAACAGATTTTTAAGACACATAAAATACCGCAGCAAAACCCTCTTACTCTAACATTAGAAAATGGCACATTTTAATTCAAAGATGTTTTTTGAGCAAGGTGATGTAACTGCTGAAATTCTGGCAAACCTGAGGACAGAGTAGTTGAAAACTATAACTAGGGAGATACAAGTGAAACTACCCAGCAAGGTGAAATGAACAGAGGTCCTTAAAGTGCTGGCTGAGCACTGATGACACAGTCCCATTCTGGAACAGGTAGATGAGGAATTAACTCCTGAAACTATCCCATCTCCCATGGCCAGAATGGAACAGGCTCATTCAGGATGTAACTGGAGTTTCAGGAAAGAGAAAAGGTGAGAGAGAAAGAGGAAAGAGAGAAAGAAAGAGAGAGAGGAAGAGAGAGAGAGAGAAATGACTTTCCAGCTACAAATATTGGAAATGGAGCTGAAGGCTCAAGCAGAGAGAGAGAGAGAGAGAGAGACTACCAGGGAAAATCTCTCGTCACCCGGTAACCACCCAAATCTCCCTAACCCAGAATAATGTTAAGTTTGTAACAAAATTTGAAGACAGTGAGGTGGAATCCTTGTTTGCTACTTTTGAGAAGGAAGTGGCAGAACTACGTGAAATGTGGGCCCTGATAATTCAAGGCCAGTTCACTGGGTAGGCTCAAGAGATCTATTCTATACTGTCCCCTGAAATGTCTGCTAATTACGAGAATACCAAAGTTGCCATCCTTCGAGCTTATGAGTTGGTCCCAGAAGCATTTCGACAGCAATTCAGGAAAGCTTGAAAGCAGAGTTATCAGGAATTTGAAAGGTGAAAGCAAATCGGTGGCCCCGATCTGTAAAAATACAGTACACCTATGATCAATTATGTGTGCGAATATTGCTTAAGGAATTCAAACATTGCCTACAGTCCAACCTGAGAGTGCACTTGGAGAAACAGAGAGTCCGCACAGCTAGAGAGTAAACATTTGTCGCCAATAGCTATGTCCTCACGCATAGGACTGGCTACTCAGGCGAATCCTTACAAAGCCACCCCCAAAAACAGTGGGAGGATAAGAAGGGAGAGTGGGATAGAAAGAGAGACAAACCTGGAAAGGGGAGTACAAACGAAAGTGCAAAGAGTCCACCCCAAATCCACAAATAGAAACCCTGGAGACCGGTGTGCTCCCACTACAACAAAGTGGGTGACACCAGGCTAGAATGCTGGAGGGTAAATGGAAAATCGGTGGGTTTAATAGGTCTCTGCAAGTGCAGTACCAAGGAGCATCCCCCAGTTAAGAGCGTAGTAGGACGGGCAGAGGTCCTCACGGTACAGCCTATATCCTCGAAGGGAATTACTCTATGTATTAATGGACAGGTCAAAATCCCCAAGAGTTACTGGTGTTTTACCCTTGAAGGAACTACCCCTACCCTTGCCAGGAGATGAGCAAGTCCATTGTAATGCTCAGGGATACAGGGGAAACTCAGTACCTAATGTTAGAGAACAACATTCAGCATAGTGGTAGTGCTACAAAATACGATGGAGGGTATCCTCAATGTGAAGACAGGACTTTGTCTCCACGAGGACTGTCAGGTGGTCACTCCTCCCACTGTTGTTACAAACAGATGCTTCTGCAACAGGTAGATTGGTGAGGATGATGTCAAGTAGGTTTTTCTCTCTCAGCAGTTATGTGCTTTAGGACTCGACCATCTCTTTCAGTAGTGGTGCTACCGAGCCACTCTTGGTGCTGGACATTGAAGTCCCCCACCCAGACTACATGCTGTGCTCTTGGTGCTTCTTCCGATTGATGTTCAACATGAAGAAGCACTGATTCATCAGCCGAGGCCAGGGGTGGGGGAACGGTAGGTAGTAATCAGCAGGAGGTTTCCTTGCCCATGTTTGCCTTCATGATGTCCGGAATCAATGTTGGGGACTCCCAGGACCATTCCTTCCCAACAGTATACCACTGTGCCACCACTGTGTCTGCGCTGCCAGTGGGACAGGATGCGTCCAGCGATGGTGATGGTGGTGTCTAGGACATTAACTGCAAGGTATGATTCTGGAAGTACAGCTATTTAAGGCTGTTGCCTGACTAGCCTGTAGGAAAGCTCTCTGAATTTGGGCCCCCAGATGTTCCTAAGAAGGACTTTGCAAGATCTGCAGGGCTGGCTTTGCCATTGTCGTTTCCAGAGCCTGGGTCGATGCCAGGTGATCCACACAGTTTCATTCCTTTTCTGACACTGTGTTTTGACTTGATATAACTGAGTGACTTGCTAGGCCATTTCAGACCACACTGCTGTTGGTACATATAAGGTAGACCAAGTAAGGACAGCAGATTTCATTCCCTAATGGACATGAGTGAGCCACATGTGTTTTTACAACAATCGATTATGGTTTCATTGTCAACATTAGACAAGCTTCTTAATTACAGATTAATTGAATTCAAATTTCACCATCTGCCATGGTGAGATTCAAACCCAGGGCTCCAGATCAGTAGCCTGGGTCTCTGGGTTACTAGTCCAGTGATATTACCAGTACACCACTGCCTCCCGTTAGAGAAATGGTTCCCATTGATGGAAAGGTCGAGAACCGGAGAACACTGATTGAAGATGATTGGTCGAACAAACTTCTTCTGTGTTGTAACAATTCTATGATTTTATTATTCTAGTGTTTTATTTTATTTAGAGATACAGCACTGAAACAGATCCTTCGGCTAATCGAGTCTGTGCCGACCAACAACCACCCATTTATAGTAACCCTACAGTAATCCCATATTCCCCACCACCTACCTACACTAGGGGCAATTTACAATGGCCAATTTACCTATCACCTGCAATTCTTTGGCTGTGGGAGGAAACCAGAGCACCCGGCGAAAACCCACACGGTCACAGGAAGAACTTGCAAACTCCGCACAGGCAATACCCAGAATCGAGCCCAGGTTCCTGGAGCTCTGAGGCAGCAGGGCTAACCACTGTGCCACTGTACCGCCCTGAATTGGCTCCCCAAGTGAAGACATCTTCCCTAGGTCTACCTGATCAACTTTAAATCCCATAAACTGCTCACCTCTCAAACCTAACTTCTGTGGAGAAAAGAGTCCCAGACTGTCTAATCTTTTATGAAAGTTTTACCATCTTAGTTCTGATTTCATTCTTACACATTTTTCATACTTCCCACAATGCTTTTATAAACCTTTTGTGCGATGAAGATGAAAACAATGCAGGATTCTCTGAACGCAGTTGAACCAAGACCACACTGATTTTGTTTAAAAACTCTCATCAAATTTAACACCTCTATGAAACCTCCACTTATCCTTCCCAGCAATCCGAGTCCATCTACAGAACAGAAGGAGATCATGTCTTGTATAATTCTGGTAAATCTCTCAGACTTTCATATCTATCCTAAAGTGTGGTGCCCAGAATTATTTCAGCTGAGGCCTAACCAATGAATTATAAAAGTTAAGCATCTCACCATTCTCCATTGTTACAACCCTGGAATACACTCCCTCAAAGGCCTGGGATAGTCAATTCAACAGTAAATTTCAGCAGGGAATTGGATATATATATTTTAAAATTAAACATTTACAGGACAAAGGGCATTCAGCTGGGAAGTGAGATTAATTACATTAATCTATCAAAGTCTCAGCAGAGGCACCATGAGCTGAATAGACTCATTCTGTGCTTTGAGATTCGATGATTCGAATTGTACTGAGGCTTTAAACAAAGGTCTATTAAAGGAAAAGTAGGCACTGTACCATTGAGTTACATCCATAATTAGAATTACCAGCAATACAAAAGGATTTCTTCCTGTCTCAGCAACAGGCAGCTACTCAGACATGAGGCTGTGTTCACAATATTCAGTGTTGGCTGCACTTCACAGGGATCTTTAACCTTCAATAATAAGTTGAGGCAAAAGCAGTTACACTGGCTAAGAGTGAAGCAGTGATTTCATAGACAGTAAAAGAGTTTCCCTGCAGCAACTGATCATCTGTACTTCACAACAAGCTCCGTCCTCTATTTATATTTCAGGGGAAGAAAACCAATCAATGAGCAGATCTACGTCCGCACTCTCTGTGTGATCATAGGATGTGAAATGGCTCTGCAGCATGGTAAGACTCCGGATAACAAGTGGATTTGGTCAAATATAATCTGGGTTGCACAGAGATAAGGAAACAGAGCATCCAAGATCTTCAAAAAACTTACTGGCTTAACATGATACGCTGTTATCACACGGAAACCTTTCTCTATTCACACTCCCAACGTCTCCGCCAAAATTCTGAACAATTACCCTCTAATGAACATTTCACCCACAGGCTACCTAGCTCACTAAACTCTTTCTGTCAGCCCCTCTACGTTGCTTTCATTGATCTCACCAAAGCCTTCGACCTCGTCAGCAGATGTGGTCTCTTCAAAATTTTAGAAAAGATTGGATGCCCACCAAAGCTACTAAGTATCATCACCTCATTCCATGACAATATGAAAGGCACTATTCAACATGGTGGCTCCTCATCAGACCCCTTTCTTATCCTGAGTGGCGTGAAACAGGGCTGTGTTCTCGCACCTACACTGTTTGGGATTTTCTTCTCCCTGCTGCTCTCACATGTGTTCAAGTCTTCAGAAGAAGGAATTTTCCTCCACACAAGATCAGGTGCCAGGTTGTTCAACCTTGCCCGTCTAAGAGCGAAGTCCAAAGTGCAGAAAGTCATCATCAGGGAACTCCTCTTTGCTGACGATGCTGCATTAACATCTCACACTGAAGAGTGTGTGAAGAGATACATCGAACGGTTTGCAGCTGCCTGCAATGAATTTGGCCTAACCATCAGCCTCAAGAAAACGGACATCATGGGACAGGATGTCAGAAATGCCCCATCCATCAATATCGGCGACCACACTCTGGAAGTGGTTCAAGAGTTCACCTACTTAGGCTCAACTATCACCAGTAACCTGTCTCTCGATGAAGAATTAAACAAGCGCATGGGAAAGACTTCCACTGCTATGTCCAGACTGGCCAAGAGAGTGTGGGAAAATGGTACACTGACACAGAACACAAAAGTCCATGTGTATCAAGCATGTGTCCTCAGTACCTTGCTCTACGGCAGCGAGGCCTGGACAATGTACGTCAGCCAAGAGCGACGTCTCAATTCATTCTATCTTCACTGCCTCCGGAGAATACTTGGCATCAGGTGGCAGGACCGTATCTCCAACACAGAAGTCCTCAAGGCGGCCAACATCCCCAGCATATACACCCTACTAAGGCAGTGGCACCTGAGATGGCTTGGCCATGTGAGCCACATGGAAGATGGCAGGATCCCCAAGGACACATTGTACAGCGAGCTCGTCACTGGTACCAGACCCAACGGTTGTCCATGTCTCCGCTTTGAAGACGTCTGCAAACGCGTCATGAAGTTCTGTGACATTGATCACAAGTCGTGGGAGTGAGTTGCCAGTGATCGCCAGAGCTGGCGGGCAGTCATAAAGGCGGGGCTAAAGTGTGGCGAGTCGAAGAGACTTAGCAGTTGGCAGGAAAAAAGTCAGCAGCGCAAGGGGAGAACCAACTGTGCAACAGCCCCGACAAACAAATTGTATTTGCAGCGCCAGTGGAAGAGTCTGTCACTCTCGAATTGGCCTTCATAGCCACTCCAGGCACTGCTTCACAAACCACTGACCACCTCCAGGCGCGTATCCATTGTCTCTCGAGACAAGGAGGCCAAAGGATTTCACAATACTAAATCTCCTGAACTGAAGTCTGTCTCAGATGTTCATAAACAATGCCTCAGTGTGGTTTGAATGCTCTTCCACACACCAGCATTGATTAAAACCATCTCCCTGAATGTAAAGTATTGAAATGTGAAGAATAATTGTGGAACAAAAAATAATTGTGTTTTAATTGTGTAATTCTTGGTCTACAAGACTATCATCCAGAAAAGACGACATTTTGGGATTTTATCCAAAGACTAATTGATAGGGACTACACATTCCAAAAATCTGGAATGAATTCTCCACATCAATCACACAGGGATGGGCAGTTGTCAGCTTGCTGTCAGGTTGATCAGCTAAAATATTATGCAGAGTCATTTGTAGCATAGAAGGATGCCTTTCGGCCCATATAGTCCATGCCAGCACTCCACGGATCAATCCAGTCATTCCCACTCTGCTGCTCGATTCCCGTAGTCTTGCAAGTTTATTTCCTTCAAGTTCCCATCCAATATCATTTTGAAATCATTGTTTGTCTCAGCTTACACCACGTTCATGGGCATCAAGATGCAGGTCATTACAACACTCTGTGTTAAAATGGATGATATTGTGGTAAAATGTGAAGATATCCACTTTGGGAGGAAAAAAAAAACACAGAAATGAAGAGTGTTTCTTAAATGGTGAGAGATTGGGAAGTGTTGATGTCCAAAGGAACCTGGGTGTCCTTGTTTATACGTCACTGAAAGCTAACATGCTAGCAGGAAGCAATTAGAAACACAAATGTTGAGCTGGATTTACCAGCCCCCGCCGAGGTCAGGAGTTGTGGTGGGGGAACCTGGAAAATACCTTCAGGAGAGGCCCGCAACGGGCCTCAACACTGAGAAGGTCCAGCCCCATATTACTGGCAGGACCGAGGCCTCATGGCGGTCCCTCCTGACCCTCGGTGACAGAAACGTTATTTTAATATTTAAATCAATGTTAATTAATGCATAATTAATGAACTCCTCCCGGCAGCCATCCCACACCGATATTCCAGCCAGTTGCCAGAACTCCAGTGCCTTCAGCTCTCCATTCAGAGGTGGAACACTGGTGGGGGAGAGGCAGGGGGTGGAGTGAAATTTTCAGGGCAGGAGGTGGGGAGTGAGGATAACTCCTGTTGTTGGTTGAGCGGATGGTGGGAAGGGGTTGAAGGTCAAAGTCAATTACATTTGTAGGGTAAAGGTCAGGATCAGAAGAAAGGTTTTTTGTGGGGAGAGGGAAAATGATAACCTAATTAGTCATTGGGGACGGGGGTGGGAGAGGGGATTGGAACTTTGAATAACATTTTAATTATAATTTTTTTTTAATTGTCACTTTAAAAATGTAAATGCTTTGGAAAGGCCTGCGGACCTTTAAAATGGCGCCGGTACCCGCGAGGTGGCTTTGGGCAACATTTCCGGGGACGGACCGGCCTCCCCCTCTACGTCATCGGGAGTGGGCGATCCACCCGGACATATAAATAAGCTGCAGCATGAAATATCACAGTGGCTCCGTGACACACATCTTGTGTATGTGTCAGGTCATTTTTGAAACTCGCCTTCGATCTCAGTGTCAAGCTGGAAAGGTTCAGCCTGGTATGTTGGCCTTTTTTGCAAGAGGATTTGACTTCAGGACTAAAGAAGTCTTGTTGCAATAGTATAGAGCCTTGGTGAGACCGTATCTGGAGTATTGTGTACAGTTTTGGTCTCTTTACCAAAGGAAGGATATAGTTGCCATAGAGGGAGAACAATGAAGGATGATGTGATTGTCCTATGAAGAGAGATTGAGGAGACTGGGCCTATATTCTCTAGAGTTTAGAAGAATGAGAGGTAATCTTATTGGGGAATGTACATTTCTTTCAGGGCTCGAAAGGGTAGATGCAGGGAGGATGTTTCCCTTGACTGGGTGATCTAGAAACAGGGAAAAAGTCTCAGAAATAGAGGTAGATCATTTAGGACTGAGATGACAAGGAATGTTTTCACTCAGAGGGTGGTGAATCTTTGGAATTCTCTATACCAGAGGCCTGTGCAGGCTCAGTCATTGAGTATATTCAAGACAGAGGTGGATAGATTTCCAGGTATTAAAGTTAACAAGGGCAATGGGGATACTGTGGGAAAATGTCATTGAGTTAGAAGATCAGCCATGATCTATTTGAATGGTGGAGCAGGCTGGATGGACCGAATGGCCTAATCCTGCACCTGTTTCCTATGTTCTTATATTCCTATGTCATTCCTCACATTCACCTTCATCTCTTGTCCAAAATCTTCAATCCATGTCCCATAGTCCTTTTACCATCAGTTAATGGGAGAAGTTTTTCCTGGTCTATCTTATCTAAGCGTGTCATAATCTTGTACATCTCTATCAATTCTCCCTCAATCTCCTATGCTCCATGGAGAATAACCCCAGCTTCTCCAACCTAACCTTGTAACTTAAATCCCCAGTCTCTGGAACCATTCTGGTAAATCTCCACTGCAGACTCTGAAGGGCCCTCACATCCTTCCTGAAGTGTGCTGACTGGAACTGGATGTAGTTCTCTAGTTGGGGAATAAACAGAGCTTTATAAAGGTTCAGTATAACTTCCTGCATTTGTACTCTATGCCTGTATTTCTGAAGCCCATGTTTCCAAATGTTTTTCTCACCACTCTCTCAAAATACCCCACCACCTTCAAACATCGATGCACATTCACCCCCCGTCCCTATGTTCCTGCACACTCTTTAGAACTGCACCATTAAGTCTGCATTATCTCATCCTATACCTTCTACAAAAATACATTACCTCACACTTGTCTATATTAAATTCCACCTGCCACTTGTCTGCCCATTCTGTTCGCCTATCTCTGTCCTGTTGCAGGGGTTTGTGTGATCCTCACTGTTTGCCATTACTCCAAGTTCGGTATCATGGGCAAATTTTAAAATTCTACTCTGGATTCCAAGATCAAAGTCATTTATAAATAACAAAAAAGGAAAGAGTGATCCTCGTAGTGACACATGAGGAACACCACTGTCTAATATTCTCCAGTCAGAAAAACAATCATTTACTATGACTTACTATCTCTGTTCTATCCTTTAGCCATTTTTATTAATCCAATTCAATACTAACCCTTCCATTCCACGAGCCTCTGTTTTGTTAACCAGTTTTTATTTGCAATACTTTATCAAACACATTTCTTAAAATCCATGTAGACAATATCCACCACATTGCCTTCATCAACCTACTCAATTACTTCATCAAAAAATGAAATGAGATTAGTCAAGCATGATCTTCATTTTACAAATCTGTGCTGACTATCCATAATTTACTCAAACCTTTCCAAGTGTCTGTTGCTTTTTTCCTGATTATTGTTTCTAAAAACGTACCACCACTGATGTTAAACTAACTGGCCTGTAGTTGCTCGGACTGTCCTTATAACCCTTCCTGAATAAATGTGTCACATTTACCACTCTCCAATCCTCTGGCACATCCCCCATTTCGAGGTCAGATTGGAAGTACAGCTTGAGCACAATAATCCAGGCTGGCTCTCTAATGCAGGAGTGAAGAGTGCTGCCTTTTTGGATGTGTTTTGGGATGTCTTGAGGTGATGAAGGACACTCTATAAACAGATTTTTCTATTGTTCAGTAAAGTATTCTTCGAGTTTCTGAGCAAATGCATTGCAGCTCACAGACATATATTGATATGGTATTGTGTTTGTGTAATTACTCTTGCCACATTTGTGAGGATGAGACAATGGACACAAGCTCTGCACTAAAGAGCAAAGGTTGAGTGCAAGTGAAGGTTTAGGTGAGGGGAACACTTTAAATTCTGCTAGAAAAGTCAAGGACAAAGAGCAGAGTAGCAATGGGGGTAATGGTATACAGAGTGTGTCAGTAAGAGACAGAGAGTTTAACAGTAATGGAGCATCGGCAAATAAGGTCAATTCACAGAACATGGTGAAATGTTCAAGTTGAAGGCTTTTTTGTGAATGCATGAAGTGCTGGTAACAAGGTGGGTAAATTAATGGCACAAATAGAGAGAAATAGATTCAATCTATTTGTCATTACAGAGATGCAGTTACAGAGATGTGGTTACATGGTGACCATGGTTGGGAACTAAATATTCCAAGGTAGGTGATATTTGAAATCAAATGGTGGGCAGGCTTAGCACTGTGAATAAAGTATGTCATTTCATCAATAAACCCTTTGTAAATCTTTGGAATTCTCTACCCCAGAGAGTTATGGATGCTCAGTTGGTGAGTTTAGTCAAAGGATGAATTCGATAGATTTTTGAACTCTTTAGGAATCCAGGGATATGTAAATCAGATGTAATGGGGAGTTGATTTCAAAGATCAGCCGATTCTCTTCAATGTCGGAGCAGACTTGTGGGGTTTTATGTCTTACTCCTACTCCTACTTGTTATGTTCTTGTGACAAGTAACATTAGACTCTGTTTAATCATCTTATCCCTGTTCCTTGTTGTTTCATTTTGCACTTTAATGCACTTGCTCCGAGTAAAATCTTTACCAATGCCCATTATTTAGTTACATCTTCTAGTTTCACACTATCAAGTCCAGGTTGATCGGGCTATCATCTCATGGGCCTCTGACACATACACATTCTCCTTGTCCAGGAAACAAAACCTAATTCCAGCCTTCTCCCTTAGTCCTACTCGAGTTCTGTCCTAACATCCATCTCTCCTTCCCTTCACATTATCTCCTGTGTCCTCATGTATGTGGGACCCAGCATCTGCTCTCTGGGTCTTTTCTCACACAGCACTTCACACATCCCAGTTTCCCTTCCTTCCCCTTACGAGCTGACATTGTTAATGGTTCTCTCCCGTCGGGTGTACTTCCATTTCAAAGCAGAAATTCTAAAGTCTTCCAAAGTTTTGCTGAGCTGTAATTTGTGCTCCAATAGGCCGAATATTTCCAATCTTTGAACTGTAGAGAAGGCAACATGATACGTCGAGATCATGAGCTGACATTGTTAGTTTAGTTTTTTTAGTTTAGAGATACAGCACTGAAACAGGCCCTTCAGCCCACCGGGTCTGTGCCGACCATCAACCACCCATTTATACTAATCCTACACTAATCCCATATTCCTGCCACATCCCCACCTGTCCCTATATTTCCCTACCACCTACCTATACTAGTGACAATTTATAATGGCCAATTTACCTACCAACCTGCAAGTCTTTTGGCTGTGGGAGGAAACCGGAGCACCCGGAGAAAACCCACGCAGACACAGGGAGAACTTGCAAACTCCACACAGGCAGTACCCAGAATTGAACCCGGGTCGCTGGAGCTGTGAGGCTGCGGTGCTAACCACTGCGCCACTGTGCCGCCCGTCGGGTGTACTTCCATTTCAAAACAGTCATTCGAAAGTCTTCCAAAGTTTTGCTGAGCTGTAATTTGTGCTCCAATAGGCTGAATATTTCCAATCTTTGAACTGTAGAGAAGGCAACATGATACGCAGAGATCATCGTGTCTCGTTTTACAAAAGATGGATCCAGAGCGTGTTGTTGGTTGGATTTGATATTCAAAGATAACTTCACCAAGATGTGTTGGCTCTCCTAACCATTGAAGTCGTGATAATGCTTTCCATTGTGCTCATTCCCATGCTTACCATTAGGTTTGGATTTGCAGGTCAGGAACATCGCTTCTCGGCCTTTTGGCTAAGATCAAGTGTAGTATCTGTTCTTATCAGTGCTTATTTGATTGAGAAGAGACCATGATCATTGCCTTTTGATTCTGGGGAAGCTTTGAGTAAAATGGCTATAACCAATTTTCGAGCTTCGGGCCAGGGAGTGCGCAACACCGTTCGGGTGGTCGTGAAGGACAAGGAAGGAGATGCACCGGTCGATCGCAGCTTCTTCATCAAGAAAATTCTCTTCGATTGCTGCGGATTTCAAGCGACGGACGTCGTTTCCCTGCAGGATTTCCCCAGCAGTGGATACTTCGACGTGACGTTCTGGAACGTGGCGGGATGCATCAAGTTCCTGAAGGCGTTCAAGGAGAAAGGGGACCGGGCGCCACTGTCGATCCTCACAGCGGAGCAGCTCTTCACGCTTCCGTCACAACGGGACCGGGTGGTGACCATTCACCTCTACAACCCCCATGTTCCGGTGGTGGATGTACTCACCTTTCTCGCCAGGTACGTCGAGGTGGCCGGCAGCAGCACTGATGTCAAGGACCCCTTTGGGATCTGAACCAGCAAGCGGCAGGTCAAGGTGACCTTGAAGGTAGATCCCAGTGGAGCCATCATCCACCCTCCCTCCAGCTTCGCTCTCGGGGGAAGTCGAGGCTTCTTGGTCTACGCTGGGCAGCCCAGAGTTTGCCGCACCTGTGGCAAATCTGGTCACATGGCAGCCAACTGCAGCACGGTTGTTTGCAAGAACTGCAAGGAGGAAGGCCATCAGACCAAGGACTGTAAGCAGCCTAAGTGTTGCAACTTGTGCGGTGCGGCAGGCCATCTCTACAAGACTTGTCCCAAACGTTGCCTCAGCTATGCTCAGGCGGCAAGGTCCAAGGAAAGGCCGGGAGAAGGTTCGACGAAGGCGTCCGCTGTTCGAAAGGAGACCAGCAACCTTCTCCGCAGTGAGGAACTTCAACCTGAGAAGGAAGGGGAGGCGGCTGAAACCAACGACCCAGCACCTACCCAGCGCCCGGAAACCCCTCCTCCACAGACAGAATCAATGGAGGAGGAGGCAGCAGATGGACAAACAGGTCAGTGGCAAGTGGTCCAGAGGAAAACCACAAAGAAAAAACATCCCAAAGCCACCACCCAAACCAGTGGCAAGAGGAGGCTCTCTTCTGAATCAGACTGCAACAACTCCTCTTCACTGGACGGGGAAATGCTGGAACGACAGCCCCTTCAAAAGAGGCGGCAGAACTCCGAGATGGATGATAAAGCATCCCAGCCCCCAGGGCACTGGAAGCTGTGATGGGCCCGGCGTGCCCCAACCCCAATGCCCCACACGTAACGAAGTGGCCAACGCATCTCAGCTCTGCGACACCGGGAGCAAAGACACGTCCGGGAGACCGGGAGCTGTGATGTTTTCGAGGAGGAACAGATGGAAGCAGCTGAGGACAACCCAATCCTCTCTGCCTACAAGACCCCCCCCGATGTCACCCGAGCGGCACAAACCCTGCATGAAAATTCAGGAGGGGTTTCTGAGCCCAACCAACGTGAAACTGCTTGCGCATACGATGGGTATGCAGGAACATCCCGAAGGGGAAGGACTGGGACTAGCGAGGACAAATGGTATGGGAAGGAACAACTAATTTTTAGTAAAAAATGGGTATAAGAATTGCTTCCATTAATGTGCGTAGCATTAAATCTACTACGCAATGTGTTTCAACCTTGGATTACCTTGCCAAGGTCAAAGCTGACCTACTGTTTCTGCAGGAGTGTGGAATACCACACCTCAGCACCTACAGGCAGTGGTCGCGATGGTGGTCCCACGGGCCATCGATCTGGTCGGGGGGTAATGATTGCCGTTCCTCCGGCCTGGGTATTCTGCTGCGGGGAGGTAACTTCACCATCTCCGAAGTTAAGGAGGTGGTGGGTGGCCGCCTCCTCGTAGCAGACGTGATGTACAACAACGCTCCGCTCCGGTTGATCAACGTGTATGCCCCGGTACAACGCAGCGAGCGGCTGACCGTCTTCCAGCAGCTCCCACTGCTGCTGGCGACGTCCAGGCCGGTCATCCTAGGCGGTGACTTCAACTGCATCATCGATGCGGCTGGACGATCCGGCAGTGACGACAGCAAGCTGGACGCTACGTCCAGATTCCTAATAGAAACAGTTAAGGATGCCAAACTGCACGACGTCTTCAGCAAACCTGCAGACGGAGCGCAGCGCAGATACACATGGTCAAGATCGGACGGGTCTGCCCGTTCCAGGATTGACTTCCTGTTTGTGTCCCGTGCTGTCACGGTCGGATCCACCGACGTCAAGCCGGTGTTCTTCTCCGACCACTGCCTCTTACTGGCCGACTGTCACTTACAGGACGACCAGCGGGTTGGCAGAGGGACGTGGAAGCTCAATGCGACACTGCTGACCCCAGAGAACGTTGAGGAACTCAAAAGGGATTACAAAGGTTGGAGGACCGTGAAACCCCTCTTTGAGTCTCCAGTTCACTGGTGGGAAGCGATAAAGGAGAACATCAAGAGGTTCTTCATCCACAAAGGTGTTCAGAAGGCGAGAGAGAGACAGAGGGAACTGTCCCGACTCCAGAAAAGTATGCAAAATCTACTCCGGTTGCAGTCAATGGGGGTCGAGGTCAAGGAGGACCTCCAAGAGGTGAAGAGCCAGCAGGCCTCGCTCTTTGCCAAGGAGGTCTCCAAGATCATCTTCCGGTCCAGAGTCCGCTCCATCGAGCAGGATGAGACGTGCTCGCGTTACTTCTTCCAAAAGGTACACAGAGAGAGCTCTGTTATCAGCAGCCTGAAGGAAGAAGATGGCTCGGTAACGTCTTCGCAGTCCGACATACTAAGGATCAGCAAATCCTCTTATGCTGGGCTGTATGACGCGAAGCCCACAGACAGCAGAGCCTCCCAGTTCTTCCTGTCATCTATCACAGAGGTCCTAGATGACAGCAGGAGGGAGAGACTGGACAAGCCGCTAATTCTGGACGAGCTGACAAAGGCCGTCGAGTCTTTCGAGACGAGTAAAACCCCCGGGAGCGACGGCTTACCGGTCGAGTTGTACTCGGTCCTGTGGGACTGGGTCGGCCCGGACCTGCTGGAAGTATACGAGAGTATGCTCCTGGCCGGCAGCATGTCAGAGACCATGAGAAAAGGCATCATCACCCTCATTTACAAGCAGAAGGGGGAGAGGGCAGAAATCAGAAATTGGCGGCCCATCTCACTGCTTAATGTTGATTACAAGATTCTGTCCAAAGTCATAGCCAGTCGAGTCAAGTCTGCTCTGGAGTTGGTGATTCACCCCGATCAGACCTGTACTGTACCCGGCAGGAAGATCTCTGATAGTCTCGCGCTACTCAGGGATACGATCGCCTACGTACGGGACAGGAGGGTGGCCACCTGCCTCATCAGCCTGGACTAGGAGAAGGCTTTTGACAGGATATCGCACACCTACATGATGGACGTGCTTTCCAAAATGGGGTTTGGGGAGGGAATCTGCAATTGGATCCAACTGCTCTACACAAACATCAGTAGCGCAGTGTCAATCAACGGGTGGGAATCTGAAAGTTTCCCGATCAAATCTGGAGTCAGACAGGGCTGTCCTCTGTCCCCGGTCTTGTTTGTTTGCTGTATTGAACCCTTTGCTGAGTCTATTAGGAAGGATGCGAGCATAAGAGGGGTGACAATCCCAGGCAACGGAGGCACTCAGGTCAAAACCTCCCTGGACATGGATGACGTCGCCGTCTTCTGCTAGGATCCGCTGTCCGTGCGCAGACTGATGAGCATCTGCGACCAGTTCGAACTGGCCTCGGGAGCCAAAGTTAACCACGGCAAGAGCGAAGCCATGTTCTTTGGGAACTGGGCTGACCGATCCTTTGTCCCCTTCACCGTCAGGTCAGATTACCTGAAGGTGCTGGGGATATGGTTCGGAAGGGCCGGGGCATGCACCAAAACATGGGAGGAGCGAGTAGCCAAGGTACGGCAAAAGTTGGGCATGTGGAGGCAGCGATCTCTCTCCATTGTGGGTAAGAACCTGGTCATCAGGTGCGAGGCGCTCACGTTGTTGCTCTACGTGGCGCAGGTCTGGCCCATACCCCACTCCTGCGCCGTGGCAGTCACCCCAGCCATTTTCCGCTTCGTCTGGGGATCTAAAATGGACCGGGTCCGGAGGGACACGATGTTCAAATCTCTGGACAAGGGCGGGAAAAATGTACCCAACGTGGCCCTCATCCTGATGACCACCTTCGTGTGCGGCTGCATCAAGCTATGTGTAGATCCCCAGTACGCAAACTCCAAGTGTCACTACGTGCTGAGGTTCTATCTGTCCCCGGTGTTGCGAAGGATGGGCCTGGTCACATTGCCGCGGAACGCTCCGTGCAGTTGGGCGGCGCCGTACCACCTATCCTTCGTGGAGCAGTTTCTGCGGAAAAACACCTTTGACCACCGGTCCATCAGGCAGTGGTCTGCACGGAATGTCCTCAAGGCCCTACGGGAAAAGGAAACGGTGGATCCTGTCGGATGGTTCCCCGAGCAGACCGTCAAAGTCATTTGGCGGAATGCCTCATCACCAGAACTTTCAAACAAGCACCAAGACGTAGCTTGGCTGGTGGTGAGAAGGGCCCTCCCCGTCAGATCCTTCATGCACACCCGAAGTCTCGCCCCCTCCGCACAGTGCCCCCGCGTTGGCTGTGGTGGGGAAGAGACGGTCGCCCACCTCCTCCTGGAATGTGCCTTTGCAAAGCAGGTGTGGAAAGAGATGCAGTGGTTTTTGTCAAGGTTCATCCCAAGCAGCTCTGTAACACAGGAGTCTGTGCTCTACGGGCTGTTCCCAGGGACGCACACCGAGACAAACATCAACTGCTGCTGGAGGACTATCAATTCGGTGAAAGACGCCCTTTGGTCTGCCCGAAACTTGCTGGTCTTCCAGCGCAAAGAGTTGTCCACCGCCGAATGTTGCAGACTGGCACATTCCAAGGTCCAGGACTACGTGCTGAGGGACGCACTAAAGCTTGGGGCAGCCGCAGCAAAGGCTCAATGGGGAAAGACCACAGTGTAAGGTTCCCCCACCAAGCTGGACTGAGGGGCTGGAACCATGGGAAGCCCCTCGAACTGTATCGTTAATATTCTCAATTGCTGTAAATGTAAAACTGTAATTGACATGACAATTGTGAAACGGAAGGGTTGGGAAGAAACTCGACATTATTGAAAGAAACTGATCTCTTTTGCAATGTTTGTATTTTTTCGTGCTGCTTGGAAACTGTTTGGCAATGTAATTTTTACAGATTTTTATGAATAAAGTATATTTTGGAAAAAAAAAAAAATCCTATTGTGTTATGATCTGCACCACACGGAGAGTGCACTCGAGCCCTATTGGGTCATGGTCTGCACTACATGGAGAGCGCACTCTCGCCCTATTGGTTTGTGGTCTGTACAACATGGAGAGTGCACTCTCACCCTGTTGGGTTATGGTCTGTACAACATGGAGATGCGAACTCTCACCCTGTTGGATTATAGTCTGTACAACATGGAGAGTACATGCTCACCCTGTTGACTACATGTCTGTACAACATGTAGAGCGAACTCTTACCCTGTTGGGTTATTGTCTGTACAACATGGAGAGTGCACTTTCACCATGTTGGGCTATAGTCTGTACAGCTTGGAGACTGCACTCTCCCCTGATTGGGTTATGGTCTGTACTACATGAAAAGTGCATTCTCACCCTATTGTGTTATGATCTGTACAACATGGAGAGTGCACTCTCGCATTATTGGGTTATGGTCTGCACAACATGGAGACTGCACTTCCGCTCTATTGGGTTATGGTCTGCAATACATGGAGAGCGCCCTCTCACTCTTTTGGTTTCTGGTCTGTCCAACATGGAGAGTGCACTCTTGCTCCATTGGGTCATGGTCAGCACGACATGGAGAGTGTACTCTCACCCTATTGGGTTATGGTCTGTACTACATGAAGAGTGCAGTCTCACCCTATTGTGTAATGATCTGTACAACATGGAGAGTGCACTCTCGCATTATTGGGTTATGGTCTGTAATATATGGAGAGTGCCCTCTCACCCTTTTGGGTTCTGGTCTGTCCAACATGGAGAGTGCACTCTCACCCCATTGGGTTACAGTCTGTACAACTTGGAAAGTGCACACTCCCCCTATTGGGTTATGGTCTGTACTACATGAAGAGTGCACTCTCACCCTATTGTGTTATGATCTGAACAGCATGGAGAGGGCACTCTCGCCCCATTGGGTTATGCTCTGCACAACATGGAGAGTGCAATCCCGCCCTATTGGGTTATGGTCTGTAATACATGGAGAGCGCTCTCTCACCCTATTGGGTTCTGGTCTGCACAACATGGAGAGTGCACTCTCGCCCAATTGGGTCATGGTCTGCTCGACATGGAGAGCGCCCTCTCACCCTATTGGGTTATAGTCTGCACAAAATGGAGAGTGCACTCTCGCCCAATTGGGTCATGGTCTGCTCGACATGGAGAGCGCCCTCTCACCCTATTGGGTTCTGGTCTGCACAACATGGAGAGTGCACTCTCGCCCAATTGGGTCATGGTCTGCTCGACATGGAGAGCGCCCTCTCACCCTATTGGGTTCTGGTCTGTGCAACTTGGAGAGTGCATGCTCCCCCTATTGGGTTATGGTCTGTACTACATGAAGAGTGCACTCTCACCCTATTGTGTTATGATCTGTACAACATGGAGAGTGCACTCTCGCATTATTGCGTTATGGTCTGCACAACATGGAGAGTGCACTCTCGCATTATTGGGTTATGGTCTGCACAACATGGAGAGTACACTCTTGCATTATTGGGTTATGGTCTGCACAACAGGGAGAGTGCACTTCCGCTCTATTTGGTTATGGTCTGTAATACATGGAGAGCGCCCTCTCACCCTTTTGGGTTCTGGTCTGTCCAACATGGAGAGTGCACTCTTGCCCTATTGGGTCATGGTCAGCACGACATGGAGAGTGCACTCTCACCCTATTGGGTTATAGTCTGCACAACTTGGAGAGTGCACACTCCCCCTATTGGGTTATGGTCTGTACTACATGAAGAGTGCACTCTCACCCTATTGGGTTATAGTCTGCACAACTTGGAGAGTGCACACTCCCCCTATTGTGTTATGATCTGCACAACATGGAGAGTGCACTCTCGCGTTATTGGGTTATGGTCTGCACAACATGGAGAGTGCACTCTCACCCTATTGGGTTATGGTCTGCACAACATGGAGAGTGCACTCCCGACCTATCGGGTTATGGTCTGTAATACATGGAGCGCGCCCTCTCACCCTGTTGGGTTCTGGTCTGTACAACATGGAGAGTGCACTCTCACCCAGTTGGGTTATAGTCTGTGCAACCTGGAGAATGCACTCTCCCTCTCTTGGGTTATGGTCTGTACTACATGAAGAGTGCACTCTCACCCTATTGTGTTCTGATCTGTACAACATGGAGAGTGCACTTTCACCCTATTGGGTTATGGTCTGTACAACATGGAGAGTGCACTCTCACCCAGTTGGTTTATCATCAGTGCAACGTGGAGAGTGCACTCTCACCCAGTTGGTTTATCATCAGTGCAACGTGGAGAGTGCACTCTCACCCTGTTGGGTTATGGTCTGTACAACATGGAGATGCGAACTCTCACCCTGTTCCGTTATAGTCTATACAACATGGAGAGTGCCCTCTCACTCTTTTGGTTTCTGGTCTGTCCAACATGGAGAGTGCACTCTTGCTCCATTGGGTCATGGTCAGCACGACATGGAGAGTGCACTCTCACCCTATTGGGTTATGGTCTGTACTACATGAAGAGTGCAGTCTCACCCTATTGTGTAATGATCTGTACAACATGGAGAGTGCACTCTCGCATTATTGGGTTATGGTCTGTAATATATGGAGAGTGCCCTCTCACCCTTTTGGGTTCTGGTCTGTCCAACATGGAGAGTGCACTCTCACCCCATTGGGTTACAGTCTGTACAACTTGGAAAGTGCACACTCCCCCTATTGGGTTATGGTCTATACTACATGAAGAGTGCACTCTCACCCTATTGTGTTATGATCTGAACAGCATGGAGAGGGCACTCTCGCCCCATTGGGTTATGCTCTGCACAACATGGAGAGTGCAATCCCGCCCTATTGGGTTATGGTCTGTAATACATGGAGAGCGCCCTCTCACCCTATTGGGTTCTGGTCTGCACAACATGGAGAGTGCACTCTCGCCCAATTGGGTCATGGTCTGCTCGACATGGAGAGTGCACTCTCACCCTATTGGGTTATAGTCTGTACAACTTGGAGAATGCACTCTCCCTCTCTTGGGTTATGATCTGTTCAACATGGAGAGTGCACTCTCGCCCTATTGGGTTATGGTCTGTAATACATGGAGAGCGCACTCTCACCCATTTGGGTTCTGGTCTGTCCAACATGGAGAGTGCACTCTCGCCCTATTGGGTTATAGTCTGTTCAACTTGGAGAGTGCACACTGCCCCTATTGGGTTATGGTCTGTACAACATGAAGAGTGCACTCTCACCCTATTGTGTTATGATCTGTACAACATGGAGAGTGCACTCTCGCCCTATTGGGTTATAGTCTGTTCAACTTGGAGAGTGCACACTGCCCCTATTGGGTTATGGTCTGTACAACATGAAGAGTGCACTCTCACCCTATTGTGTTATGATCTGTACAACATGGAGAGTGCACTCTCACCCTATTGTGTTATGATCTGTACAACATGGAGAGTGCACTCTCGCATTTTTGGGTTATGGTCTGCACAACATGGAGAGTGCACTCCCGCCCTATTGGGTTATGGTCTGTAATACATGGAGAGCGCCCTCTCACCCTATTGGGTTCTGGTCTGTGCAACTTGGAGAGTGCATGCTCCCCCTATTGGGTTATGGTCTGTACTACATGAAGAGTGCACTCTCATCCTATTGTGTTATGATCTGTACAACATGGAGAGTGCACTCTCGCATTGTTGCGTTATGGTCTGCACAACATGGAGAGTACACTCTTGCATTATTGGGTTATGGTCTGCACAACAGGGAGAGTGCACTCCTGCTCTATTTGGTTATGGTCTGTAATACATGGAGAGCGCCCTCTCACCCTTTTGGGTTCTGGTCTGTCCAACATGGAGAGTGCACTCTTGCCCTATTGGGTCATGGTCAGCACGACATGGAGAGTGCACTCTCACCCTATTGGGTTATAGTCTGCACAACTTGGAGAGTGCACACTCCCCCTATTGGGTTATGGTCTGTACTACATGAAGAGTGCACTCTCACCCTATTGTGTTATGATCTGCACAACATGGAGAGTGCACTCTCGCGTTATTGGGTTATGGTCTGCACAACATGGTGAGTGCACTCTCACCCTATTGGGTTATGGTCTGCACAACATGGAGAGTGCACTCCCGACCTATCGGGTTATGGTCTGTAATACATGGAGCGCGCCCTCTCACCCTGTTGGGTTCTGGTCTGTACAACATGGAGAGTGCACTCTCACCCAGTTGGGTGATAGTCTGTGCAACCTGGAGAATGCACACTCCCTCTCTTGGGTTATGGTCTGTACTACATGAAGAGTGCACTCTCACCCTATTGTGTTCTGATCTGTACAACATGGAGAGTGCACTCTCACCCTATTGGGTTATGGTCTGTACAACATGGAGAGTGCACTCTCACCCAGTTGGTTTATCATCAGTGCAAAATGGAGAGTGCACTCTCACCCTGTTGGGTTATGGTCTGTACAACATGGAGATGCGAACTCTCACCCTGTTCCGTTATAGTCTATACAACATGGAGAGCACTCTCTCTCCCTGTTGGATTATAGTCTGTACAACATGGAGAGTGCACGCTCACCCTGTTGAGTAAACGTCTGTACAACATGTAGAGCGAACTCTTACCCTGTTCCGTTATAGTCTATACAACATGGAAAGCACACTTTCACCATGTTGGGTTCTGGTCTGTACAACATGGAGATGCAAACTCTCACTCTGTTGCGTTATAGTCTGTACAACATGGGGAGCACACTCTCTCCCTGTTGAGTAAACGTCTGTACAACATGTAGAGCGAACTCTTACCCTGTTCCGTTATAGTCTATACAACATGGAAAGCACACTTTCACCATGTTGGGTTCTGGTCTGTACAACATGGAGTGCGAACTCTTACCCTTTTGGGTTACTGTCTGTACAACATGGAAAGTGCACTCTCACCATGTTGGGCGATAGTCTGTACAACTTGGAGAGTGCACTCTCGGCCTATTGGTTATGGTCTGGACTACATGAAGAGTGCACTCTCACCCTATTGTGTTATGATCTGTACAACATGGAGAGTGCACTCTCGCATTTTTGAGTTATGGTCTGCACAACATGGAGAGTGCACTTCCGCCCTTTTGGGTTCTGGTCTGTAATACATGTAGAACGCCTTCTCACCCAATTGGGTTCTGGTCTGTCCAACATGGAGAGTGCACTCTCACCCTATTGGGTCATGGTCAGCACGACAGGGAGAGTGCACTCTCACCCTATTGTGTTATAGTCTGTCCAACTTGGAGAGTGCACACTACCCCTATTGGGTTATGGTCTGTACTACATGAAGAGTGCACTCTCACCCTGTTGTGCTTTGATCTGTACAACATGGAGAGTGCACTCTCACCCTATTGGGTTGCAGTCTGTACAACTTGGAGAGTGCACACTCCCCCTATTGGGTTATGGTCTGTACTACATGAAGAGTGCACTCTCACCCGATTGTGTTATGATCTGTACGACATGGAGAGTGCACGCTCGCTCCATTGGGTTATGGTCTGCACAACATGGAGAGTGCACTCCCGCCCTATTGGGTTATGGTCTGTAATACATGGAGAGCGCCCTCTCACCCTATTGGGTTCTGGTCTGTACAACATGAAGAGTGCACTCTCGCCCTATTGGGTTATAGTCTGAACAACAAGGAGAGTGCACTCTCACCCTGTTGGTTTATCGTCAGTACAACATGGAGAGTGCACTCTCACTCTGTTGGGTTATAGTCTGTACAACATGGGGAGCACACTCTCTCCCTGTTGGATTATAGTCTGTACAACATGGCGAGTGCACGCTCACTCTGTTGAGTAAACGTCTGTCCAACATGTAGAGCGAACTCTTACCCTGTTGGGTTACTGTCTGTACAACATGGAGAGTGCACTCTCACCATGTTGGGCTACAGTCTGTACAACTTGGACAGTGCACTCTCACCCTATTGTGTTATGATCTGTACAACATGGAGAGTGCACTCTCGCATTATTGGGTTGGGGTCTGCACAACATGGAGAGTGCACTCTCGCCCTATTGGGTTATGGTCTGTCATACATGGAGAGCGCCCTCTCACCCAATTGGTTTCTGGTCTGTCCAACATGGAGAGTGCACTCTCGCCATATTGGGTCATGGTCAGCACGACATGGAGAGTGCACTCTCACCCTATTGGGTTATAGTCTGTACAACTTGGAGAGTGCACTCTCACCCTATTGGGTTGCAGTCTGTGCAACTTGGAGAGTGCACACTCCTCCTATTGGGTTATGGTCTGTACTACATGAAGAGTGCACTCTCACCCGATTGTGTTATGATCTGTACAACATGGAGAGTGCACTCTCGCATTATTGGGTTATGGTCTGCACAACATGGAGTGTGCATTCTCACCCTATTGTGTTATGATTTGTGCAACATGGAGAGTGCACTCTCGCATTATTGGGTTATGGTCTGCACAACATGGAGAGTGCACTCCCGCTCTATTGGGTTATGGTCTGTAATACATGGAGAGCGCCCTCTCACCCCATTGGGTTACCGTCTGTTCAACTTGGAGAGTGCACACTCCCCCTATTGGGTTATGGTCTGAACTACATGAAGAGTGCACGCTCACCCTTTTGTGCTTTGATCTGTACAACATGGAGAGTGCACTCTCACCCCATTGGGTTATGGTCTGCACAGCATGGAGAGTGCACTCACGCCCTATTGGGTTATGGTCTGTAATACATGGAGAGCGCTCTCTCACCCTATTGGGTTCTGGTCTGTACAACATGGAGAGTGCACTCTCGCCCTATTGGGTCATGGTCTACACTACATGGAGAGCGCACTCTCGCCATATTGGGTTGTGGTCTGTCCAATATGAAGAGTGCACTCTCACCCTGTTGGTTTATCGTCTGTACAACATGGAGAGTGCACTCTCACCCTATTGGGTTATGGTCTGTACTACTACATTGAGATGCGAATTCTCACCCTGTTAGGTTATAGTCCGTACAACATGGAGAGTGCACTCTCACTCTATTGGGTTATGGTCTGCACTACATGGAGAGTGCGCTCTCGCCCTATTGTGTTATATCTGTCTAACATGGAGAGCGCACTCTCACCCTGTTGGGGTATAGTCTGTACAACATGGAGAGCGCACTCTCACCCTGTTGGGATATAGTCCGTGAGAGTGCACTCTCGCCCTGTTGGGATATAGTCCGTGAGACTGCACTTTCGCCCTGTTGGGTTGTAGTCTGTGCAACATGGAGAGTGCACTCTCACCCTGTTGCGTAAACGTCTGTGCAACATGTAGAGCGAACTCTTACCCTGTTGGGTTATTGTCTGTACAACATGGAGAGTGCACTTTCACCATGTTGGGTTATGGTCTGGATAACTTGGATAGTGCACTCTCCCTTGATTGTGTTATGGTCTGTAATACATGGAGAGCGCCATCTCACCCAATTGGGTTCTGGTCTGTCTAACATGGAGAGTGCACTCTCGCCCTATTAGGTCATGGTCAGCACGACATGGAGAGAGCACTCTCATCCTATTGGGTTATAGCCTGTACAACTTGGAGAGTGCACACTCCCCCTATTGGGTTCTGGTCTGTACAACATGGAGAGTGCACTCTCGCCCTGTTGGTTTATCGTCAGTACAACATGGAGAGTGCACTCTCACCCTGTTGGGTTATGGTCTGTACAACATGGAGATGCAAACTCTCACTCTGTTGGGTTATAGTCTGTACAACATGGAGAGTACACGCTCACTCTGTTGAGAAAACGTCTGTACAACATGTAGAGCGAACTCTTACCCTGTTGGGTTACTGTCTGTACAACATGGAGAGTGCACTTTCACCATGTTGGGCTATAGTCTGTACAACTTGGAGAGTGCACTCTCCCCCGATTGAGTTATGGTCTGTACAACATGGAGAGGGCACTCTCGCATTTTTGGGTTATGGTCTGCACAACATGGAGCGTGCACTTCTGCCCTTTTGGGTTATGGTCTGTCATACATGGAGAGCGCCCTTTCACCCAATTGGCTTCTGGTCTGTCCAACATGGAGAGTGCACTCTTGCCCTATTGGGTCATGGTCAGCACGACATGGACAGTGCACTCTCACCCTATTGGGTTATAGTCTGTACAACTTGGAGAGTGCACTCTCCCCCTATTGGGTTGTGGTCTGTATTACATGGAGAGTGCACTCACGCCCTATTGGGTTATGGTCTGTAATACATGGAGAGCACTCTCTCACCCGATTGGGTTCTGGTCTGTATAACATGGAGAGCGCACTCTCGCCATATTGGGTTGTGGTCTGTCCAACATGGAGAGTGCACTCTCGCCCTATTGGGTTATAGTCTGTTCAACTTGGAGAGTGCACACTGCCCCTATTGGGTTATGGTCTGTACAACATGAAGAGTGCACTCTCACCCTATTGTGTTATGATCTGTACAACATGGAGAGTGCACTCTCGCCCTATTGGGTTATAGTCTGTTCAACTTGGAGAGTGCACACTGCCCCTATTGGGTTATGGTCTGTACAACATGAAGAGTGCACTCTCACCCTATTGTGTTATGATCTGTACAACATGGAGAGTGCACTCTCACCCTATTGTGTTATGATCTGTACAACATGGAGAGTGCACTCTCGCATTTTTGGGTTATGGTCTGCACAACATGGAGAGTGCACTCCCGCCCTATTGGGTTATGGTCTGTAATACATGGAGAGCGCCCTCTCACCCTATTGGGTTCTGGTCTGTGCAACTTGGAGAGTGCATGCTCCCCCTATTGGGTTATGGTCTGTACTACATGAAGAGTGCACTCTCATCCTATTGTGTTATGATCTGTACAACATGGAGAGTGCACTCTCGCATTGTTGCGTTATGGTCTGCACAACATGGAGAGTACACTCTTGCATTATTGGGTTATGGTCTGCACAACAGGGAGAGTGCACTCCTGCTCTATTTGGTTATGGTCTGTAATACATGGAGAGCGCCCTCTCACCCTTTTGGGTTCTGGTCTGTCCAACATGGAGAGTGCACTCTTGCCCTATTGGGTCATGGTCAGCACGACATGGAGAGTGCACTCTCACCCTATTGGGTTATAGTCTGCACAACTTGGAGAGTGCACACTCCCCCTATTGGGTTATGGTCTGTACTACATGAAGAGTGCACTCTCACCCTATTGTGTTATGATCTGCACAACATGGAGAGTGCACTCTCGCGTTATTGGGTTATGGTCTGCACAACATGGTGAGTGCACTCTCACCCTATTGGGTTATGGTCTGCACAACATGGAGAGTGCACTCCCGACCTATCGGGTTATGGTCTGTAATACATGGAGCGCGCCCTCTCACCCTGTTGGGTTCTGGTCTGTACAACATGGAGAGTGCACTCTCACCCAGTTGGGTGATAGTCTGTGCAACCTGGAGAATGCACACTCCCTCTCTTGGGTTATGGTCTGTACTACATGAAGAGTGCACTCTCACCCTATTGTGTTCTGATCTGTACAACATGGAGAGTGCACTCTCACCCTATTGGGTTATGGTCTGTACAACATGGAGAGTGCACTCTCACCCAGTTGGTTTATCATCAGTGCAAAATGGAGAGTGCACTCTCACCCTGTTGGGTTATGGTCTGTACAACATGGAGATGCGAACTCTCACTCTGTTCCGTTATAGTCTATACAACATGGAGAGCACTCTCTCTCCCTGTTGGATTATAGTCTGTACAACATGGAGAGTGCACGCTCACCCTGTTGAGTAAACGTCTGTACAACATGTAGAGCGAACTCTTACCCTGTTCCGTTATAGTCTATACAACATGGAAAGCACACTTTCACCATGTTGGGTTCTGGTCTGTACAACATGGAGATGCAAACTCTCACTCTGTTGCGTTATAGTCTGTACAACATGGGGAGCACACTCTCTCCCTGTTGAGTAAACGTCTGTACAACATGTAGAGCGAACTCTTACCCTGTTCCGTTATAGTCTATACAACATGGAAAGCACACTTTCACCATGTTGGGTTCTGGTCTGTACAACATGGAGTGCGAACTCTTACCCTTTTGGGTTACTGTCTGTACAACATGGAAAGTGCACTCTCACCATGTTGGGCGATAGTCTGTACAACTTGGAGAGTGCACTCTCGGCCTATTGGTTATGGTCTGGACTACATGAAGAGTGCACTCTCACCCTATTGTGTTATGATCTGTACAACATGGAGAGTGCACTCTCGCATTTTTGAGTTATGGTCTGCACAACATGGAGAGTGCACTTCCGCCCTTTTGGGTTCTGGTCTGTAATACATGTAGAACGCCTTCTCACCCAATTGGGTTCTGGTCTGTCCAACATGGAGAGTGCACTCTCACCCTATTGGGTCATGGTCAGCACGACATGGAGAGTGCACTCTCACCCTATTGTGTTATAGTCTGTCCAACTTGGAGAGTGCACACTACCCCTATTGGGTTATGGTCTGTACTACATGAAGAGTGCACTCTCACCCTGTTGTGCTTTGATCTGTACAACATGGAGAGTGCACTCTCACCCTATTGGGTTGCAGTCTGTACAACTTGGAGAGTGCACACTCCCCCTATTGGGTTATGGTCTGTACTACATGAAGAGTGCACTCTCACCCGATTGTGTTATGATCTGTACGACATGGAGAGTGCACGCTCGCTCCATTGGGTTATGGTCTGCACAACATGGAGAGTGCACTCCCGCCCTATTGGGTTATGGTCTGTAATACATGGAGAGCGCCCTCTCACCCTATTGGGTTCTGGTCTGTACAACATGAAGAGTGCACTCTCGCCCTATTGGGTTATAGTCTGAACAACAAGGAGAGTGCACTCTCACCCTGTTGGTTTATCGTCAGTACAACATGGAGAGTGCACTCTCACTCTGTTGGGTTATAGTCTGTACAACATGGGGAGCACACTCTCTCCCTGTTGGATTATAGTCTGTACAACATGGCGAGTGCACGCTCACTCTGTTGAGTAAACGTCTGTCCAACATGTAGAGCGAACTCTTACCCTGTTGGGTTACTGTCTGTACAACATGGAGAGTGCACTCTCACCATGTTGGGCTACAGTCTGTACAACTTGGACAGTGCACTCTCACCCTATTGTGTTATGATCTGTACAACATGGAGAGTGCACTCTCGCATTATTGGGTTGGGGTCTGCACAACATGGAGAGTGCACTCTCGCCCTATTGGGTTATGGTCTGTCATACATGGAGAGCGCCCTCTCACCCAATTGGTTTCTGGTCTGTCCAACATGGAGAGTGCACTCTCGCCATATTGGGTCATGGTCAGCACGACATGGAGAGTGCACTCTCACCCTATTGGGTTATAGTCTGTACAACTTGGAGAGTGCACTCTCACCCTATTGGGTTGCAGTCTGTGCAACTTGGAGAGTGCACACTCCTCCTATTGGGTTATGGTCTGTACTACATGAAGAGTGCACTCTCACCCGATTGTGTTATGATCTGTACAACATGGAGAGTGCACTCTCGCATTATTGGGTTATGGTCTGCACAACATGGAGTGTGCATTCTCACCCTATTGTGTTATGATTTGTGCAACATGGAGAGTGCACTCTCGCATTATTGGGTTATGGTCTGCACAACATGGAGAGTGCACTCCCGCTCTATTGGGTTATGGTCTGTAATACATGGAGAGCGCCCTCTCACCCCATTGGGTTACCGTCTGTTCAACTTGGAGAGTGCACACTCCCCCTATTGGGTTATGGTCTGAACTACATGAAGAGTGCACGCTCACCCTTTTGTGCTTTGATCTGTACAACATGGAGAGTGCACTCTCACCCCATTGGGTTATGGTCTGCACAGCATGGAGAGTGCACTCACGCCCTATTGGGTTATGGTCTGTAATACATGGAGAGCGCTCTCTCACCCTATTGGGTTCTGGTCTGTACAACATGGAGAGTGCACTCTCGCCCTATTGGGTCATGGTCTACACTACATGGAGAGCGCACTCTCGCCATATTGGGTTGTGGTCTGTCCAATATGAAGAGTGCACTCTCACCCTGTTGGTTTATCGTCTGTACAACATGGAGAGTGCACTCTCACCCTATTGGGTTATGGTCTGTACTACTACATTGAGATGCGAATTCTCACCCTGTTAGGTTATAGTCCGTACAACATGGAGAGTGCACTCTCACTCTATTGGGTTATGGTCTGCACTACATGGAGAGTGCGCTCTCGCCCTATTGTGTTATATCTGTCTAACATGGAGAGCGCACTCTCACCCTGTTGGGATATAGTCTGTACAACATGGAGAGCGCACTCTCACCCTGTTGGGATATAGTCCGTGAGAGTGCACTCTCGCCCTGTTGGGATATAGTCCGTGAGAGTGCACTTTCGCCCTGTTGGGTTGTAGTCTGTGCAACATGGAGAGTGCACTCTCACCCTGTTGCGTAAACGTCTGTGCAACATGTAGAGCGAACTCTTACCCTGTTGGGTTATTGTCTGTACAACATGGAGAGTGCACTTTCACCATGTTGGGTTATGGTCTGGATAACTTGGATAGTGCACTCTCCCTTGATTGTGTTATGGTCTGTAATACATGGAGAGCGCCATCTCAC
Source organism: Heterodontus francisci (assembly GCF_036365525.1). Lineage (NCBI taxonomy): Eukaryota > Metazoa > Chordata > Chondrichthyes > Heterodontiformes > Heterodontidae > Heterodontus > Heterodontus francisci. The sequence goes on from NC_090399.1 coordinate 71,421,532, forward strand.
CCAATTGGGTTCTGGTCTGTCTAACATGGAGAGTGCACTCTCGCCCTATTAGGTCATGGTCAGCACGACATGGAGAGAGCACTCTCATCCTATTGGGTTATAGCCTGTACAACTTGGAGAGTGCACACTCCCCCTATTGGGTTCTGGTCTGTACAACATGGAGAGTGCACTCTCGCCCTGTTGGTTTATCGTCAGTACAACATGGAGAGTGCACTCTCACTCTGTTGGGTTATAGTCTGTACAACATGGAGAGTACACGCTCACTCTGTTGAGAAAACGTCTGTACAACATGTAGAGCGAACTCTTACCCTGTTGGGTTACTGTCTGTACAACATGGAGAGTGCACTTTCACCATGTTGGGCTATAGTCTGTACAACTTGGAGAGTGCACTCTCCCCCGATTGAGTTATGGTCTGTACAACATGGAGAGGGCACTCTCGCATTTTTGGGTTATGGTCTGCACAACATGGAGCGTGCACTTCTGCCCTTTTGGGTTATGGTCTGTCATACATGGAGAGCGCCCTTTCACCCAATTGGCTTCTGGTCTGTCCAACATGGAGAGTGCACTCTTGCCCTATTGGGTCATGGTCAGCACGACATGGACAGTGCACTCTCACCCTATTGGGTTATAGTCTGTACAACTTGGAGAGTGCACTCTCCCCCTATTGGGTTGTGGTCTGTATTACATGGAGAGTGCACTCACGCCCTATTGGGTTATGGTCTGTAATACATGGAGAGCACTCTCTCACCCGATTGGGTTCTGGTCTGTATAACATGGAGAGCGCACTCTCGCCATATTGGGTTGTGGTCTGTACAATATGGAGAGTGCACTCTCACCCTGTTGGTTTATCGTCTGTACAACATGGAGATGCGAATTCTCACCCTGTTGGGTTGTAGTTTGTGCAACATGGAGAGTGCACTCTCACTCTATTGGGTTATGGTCTGCACTACATGGAGAGTGCGCTCTCGCCCTGTTGTGTTATATCTGTCTAACATGGAGAGTGCACTCTCACCTGTTGGGTTATAATCTGTACAACATGGAGAGTGCACTCTCACCCTGTTGGGTTGTCATATGTACAGTAAATAATTGCAGATCAGCACCTCCTTGTTGGGTTTTAATTTGTATAACATGGAGAGTGCACTCTCGCCCTGTTGGCTTTTTGTCTCTGCAACATGGAGAGTGCACTCTCACCCTGTTGGATTGTAGTCTGTACAACATGGAGAGTGCACTCTCACCCTGTTGGGTTATGGTCTGCACAACATGGAGATGCGAACTCTCACCCTGTTGGGTTGTAGTCTGTCCAACATGGAGAGCACACTCTCTCCCTGTTGGATTATAGTCTGTACAACATGGAGAGTGCATGCTCACCCTGTTGAGTAAACGTCTGTACAACATGTAGAGCGAACTCTTACCCAATTGGGTTCTGGTCTGTCCAACATGGAGAGTGCACTCTCGCCCTATTGGGTCATGGTCTGCACTACATGGAGCGCGCACTCTCGCCCTATTGGGTTGTGGTCTGTACAACATGGAGAGTGCACTCTCACCCTATTGGTTTATCGTCTGTACAACATGGAGAGTGCACTCTCACCCTGTTGGGTTATGGTCTGTACAACATGGAGATGCGAGCTCTCACCTTGTTGGGTTGTAGTCTGTTCAACATGGAGAGTGCACTCTCACCCTATTGGGTTATGGTCTGCACTACATGGAGAGTGCGCTCTCACCCTGTTGGGTTATGGTCTGCACTACATGGAGAGTGCGCTCTCGCCCTATTGTGTTATAGTCTGTCTAACATGGAGAGTGCACTCTCACCTTGTTGGGTTGTCATATGTACTGTAAATAATTGCAGATCCGCACCTCCTTGTTGACTTATATTCTGTATATCATGGAAAGTGCACTCTCGCCCTGCTGTGTTACAGTTTGTACAACATGGAGAGTGCACTCTCGCCCTGCTGTGTTGCAGTTTGTACAATTGGAGAGTGCACTCTCACCCTGTTGGGTTGTCATATGTACTGTAAATAATTGCAGATTGGCACCTCCTTGTCGGGTTATAATCTGTATAACATGGAGAGTGCACTCTCGCCCTGCTGTGTTACAGTTTGCACAATTGGAGAGTGCACTCTCACCCTGTTGGGTTGTCATATGTACTGTAAATAATTGCAGATTAGCACCTCCTTGTTGGGTTATAATCTGTATAACATGGAGAGTGCACTCTCGCCCTGCTGTGTTACTTTTTGTACAACATGGAGAGTGCACCCTCGCCCTGCTGTGTTACAGTTTGTACAACATGGAGAGTGCACTCTTGCCCTGTTGTGTTACAGTGTGTACCACGTGGAGAGTGCTCTCTTGCCCTGTTGTGTTACAGTGTGTACCACGTGGAGAGTGCTCTCTTGCCTTTCCGGTTATATTCTCTCCATCATGGAGAGTGCACTCTTGCCTCACCGGGGATATTCCGTACAACATGAGACCTCACTCCCGTCCTATTTCATTATGATCTATGCAGCATGGTGAGTGCACTCTCTCCCTCTGTTTCAGCATTGGCTGGCAAAGTGCAGAATGGAAATCTCTGGTGGAATGGGTCATGTGTCAGTAACATGTCCATTCCTTCCACTTACACTCAGAAACACAATTTAAAATGCATTCAAATCCATACCAACAACAGAAACCTCTGCAGTAACTCCATTTGTTAACATGAAATACATTTACAATACAATATCTCCTAGATTCCCCATGGTACACGTGTAACCCACTTAACAACATCAGCACATTGAAAATTGCTAAAACATTTCTGATCAGTCCATGCAGACTCTCGGGAAGAGGTTCTATTGTAAAGATTGAGGGATTTCTGTTTAATCGCTTTCTGTGCAAAAAATTCAAGAAGTATTCGAATTCTAATTGAGAAATCACATTAAGAAAACAAGACAATCACTTGACATTTAACTGATGGCAGCAAACAGGGAAAGTATAACATGAGGTGTCAATATTGATATTGAAATTTCACTTTCTTAATTCACTGTCTTATCAGTAATATTGACGGCTGCAAGAATCGGGTAGTAAATGAGCTCGATCTGGTAAATTACTGTGTATCCTATTTCTTGTGCTAAACACAAATGTAGAGACTCTTCAGAGGAGCCCTTATTAATAGTACAGATCAACCTCCATGGAGACAGTCATCTGGGGAATGTGAGCAGGGATATTAGTTACAGTCCACTGAAGAAACTGATTTGGCAAACCGTTTTTAGTTGCGTGTCATAAAATATCATCAATAAATGATATAGAAAACAAAATAATTTTATAATCCTTTTAAATTTCTTCAAAATGTGATGCACAAATTATTTTGTTATGATCTCAGGTGTTGCTGTGGATTACCAGTCTCTGGAGCAATCGCCCTGGTGTTGATGTGGATGAACAGTCACAGGAACAATCGCCCTGGTGTTGATGTGGATGAACAGTCACAGGAACAATCGCCCTGGTGTTGATGCGGATGAACAGTCACAGGAACAATAGTCCTGGTGTTGATGTGGATGAACAGTCACAGGAACAATCGCCCTGGTGTTGATGTGGATGAACAGTCACAGGAACAATCGCCCTGGTGTTGATGTGGATGAACAGTCACAGGAACAATAGTCCTGGTGTTGCTGTGGATTACCAGTCTCAGGAACGATAGTCCTGGTGTTGATGTGGATGAACAGTCACAGGAACAATAGTCCTGGTGTTGATGTGGATTACCAGTCTCAGGAACGATAGTCCTGGTGTTGATGTGGATGAACAGTCACAGGAACAATCGCCCTGGTGTTGATGCGGATGAACAGTCACAGGAACAATAGCCCTGGTGTTGATGTGGATGAACAGTCACAGGAACAATCGCCCTGGTGTTGATGCGGATGAACAGTCACAGGAACAATAGCCCTGGTGTTGATGTGGATTACCAGTCTCAGGAACAATCGCCCTGGTGTTGATGTGGATGAACAGTCACAGGAACAATAGTCCTGGTGTTGCTGTGGATTACCAGTCTCAGGAACGATAGTCCTGGTGTTGATGTGGATGAACAGTCACAGGAACAATAGTCCTGGTGTTGATGTGGATTACCAGTCTCAGGAACGATAGTCCTGGTGTTGATGTGGATGAACAGTCACAGGAACAATCGCCCTGGTGTTGATGCGGATGAACAGTCACAGGAACAATAGCCCTGGTGTTGATGTGGATGAACAGTCACAGGAACAATCGCCCTGGTGTTGATGCGGATGAACAGTCACAGGAACAATAGCCCTGGTGTTGATGTGGATTACCAGTCTCAGGAACAATCGCCCTGGTGTTGATGTGGATGAACAGTCACAGGAACAATAGTCCTGGTGTTGCTGTGGATTACCAGTCTCAGGAACGATAGTCCTGGTGTTGATGTGGATGAACAGTCACAGGAACAATCGCCCTGGTGTTGATGCGGATGAACAGTCACAGGAACAATAGCCCTGGTGTTGATGAGGATTTGGATGAAATACAGCCTGAGTCATTTGCTCACCATGCAAGCTTGATACTGAAATAGGGCTAATCAAAGACATTCAGCTTGAACATGGTTACCCTGATCAAGATCATTTCTCACGATATATTGTGTAAACTTATGAATCAGCCTAAGATCATTTTTTTTTCTGCCCTGAAAATTGCCCAGTCTACCTCAGATTACGCTGGAAGGGTAATATATCCCAAAACTTTGAGCAACAGGTAAAGCTAGCTCTTTCATGCTGCTACTTTGCTGTAGCAACATGTGTGATGTTCGCCACCAACCGGATGCTGCCATCAAACCAAAAACATCCTGCTTATCACACAAATGAATAATGTGATATATGAATTTCAATGCCAGTGTGATGCTAGGTATATGGGCCGTACGTCCCAATGACTGGCAGATCACATCAAACAACATGTCCCTTCCACTGTTCACAACAGATAAGGTACAGGTCGAACCCAACCAGCTCATGCTTGCAAAACTCAAAGCACAGGATCCAACATTACTAGTGATTCCGCAATTGGGCAACATTTGCTAAATAATCCACAATGGGCTAAGAATGATGCTAAAAACCAATTTAAGATTGTCAGTAGGGCTCGCAGTGTGGAGCATGTGTGCGGACTGGAAGCTACATCTATTAATACACAGGGCCCTGTTACTTGCAGATGGAAAGAATATGTACAAACATTGTACCTGTTTCAGCTGAACAAAATAAGTGAGAGCCACTCACTGGTTCATTCCTCAGGGCAATGCCTTGACCAATCAGAGTCAAGGTGCCTGGTTTAAATTTCAAACAAAGCTTGGCAGTTAACTGTCAGTCACCATAAACTTGTGCATTCTCCGTGGCAACGCCTCTACCAACCAGTGCAAGACAAAAAGCTTCGACAACATGACACTGTTTTCAAAAATAACCTATTTCACAAATTTCACAGTTCCACTCCAAAAGAAATCATAACATGTTTCATGATGATGCCGAAAAGTTTCCCTTTGTGAATCCAATGAAAAATTGTAGGATTTGCTTTTAGTTGAACACATCTCACTGGAAAATACCAAATCCATTCAGGCCATAGACACATTTGTTCAGTCTCCAAGGTTTTCGGCCTTCATCTGCTGCCTCTTTGCATAGTTTCAGAAAGACTTCTGATAAATATTGCCGTGCAGAGATATAATTTTTATGTCAATTTACCTATACTCCAAGACTATGTGGCCAAAAAATCTGAAAGTGTTTTAAGAGTACTTTTCGAATTTTGAGTGTCCACTCAAACATCTGTATCACGCAGTTATTCTTCAAAACCCCAAGCTTTCACCTTATCAGGTAAATTTGCAAGGAGTTGTTCATCACAAAACAACCTTTGTCACAAAGTTTGTTTCACATTACCTGGTAACTCAGAATAAATTCCAAACTCGCTCCAACTATCTCACTCCCTTCTTTTTTGTCTCTCCTATTGTTTGCTCCTCTAGATTATAAGCAGCCACCAAAACTTCACAGTCATAAGGAATTCTGCTTCTAGTCCTGTTCTCTGTTGGCTTTATCGCATTGTTTAATTAATTCAAGTTATGGACTCTACTTGCACTGTTATGTCTGCCGGGACTACTGCTGCAAGCTCTCCCTATTTAACAGCACTGTGGGTGTATCTGCACCTGGCGGACTGCAGCAGTTCAAGATGGTGGCTCACCAACAGCTTCTCAAGGTCAATTAAGGATGGACAATCAATGCTGGCCTTGCTGACGATGCCCATATCTCATGAAAGAATAAAGAAAAGCGATCAGAAGCTTTGTCTCAAATGGGTAATTTCTGGTCTCACTCCCAGTAATTGGACTGTGCTTTCATGCAGATTCTGCCAGTCCATGGACCTCATTTCTAAACCATGATGCTGAACCTTCAACTAATATTTCAACTTGCCAGTTGTTTTTCGTGCACACCCCACAACTGTTGAATGCCTCTAATCTGGAATATGTGTCACTGAGTACCCAGTCTGGGTAATTGGTCTATGGATGTGATAGCCTTGTCATAATCATTCCAATTACCATGACCAGCAATTAATCCACACCATGCTGCTTCTCAGAAACTTCATCACAAAGCACATGAGCATTTCCTGTACACGTTGTCCTGTTTACATCCATTGGCTGCACAGAGTCTGAGATTTTGTAATTAATGCTGACTAATCGTGATGAATGAATCTTTACAATTTGATTGCCATTTTTGCGAAATACTGCTTTCCCAAAACCATTTATTACCTTTTCAGGGTCACTTCATTGCCTATGATTCTCTCCTTTATAGGATACTAAATCTACTGAAGTGAAATCTGTCTCAGATGATCTTAAATTATTTCTCAGAGCTCTTTAAATTTTCAATTATTCAAATACGCAGTAAAATGGAGCTAATTGTGGTATCGTCTAGCACAGGAGGACTATTGCACAGACCAAAAGGTAATTTGTGGTATCACCCACAGACTAATTGATAGGGACTGTAGTCTCCAACTGTCTGGAGTGATTTCTTTGTGGGAACCGTCCATGTCAGGTGGTTGTCAACTTGCATTGTGGTTCATCAGTTAATTTGTTTTTGCAATATTTCAGCGATCACCACCTGATTCCTTTCACAGAGTCCATTTCTGAAAGGACTTTCAACTGCGGTATTCATGTTCATGATGTTCATATTTTCACAAGTCTTTGAACTTATCATTGACAAATTCCCCTCTATTATCAGTCAGAAACTTTGCTGGTGTTCTGCATCTGTAACTGTTGTTACGACCGACTGTTCCTGTCAAAGCCTCCAGTCAAAATATACGATTCTGATTGTGGTGGGACCGACACACTGTTAATTCAATCCCGTCATTCCACAGATCGGCTAACATATCATTCAAAACTTTCCAAATTAAAGAAAGACCCAACCGAATTGTACCATCTATTAACTCCCAAATGAGGCTAACCAAACCAGCTGTTTTGAAATCAACAAATTAATTCTTTAATTATAAGAGGTAAGTGAAGATTTAAAAATGGACAAATTAGAGTCCTTGCAAATTTACAGTCCAATGTTGTTTGAAGTCCACACAGAATGTTGCTCGAAGTCCCCGCAGAATGTTGTTCGATATCCTCACAGAATGTTGTTCGACAAACCTCACAGAATGTTGTTTGAAAAACCTCACAGAATGTTGTTCGAAAAACCACACAGAATGTTGTTCGATGTCCTCACAGAATGTTGTTCGATATCCTCACAGAATGTTGTTCAAAAAACCTCACAGAATGTTGTTCGAAATCCAGTGAATTTCAACAATTAACAACCTGCAAACACTTTCAAAGAATCCATCTAAAATTAGAGTTTTTGAGGGATAAAAGATAGTCACAGTCTAACTTCCCTTTCTTAAATTTAAATTATCAGAAATCTCTGTCTTGGCTTGACTTTTTAGAATTTCGAGAGAGAACGATTAAACAGACAAAACATCCTATTTCCTTCAGTTTAAATGGTTGAGAGCTCTTTTTCAGTGCTGACACCACAGCTGACTGTGTCTTTTGTCTGTGTCTGTTCAAACTGTCTGACTAACTGCCAGTTCAAACTGTTTTGTATCAGGCTCACTCATCAGGCTGTTTCCATGGTATCGAGAATGCATCCTTTGAATCGCAGTCTGCAAATGGCTGTTTGTAAGGCAACAAAAATGCACCTTCTATAAACTCCTAAGGCTTGCCAGCTCTGAAAGCAATACTGATCCCTTGCAAGACTTAATGGCAAACTGCATATTCTGAAAAAAAAACCCGACAAGACCATGACACTGTCCAAAACCATAACTTGCTATTACTTTGCAAAATTAGTATCTAGTTTCGTAATCAAATACATTTGTTTATTCATGGGATATGGGCGTCGCTGGCTCGGCAAGCATTTCTTGCCCGTCCCTAATTGACCTTGAGAAGGTGGTGGTTAAATGTCACCTTGAACGGCTACAGTCCATGTGAGGTCGATACACCCTCAGTGCTGTTAGGAAGGGAGTTCCAGGATTTTGACCCAGTGACAGTGAAGGAACGGCGCTATAGCTCCATGTCAGGATGGTGTGTGACTGGAAAGGGAACTTGCAGGTGGCGTTGTTCCCATACATTTGCTGCCCTTGTCCATCTAGTTGGTAGAGGTCCCGGGTTTGGAAGGTGCTGTTTTAGGAGCCTTGGTGCGTTGCTGCAGTGCATCTTTTAGATGGTACACACTGCTGCCACTGTGCGTCGGTGGTGCAGGGTGTGAATGTTGTGGAAGGGGTGCCAATCAAGCGAGCTGCTTTGTCCTGGATGGTGTCGAGTTTCTTGTATTTTGTTGGAGGTTCTCCCATCCAGGCAAGTGGAGAGTATTCTGTCACATTCCTGATTGTGCCTTGTAGATTGTGGACAGGCTTTGGAGAGTCAGGAGGTGAGTTACTCACCGCAGAATTCCTAGCTTCTGAGCTACTCTTGTAGCCACGATATTTATATTGCTACTCCAGTTCAGATTCCAGTAAATGGTAACCCCTAGAGTGTTGATAATGGGGGATTCAGCGATGGTAATGCCATTGAATATCACAGAGAGATGGTTAGATTCTCCCTTGTTGGAGATGGTCATTGCCTGGCATCTGTTTGCGGCGAATGTTACTTGCCACTTATCAGCCCAAGTCTGGATATTGTCCAGGTCTTACTGCAATTCGACACGGACTGCTTCAGTATCTGAGTAGTTGTGAATGGTGTTGAACATTGTGCAATCATCAGCGAACATCCTCACTTCTGACCTCATGATTGAAGGAAGCTCATTGATTTGGAGAGGAGAGGGAGGTGTGAGATGGGATTGTAGTTACCTTTTTAAGAATGGGGGGGATGTGCCTTGACGTTTGAGGAAGGGGTGACAATAGTTGTTTTGAAAGGGACGGAGAAGAAGTTGAGAATAGAGTCACATGTCAAATATCAACTAATGTGGGGACCAGGAACAGGAGTGATTATTATTCGAGTGGAAATAAGCTCAAGGCTGCAGGAGGAGACTTTTAAGGACTAAACAAATTTACATAGAGATTGAGGTGAGATAGGAGAGAGATTGGTAAAAGCAGTTGGTTCAGGACAGAAATGGTTGGTTTGGTGGACAATCGAAGGCTGATTTCAACAGGAGCAGGTGAACAGTTGCTCTCAACATGAGAGAGGCAAAGACATTGCTGTGTTTATCACGTGTTGTTGGAGGTGAGGGAGGAGGATGTAAGGGAGAGGGCTTTATCATTTTTGATGATAGTGAGGAAGAGACACAGGGGCTATCATTGCATTCCAGGATGCACCTGGAGAATTGACCACATAGATAACAGTGCTGTATCTCTAAATTGCGACCAGTATAGGTAGGTGGTAGGGAAATATAGGGACAGGTGGGGATGTGGTAGGAATATGGGATTAGTATAAATGGGTGGTTAATGGTCAGCACAGACTCGGTGGGCCGAAAGGCCTGTTTCAGTGCTGTATATCTAAACTAAACTAAAAGTGAGGCCCGATTATTGTGGTCCAACATGAACTAGCTGTGAAGCAGAAACACTCAAGAATCCATCCCGTGGACTAAGGACAGCAAATATGAGGCCAGTATAGGACATTCTATGAGTGAAGGAGACAGTCAAGGTACCGACAAAGACTAGATGTTTCTCTAACGTTTGAATACATCCAGGCATCTTTTTGAAGATTATTGTTCTGCATTTGTACCTTTTCTAACCATGTAAGTTTGTTCTTGAAAAACAAAATAGCTGTCATAGATTGATCCAATGGTCAATTGTAATGACTGTCAGAGCATGATTACTGGAGGTTGTTCTCAGTGGGCAGAATCTTTATTTTTTTTATTTTTTGTTTTAGAGATACAGCACTGAAACAGGCCCTTCGGCCCACCGAGTCTGTGCTGACCATTAACCACACATTTATACTAATCCCATTTTCCTACCACATCCCCACCTGTCCCTATATTTCCCTCCCACCTACCTATACTAGTCACAATTTATAATGGTCAATGAACCTACCAACCAGCAAGTCTTTTGGAAGGAAACCAGAGCACCCGGAGAAAACCCACGCAGACATAGGGAGAACTTGCAAACTCCACACAGGCAGTACCCAGAATTGAACCCGGGGCCCTGGAGCTGTGAGCCTGCGGTGCTAACCACTGCACCACTGTGCCGCCATTTAGTGCTAATGCTTCCTTATGGGGAATTAATTTGATGTTTTTTAATGGTGTACAGTACAGTTGCTGTAAATCTTCAAATCCAGCAGTGAAATTGACATTGGGATATTTCATTTTATATCATTTCTTTTATCTACATTAATATTCATCAACAATAATCTGGTAATTATACACGACTATCCAAAATATTGCTAAAGATAATCAGTCTTCTCATTGTCCTTCACCTGCCCACAAGGATTTCAGGAATATAAAAGCAAGTGAATTATAAACCTATAAGCCCTGCTCCAGATCGATGTTCATTACTTGTTATCAACACAATTTCCCATTCAGTGTAAACAAATATTTCACCCCATTCTTCAGCTCCTCTCTGAATTTTCTCTGTGTCAGTCCATAGATACAAGTGTTTGTGCAGGAACTGAGAAGCTGCAACATAAATCCAACTTGTTGTGCAATATATATCAGGTTACTGTAATATTTGTCTGTATAGTAAAAGTTTTCCACTGGCCGGTCTATCACAAGGACAACATACATCATCCACAACAGTATGAAATTGGCAGAAATAGTGAAAAGTAAAATTATGGAATTCCTCCGATTCTTCACCTCTGGATCATTCTGATTCTCACTGTTTCTCCGGAGTCCCCTGCGTACTCTATTTGCCATTATAATGTGTCTGACAGTCAAAGCATTGAACAGCAGAATTAAAAGGATTGGTAAGATAGGGGTGATGATGCCTTTGATACACTCGTTTGCCCTCCACAAGGGGGAAGTGAGGTAATCAGCAGTAGCATCACAATACCAAGGTACATTGTCAATTATAAATACAGGGTCAACTGCAAAGTAATAGGGAATATTTACAAGACAGCTCACCACAAACAAGACAGTGATAACCACAGTCGCTGTTTTCTCTGTGTTATATTTTGATTGTAGCTTCTGACAGCAAATTGTTACAAAGCGATCAAAAGTGAAGGCGACAGTAAACCAGACAGAACAGTCTAAAGCTGCAGTGTATGTGGCAAGGTTCACCGTACACACAGGAGTTATAAACAGGAAACTAATTGGAAAGTACATGATATTAATCCGGTGTAATATCACATGGATGATAATCACCATTAGATCCGCCACTGCCATGGCCACCAGATAGTGAGTGATACATTTGGAGAGACCGCACTTTCCTCGAGACAAAATCACAATCCCCACCAAGTTAACTGGAAGAAACAGAAAATATTAAATTTACTTTGACACTGTCCCCAAACATTTTTGAAGAATTGTTTAAAGTTGAATAAGACAGTATGGAAATAGAAGATTTCCAGATCTGAATTAAATGTAAGTTTAATTTAAAGAACTATTTACTTGGAGCAGTGAAATCTGTGGCAAAAGCAGGTATGCGAAAATTACAATGGAAAACAAGTTTGGGGCCTCAGATAGTGAAACATATGCTGTGGTAAAAGCCAAAAGTATTGACATTATTCTGGAGAATTCTGGGACCCAAAACACAACTGTCTCCAAAGGCAAGTAGTTGCAGATGTGCTCCGCCCTGTTGAGTTCTGATGCTGCTACCATTGTTTATAATGTTTCTGATATATCTTCCTTTTTCCTCAACTGCAGATTCCCCTCTTCCCCCACTGTGGTTGAGAAGATCCTCAGTCATGTCTTAACCATTTCCGGTAATTCTGCCTGAATCTTCCCCTCTCTCCCAGAACTGTAACATGGTTTCCCTTGTCCTCACTTCCTACTCGACCAGTCTTCACATCCAAATGTCATCCTCTGCCATTTCCAACACCTCCAGTGTGGTACCTCCACCAAACACATCTCCTCCTTCCCTCCCCTCTCAGCATTCCAAAGGGATGATTCCCTCCGTGACACCTCGTCCCCTTCCCACAGCATCTTCCCATGCAATCGCAGGGTGTGTAATACCTCCCCTTTCATCTCTTCTCTCTTCACCATCAAAGAGTCCAAAGCCTCATTCCAGGAGAAGCAGGAATTTACTTGTACTTCTTTCAATCTAGTATATAATATTCACTGTTCACAATGCGATTGCCTCGACACTGGGGAAACCAAACACAGTTCGGTGGCTGATTTGCGGAACACCTCCATTCAGGCCAAAAACATTACCACAAGCTTTCTATTGCTGGCTGTTGTAATTCACCACCCTATTCCATGTCATTGGTCTGCAGCAGTGTTCCAGTGAACGTCAACGCAAGCTCGAGGATCAGCAGCTCATCTTTTCATTCTAGTCTCAACAATGGGTTCAACAATTTCACAGCATGACTGCCTTTTCATTCCATTTTATTGCATTTTATCTTGTTTTATTTTACTTTATTCCTTTTTTAACCATGGAACAGATCTGTTATTTTTAAGCCATTACCACTCTCTCTGGACTAATACCTTGTCATTCCATATTGCTAAGTGCTCCTTTGCCTTTGTTCCGTGACAGCTTTGTCATTTAATCTCTTTTGCCCTCAGCCCTATCACACACCTTTCCTTTTGTTCTTCTTTCCCCTCCCCCTTTTCACTTGTTCAAAGCCTATTACATTCCTAACCTTTGCTAGTTCTGATGCAATGTCACAGACCCGAAACGTTAACTCCGTTTCTGTCTCTACAGAGGCTGCCAGACCTGCTGAGTATTTCCAGAACTTTCTGTTTTTATTTCAGATTTCCAGCATCTGCAGTATTTTGTTTTTATTATTCTGGAGCGTTTACTCTCATCCTGTTTGGTTCCAGTCTGTGCAACTTGGAGAGCACTCTCTCGTCCTGTTACAATACAAACTGAAAAGCATGGGAAGTGCACTCTCACCCTGTTAGACTATATTCTGTACAACATTGACAGTGAACTCTCCTCTTCTTTAAAACATTGGCCAAGCAAAGTGAAGAATGGAAAAAATCTCGAGCGGTGGATCATGCACCAGTAACAGAAATCTACAGGAGTTCCCTTCCAATTCCATTGAGAAACAAAATCAAAGCTGAATTCAAATCCATGCAAACAAGAGCAACTTGTGCTGTTACATGAAAGGACAACATGAAATAAAATTACAATACAATAACTCCTAGAATCCTCAGACACACGTGCAACCCACTTAACGACATCAAGACATTTAAAATTGCTCATTTATTTCTGATCTGATGTCCATGCAAACTCTGTGAAAAATTTCCTTTGTAAACATTCAAGGGAATTGATATTTCAGCATTTTCTGTGCTGAAAATTCAAGCAACAAAATAATTTTAATTAATAAATCACATTGAGAAAACATGATAATCACTTGCTCCTTAACTGATGCCATCAAAGAGGGTAAATATAACATGAAGAGTCACACATTGATATTCATCTTTCACCGCGTCATTTAACTGTCTTACCAGGAATACTGATGGCTGCAAGAATCGGGTAGTAAATGAGCTCGACCTGATAAATTACAGGGTATCCCATTCCTTCTGTGAAGCATAAATGCAGAAACTTCTTCACACGAACCCTTATTAATAGTACAGAGCAACCTCCATGGGGACAGTCATCTAGGGAATGTGTGCAGGGATATTAGTTACAGTCCAGTGAATAAACTGATGTAATGAAACATTTTCTGCACACAATCGAGTCATTAGAGAATATGGAAAACAAAATCATTGTACATTTCATAATAATTTCTTCATAAACTGACTTGCAACTTCTTTTGTTACGATCTCAAATGTTTATGTGGATGAACAGTCTCAGGAACAATAGCCCTGGTGTTGATGTGGATGAACAGTCTCAGGAATAATAGAACTGGTGTTGATGTGGATGAACAGTCTCAGGAACAACAGCACTGGTGTTGATGTGGATGAACAGTCTCAGGAACAATAGCCCTGGTGTTGATGTGGATGAACAGTCTCAGGAACAATAGCCTTGATGTTGATGTGGATGAACAGTCTCAGGAACAATAGCCCTGCTGTTGATGTGGATGAACAGTCTCAGGAACAAAAGCCTTGGTGGTGATGCGGATGAACAGTCTCAGGAACAATAGCCCTGGTGTTGAGGTGAATGAACAGTCTCAGGAACAATCGTCCTTTTGTTGTTGTGAATGAACAGTCTCATTTGCATTACCCCTTGTGTTAGTTGTCAGGGTTAAATTAAATTCATTCACATTCCGTACAAGCAGTGCTTTAAGACTGAGCAGGTTAAGTGAAGGACAGCCTGAGAGTGAAATGTTAGTTCCTGGATAGTTGCCCAGAATTTTAGCAGAGATGTCGGGAGTGTGAATAGAGAAAGGCTTCTGCGAGAATGCAGCCTAAAAAGGTTAAGCAAGCGAGGTTTTTGAATTCCAGACTTGGATATTCAGTTTATCTCCGTGCAGCCCTGATTAGATTTGGCCAAATCCATTTATTATCTGGAGTCTTGCCATGCTGCAAAGCCATTTCACAGCTGATGATTACACAGAGAGTACGGGGAAGATCTACTTGATTATTGGTTTTCTTCCCCTGAAGTATAAGTAGAGCTTGTTATGCAGTACAGATGAACAGTTGGTACCGGAAATGCCTTTTACTATCTCTGAGGTCCCTGCTCCACTCTTAGTCAGTGTCACTGCTTTTGCCTCAAATTATTTTGGAAGGTTAAAGAGCCTTGTGAAGTGCAGCTATTCTGAGCCCTCTCTAACGTCAGTTGCTGAGACACAAAGAAATCCATGTGCGATGATGTTAACCCAACGTTCTAACATTGAACAATGAGGAGATGCTTAACTTGTATAAATCATTGCTGGCCTCAGCTGAAGTAATTTTTGGGACATACTTGAGGACCGATATCAAAGTCTGAGAGATTTACCAAAATTATACAAGTCATTGGGGACTTCTGTTCTGGAGATAGACCAGGATTGTTGGGAAGCATGAGGAGAGGTTTCATAAAGGTTATAAACTTGATGAAAGTTTTTTGTTATAGAATCAATGAGGTCTGAGACAGACAATGCTTTGTGAACCGTGTATCCATTTTGTCTTCATCGTAAAATAAGTTTATAAACATACTGGAAAGTGTGAAAAAATTATAAGAATTGTCAGGTGGCACAGTGGCGCAGTGGTTAGGACCGCAGCCTCACAGCTCCAGCAATCCGGGTTCAATTCTGGGTACTGCCTGTGTGGAGTTTGCAAGTTCTCCCTGTGTCTGCGTGGGATTCCTCCGGGTGCTCCCGTTTCCTCCCACATGCCAAAGACTTGCAGGTTGATAGGTAAATTGGCCATTATAAATTGCCCCCAGTATAGGTAGGTGGTAGGGAAATTTAGGGATAGGTGGGGATGTGGTAGGGATATGGAATTAGTGTAGGATTAGTATAAATGGGTGGTTGATGATCGGCACAGACTCGGTGGGCCGAAGGGCCTGTTTCAGTGCTGTATCTCTAAACTAAAATCGTCAGTAAGATGGTAGAACTTTAATGAAGGATTGGACAGACTGGGACTCCTTTCTCTCCAAACGTGAAGTTTGAGAGCAGACAGAGTTCTTTATAATTCTGATGGGGTTGAATCAGGTAGAAATACAGGTGTTTACACTTGGAGGTGATGAAATTTAACTTTGAAGCAAAGAACCATGGGATCACAGAAGGACATTGATCGTGTTGATGCCGGATTCTACAAGAACAACACAACTCATCCCACTCCTCCACCTTTCCCCGATATTTCACCAATTCTTTATATTCAGATCATTATCTAATTCCCCTTTCAACAGTATGATTGAATATCCCTCCACCACACTCTCAGACAGTGTATTCCAGATTCAACTACCAGCTGCATTGAAAAATATTTTTTCCTCATGTCATCATTGGTTCATTTGCCATTCATGTTAAATCAGTGCCCTCTGGTTCTCGACCTTTCTGCCAATGGGAACTGTTTCTCATTAAATACCTTGTCCTGAACCATCATAATTTTTAACACTTCTATCAAATCTCCTCTCAACCTTTTCTTCTCGAAAGAGAGCAGTCACAGCTTCCCCAATCCATTCACATTGTCATCAGCTCTTTTGTTCTTTTTTAGATAAAAAGTATATGTGTCTTTGTGAGAATAAAATATTTCTGTGCATTGAATGTTGACATTTGGTTTGAACAGAACAGGCTGTCAATCTGGTATCTAAGCAACAGAAGGATTTACAATGGTACATTTACAATGGAAGGCTCGGAACAGACGAAGCACTTGAGGAATATAAAGACAGTAGGAAGGAACCTAAGCAAGGAGTCAGGAGGGCTAAAAGGGGTCATGAAAAGTCATTGGCAAACACGATTAAGGAATATCCCAAGGCTTTTTATATGTATATAAAGAGCAAGAGGGAAAGCAGGGAAAGGGTTGGCCCACTCAAGGACAGAGAAGGGAATCTATGTGTGGAGCCAGAGGAAATGGGTGAGGTACTAAATGAGTACATTGCATCAGTATTCACCAAACAGAAGGACTTGTGGATGATGAGCCTGGGGAAGGGAGTGCAGATAGCCTCAGTCATCTCATTATCAAAAAGGAGGAGGTGTTGGGTGTCTTGCAAAGCATTAAGGCAGATAAGTCCCCAGGGCCTGATGGAATCTACCCTAGAATACTGAGGGAGGCAAGGGAGGAAATTGCTGGTGCCTTGACAGAAATCTTTGCATCCTCATTGGCCACAGGTGAGGTCCCAGAGGACTGGAGAATAGCCAATGTTGTTCCTTTGTTTAAGAATGGCAGCAAGTATAATCCAGGAAATTATATACCGGTGAGCCTTCCATCAGTGGTAGGGAAACTATTAGAGAGGATTCTTCGGGACAGGATTTACTCCCATTTGGAAACAAACAAACTTATTAGCGAGAGGCAGCGTGGTTTTGTAAAAGGGAGATCGTGTCTTTCTAATTTGATTGAGTTTTTTGAGGAAGTGACAAAGATGATTGGTGAAGGAAGGGCAGTGGATGTTATCTATATGGACTTCAGTAAAGCCTTTGACAAGGTCCCTCATGGCAGACTGGTACAAAAGGTGAAGTCAAACGGGATCAGAGGTAAGCTGGCAAGATGGATACAGAACTGGCTCGGTCAAAGAAGACAGAGGGTATCAGTGGAAGGGTGTTTTTCTGAATGGAAGGATGTGACTAGTGGTGTTCCGCAGGGATCAGTGCTGGGATCTTTGCTGTTTGTAGTATATATAAATGATTTGGAGGAAAATGTAGCTGGTCTGATTAGTAAGTTTGCAGATGACACAAAGGTTGGTGGAGTTGTGGACAACGATGAGGATTGTCAGTGAATAAAGCAGGATATAGATCGGTTGGAGACTTGGGCGGAGAAATTGCAGATGGAGATTAATCCGGACAAATGTGAGGTCATGCATTTTGGAAGATCTAATGCAGGTGGGAAGTATACAGTAAATGGTAGAACCCTTAGGAGTATTGACAGGCAGAGAGATCTGGGCGTACAGGTCCACAGGTCACTGAAAGTGGCAACGCAGGTGGATAAGGTAGTCAAGAAGGCATACGGCATGCTTACCTTCAACGGTCGGGGCATAGACTAAAAAATTGGCAATTCATGTTGCAGCTGTACAGAACCTTAGTTAGGCCACACTGAGCATATTGCGTGCAATTCTGATCACCACACTACCAGAAGGATGTGGAGGCTTTGGAGAGGGTACAGAAGAGGTTTACCAGGCTGTTGCCTGATCTGGAGGGTATTAGCTATGAGGAGAGGTTGGAAAAACTCGGATTCTTATCACTGGAACGACAGAGGTCGAGGGGCAACATGATAAAGGTTTACAAAGTTATAAGCGGCATGGACAGAGTGAATAGTAAGAAGCTTTTTCCCAGGGTGGAAGAGTCAGTTACTCGGGAACAGAGGTTTAAGGTGCGAGGGGCAAAGTTTAGAGGGGATGTGCGAGGCAAGTTCTTTACACAGAGGGTGGTGAATGCCTGGAACTTGCTGCCAATAGAGGTGGTGGAAGCAGGTACGATAGCGACGTTGAAGAGGCATCTTGACAAATAAATGAGTAGGATGGGAATAGAGGGATACGGACCCCGGAGGTTCAGAAGGTGTTAGTTTAGGCAGGCATCAAGATCAGTGCAGGCTTGGAGGGCCGAATGGCCTGTTCCTGTGCTGCACTGTTCTTTGTTCTTTGTTAATCTTTCAGCTTCAGTTACTGCTGGAACTGGCAGGATTACAGTAGAGAAAACTCTGTCTCCAGGAAATAACTCCTGGATAAAGCAAAATTCTGATTGCTCAATGAAGTTAAAAGACCTTTGTAACCCTTGGGGAAAATAATCTTGTTGCTGTTTATGCTTCAAGAGAGAGAAAAGACTCAGAGGAAGAGGAGTTGCTATACACTGGGAAGGTGAGTTTCAGTTTTAAGTAACTTACCTTTTGATTCGGCGGACATGGGGACTGCTGGGTAAGTAATTTAAATATTTGGGCAGTGGCTAAACCCGAAACACTTCACGTGTAGTGTCTCCCATCCATCCTCCTCCTCTAACCAAAAAAAAGGACTCTTGTGTGGAGGGTTTGGTAAGGTAAGGTTTTCCTTTATTTTTTTTACTTAATCTCTATCAATTTATACCAGTGGGGATGGAATCACCTGTGAGAAGTGCACCCAACTCCAGCTCCTCACAGACCGCGTTAGGGAACTGGAGCTGGAGCTGGATGAACGTCGGATCATTCAGGAGGCTGAGGGGGTGATAGAGAGCAGTTATAGGGAAGTAGTGACACCGAAGTTACAGGATAAAGGTAGCTGGGTGACCGTCAGGGGAGGGAAAGGGAATAGGCGCACAGTGCAGGGATCCCCTGTGGCCGTTCCCCTCAATAATAAGTATACCATTTTGGATACGGTTGAGGGGGACGACCTACCCGAGGAAAGCCACAGTGGCCAGGTCTCTGGCACTGAGCCTTGCCCAGTGGCTCAGAAGGGAAGGGGGGAGAATAGGAGAGCAATAGTGATAGGAGATTCAGTGGTTAGAGGAACAGACAGGAGATTCTGTGGTCGCGAACGAGACTCCCGGATGGCATGTTGCCTCCTGTGTGCCAGGGTCAGGGATGTCTCGGATCGAGTCTATAGGATTCTAAAGGGGGAGGGGGCATAGCCAAAGGTCGTGGTACATATCGGTACCAATGACATAGCTAGGAAAAGGGATGAGGACCTGAAAAGCGAATATAGGGAGTTAGGTTGGAAGCTGAAAGGCAGGACGAGCAGAGTAGTATTCTCAGGATTGTTACCAGTGCCACCTGCTAGTGAGGCGAGAAACAGGGAGCGAGTGCAGCTAAACACGTGGCTACAGAACTGGTGCAGGAGGGAGGGATTCAGATATGTACATCATTGGCATATCTTCTGGGGAAGGTGGGACCTGTACAAGAAGGATGGGTTGCATCTGAACTGGAGGGGCACCAATATCCTGGGCGGGAGGTTTGCTAGAGCTCTTCGGGAGGGTTTAAACTAGTTTGGCAGGGGGAAGGGAACCGGAGCTGCAGATCAGTGGATGGGGTAGCTGTTGAACAGGCAGATACAGAGTGCAGAGAGTCTGTGAGGAAGGTTAGACAGTTGACACGGCAAAGTTGCAGCCAGTATGATGGGTTGAAGTGTGTCTATTTTAATGCAAGAAGTGTCAGGTATAAGGGTGATGAACTTAGAGCATGGATCAGTACTTGGAGCTACGATGTTGTGGCCATTACGGAGACTTGGATATCACAGGGGCAGGAATGGATGTTGGATGTTCCGGTGTTTAGATGTTTCAAAAGGAATGGGGAGGGAGGTAAAAGAGGTGGGGGAGTGGCATTGTTAATCAGGGATAGTATCACAGCTGCAGAAAGGGAGGTCGTCGAGGAGGGTTTGTCTACTGAGTCAGTATGGGTGGAAGTCAGAAACAGGAAAGGAGCAGTCACTTTGTTGGGAGTTTTTTATCGACCCCCTCCCTCCCAATAGCAACAAAGACATGGAGGAACAGATTGGGAGGCAGATTTTGGAAAGGTGCAGAAATAACAGGGTTGTTGTCATGGGTGACATCAACTTCCCTAATATTGATTGGAACCTCCATAGTGCAAATAGTTTGGATGGAGCAGTTTTTGTCAGGTGTGTCCAGGAAGGTTTCCTGACTCAATATGTAGATAGGCCGACTGGAGGGGAGACTATGTTGGACTTGGTCCTTGGCAACGGACCAGGCCAGGTGGCAGATCTATCGGTGGGAGAGCATTTCGGTGATAGTGATCACAACTCCCTGACCAGGATGTTGCCTGGTATGGAGGACGCTAGCTATGAAGAGAGGTTGAGTAGATTAGGATTATTTTCATTAGAAAGTCGGAGGTTGAGGGGCGACCTGATTGAGGTGTACAAAATCATGAGAGGTATAGACAGGTTGGATAGCAAGAAGCTTTTTCCCAGAGTGGGGGATTCAATTACTAGGGGTCACGAGTTCAAAGTGAAAGGGGAAAAGTTTAGGGGGGATATGCGTGGAAAGTTCTTTACGCAGAGGGTGGTGGGTGCCTGGAATGCGTTGCCAGCGGAGGTGGTAGACGCGGGCACGATAGCGTCTTTTAAGATGCATCTAGACAGATACGTGAATGGGCAGGAAGTAAAGAGATACAGACCCTTAGAAAATAGGCGTCATGTTCAGATAGAGGATCTGGAACGGCGCAGGCTTGGAGGGCCGAAGGGCCTGTTCCAGTGCTGTAATTTTCTTTGTTCTTTGTTCTTTGTATCGTCATGGAGAGGGACAGGAGCAGATGGGATGGGAAAATATTTCATTGAGGGAGGGGGAATTACAAGGCTATTAGGCAGGAACTGGGGAGCATAAATTGGGAACAGATGTTCTCAGGGAAATGCATGACAGAAATGTGGAGGTTGTTTTGGGAGCACTTGCTGCGACTGCTGAATAGGTTTGTCCCGATGAGGCAGGGAAGGGATGGTAGGGTGAAGGAACCTTGGATGACAAGAACTGTGGAACAGCTAGTCAAGAGGAAGAAGGAAGCTTACTTAAGGTTGAGGAAGCAAGGATCAGACAGGGCTCTACAGGGTTACAAGGTAGCCAGGAAGGAACTGAAGAATGGACTTAGGAGAGCTAGAAGGGGACATGAAAAAGTCTTGGCGGGTTCTTCTTCTTTCTTTCTTTTGGGCCTCCTTATCTCGAGAGACAATGGATACGCGCCTGGAGGTGGTCAGTGGTTTGTGAAGCAGCGCCTGGAGTGGCTATAAAGGCCAATTCTGGAGTAACAGGCTCTTCCACAGGTGCTGCAGAGAAATTTGTTTGTTGGGGCTGTTGCACAGTTGGCTCTCCCCTTGCGCCTCTGTCTTTTTTCCTGCCAACTACTAAGTCTCTTCGACTCGCCACAATTTAGCCCTGTCTTTATGGCTGCCCGCCAGCTCTGGCGAATGCTGGCAACTGACTCCCACGACTTGTGATCAATGTCACACGATTTCATGTCGCGTTTGCAGACGTCTTTATAACGGAGACATGGACGGCCGGTGGGTCTGATACCAGTGGCGAGCTCGCTGTACAATGTGTCTTTGGGGATCCTGCCATCTTCCATGCGGCTCACATGGCCAAGCCATCTCAAGCGCCGCTGACTCAGTAGTGTGTATAAGCTGGGGATGTTGGCCGCTTCAAGGACTTCTGTGTTGGAGATATAGTCCTGCCACCTGATGCCAAGTATTCTCCGAAGGCAGCGAAGATGGAATGAATTGAGACGTCGCTCTTGGCTGGCATACGTTGTCCAGGCCTCGCTGCCGTAGAGCAAGGTACTGAGGACACAGGCCTGATACACTCGGACTTTTGTGTTCCGTGTCAGTGCGCCATTTTCCCACACTCTCTTGGCCAGTCTGAACATAGCAGTGGAAGCCTTACCCATGCGCTTGTTGATTTCTGCATCTAGAGACAGGTTACTGGTGATAGTTGAGCCTAGGTAGGTGAACTCTTGAACCACTTCCAGAGCGTGGTCGCCAATATTGATGGATGGAGCATTTCTTACATCCTGCCCCATGATGTTCGTTTTCTTGAGGCTGATGGTTAGGCCAAATTCATTGCAGGCAGACGCAAACCTGTCGATGAGACTCTGCAGGCATTCTTCAGTGTGAGATGTTAAAGCAGCATCGTCAGCAAAGAGGAGTTCTCTGATGAGGACTTTCCGTACTTTGGACTTTGCTCTTAGACGGGCAAGGTTGAACAACCTGCCCCCTGATCTTGTGTGGAGGAAAATTCCTTCTTCAGAGGATTTGAACGCATGTGAAAGCAGCAGGGAGAAGAAAATCCCAAAAAGTGTGGGTGCGAGAACACAGCCCTGTTTCACACCACTCAGGATAGGAAAGGGCTCTGATGAGGAGCCACCATGTTGAATTGTGCCTTTCATATTGTCATGGAATGAGGTGATGATACTTAGTAGCTTTGGTGGACATCCGATCTTTTCTAGTAGTCTGAAGAGACCACGTCTGCTGACGAGGTCAAAGGCTTTGGTGAGATCAATGAAAGCAATGTAGAGGGGCATCTGCTGTTCACGGCATTTCTCCTGTATCTGACGAAGGGAGAACAGCATGTCAATAGTCGATCTCTCTGCACGAAAGCCACACTGTGCCTCAGGGTAGACGCGCTCGGCCAGCTTCTGGAGCCTGTTCAGAGCGACTCGAGCAAAGACTTTCCCCACTATGCTGAGCAGGGAGATTCCACGGTAGTTGTTGCAGTCACCGCGGTCACCTTTGTTTTTATAGAGGGTGATGATGTTGGCATCGCGCATGTCCTGGGGTACTGCTCCCTCGTCCCAGCACAGGCATAGCAGTTCATGTAGTGCTGAGAGTATAGCAGGCTTGGCACTCTTGATTATTTCAGGGGTAATGCTGTCCTTCCCAGGGGCTTTTCCGCTGGCTAGGGAATCAATGGCATCACTGAGTTCCGATTTGGTTGGCTGTATGTCCAGCTCATCCATGACTGGTAGAGGCTGGGCTGCATTGAGGGCAGTCTCAGTGACAGCATTCTCCCTGGAGTACAGTTCTAGGTAGTGCTCAACCCAGCAGTCCATCTGTTTGCGTTGGTCAGTGATTATGTCCCCCGATTTAGATTTGAGGGGGGTGATCTTCTTGATGGTTGGCCCAAGAGCTCTCTTCATGCCATCATACATTCCTCTGATGTTTCCGGTGTCTGAGGCCAGCTGAATATGACTGCATAGGTGTTGCCAGTAGTCGTTTGCGCAACGCCTAGCTGTTCTTTGTGCAGTACTTCTGGCTGCTTTAAGTGCTGCGGATGTTAAATCGCTGGGGGCTTTCTTGTAGTTCAAAAGTGCAATGCGCTTAGCGGCTATGACAGGTTCCAGCTCTTCATTATGAGATTGAAACCAGTCTGCATTTCTCTTCGCACTTTTGCCGTAGGTGGTCAAAGCTGACTCATAGATGGCGTCTCTGATGTGGGCCCACTTGGTCTCAGCATCCCCTGTGGGAGTGTTTTGAAGGGCTGTTACAAGTGAATTTAGAAATTTTTGTAACAGCTGTGGGTGAGAAATTCTGCTCGTGTTGATGCGCGGGTGGCCCTTCTGCTTGGAATGATGCAACTTCTTTGGTCTGAGTCTAACCTTGCTGCACACCAGGGAGTTGTCGGTGTCGCAGTCCGCACTGTGGAAGCTGCGTGTGATTTGAACACTGTTTAAGGCGGCTCGCCTTGTGACAATGAGGTCTAGCTGGTGCCAACGACGTGATCTTGGGTGCCTCCATGAAACCTGGTGACAGGGTTTAGTGTGAAAGAACGAGTTGGTGATGCAGAGGTTATGATAGGTACACAACTCAAGCAGTCTCTGCCCGTTCTCATTCATCCTTCCAACGCCATAGCGCCCAAGGCAGGAGGGCCATGAGTCATGGTCGGCCCCAACCCTGGCATTAAAGTCCCCCAGCAGGAATAGGTGTTCGGTGTTGGGGATGCTGCTAATGATGTTATGGAGTTGTTCATAGAACTGGTCTTTAGCTTCAGGTGTGGAACAGAGTGTTGGAGCATAGATGCTGAGTAGGTGTACTGGACCAGAGGTGGTGAGCAGTCGGATGGACAGTATGCGTTCCGAGCCATTTGAGGGAGGCTCTATCATGCTGAGCAAGGAGTTTCTGATGGCGAAGCCCACTCCATGCTGTCTTGGTTCTTCAGGATCCCTGCCCTGCCAGAAGAAGGTATAGTCTTGCTCTGCTAGAGAGCCACTCGCGGGGAGGCGAGTCTCCTGAAGTGCTGCAATGTCCACATTGAGTCTACTGAGCTCGTTGTTAATGATGGCGGTCTTCCGAGAATCGTTGATTTGTGTAAGGTCTTCCGACAGGCCAGGACACATAGTTCTGACGTTCCAGCTTGCAAAGCGAAGGGCTGGTACCTTCTTTCCTTTTTTCATGTTGTTTGGTGCGGTGTATCAGTCCACCTTTCGGGCAATGACCCTGAGCTCCAAGCACCCATTGAAGCAGGCAGACTGTGGCGGGACAGAACCTTATTGACCGGGGGCTGCCCGGTTTGAGGCGGGCGGTAGCTGTCCAGTGAGGTGCAATGACCTCTCCCACCGACAAAGGCAACCCGTGGCGCCCAGTTTCTACGCCAATTTATCTGGACTTATAACCCGTAACTGCTGCCTTCCGTGTTGTTTCAGTCGCTGTGAGGCAACTATGGAGTGACCTCTCCATGGCGCATGCCTGGGCAAATTTATGGAGGTTGAGAGTTGCCCAGTCGTCAAAACCCCCCTCTCGGCCTTTCTGGTGGGGTCCAAAGGAGTGCAGGACACGACGTTTGGCACCAGTCTGGCTGCAGGAACTGCCGGAAACATGCCAAAGGTGACACATGACCGCCTACGGGGTTCCGCTCCGGATTTTCTGTTAGGGTTTACTCCCTTAGCCTTGGTCTCTCCCGAGACGCCCACAAGGCAGTGGGGTTGTTGGGGCCCCTACACAGGTGTAGGATGGTGCCGGTGGGAGGAGGGGATGCAAGGGGGAGGGGTAGAGGGAGGAGGGGGGGGTGCAGGGGAAGGGGGTGCGGGGTGAAGATGGTGCGAGGGGGGGGCGGGCTGGGACGGGGTTGTGAGGGGGTGAGCTGAGAGGGTGGAGCAGGGAAGGGGAGGGGGGTGGAAGGGGGGTAAAGGGGGGGGGGAGGGGGGGTGGAATCTGGTGCAGGTAATAAGCCATTTCCTCAGTGCCCACCATCGACGTCCGGAAAGCTCATCCACGTCCTTCGGGAGGTGAAGCATCATTTGGCAGACTTAGAGGTGATTACATTTGCTAAGGGTTTTTTTTTTTTTGCAGTGGTTTAAATAAAGGCATGCAGCATTGCCGACAGTGCGCTGCAGATGCTCTCCGAGCCATCTCCCGCGGGCGCTTTGAAGTTGCGGCCAGGGGGGGGCCGTTCGTGGATGTTTTGGGTGTTCGGGGCACCTTTTCACAGGACTTTGGGCCCACTGCCCTCCCCCAGCCACACCTGCTCTTTGTTTTCTCAATGAAATTGATCCGGATGAAACTGACGAGCACAGCTGTCGATACTTTAATCTCCGATCCTGATGTCTTCACTGTCCAGAGTGTCTGCAGCCACGGCATGCGGTAAGTCCATTGAGGTGAAGAAGGAGCTGCGGGACCCGAGAGAAGTCCTGTGAAAAGGGATTAGTGTAGGATTAGTATAAATGGGTGGTTGATGGTCGGCACAGACTCGGTGGGCCGAAGGGCCTGTTTCAGTGCTGTATCTGGTAGGATTAAGGAAAATCCCAAGGTGTTCAACGCTTATGTGAGGAACAAGAGGATGGCCAGAGTGAGGGTAGGGCCGATCAGAGATAGTGATTGGAACTTGTGCCTGGAGCCAGAGGAGGTAGGGGAGGTCCTAAATGAATACTTTGTTTCAGTATTCACCAGTGAGAGGGACCTGGTCGTTTGTGAGGACAGCGTGGAACAGGCTGATATGCTCGAACAGGTTGACGTTAAGAGGGAGGATGTGCTGGAAATGTTGAATGATATGAGGACAGATAAGTCCCCGGGGTCAGAAGGGATATACCCAAGGATATTACGGGAAGCGATGGAAGAGATTGCTGCGCCTTTGGCGATGATCTTTGCGTCTTTACTGTCCACTGGAGTAGTGCCGGATGATTGGAGGGTGGCAAATGTTGTTCCCTTGTTCAAGAAAGAGAATAGAGATAACCCTGAGAATTATAGACCAGTCAGTCTTCTGTCAGTAGTGGGCAAATTATTGGAGAGGATTCTGAAAGAGAGGATTAATTATT
This sequence comes from Heterodontus francisci, assembly GCF_036365525.1. Lineage (NCBI taxonomy): Eukaryota > Metazoa > Chordata > Chondrichthyes > Heterodontiformes > Heterodontidae > Heterodontus > Heterodontus francisci. Next base: position 71,448,303 of record NC_090399.1, read on the forward strand.
ATTTGGAAAAGCAGAGTTTGTTTAGAGACATCAGCATGGCTTTGTGAGCGGCAGGTCATGCCTCACAAGCCTTATTGAATTCTTTGACGATGTGACAAAACACATTGATGAAGGAAGAGCAGTGGATGTGGTGTATATGGATTTTAGCAAGGCGTTTGATAAGATTCCCCATAGTAGGCTGATTCAGAAAGTAAGGAGGCATTGGATACAGGGAATGTTGGCTGTCTGGATACAAAATTGGCTGGCCCATAGAAGACAGAGGGTGGTAGTAGATGGAAAGTATTCAGCCTGGAGCTCGGTGACCAGTGGTGTTCCACAGGGATCTGTTCTGGGACCTCTGCTCTTTGTGATTTTTATAAATGACTTGGATGAGGAAGTGGAAGGCTGGGTTAGCAAGTTTGCCGATGACACGAAGGTTGCTGGAGTTGTGGATAGTGTGGAAGGCTGTTGTAGGTTGCAACGGGACATTGACAGGGTGCAGAGCTGGGTTGAGAAGTGGCAGATGGAGTTCAAACTGGAAAAGTGTGAAGTGATTCATTTTGGAAGGTCGAATTAGAATGCGAAATACAGGCTTAAAGACAGGATTCTTGGTAGTGTGGAGGAACAGAGGGATCTTGGGGTCCATGTCCATAGATCGCTCAAAGTTGCCACCCAAGTTGATCGGGTTGTTAAGAAGGTGTATGGTGTGTTGGCTTTCATTAACAGGGGGATTGAGTTTAAGAGCCGCGAGGTTATGCTGCAGCTCCATAAGGCCCTGGTTCGACCACACTTGGAATATTATGTTCAGTTCTGGTCGCCTCATTATAGGAAGGATGTGGAAGCTATAGAGAGGGTGCAGAGGAGATTTACTAGGATGCTGCCTGGACTGGAGGGCATGAGCTACAAAGAAAGATTGAGGGAGCTAGGGCTTTTCTCATTGGAGCGAAGAAGGATGAGAGGTGACTTGATAGAGGGGTACAAGATGATGAGAGGCATAGATCGAGTGGATAGCCAGAGACTTTTTCCAAGGGTGGAAAAGGCTATCACTAGTGGGCATAATTTTAAGGTGATTGGAGGAAGGTTTCGGGGAGATGTCAGAGGTATGTTCTTTACACAGAGAGTGGTGGGTGCGTGGAATGCGCTGCCAGCGGTGGTAGTAGAAGCAGATACATTAGGGGCATTTAAGCGACTCTTGGATGGGTACATGGATGATAGTAGAATGAAGGGTAGGTAGTTAGTTTGAACTTAGAGTAGGTTAAAGGTTCGGCACAACATCGTGGGCCGAAGGGCCTGTACTGTGCTGTACTGTTCTATGTTCGATGTTCTATGTTCTAACACTGTTCTATAGAGAGAGACTGCATTGCAGAGAGGAAGCCTGAAGCGTTGTAGGGAGTCTACAGTCTCTGAAAAATCTCTACTTAAGGCATTTTTAAATATTTTTTGAAGTTCCTGAAATTTCAAGAAGGTTTCTACCATTCGACTGCTACTTTAAAAGTGTAAATAATCCTGTTCCTACAACTGGTTGCTGAAAGATCTGTGTGACGCCTGCTGCAGATGAACTACCTTGCACGCCTAAGCATCATCGACTGTTCATTAAGTTCACCCGGAGAGACATTGAGTGGCATCTGATTATTGAACTCTGGGACCTAATTGATCCAGGAAAATACAACCAAATGTTACAACCCAGTTATTTATTTATTCCTAAGAGACTGTTGTAAATTCAATTGCCCTTTCCCTGGTCAACTGCTGGTAATCTAATGGATGCGTGTTCACGACGGTTAGGAAGTTTAGGGAGTCATAAAATATTTTCATACTTCTTGATTCATCTCAATATCATTTACAACTTTGTTTATTAATAAATAATTAATTTTGTTACAGTTTAAAGAAACCTGGTTTGGCATGCTGTATCCTGGAGAGAAATAAAGTGATTAATTTAACTATTTGTCAGTAGGTGGGAAACTTTACTAATATGCTGTGACCCTGGAGTATTGGGACTGAATTAACAGTGCATTTCTGCAAGCTGATCTAGAGTTATATAGAATAGCACAGTCGGCTCTGACAGAATCTGAGGCAAAAGGAGATCCGGAAGGCTATTATGTCGAAGACGGTGTTCTGAGAAGGAAATGGAGACCACCTCACAGATCTGTGGATGAAGACTGGAAAGTTATTCAACAGATAATGGTACCACCTTAGTATCACCAGAAATTATTAACGTTATCACATTGTCTCTCTCTAACAGGACATAGGCGGATTCAAAAGATTAAATCACTTCTAAGTCAACATTATTACGAGCCAGACCTTACAAAGAATGTGAGGCAATTTTGAAGGACATGTCATTCATACCAAATGGTGGGAAAACCCCAACCTACCATAAAACCAGCACCATTAATTCCCACAGCAGTTATCGAGGAACCAGGTAGTAGAGTATTGGTAGACTGTGCAGGACGCTTTCCAAAAAAAGCAGGACATCAATATGTACTTACTATCATTGATATGGCTACTCGATTTCCAGTGACCATTCATTTGAGGACAATTACTGATAAAGTAGTAGTAGAGAAGTTAACCCAATTCATTATGAGATATGAATTACTACTTGAAGATCAAGCTTATCAAATTTATAATTTCACATCAAAAACTTTTCATGAAGTTATGAGCAATTTGGGTATCAGAGAGTTAAAATCTTCGGCATATCACCCACAGACACAGGGGGCTTTAGACAGGTACATTCAAACTCTCAAAACAATGATCAGACCATACTGTCACAAATATCTGCATGATTGGGATAAAGGGCAAGACTGTCTTTATTTGCAGCTGGAGATTCACCGAATGAGTCTACAAGTTTTAGACCTTTCGAATCGGATGACTGACAAAACATATGCAAAAAATGGACAGACAAGAACGCAAAGACCCAAAATTTTCAACCAGGCGATGAAGTATTGATATTTTTACCTTTACAGGGTGAACCATTAAATACACGGTTCAGTGGGACATATAAAGTGATCAAAAGAGTGGGTAATAAAAACAAGAAATGTTGGAAATACTCAGTTGGATTGGAGCATCTGTGGAGCGAGAAGAATATTTAAGATTTCAGATCAGTGATGAAGGGTCACTGAGCTGTAACGTTAACTCTGCTTCTCTCTCCACAGATGCTGCCGGACCTGCTGAGTATTTCCAGCATCTCTTGTTTTTTTTTTCAATTTCAGAATTCCAGCATCTGAAGTATTTTGCTGTTATAAAAGAGTGGGTAAGATTGATTACTTGACTGACACACCTGATCACCAGTAAAAGAATTGGCGCTGTCATAGCAATATGTTAAAGCAATATTATTGCAGGGAGGAGGATCGGTCAGTACAGACATGTCAGATAATGGGGACTGTTGAGAAAGAAAAGGATAGTGAAGATGAGGCAGAAGGAGGCCTAGACAATTCTCAGATTTAACCTCCTACTATCTGGGTCACGAATACAGAATGACGAGGAAAATTAGATTCTGAACAATGTGAAGACCTAACCAGGCTTTTCACAACCTTTCAAAGAATTTGTAGTGATAAGCCAGGATGTGAAAAAATTGGTCACACATGATGTGGCTATTGGAGAATCCCTGCCTTTAAAACAACATCCTTACAGCTTCAGTCCAGACAAACAGGTTCAAGTAAAAGCAGAAATCCAGTACATGCTGGAAAACAACTTAATTGAAAAGCAGCTGGATTTTACCAACAGTACCTGCACCTGATAGGACAACTCGACTTTGTACAGACTACAGAAACGTCAATGTGGTAACAAAGGCAGACTCCTACCCAATTCCTCATTTAGAAGATTGTATTGATAGAGTGGGCTGTGCTTTGTTTCTCAGAAAGATAGATTTGTTAAAGAGATACTGACAATTTCCTTTGACACCTCCAGCTAAAGAAATACCAGCTTTTGTCACACTAGACAGTCATTGTCCGTACCGAGTGATGCCATTCGGGCAAAAAAAAGTGCCCCTGCAACGTTTCAAAGATGAATGAATCAAGTGTAGCCAATGTTCCCACGTGAAAACAGTTCAATAGTGATAATTTGTGCTACCAATTGTAACGTGGTTGCTGAGTGATGATAAAATAAAAAGTATATTAAACTTTGCCTCCAGCTGCAATGAACTTTGAACCTTTTTCTCATTATATAAACAATATCTAAAGGGTTTCAGTAACAATGTTCAGTGTTGAAGAGGGCGGGGTCTGGGTGAGCAGCTCCTGAATGTGACATGGTCAGGACTGGATGTTATGACCAGGATGGGAGGAGTGCACTGTGAATTCAGTCCCACTTTTCCACAGGTCACAATGTATTATTTCAAGTTACCCCACTTTCTAATATAGGCAATAATATAACTATTTCTCCCAGAATTGAACACACTAACCAGGTTTCAACACACGAACCAGATTTCATTATTGAACAACAGAAATAACAATTTATTACAAAACAAGTCAGAACTAGTAACAAAATAAAATACAAACACACAGATTAAAATGTTAAAGTCCCAACATTAAATTTTAAAGACCCCTTCATAACCTGAGCATCTCACACTCACACATGCACATATATGTATACTAGTTAACTGAAAGAATAAAGAAGTATTTTTGGACCAGAGCTCCGTTACAGACAAAAAAACAAAAAACCCAGGCTGATCACTTTCCCACCCCTGAATAAAACAGATGAGACGTGTTGCACCAAATCTGGCACACAGTCCAACCTCCGAGCAAGTGCAGGTAGGCCACCTAGATTCCCCTAAAAAAGCTCTCTTCAGGTGGTGCTGAGAAGCAACTCTAGCAGGCCCTCCTCAGAAACAGGAGATGAGATGGATCGATACAGTGGACTTCACGTGGTCTTTCATAAAATTGCTGGAAGGTGAGCTGGGTTGTTTTCTTTTCTCCTTCTTTGACACTTCAGCAGACTTGACTTAATCTCCATGCAGAAGGTAAAGCACACACACACGCACACGCATGCACACACACACACAGAGTGACAACTTGTCAGTTCTCTGCCCAGCCCAGGTGCTCTGCTCCTACTGAGCATGTTCAATCAAAGGGGTGCTTGTCACTTCTCTACCCCTTTTCACATATGCTGCAAGAAGTATTCGACTGAAATTAATTTACTTAACAACTGTGTTAGCTAATTAAAGATTCTGATGAGAAATTGCACCTGGTCTGTATTGTGAAAGCACAGAAATCTAAGCTCTTGATAAGCAGAGAACACTGTAAAAATATCTGCATAAATCTTTATATCATTGAGTTTATCCATTGTGGATATCAAATTATAGAATCATATTGAATGGATACAGAGCAGAAAGAGGCCATTCGGTCCATTGTGTCTGTGCTGGCTCTCTGCAACAGCAATGCAGATAGTCACACATCCCGTAGCCCTGCAAATTTGTTCTCTACAGCTGCTCTTCTGATTGGTTTACATGTAACTGTGTTTCATGATCCTGCTGTTGATAAATATATTCACATGTTATTAGTAATATTGATTCATTTATTGGGCACATCTTTCTTCATTCAAAGTGGATTTTGGATGTGTTTATTTTGCAACAAGCTACTTTTAAATTATGCACAAATACATTTACTCACAACACAGTCATATAAAAATACAATGAGAAATAGCGTACACAGAAACAGAAACATATTTATAACAGAGAGGAACTGACCATCTGGTCCATCTATAACATCCTGTTTCCTGACTAGTCTATGGGACAACTTTCAAAATTTTGGAACAATCCCCAGATGTTAGTGATGAGAACTTTGCAGGGTCGACCGGGCAGAGTGTGTCGTCATTGTATTCAGAGCCCAGGTCAATACTGGGTGATTCGTTCTGTTTAATTCTTATTCTCCATAGTATAACGGTCCAATATAACTGAGTGACTTATGATAATAAAAACAGAAAGTGCTGGAAATATTCATCAGGTCTGGCAGAATTTGTGGAGAGAAACAGAGTTAATATTTCAGGTTGTGACCTTTCATCACATCTGTTCCTTTCATCCATTCTGATAAAAGGTCACAGAACTGAAACGTTAACTCTGTTTCTCTCCACAGATGCTGCTAAACCTGCTGAGTATTTCCAGCATTTTCTGTTTTGATTTCAGATTTCCAGAATCCACAGTATGATTGCCTTGCGAGGTCATTTCAGAGAGCAGTTAAGATTAAACTGTGGGTCTGGAATGACATTTCCTCCAGACTGAGTAAGGACGGCAGTCATTCTTCCCTACAGGACATCAGATTTTATCCTTGTTAAATACATGTTTTAGACTGTGTTTAACATCATTGAAATTCTGCAGACTGCCTCCATTATTGTTAAAAATCCCATTGAGTTCGAATGACTTTCTCCAGTTACACTTCCAGTGTCCTGGCCAAGGTTACTGCTGTTCAGGTAATGATAGAAACATGGGAGAGGTGGGAAAACACTTCCCTCAGGTAGGAGCTGCTGTCAAACATAGAACCAACCAGCACACAGGGAGGCCATTTGACCCATCGAGCCTGTGCTGGTTCTTTGATGGAGGTATCTAATTACTCCCACTGCCCTGTTTATTTTTAAATATACTTCTGAAAGTTACTATTAAATCTGCTTCTACCACACTTTCAGAGAGTGTATTCCAGATTGTAACAACTTGCTGAGTAATACAACCTCATCACCTCCACCACACGCACCCCTCCCAACTTCATTTTTAACAATGATCTTAAATCTGTTTCCTCTGGTTACTGAGCTTCTTGTCAGTGGAAACAGTTTCTCCCTGTCAGCTCTATCAAACCACCTCCACCCCATAATATTCAACACTCTATTAAACGTCTACTTCAGTTTATTTCCTGTCAGGAGAACAATCTCAGTTTCTATAGTCTCTCCACATCACTGAATTTCCTCATCCCTGGACATTCTGCAATGTGAAGGATTGCGATGAGATTTGGGAAATATTGCCAGTTGGGAATGGGAAAAATCGAAGGGAACCAGAAATGAGCGTGCAGTCACCATGTTTGTGAATCTTTAGATCCACTTTGAGAAATGTAATCAGAGGAGAATGAAGGTAAACTGTCCGATTGTTTAGAGGGGTCAAGGCACCTTTCCCTGATGGAAGATTCTGGAACATTTACTCTGATGTTATCGGTGTGATTAACTGATCTGATCCATGTAAAGGATTCTCATCACTGTGGGTCATGAATTAAAACCTAACTTCAGCTGTGGGACATTCAGTATAGTTAGTAACAGACAAGGTGCTGAAAGGCTCAAAGGGAGACCAGACCAGTTGTAGGAGAGCATGTTATCAGTGACATGGATGTGTCTTCTGTGTGTGGTATCAGACTGTTTCCAGGTATCCACAATGAATGTCCCACCCTTTATTATGTTCAGGTAATCCTGATAATGGACACTGGTTTTCTGGTCACAGTAACCTGAAGTTTTAACTCATTGACACACTGGTTTAGTTTATCTTGTGACAGATACTAACAGCAGTCACTGTCAGTCAATCGATTAGTATGTTCGGCAAATACCCGTCGGGTCCGTGGTTTGAGCCCACCCAGTGACAAAGACAGAGTCTACTTTCACCATTTAGGATTCATTGTCACACAGCTCCTGATTGTTAATATGTGCTTTGGCTTCAAGAGAATATTCCCCACATATTACCAACCACACTGTTATCCAGTAAATCACTCCCGACTGCTTCTCCGTGTATTCATTGTAAATAAAATGCTAAAGTATTTGGAAGATCATGTACCTCCTGCCAACCCATTAGTAATAGATTAATTTATTGGGTTAGAAGTGCTGATATAGAACTGAAAACACACAATCCCACTATGTGCATTTAATTTGTGACTATTGTACAGCTGGTATTCGGGAAAACAGTTGAGAACACGTTGGACCATTATAATGATATTTTCTGATAACTTTATTTATGTTGCTGTATAATTTTGTAAAAGACTGCGTTGTCAGAACAGGACTGTGAGAAAATGATGCAATATTTATGTGAGCCTCATGTTCCGGAATTCTCTGCCTAAACCTCTAACACTCTGTCACCTCCTTTCACACCCTCCTTAAAACTGAAAGCTTTGAGCAGTATTTTGGAGAGGAGTCAGTGCTGTCTTTTACCCTGATTTCTCAGTAATCATTTAAAACCATTCTGGTTCAATCCCTTCCTTTAATCCTGCACAGCAGCAGTGACAATAACTTTGTAGATTTGATGTTTGAGACCCAAAGAATTTCCTGAATTCCTGGGCACATTTGTATCACAGAGATAGAGAATCATCGAGTCATTTACAGTACAGAAGGAGGCCATTTGTCCCATCGAGTCCATGCTGGCTCTCTGTAGAGTCATCCAATTAGTCCCATTCACTCGCTGGATCCCGTAGCCCAGCAAGTTTATGTACTTCAAGTGTCAATCCAACTTCCTTTTGAAATCATTGCCTCTGCTTCCTGCCCTTGTAGGCAGAATGTTCCAGGTCATTTATTACCAAGGTTTAAGGGAGGGAAAGACATTCAATCACTGATCAATTTACAGACAGGCGATTGGGAATAAAAAGGAAATTTGTTCAGAGAAGAAAAAGATTAACTATCTGTTTGTACCATGGAACTTTGGAGCTCAAGTCCGCAATAAATCCACGAAAGACCAACTGTAAGGAACGAGGTGAATCAGAAATTAAAAATGATACAATTAGAAACCAAAAGGAGAAAATCTGATCGCCGAACAGATTTTTAAGACACATAAAATACCGTAGCAAAACCCTCTTACTCTAACATTAGAAAATGGCACATCTTAATTCAAAGATGTTTTTGAGCAAGGTGATGGAACTGCTGAAATTCTGGCAAACCTGAGTACAGAGTAGTTGAAAACTATAACTAGGGAGATACAAGTGAAACTACCCAGCAAGGTGAAATGAACAGAGGTCCTTAAAGTGCTGGCTGAGCACTTAGGACACAGTCCCATTCCGGAACAGGTAGATGAGGAATTAACTCCTGAAACTGTCCCATCTCCCATGGCCAGAATGGAACAGGCTCATTCAGGATGTAACTGGAGTTTCAGGAAAGAGAAAAGGTGAGAGAGAAAGAGGAAAGAGAGAAAGAAAGAGAGAGAGGAAGAGAGAGAGAGAGAAATGACTTTCCAGCTACAAATATTGGAAATGGAGCTGAAGGCTGAAGCAGAGAGAGAGAGACTACCAGGGAAAATCTCTCATCACCCGGTAACCACCCAAATCTCCCTAACCCAGAATAATGTTTTGGGGTTAAGTTTGTAACAAAATTTGAAGACAGTGAGGTGGAATCCTTGCTTGCTACTTTTGGGAAGGAAGTGGCAGAACTACGTGAAATGTGGGCCCTGATAATTCAAGGCCAGTTCACTGGGTAGGCTCAAGAGATCTATTCTATACTGTCCCCTGAAATGTCTGCTAATTACGAGCAGACCAAAGTTGCCATCCTTCGAGCTTATGAGTTGGTCCCAGAAGCATATTGACAGCAATTCAGGAAAGCTTGAAAGCAGAGTTGTCAGGAATTTGAAAGGTGAAAGCAAATCGGTGGCCCCGATCTGTAAAAATACAACACACCTATGATCAATTATGTGTGCGAATATTGCTTAAGGAATTCAAACATTGCCTACAGTCCAACCTGAGAGTGCACTTGGAGAAACAGAGAGTCCGCACAGCTAGAGAGTAAACATTTGTCGCCAATAGCTATGTCCTCACGCATAGGACTGGCTACTCAGGCGAATCCTTACAAAGCCACCCCCAAAAACAGTGGGAGGATACGAAGGGAGAGTGGGATAGAAAGAGAGACAAACCTGGAAAGGGGAGTACAAACGAAAGTGCAAAGAGTCCACCCCAAATCCACAAATAGAAACCCTGGAGACCGGTGTGCTCCCACTACAACAAAGTGGGTGACACCAGGCTAGAATGCTGGAGGGTAAATGGAAAATCGGTGGGTTTAATAGGTCTCTGCAAGTGCAGTACCAAGGAGCATCGCCCAGTTAAGAGCGTAGTAGGACGGGCAGAGGTCCTCACGGTACAGCCTATATCCTCGAAGGGAATTACTCTATGTATCAATGGACAGGTCAAAATCCCCAAGAGTTACTGGTGTTTTACCCTTGAAGGAACTACCCCTACCCTTGCCAGGAGATGAGCAAGTCCATTGTAATGCTCAGGGATACAGGGGAAACTCAGTACCTAATGTTAGAGAACAACATTCAGCATAGTGGTAGTGCCACAAAACACGATGGAGGGTATCCTCAATGTGAAGACAGGACTTTGTCTCCATGAGGACTGTCAGGTGGTCACTCCTACCACTGTTGTTACAAACAGATGCTTCTGCAACAGGTAGATTGGTGAGGATGATGTCAAGTAGGTTTTTCTCTCTCAGCAGTTATGTGCTTTAGGACTCGACCATCTCTTTCAGTAGTGGTGCTCCCGAGCCACTCTTGGTGCTGGACATTGAAGTCCCCCACCCAGACTACATGCTGTGCTCTTGGTGCTTCTTCCGATTGATGTTCAACATGAAGAAGCACTGATTCATCAGCCGAGGCCAGGGGTGGGGGAACGGTAGGTAGTAATCAGCAGGAGGTTTCCTTGCCCATGTTTGCCTTCATGATGTCCGGAGTCAATGTTGGGGACTCCCAGGACCATTCCTTCCCAACAGTATACCACTGTGCCACCACTGTGTCTGCCCTGCCAGTGGGACAGGATGCGTCCAGCGATGGTGATGGTGGTGTCTAGGACATTAACTGCAAGGTATGATTCTGGAAGTACAGCTATTTAAGGCTGTTGCCTGACTAGCCTGTAGGAACGCTCTCTGAATTTGGGCCCCCAGATGTTCCTAAGAAGGACTTTGCAAGATCTGCAGGGCTGGCTTGCCATTGTCGTTTCCAATGCCTAGGTCGATGCCAGGTGATCCACACAGTTTCATTCCTTTTCTGACACTGTGTTTTGACTTGATATAACTGAGTGACTTGCTAGGCCATTTCAGACCACACTGCTGTTGGTACATGTAAGGTAGACCAGGTAAGGACAGCAGATTTCATTCCCTAATGGACATGAGTGAGCCACATGTGTTTTTACAACAATCGATTATGGTTTCATAGTCAATATTAGACAAGCTTCTTAATTACAGATTAATTGAATTCAAATTTCACCATCTGCCATGGTGAGATTCAAACCCAGGGCTCCAGATCAGTCGCCTGGGTCTCCGGGTTACTAGTCCAGTGATATTACCAGTACACCACTGCCTCCCGTTAGAGAAATGGTTCCCATTGATGGAAAGGTCGAGAACCGGAGAACACTGATTGAAGATGATTGGTTGAACAAACTTCTTCTGTGTTGTAACAATTCTATGATTTTATTATTCTAGTGTTTTATTTTATTTAGAGATACAGCACTGAAACAGATCCTTCGGCTAACCGAGTCTGTGCCGACCAACAACCACCCATTTATAGTAACCCTACAGTAATCCCATATTCCCCACCACCTACCTACACTAGGGGCCATTTACAATGGCCAATTTACCTATCACCTGCAATTCTTTGGCTGTGGGAGGAAACCAGAGCACCCGGCGAAAACCCACACGGTCACAGGGAGAACTTGCAAACTCCGCACAGGCAATACCCAGAATCGAGCCCAGGTTCCTGGAGCTCTGAGGCAGCAGGGCTAACCACTGTGCCACTGTACCGCCCTGAATTGGCTCCCCAAGTGAAGACATCTTCCCTAGGTCTACCTGATCAACTTTAACTCCCATCAACTGCTCACCTCTCAAACCTAACTTCTGTAGAGAAAAGAGTCCCAGCCTGTCTAATCTTTTATGAAAGTTTTACCATCTTAGTTCTGATTTCATTCTTGAAACATTTTTCATACTTCCCACAAAGTTTTTAAAACCTTTTTGTGCTATGAAGATGAAAACAATGCAGGATTCTCTGAACGCAGTCGAACCAAGACCACACTGATTTTGTTTAAAAGCTCTCATCAAATTTAACACCTCTTTGAAACCTCCACTTATCCTTCCCAGCAATCCGAGTCCATCTACAGAACAGAAGGAGATCATGTCTTGTATAATTCTGGTAAATCTCTCAGACTTTCATATCTATCCTAAAGTGTGGTGCCCAGAATTATTTCAGCTGAGGCCTAACCAATGAATTATAAAAGTTAGGCATCTCACCATTCTCCATTGTTATAACCTGGAATACACTCCCTCAAAGGCCTGGGATAGTCAATTCAACAGTAAATTTCAGCAGGGAATTGGATATATATATTTCAAAATTAAACATTTACAGGACAAAGGGCGTTCAGCTGGGAAGTGAGATTAATTACATTAATCTTTCAAAGTCTCAGCAGAGGCACCATGAGCTGAATAGACTCATTCTGTGCTTTAACATTCGATGATTCGAATTGTACTGAGGCTTTAAACAAAGGTCTAATAAAGGAAAAGTAGGCACTGTACCATTGAGTTACATCCACAATTAGAATTACCAGCAATACAAATGGATTTCTTCCTGTCTCAGCAACAGGCAGCTACTCAGACATGAGGGTGTGATCACAATATTCAGTGTTGGCTGCACTTCACAGGGATCTTTAACCTTCAATAATAAGTTGAGGCAAAAGCAGTTACACTGGCGAAGAGTGGAGCAGTGATTTCATAGACAGTAAAAGATCTTCCCTGCAGCAACTGATCATCTGTACTTCACAACAAGCTCCGTCCTCCATTTATATTTCAGGGGAAGAAAACCAATCAATGAGCAGATCTACGTCCGCACTCTCTGTGTGATCATAGGATGTGAAATGGCTCTGCAGCATGGTAAGACTCCGGATAACAAGTGGATTTGGTCAGATATAATCTGGGTTGCACAGAGATAAGGAAACAGAGCATCCAAGATCTTCAAAAAACTTACTGGCTTAACATGATACACTGTTATCACACGGAAACCTTTCTCTATTCACACTCCCAACGTCTCCGCCAAAATTCTGAACAATTACCCTCTAATGAACATTTCACCCACAGGCTACCTAGCTCACTAAACTCTTTCTGTCAGCCCCTCTACGTTGCTTTCATCGATCTCACCAAAGCCTTCGACCTCGTCAGCAGAAGTGGTCTCTTCAAAATTTTAGAAAAGATTGGATGCCCACCAAAGCTACTAAGTATCATCACCTCATTCCATGACAATATGAAAGGCACTATTCAACATGGTGGCTCCTCATCAGACCCCTTTCCTATCCTGAGTGGCGTGAAACAGGGCTGTGTTCTCGCACCTACACTGTTTGGGATTTTCTTCTCCCTGCTGCTCTCACATGCGTTCAAGTCTTCAGAAGAAGGAATTTTCCTCCACACAAGATCAGGTGCTAGGTTGTTCAACCTTGCCCGTCTAAGAGCGAAGTCCAAAGTACAGAAAGTCATCATCAGGGAACTCCTCTTTGCTGACGATGCTGCATTAACATCTCACACTGAAGAGTGTGTGAAGAGACACATCGAACGGTTTGCAGCTGCCTGCAATGAATTTGGCCTAACCATCAGCCTCAAGAAAACGGACATCATGGGACAGGATGTCAGAAATGCCCCATCCATCAATATCGGCGACCACACTCTGGAAGTGGTTCAAGAGTTCACCTACTTAGGCTCAACTATCACCAGTAACCTGTCTCTCGATGAAGAATTAAACAAGCGCATGGGAAAGACTTCCACTGCTATGTCCAGACTGGCCAAGAGAGTGTGGGAAAATGGTACACTGACACAGAACACAAAAGTCCATGTGTATCAAGCATGTGTCCTCAGTACCTTGCTCTACGGCAGCGAGGCCTGGACAATGTACGTCAGCCAAGAGCGACGTCTCAATTCATTCTATCTTCACTGCCTGCGGAGAATAATTGGCATCAGGTGGCAGGACCGTATCTCCAACACAGAAGTCCTCAAGGCGGCCAACATCCCCAGCATATACACCCTCCTAAGGCAGTGGCACCTGAGATGGCTTGGCCATGTGAGCCACATGGAAGATGGCAGGATCCCCAAGGACACATTGTACAGCGAGCTCGTCACTGGTACCAGACCCAACGGTTGTCCATGTCTTCGCTTTAAAGACGTCTGCAAACGCGTCATGAAGTTCTGTGACATTCATCACAAGTCGTGGGAGTGAGTTGCCAGTGATCGCCAGAGCTGGCAGGCAACCATAAAGGCGGGGCTAAAGTGTGGCGAGTCGAAGAGACTTAGCAGTTGGCAGGAAAAAAGTCAGCAGCGCAAGGGGAGAGCCAACTGTGCAACAGCCCCGACAAACAAATTGTATTTGCAGCACTTGTGGAAGAGTCTGTCACTCTCGAATTGGCCTTTATAGCCACTCCAGGCACTGCTTCACAAACCACTGACCACCTCCAGGCGCGTATCCATTGTCTCTCGAGACAAGGAGGCCAAAGGATTTCACAATACTAAATCTCCTGAACTGAAGTCTGTCTCAGATGTTCATAAACAATGCCTCAGGGTGGTTTGAATGCTCTTCCACACACCAGCATTGATTAAAACCATCTCCCTGAATGTAAAGTATTGAAATGTGAAGAATAATTGTGTAACAAAAAATAATTGTGTTTTAATTGTGTAATTCTTGGTCGACAAGACTATCATACAGAAAAGACGACATTTTGGGATTTTATCCATAGACTAATTGATAGGGACGACACATTCCAAAAATCTGGAATGAATTCTCCACATCAATCACACAGGGATGGGCAGTTGTCAGCTTGCAGTCAGGTTGATCAGCTAAAATATTATGCAGAGTCATTTGTAGCATAGAAGGATGCCTTTCGGCCCATATAGTCCATGCCAGCACTCCACGGATCAATCCAGTCATTCCCACTCTGCTGCTCGATTCCCGTAGTCTTGCAAGTTTATTTCCTTCAAGTTCCCATCCAATATCATTTTGAAATCATTGTTTGTCTCAGCTTACACCACGTTCATGGGCATCAAGATGCAGGTCATTACAACTCTCTGTGTTAAAATGGATGATATTGTGGTAAAATGTGAAGATATCCACTTTGGGAGGAAAAAAAAAACACAGAAATGAAGAGTGTTTCTTAAATGGTGAGAGATTGGGAAGTGTTGATGTCCAAAGGAACCTGGGTGTCCTTGTTTATACGTCACTGAAAGCTAACATGCTGGCAGGAAGCAATTAGAAACACAAATGTTGAGCTGGATTTACCAGCCCCCGCCGAGGTCAGGAGTTGTGGTGGGGGAACCTGGAAAATACCTCCAGGAGAGGCCCGCAACGGGCCTCAACACTGGGAAGGTCCAGCCCCATATTACTGGCAGGACCGAGGCCTCATGGCGGTCCCTCCTGACCCTCAGTGACAGAAACGTTATTTTAATATTTAAATCAATGTTAATTAATGCATAATTAATGAACTCCTCCCGGCAGCCATCCCACACCGATATTCCAGCCAGTTGCCAGAACTCCAGTGCCTTCAGCTCTCCGTTCAGAGGTCGAACACTGGTGGGGGAGAGGCAGGGGGTGGAGTGAAATTTTCAGGGCAGGAGGTGGGGAGTGAGGATAACTCTTGTTGTTGGTTGAGCGGATGGTGGGAAGGGGTTGAAGGTCAAAGTCAATTACATTTGTAGGGTAAAGGTCAGGATCAGAAGAAAGGTTTTTTGTGGGGAGAGGGAAAATGATAACCTAATTAGTCATTGGGGACGGGGGTGGGAGAGGGGATTGGAACTTTGAATAACATTTTAAATATAATTTTTTTTTAATTGTCACTTTAAAAATGTAAATGCTTTGGAAAGGCCTGCGGACCTTTAAAATGGCGCCGGTACCCGCGAGGTGGCGTTGGGCAACATTGCCGGGGACGGACCGGATTCCCCCTCTACGTCATCGGGAGTGGGCGATCCACCCGGACATATAAATAAGCTGCAGCATGAAATATCACAGTGGCTCCGTGACACACATCTTGTGTATGTGTCAGGTCATTTTTGAAACTCGCCTTCGATCTCAGTGTCAAGCTGGAAAGGTTCAGCCTGGTATGTTGGCCTTTATTGCAAGAGGAATTGACTTCAGGACTAAAGAAGTCTTGTTGCAATAGTATAGAGCCTTGGTGAGACTGTATCTGGAGTATTGTGTACAGTTTTGGTCTCTTTACCAAAGGAAGGATATAGTTGCCATAGAGGGAGAACAATGAAGGATGATGTGAATGTCCTATGAAGAGAGATTGAGGAGACTGGGCCTATATTCTCTAGAGTTTAGAAGAATGAGAGGTAATCTTATTGGGGAATGTACATTTCTTTCAGGGCTCGACAGGGTAGATGCAGGGAGGATGTTTCCCTTGACTGGGGGATCTAGAAACAGGGAAAAAGTCTCAGAAATAGAGGTAGATCATTTAGGACTGAGATGACAAGGAATGTTTTCACTCAGAGGGTGGTGAATCTTTGGAATTCTCTATACCAGAGGCCTGTGCAGGCTCAGTCATTGAGTATATTCAAGACAGAGGTGGATAGATTTCTAGGTATTAAAGTTAACAAGGGCAATGGGGATACTGTGGGAAAATGTCATTGAGTTAGATCAGTCATGATCTATTTGAATGGTGGAGCAGGCTGGATGGGCCGAATGGCCTAATCCTGCACCTGTTTCCTATGTTCTTATATTCCTATGTCATTCCTCACATTCACCTTCATCTCTTGTCCAAAATCTTCAATCCATGTCCCATAATCCTTTTACCATCAGTTAATGGGTGAAGATTATCCTGGTCTATCTTATCTAAGCGTGTCATAATCTTGTGCATCTCTATCAATCTCCTATGCTCCATGTAGAATAACCCCAGCTTCTCCAACCTAACCTTGTAACTTAAATCCCCAGTCTCTGGAATCATTCTGGTAAATCTCCTCTGCAGACTCTGAAAGGCCCTCACATCCTTCCTGAAGTGTGCTGACTGGAACTGGATGTAGTTCTCTAGTTGGGGCATAAACAGAGCTTTATAAAGGTTCAGTATAACTTCCTGCATTTGTACTCTATGCCTGTATTTCTGAAGCCCATGTTTCCAAATGCTTTTCTCACCACTCTCTCAAAATACCCCACCACCTTCAAACATCGATGCACATTCACCCCCCGGCCCTATGTTCCTGCACACTCTTTAGAACTGCACCATTAAGTCTGCATTATCTCATCCTATACCTTCTACAAAAATACATTACCTCACACTTGTCTATATTAAATTCCACCTGCCACTTGTCTGCCCATTCTGTTAGCCTATCTCTGTCCTGTTGCAGGGGTTTGTGTGATCCTCACTGTTTGCCATTACTCCAAGTTCGGTATCATGGGCAAATTTTAAAATTCTACTCTGGATTCCAAGATCAAAGTCATTTATATAAAACAAAAAAGGAAAGAGTGATCCTCGTAGTGACACATGAGGAACACCACTGTCTAATATTCTCCAGTCAGAAAAACAATCATTTACTATGACTTACTATCTCCGTTCTATCCTTTAGCCATTTTTATTAATCCAATTCAATACTAACCCTTCCATTCCTTGAGCCTCTGTTTTGTTAACCAGTTTTTATTTGCAATACTTTATCAAACACATTTCTTAAAATCCATGTAGACAATATCCACCACATTGCCTTCATCAACCTACTCAATTACTTCATCAAAAAATTAAATGAGATTAGTCAAGCATGATCTGCATTTTACAAATCTGTGCTGACTATCCATAATTTACTCAAACCTTTCCAAGTGTCTGTTGCTTTATTCCTGATTATTGTTTCTAAAAACATATCACCACTGATGTTAAACTAACTGGCCTGTAGTTGCTAGGACTGTCCTTCTAACCCTTCCTGAATAAATGTGTCACATTTACCACTCTCCAATCCTCTGGCACATCCCCCATTTCTAGGTCAGATTGGAAGTCCAGCTTGAGCACAATAATCCAGGCTGGCTCTCTGATGCAGTAGTGAAGAGTGCTGCCTTTTTGGATGAGTGTTTTGGGATGTCTTGAGGTGATGAAGGACACTATATAAACAGATTTTTCTATTGTTCAGTAAAGTATTCTTCGAGTTTCTGAGCAAATGCATTGCAGCTCACAGACAAATATTGATATGGTATTGTGTTTGTGTAATTACTCTTGCCACATTTGTGAGGATGAGACAATGGACACAAGCTCTGCACTAAAGAGCAAAGGTTGAGTTCAAGTGAAGGTTTAGGTGAGGGGAACACTTTAAATTCTGCTAGAAAAGTCAAGGACAAAGAGCAGAGTAGCAATGGGGGTAATGGTATACAGAGTGTGTCAGTAAGAGACAGAGAGTTTAACAGTAATGGAGCATCGGCAAATAAGGTCAATTCACAGAACATGGTGAAATGTTCAAGTTGAAGGCTTTTTTGTGAATGCATGAAGTGCTGGTAACAAGGTGGGTAAATTAATGGCACAAATAGAGAGAAATGGATTCAATCTATTTGTCATTACAGAGATGCAGTTACAGAGATGTGGTTACATGGTGACCATGGTTGGGAACTAAATATTCCAAGGTAGGTGATATTTGAAATCAAATGGTGGGCAGGTTTAGCACTGTGAATAAAGTATGTCATTTCATCAATAAACCCTTCGTGAATCTTTGGAATTCTCTACCCCAGAGAGTTATGGATGCTCAGTTGGTGAGTTTAGTCAAAGGATGAATTCGATAGATTTTTGAACTCTTTAGGAATCCAGGGATATGTAAATCAGATGTAATGGGGAGTTGATTTCAAAGATCAGCCGATTCTCTTCAATGTCGGAGCAGACTTGTGGGGTTTTATGTCTTACTCCTACTCCTACTTGTTATGTTCTTGTGACAAGTAACATTAGACTCTGTTTAATCATCTTATCCCTGTTCCTTGTTGTTTCATTTTGCACTTTAATACACTTGCTCCGAGTAAAATCTTTACTAATGCCCATTATTTAGTTACAGCTTCTAGTTTCACATCATCAAGTGCAGGTTGATCGGGCTATCATCTCATGGGCCTCTGACACATACACATTCTCCTTGTCCAGGAAACAAAACCTAATTCCAGCCTTCTCCCTCAGACCGACTCGAGTTCTGACCTAACATCCATCTCTCCTTCCCTTCACATTATCTCCTGTGTCCTCATGTATGTTGCACCCAGCATCTGCTCTCTGGGTCTTTTCTCACACAGCACTTCACACATCCCAGTTTCCCTTCCTTCCCCTTATGAGCTGACATTGTTAGTTTAGTTTTTTTAGTTTAGAGATACAGCACTGAAACAGGCCCTTCAGCCCACCGGGTCTGTGCCGACCATCAACCACCCATTTATACTAATCCTACACTAATCCCATATTCCTGCCACATCCCCACCTGTCCCTATATTTCCCTACCACCTACCTATACTAGTGACAATTTATAATGGCCAATTTACCTACCAACCTGCAAGTCTTTTGGCTGTGGGAGGAAACCGGAGCACCCGGAGAAAACCCACGCAGACACAGGGAGAACTTGCAAACTCCACACAGGCAGTACCCAGAATTGAACCCGGGTCGCTGGAGCTGTGAGGCTGCGGTGCTAACCACTGCGCCACTGTGCCGCCCGTCGGGTGTACTTCCATTTCAAAACAGTCATTCGAAAGTCTTCCAAAGTTTTGCTGAGCTGTAATTTGTGCTCCAATAGGCTGAATATTTCCAATCTTTGAACTGTAGAGAAGGCAACATGATACGCAGAGATCATCGTGTCTCGTTTTACAAAAGATGGATCCAGAGCGTGTTGTTGGTTGGATTTGATATTCAAAGATAACTTCACCAAGATGTGTTGGCTCTCCTAACCATTGAAGTCGTGATAATGCTTTCCATTGTGCTCATTCCCATGCTTACCATTAGGTTTGGATTTACAGGTCAGGAACATTTTATGTTTCTGTGCAGAGAGAAACAGAGTTAACGTTTCAGGTCTGTGACCCTTCATCAGAACTGGCAAAAGTTAGAAATGTAACAGTCTTTGAGCAAGTGAAAGGGAGGAGGAATAAGAAGAACAAGAAGGAAGGACTGTGATATGACAGAGGGGGGAAGAGGTTAAATGGCAAATGTCATGGAACAGAATGCAAATGAAGTGCTAAAGAGTGACAGTGAAAGATCATGCACGAGTCCAGTGAGAGTGTTAATGACAGAATGTTGAACAGCTCTGTACGAAAACAAAGTCACTAAAAATAAGTTTAAGACAAGCTCATGCTGAAGAAATAAATACATAAATAAAGAATATATATAACATATAAATAAAATAAAAATAATTAATAAACAAAGAATAATGTGACTGACGGTCTAAAATTATTGAATTAAAGGGCAATTAAGGATGGGCAATAAATGCTGTCCTAACCAGCGATGCCCACATCCCATAAACAAATAAAAAAATCAATATTGAGTCCAGAAGACTGCAGAGTGCCTCATTGGAAGATGAGGTGTTGTTCCTCGAGCTGGCGTTGATGTTCACTGGATCACTGCAGCAGGCCGAGGACAGAAATGTGAGCATGGAAACAAGGTGGTGAATTAAAATGGCAAAGAACCAGAAGCTCGGGATCATGCTTAAGGACCGAACAGAAGTGTACTGCAAAGTGGTCACTCAATCTGTGTTTGGTCTCCCCAGTGTAGAGGCGACCGCACTGTGAGCAGTGAATACAGTATACTAAGTTGAAAGAAGTACAAGTAAATTGCTTCACCTGGAAGGAGTGCTTGGGGCCTTGGATGGTGAGGAGAGAGGAGGTAAGAGGGCAGGTATTACACCTCCTGAGATTACATGGGAAGGTGCCATGGGAAGGGGACGTGGTGTCAGGTTGATGGAGGATTGGACCAGGGTGTCACAAAGGGAGTGTTCACTTTGGAATGCTGGCAGGGGAGGGGAGGAGAGGGGATGATGTATTTGGTGGTGACGTCACGCTGGAGGTGACGGAGATGGTGGAGGATGATCCTTTGGATATGGAGGCTGGTTGGGTGGAAAGTGATCTATACACTCACAATTTCCATTGTCAGCTTTGGTTCATGGGGCCTCTCCAGTTTATGTCTCCAAAGAGACTTTTGAAAACATAATTACTCGGAATCAGGGATGATTAAAAAAACAGGCTCTCCACTTGCTGATCTTGAAAATTACTGCCTCTTTTCCAAATTCCTTCAATGTGTTGTTATCACAAAAACTGTGTCCTTCTTTCCACTCACTCCAGGTTTGAATTTGTTGAATAATCTTTCCTTCCTTGTCACAAAACCAAAGTCATAACAGAAGTCACGAATGACATCCTGTGTGTCTGTGACCATGGTGCACGGTTCCCCTTTATTTTCTTAAATTAACTGCACACTTTGACACTGTTGACAACGAGCTCCACCACTGAGCCCATTAAATTACTGGGCTAAAAACCTTCTGCTCCAAGCAGCTGAAGAGACCTGAAGGATGTGGACTTGATCCAACTGTCAGTGAATAGAAACAACTTGCAGCTCAGAAGACAATCAGAGTAATAGAATCTTACAGCACAGAAGGAGGCCATTGGCCCTTCACGTCTGTGCTGGCTCTCCCAAGGAGCAATTTACCTTGTGCCACTACCCCGCCTTCTCCCCGTAGCCCTGCACAATCTTCCTTTTCATAGAATATTCCAATTCCCTCTTGAATGGCTCGATTGAACCTGCCTCCACTACACTCTCAGGCAGTACATTCCAGATCCTAACCACTCGCTGTGTGAAAATGTTTTTCCTCATGTAACTATTGCTTCTTTTGTCAATTACCTTAAATCTGTGCGCTCTTGTTTCCGCTCCTTCCACCAATGGGAACAGTTCTGCCCTATCTACTCTGTCCAGACCCCTCATGAATTTGAACACCTTTATCAATTCTCCTCGATCAGCGAAGCATTCCCAACTTCTCCAATCTATCTCCGTCAATGAAATTCCTCATCCCTGGGGCCATTCTCATCAATTTATTCCACACTTTCTCTCTTCACATCTTTCTTAATGTGTGGCACCCAGAACTGGACACAATACTCCTGTCGAGGCTGGACCAGTGTTCTATACAAGTTCAATATATGTTCCTTGTTTATCTACTATATGCCCCTATTAATTATGAATAGTTGTTTTAATTAACATTCAAGCAGGCTGCTTGATAGGTGTTGAGCTTCTTCGGTGTAGTTGGAGCTGCACTTATCCAGACAAGTGGAGAGTATTCTATCACACTCCTGACTTGTGCCTTCTCGGTGGTGGACAGGCATTGGGGAGTCAGGAAGTGGGTTACTCGCTGCTGAATTCCCAGCATCCTACTTACCCTTATACCCAGAGTATTTATAGAAACAAAGAAAATAGGAGCAGGAGTAGGCCATTCAGCCATTCAAGCCTGCTCCGCCATTCATTATGATCATGGCTGATCATCCAACTCAGTAACCTGTACCCACTTTCTCCCCATATCCTTTGATACATTTCATCCCAAACGCTATATCTAACTCCTTCTTGAAAACAGACAATGTTTTGGCCTCAACTGCTTTCTGTGGTAGCTAATTCCACAGGCTCACCACTCTCTGGGTGAAGTAATTTCTCCTCATCTCAGTCCTGAAAGGTTTACCCCATATCCTTAGACTATGACCCATAGTTCTGGACTCCCCCACCATTGGGAACATCCTTCCTGCATCTGCCCTGTAAATTCCTGTCAGAATTAGCTTGGTTTCTATGAGATCTCCCCTCACTCTCTGACCTCCAATGAATATAATCCTAACTGACTCAATCTCTGTGCGGGCGGCACAGTGGCGCAGTGGTTAGCACTGCAGCCTCACAGCTCCAGGGACCAGGTTTCAATTCCTGGTACTGCCTGTGTAGAGTTTGCAAGTTCTCCCTGTGTCTGCGTGGGTTTTCTCCGGGTGCTCCGGTTTCCTCCCACAAGCCAAAAGACTTGCAGGTTGATAGGTAAATTGGCCATTATAAAAATTGTCACTAGTATAGGTAGGTGGAGGGGAAATATAGGGACAGGTGGGGATGTTTGGTAGGAATATGGGATTAGTGTAGGATTAGTATAAATGGGTGGTTGATGTTCGGCACAGACTCGGTGGGCCGAAGGGCCTGTTTCAGTGCTGTATCTCTAATCTAAAATCTAATCTCTCCTCATGCGTCAGTCCCGCCATCCCGGGAATCAGTCTGGTAAACATTTGCTGCACTCCCGCTATCACAAGAACAACCTTCCTCAGATAAGGCGACCAAAACTGCAGACATTTATTCCAGGTATGGCCTCACCAAGGCCCTATATAATTGCAGCAAGACATCCCTGCTCCTGTTTTGGCCTCAACTGCTTTCTGTGGTAGCGAATTCCACAGGCTCACCACTCTCTGGGTGAAGTAATTTCTCCTCGTGTCATTCCTGAATGGTTTACCCCATGTTCTTAGACTATGACCCCTGAATCTGGACTCCCACACCATCGGTAACATCCTTCCTGCATCTACCCTGTCAAGTCCTGTTAGAATTATATAGGTTTCTATGAGATCCCCTCTCTCTGTCTGAACTCCAATGAATATAATCCGAACCGACTCAATCTCTCCTCATACGTCAGTCCTGCCATCCCTGAAATTAGTCTGGTAAACCTTCGCTGCACTCCCTCTAGAGCAAGAACATCCTTCCTCCGATAAGGAGACCAAAACTGCAGACAATATTCCAGGTGTGGCCTCACCAAGGCCCTGTATAATTGCAGCAAGACATCCCTGCTCCTGTACTCGAATCCTTTCGCTATGAAGGCTAACATATCATTTGCCATTTTTAACCGCCTGTTGCACCTGCATGCTTACCTTCAGCAACCGGTGCACGAGAGCACCCAGGTCTCATTGCATATTCCCCTCTCTCAGTTTCTAGCCGTTCTGACAATAATCTGCCTTCCTGTTTTTGCTACCAAAGTTGACAACTTCACATTTACCCACATTATACTGCATCTGCCTTGCATTTGCCCAATCATTCAACTTGTCCAAATCATCCTGAAGCCTCTCTGCATTCTCCTCACAACTAACCCTCCCACCCAGTTTTGTGTCATCTGCAAATTTGGAGCTATTACATTTAGTTCCCTCATCTAAATCATTAACATATTTTGTGAATAGCTGGGGTCCTAACACCGATTCCTGCGGTACCCCACTAGTCACTGCCTGCCATTAGGAAAAAGATCCATTTATTCTGACACTTTGTTTCCTGTCTACCAACCAATTTTCTATCCATCGCAATACACTACCCCCAATCCCATGCGCTTTAATTTTACATGTTAATCTCTTATGTGGGACTTTGTCGAAAGCCTTCTGAAAGTCCAAATAAACCACATCCACTGGCTCCCCCTCATCAACTCTACTAGTTACATCCTCGAAGAATTCTAGTAGATTTGTCAAGCATGGTTTCCCTTTCGTAAATCCATGCTGACTCTGCCCGATTCTACCACTGTTCTCAAAGTGCTCTGCTATAAAATGTTTGATAACAGACTCCAGGATTTTCCCCACAACTGACATCAGTCTGTAATTCCCTGTTTTCTCTCTACCTCTCTTTTTAGATAGTGGGGTTACATTAGCTATCCTCCAATCTGTAGGAACTGTTCCAGAGTCTATAGAATCTTCGAAGATGACCATATCCACTTTTTGTAGGGCCACTTCCTTACGTACTCTGGGATGTAGACCATCAGGCCCTTGGGATTTATTGGCCTTCAATCCCATCATATTCCCCAACATCATTTCTCTACTAATAATGATTTCCTTCAGTTCCTCCCTCTCGCTATACCCAGTGTTCCCCAACATTTCTGGGATGATATGTGTGTCCTCCTTTGTGAAGACAGAAGCAAAGTATGCATTTAGTTGGTCAGCCCTTGGTTTGTTTGCTATAATAAATTCCTCTGTTTCTGATTGTCTTCACCAATCTTTTTCTCTTCATATACCTACAGAAACTTTGACAGTCAGTTTTTCTGTTTCCCGTAAGCTTACTCTCGTACTCTATTTTCCCCTTCTTAATCAATCCCTTGGTCCTCCTTTGCTGAATTCTAAATTGCTCCCAATCCTCAGGTCTGTTATTTTTTTTGGCTGGTCCAGTTTTCTTTCTGTTCAATGATCACTCACAGGATGTTGATGGTGCGAGATTCAGTGATGGTTTGATTATTTCTTGTTTAAGATGGTCATTGCCTGGCACTTGTGTGGTGCAAATGTTACTTGCCAATTATCAGCCTGAGCCTGGCTGTCATCCAGTTATTGTTGCACGTGGGCACAGACTGCTTCAGTATCTGAGGTGTTGTGATACTGAACACTGTGTAATCATCAGTGAGAATCCCCACTTCTGACGTTATGTTGGAGGGAAGGCCATTGATGCAGGAGTTGAAGACGTACATGGCTGAGACCACTACCCTGAGGAACTCCTGCAGCAATGTTGTGAGTCTTAGATGTTTTCCTTCCGACATCCACAACCATCTTCCTTTCTGCTACTCAGAGAATGTTGACAGTGCAGTAGGAGGCCATTCGGCCCATCGTGTCTGCACCGGCTGTCTGAAAGAGCAACTCCCTCAGTTCCATTGCTCTCGGTATGACTCCAATTAGTGGAGAGTTTTCCACAATTCCTGCTGACTTCAATTTGCTCGGAATCCTTAATGCCACACTTAGTCAAATGCTGCCTTGATGTCAAGTGCAGTCACTCTCACCTCACCTCTTGTATTTGGGGAAATGGTGCCACAGTGAGAATGTCACTGAACTAGTAATCAAGAGGCCCAGGCTAATGCCCTGTGCACACAGGTTCAAATTCCAGCAGAGCAGCTGGAATTTAAATTCAATTAATTGAAAAAAAATCTGGTCTCAGTAATGGTGCCATGAAACTATCATTAATTGTTATAAAAACACATCTGGCTCACGAATGCCCTTGACAGAAGAAAATCTGCCATCCTACAAGTGACTGCAGACCCACAGCAATGTGGTTGACTCTTAACTCCCCTCTGAAGTGGCCTCGCAAGCCATTCAGTTGTCAAGGGCAATTAGGGATGGGAAAAACATGCTGACCTTCCCAGCGATGCCCCTATCCCATGAAAGAATTAAGAAAATCGTTGATTTGTAGTACAGAACTTGAGGATTGTTGAAAACAGATACGTGTTGTCGAACCTTGCACTCATCAGGACAACCACAAGAATAACCAATGTAAAATAAAATCAACTTATACTGCATGAGAAGAGAGTGCTGATTGGTTGGCCAGTGAACTTAATTGGTAGAGGTGTTGCCATGGAGAATGCACCAGTTTACGTTGCCTGACAGTTAACTTCCAACTTTGCTGAAATTTAAACCAGGCAGCTTGACTCTGATTGATCAATGCCTGAGGAATGAACCAGCAGGAAATTTAATTCATCTCTTTTGTCCATACTTGGACCAAGATTGTAATGAGGTCTGGTGCTGAGTTGTCCTGGCAGACCAAAACTGAACATTGATAAACAGGTCATGGATGGGTGGGTGCTGCTTGATAGCACTATCGATGACACCTTCCTTTACTTGGTTTGTTCTTTTATGGCTACTTTTAGTGATTGGTGCATTTGTCCTCAGAGATCCCTTTGTTCCTCTACCACATCTGGACTCACACCTTCCAAGTCTGAGATTTTTTTGAACAGGGTTACAAGTGCTTCCATTTTTCTTCAATATTTTGAAGGACTTGTTTTTAGGGGTTTTAAACTGATTCCATCGATGCTGGAACTTTGTGTTTTTTTTTATAAAAGTAAAAGAGGTTATCAGGAGATCTCTTGGACTGAGCTTGTAAACAACAGTTACTGGAAGAGTCAAGGAGTGCCAGAAACATACCCTTTCTGGAAGTCACCTGTCCCCAGACAATCACCCAGCAGGGGTTCACTCAACATAGGGAAAATGTTCACCAAGAAGTTACAGGTCCAGGTCCACAGCTGGCAGGAAGCTTGACACCATCCCTGGCCTCGCCTTGTTCAGTGAGTGGGGGGGAGGGGTGGTGGGCTGTGTTAATAAAACAGTTGGAGAAAACCTGCCAAGGGAGCAAACCCCAACTCATTCTGTTCCATCTCCCTGAAAAGTCTTCCAATCTTTCCATCTCTTCGAGAAGCTCTGAGAAACGAGTGTAAGAAACAGACTGGAACTGTTGCTGCATTTATCCAGGAAAGCCGGTCCAAAGAATTAACAAGTATCTGGCCAAGTATTCCTTCTGTCTTTCTTTTTGCTATAGAGCTCCAAAGAGTAATTCTCTCGTGTGTGTGTGTGTGTGCGTGTGTGCGTGCGTGTGTGTGTGTGTGTGCGTGCGTGCGTGTGTGTGATCATAGTCTCATAAGGTTTAGGTTAATTATAGAAAAGGACATGGAACAATGCATAGTAAAATAATTAATTGGGAGGGTCAAATTCAGTGGAGTGAGAACGATCTAGCCCAGGTAAACTGGAATCAAAGACTGGTAGATAAAATTGTCATGTAACAATGGACTAACTTTAAAGTGCAGGTGGTTTGGGTACAATCGAAGTATGATCCTACAAGGGGCAAAGATAGGAGGAACAAAACCAGGGCTCCCTAATGACGAGAGAATTTCGAATATGATGAAGCAGAAAAAGGGTGTTTACTCTTGTTGTCAGGTTGATAATACAATAGCAAGCCAGGCTGAATACAGAAAGTTCGGAAGGAAAGTGAAAAAATGAATAAGAGAAGCAAAGAGAGAGTATGGGTAGAGACTGTCATCGAAGAGAAAGGAAAATCCAAAAGTCTTCAATCAGAAAATGAATAGTAAAAAGTATTGGAAACGGAAGAATGGTGATGATTGGTGACTAAGAACAGGATTTAGACATTGAGACAAGGATGGGGCCGAGCTACTAACTGAGTACTTTGCATATGTTTTTACCAAGGAAGAAGATGCTGCCTAGCTCATGGTGAAAGAGATGGTAATTGGGACACTGTATGGGCTATAATTTGATAAAGAGGAAGGTATAGAATGGCTGGCAGTACTTAAAGTTGATATATCACCAGAGACAGTACTGAGGGAAGTTAGGGTGGAACTTGCAGAAGCACTGGGCATTATCTTCCAAACTTCCTTCGATACAGAGGTGGTGCCAGAAGACTGGAGAATTGTAAATCTTGACACTTGCTCATAAACAAATATAAGGAAAAACCTCAAAACTACAGGCTAGTCAGCTTAACCTCAATGATGGGAAAGATGTTAAAACCAATAATCTGTAGCAAAATTAACAGTTATTTGGACAAACATCGATTAACTAAGGAAAGCCAGCATGGATTTGTTAAAGGTAAATCGTGTTTAACTAACTTGATTGAGCTCCTTGATGAGGTAATATCGAGGGATGATGAAGGTAATGCAGTTGATGTGGTGTACGTGGACTTCCAAAAGGCATTTGATAATGTGTCACGTGAAAGAATTGTCAGCAAAAGTAAAGCCCATCGAATAAAGGGGGCAGTGACAGTAGGTATACAAAGTTATCTGAGTGATAGGAAACAGAGTGTCGTGGTGAACAGTTGTATTTTGGACTGGAGGAGTTTATATAGTGGGATTTCCCATGGGTCATTATTAGGATCACTGCTTTTCCAGATCTATATTAATGACACAGATTTGGGTTTACCGGGCACAATTTCAAAATATGTAGATGACACAAAACTTGGAAGCATTGTGAACACTGAGGAGGGTAGTTATAGATTTCAGTAGAACATAGAAAATAGGGTGAAATAGGTGGACCTGTGGCAGATGAAATTTAATTCAGAGAAGAATGAAATAATTCATTTTGGTGGGAAAAATGAGGAGAGGCAATATAAACTAAATAATATTATTCTAACACTGATGCGGGAGCAGAGGGACCTGGGAATATATGTGCGTAAATTGTAGAAGGTGGCAGGGCAGGTTGAGAAAGTGGTTAAAAAGGCAATCGCGATCCGGGGCTTTATAAATGGAAACATACAGTACAAAAGCAAGGATGTTATAAATGGAGACATACAGTACAAAAGCAGGGACATTATGGTGAACATTTACAAAACGCTGGCTCAGCCTCAACTGGAATATTCTGTCCACTGTTGGGCACTACACATGAGGAAGGATGTGAAGGCATTAGAGAGGGTGCTGAAGATATTCCAGAGATGAGGGACATTTTGATGCGGATAGATTGGAGAAGCTGCTGCTGTTCAGTTTGGAGAAGAGAAGGGTGAGAGGAGATTTGATAGAAGTGTTCAAAATGATGAGGGGTCTAGGCAGGGTAGTGGAGGAGATCGGAGTCCCATTGACAGACAGGGCGAAAACAAGAGAACACCATGGGCAGAATCGAAAATTCTTTAAAATTCAAAGATTCTAATGGCTGTGGGGCTTTAAACCAAGGTCTATACGGACAAAGTAGGCACTGTACCACTGAGTTACACCCACGATTAGAGTTAACAGCAATGTACATGGATTTCTTCCTGTCTCAGCAACAAACAGTTACTCAGACATTAGGATGTGTTCACAATATTCAGTGTTGGCTGCACTTCACAGGACTCTTTGACTTTCCCAAATAAGTTAAGGCAAAAACAGCTACACTGTCGAAGAGCAGAGCAGGGACCTCATAGTTAGTAAAAGGCCTTTCGTGCAGCAACTGATCATCTGAACTGCACAACAAGCTCCTTCCTCTACTTATACTTCAGAGGAAGAAAACCAATCAACAGGCAGATCTCCCTCTGCACTCTCTGTGTGATCATTGGATGTGAAACGACTCGGCAGCATGGCAAGACTCCAGATAATAAGACTCCATATCTAACCTGGGCTACACGGAGATAAGGAAACTGAGCATCCAAGGCTGGTCTTCAAAAGCCTTGCTTACTAAACTTTTTAGGCTGTTGTCACACGGAAGCCTTTCTCTATTCACTCTCCCAACATCTCGCCAAAATTATAGGCAACTATGCAATAATGAACATTTCACTCAGAGGCTATCCTACACTTAGCCTGAGTTGTCTTATAGCTCTGCGAGTACAGAATGTGATTGAATCCAATTCAACCCTGACAACCAACCCAACGATGACTGTAAATCAGATTATTCATCCACATCAACACCAGGGCTATTGTTCCTGAGACTGTTCACCCACATCAACACCAGCGCTATTGTTCCTGAGAATGTTCATCCACATCAACACCAGGGCTATTGTTCCTGAGACTGTTCATCCACATCAACACCAGGGCTATTGTTCCTGAGACTGTTCATCCACATCAACACCAGGGCTATTGTTCCTGAGACTGTTCAGCCACATCAACACCAGGGCTATTGTTCCTGAGACTGTTCATCAACATCAACACCAGCGCTATTGTTCCTGAGACTGTTCATCCACATCAACACCAGGGCTATTGTTCCTGAGACTGTTCATCCACATCAACACCAGGGCTATTGTTCCTGAGACTGTTCATCCACATCAACACCAGGGCTATTGTTCCTGAGACTGTTCATCCACATCAACACCAGAACTATTGTTCCTGAGACTGTTCATCCACATCAACACCAGGGCTATTGTTCCTGAGACTGTCCATCCACATCAACACCAGCGCTATTGTTCCTGAGACTGTTCATCCACATCAACACCAGGGCTATTATTCCTGAGACTGTTCATCCACATCAACACCAGGGCTATTGTTCTTGAGACTGTTCATCCACATCAACACCAGGGCTATTGTTCCTGAGACTGTTCATCCACATCAACACCAGGGCTATTGTTCCTGAGACTGTTCATCCACATCAACACCAGCGCTATTGTTCCTGAGACTGTTCATCCACATCAACACCAGGGCTATTATTCCTGAGACTGTTCATCCATATCAACACCAGGGCTATTGTTCTTGAGACTGTTCATCCACATCAACACCAGGGCTATTGTTCCTGAGACTGTCCATCCACATCAACACCAGGGCTATTGTTCTTGAGACTGTTCAACCACATCAACACCAGCGCTATTGTTCCTGAGACTGTTCATCCACATCAACACCAGGGCTATTGTTCCTGAGACTGTTCATCCACATCAACACCAGGACCATTGTTCCTGAGACTGTTCAACCACATCAACACCAGCGCTATTGTTCCTGAGACTGTTCATCCACATCAACACCAGGGCTATTGTTCCTGAGACTGTTCATCCACATCAACACCAGGGCTATTGTTCCTGAGACTGTTCATCCGCATCAACACCAGTGCTATTGTTCCTGAGACTGTTCATCCACATCAACACCAGGGCTATTGTTCCTGAGACTGTTCATCCACATCAACACCAGCGCTATTGTTCCTGAGACTGTTCATCCACATCAACACCAGGGCTATTGTTCCTGAGACTGTTCATCCACATCAACACCAGGGCTATTGTTCTTGAGACTGTTCATCCACATCAACACCTGGGCTATTGTTCCTGAGACTGTTCATCCACATCATCACCAGGGCTATTGTTCTTGAGACTGTTCATCCACATCAACACCAGGGCTATTGTTCCTGAGACTGTTCATCCACATCAACACCAGCGCTATTGTTCCTGAGACTGTTCATCCACATCAACACCAGGGCTATTGTTCCTGAGACTGTTCATCCACATCAACACCAGGGCTATTTTTCTTGAGACTGTTCATCCACATCAACACCAGTGCTATTGTTCCTGAGACTGTTCATCCACATCAACACCAGGACTATTGTTCCTGAGACTGTTCATCCACATCAACACCAGGACTATTGTTCCTGAGACTGTTCATCCACATCAACACCAGGGCTATTGTTCCTGAGACTGTTCATCCACATCAACACCAGTGCTATTGTTCCTGAGACTGTTCATCCACATCAACACCAGGACTATTGTTCCTGAGACTGTTCATCCACATCAACACCAGGGCTATTGTTCCTGAGACTGTTCATCCACATCAACACCAGGGCTATTGTTCCTGAGACTGTTCATCCACATCAACACCAGGGCTATTGTTCCTGAGACTGTTCATCCAAATCAACACCAGGGCTATTGTTCCTGAGACTGTTCATCCACATCAATACCAGGACTATTGTTCCTGAGACTGTTCATCCACATCAACACCAGGGCTATTGTTCCTGAGACTGTTCATCAATATCAACACCAGGGCTATTATTCCTGACACTGTTCACCCACATCAACACCAGGGCTATTGTTCCTGAGACTGTTCATCCACATCAACACCAGGACTATTGTTCCTGAGACTGTTCATCCACACCAACACCAGGGCTATTGTTCCTGAGACTGTTCATCCGCATCAACACCAGGGCTATTGTTCCTGAGACTGTTCATCCACATCAACACCAGTGCTATTGTTCCTGAGACTGTTCATCCACATCAACACCAGTGCTATTGTTCCTGAGACTGTTCATCCACATCAACACCAGGACTATTGTTCCTGAGACTGTTCATCCACATCAACACCAGGGCTATTGTTCCTGAGACTGTTCATCCGCATCAACACCAGTGCTATTGTTCCTGAGACTGTTCATCCACATCAACACCAGTGCTATTGTTCCTGAGACTGTTCATCCACATCAACACCAGGACTATTGTTCCTGAGACTGTTCATCCACATCAACACCAGGGCTATTGTTCCTGAGACTGTTCATCAATATCAACACCAGGGCTATTATTCCTGACACTGTTCACCCACATCATCACCAGGGCTATTGTTCCTGACACTGTTCATCCACATCAACACCAGGGCTATTGTTCCTGAGACTGTTCATCCACATCAACACCAGGACTATTGTTCCTGAGACTGTTCATCCACATCAACACCAGGGCTATTGTTCCTGAGACTGTTCATCCACATCAACACCAGGGCTATTGTTCCTGAGACTGTTCATCCACATCAACACCAGGGCTATTGTTCCTGAGACTGTTCATCCGCATCAACACCAGTGCTATTGTTCCTGAGACTGTTCATCCACATCAACACCAGGGCTATTGTTCCTGAGACTGTTCATCCACATCAACACCAGCGCTATTGTTCCTGAGACTGTTCATCCACATCAACACCAGGGCTATTGTTCCTGAGACTGTTCATCCACATCAACACCAGGGCTATTGTTCTTGAGACTGTTCATCCACATCAACACCAGGGCTATTGTTCCTGAGACTGTTCATCCACATCATCACCAGGGCTATTGTTCTTGAGACTGTTCATCCACATCAACACCAGGGCTATTGTTCCTGAGACTGTTCATCCACATCAACACCAGCGCTATTGTTCCTGAGACTGTTCATCCACATCAACACCAGGACTATTGTTCCTGAGACTGTTCATCCACATCAACACCAGGGCTATTGTTCCTGAGACTGTTCATCAATATCAACACCAGGGCTATTATTCCTGACACTGTTCACCCACATCAACACCAGGGCTATTGTTCCTGAGACTGTTCATCCACATCAACACCAGGACTATTGTTCCTGAGACTGTTCATCCACATCAACACCAGGGCTATTGTTCCTGAGACTGTTCATCCGCATCAACACCAGGGCTATTGTTCCTGAGACTGTTCATCCACATCAACACCAGTGCTATTGTTCCTGAGACTGTTCATCCACATCAACACCAGTGCTATTGTTCCTGAGACTGTTCATCCACATCAACACCAGGACTATTGTTCCTGAGACTGTTCATCCACATCAACACCAGGGCTATTGTTCCTGAGACTGTTCATCCGCATCAACACCAGTGCTATTGTTCCTGAGACTGTTCATCCACATCAACACCAGTGCTATTGTTCCTGAGACTGTTCATCCACATCAACACCAGTGCTATTGTTCCTGAGACTGTTCATCCACATCAACACCAGGACTATTGTTCCTGAGACTGTTCATCCACATCAACACCAGGGCTATTGTTCCTGAGACTGTTCACCCATATCAACACCAGGGCTATTATTCCTGACACTGTTCACCCACATCAACACCAGGGCTATTGTTCCTGACACTGTTCATCCACATCAACACCAGGGCTATTGTTCCTGAGACTGTTCATCCACATCAACACCAGGACTATTGTTCCTGAGACTGTTCATCCACATCAACACCAGGGCTATTGTTCCTGAGACTGTTCATCTACATCAACAACAGGGCTATTGTTCCTGAGACTGTTCATCCACATCAACACCAGGGCTATTGTTCCTGAGACTGTTCATCTATATCAGCACCTGAGATCACAACAAAATAATTTGCAAATCGTGGTTTGAAGAAATTTCTAATGATTATAATTTTTTCCAACCTGTCTAATAAACATATTTCATTACAGAAAGCGAAAAACAGTTCATTAACTCAGTTTGTTCAGTGGACTGTCACTAATATCACTGCTCACATTCCCTAGATGACTGTCCCACTGGAGGTTGCTCTGTGCTATTAATAAAGGATCCTCTGAAGAAGTCTCTGAGTTGGTGTTTAACACAAGAAATGGAATACCCTGTAATATATCGGATCGAGCTCATTTACTACCCATTTCTTGCAGCCATCAGTATTCCTGGTAAGGCAGTGAAGTGACATGGTGAAAGTTGAATGTCAATGTGTGACTGTTCATATTACATTTTCCTATTTGCTGCTGTCAGTTTTTTTTATTCATTTATGGGATGTGGGCATCACTGGCTCGGTCAGCATTTATTGCTCATTCCGAATTGCCCTTGAGAAGGAGACGGTGAGCTGCCTTTTTAAACTGCTGCAGTCCATGTGAGGTAGGATTTTGACCGAGAGACAGTGAAGGAACGGCGATATAGTTTCAAGTCAGGATGGTGTGGTGACTTGGATGGGAACTTGCAGGTGGTGATGTTCCTGTGCATCTGCTGCTCTTGTCCTTCGAGGTGGTAGAGGTCGCGGGTTTGGACTCTAAGGAGTCTTGGTGCGTTGCTGCCACTGTGTGTCGGTGGTGGAGGGAATGAATGTTTGTAGATGGGGTGCCAATCAAGCGGGTTGCCTTGTTCTGGATGGTGTCGAGCTGCTTGGGTGTTGTTGGAGCTGCACCCATCCAGTTAAGTGGAGAGTATTCCATCACACTTCTGACTTGTGCCTTGTAGATGGTGGACAGTCTTTGCGGAGTCAGAAGGTGAGTTACTCGCCGTAGGATTCCTAGCCTCTTGTAGCCACAGTATTTATATGACTACTCCAGTTCAGTTTCTGGTCAATGGTAGCGCCTAGAATGTTGATAGTGGGGGATTCAGCGATGGTAATGCCATTGACTGTCAAGGAGAGATGGTTAGATTCTCTCTTGTTGGAGATGGTCACTGCCTGGCACTTGTGTGGCGCAAATGTTACTTGCCACTTATTAGCCCAAGCCTGGATATTGACCAGGTCTTGCTGCTCAGATGATTGACCTCCAACAACCACAGCCATCTTCCTTTGCGCTAGGTATGACTCCAATCAGCAGAGAGTTTTCCCCCTGATTCCCATTGTCTCCAGTTTTGCTAGGGCTCCTTGATGCCATACTTGGTCAAATGCTGCCTTTATGTGAAGGGCAGTCACTCTCATCTCACCTCTTGAGTTTAGCTCTTTTGTCCATGTTTGAACCAAGGCTGTAATGAGATCAGGAGCTGAGTGGCTCTGGTAGAACCCAAACTGAGCGTCATTGAGCAGGTTATTGCAAAGCAAGTGCCGCTTGATGGCGCTGTTGATGACAACTTCCATCACTTTACTGACGATTGAGAGTAAACCGATGGGGCGGTAATTGGCCGGGTTGGACTTGTCCTGCTTTTTGAGCACAGGACATACCTGAGCAATTTTCCACATTGCCGGGCAGATGCCAGTGTTGCAGCTATACTGGAACAGCTTGGCTAGGGGTGCGACAAGTTCTGGAGCACAGGTCTTCAGTACTATTGCCGGAATATTGTCAGGATCCATAGCCTTTGCAGTATCCAGTGCCTTCAGTCATTTCTTGATATCACGTGGAGTGAATTGAATTGGCTGAAATTTGGCATCTGTGATGCTGGGGACTTCAGGAGGAGGCCGAGATGGATCATCAACTCAGCACTTCTGGCTGAAGATTGTTGCAAATGCTTCAGTCTTATCTTTTGCACTGATGTGCTGGGCTCCCCCATCATTGAGGATGGGGATATTTGTGGAGCCACCTCCTCCAGTTAGTTGTTTAATTGTCCACCACCATTCACGGCTGGATGTGGCAGGACTGCAGAGCTTAGATCTGAGCGTTGGTTATTGGATTGCTTAGCTCTGTCTATTGCATGCTGCTTATGCAATTTGTATGCAAGTAGTCCTGGGTTGACCCTCATTTTGAGGTATGTCTGGTGCTGCTCCTGGCATGCCCTCCTGCACTCTTCATTGAACAAGGCTTGGTCTCCTGGCTTGATGGGAATGGTAAAGTGGGGGATATACTGGGTCAAGAGGTTATAGATTGTGGTTGAGGAAAATTCTGCTGCTGCTGATGGCCCACAGCGCCTCATGGATGCCCAGTTTTGCATTGCTAGATCTGTTCAAAATCTATCCCATTTAGCACGGTGATAGTGCCACACAACACGATGGAGGGTATCCTCAATGTGAAGGCGGGACTTCGTCTCCACAAGGACTGTGCGGTGGTCACTCCTACCAATACTGTCATGGACAGAAGCATCTGCAGCAGCCAGATTGGATAGGACGAGGTCAAGTATGCTTTTGCCTCGTGTTGGTTCCCCCACCACCTGCCACAGACCCAGTCTGGAAGCTATGTCCTTTAGTAATTGGCCAGCTCGGTTAGTAGTGGTGCTACCGAGCCACTCTTGGTCATGGAGATTGAAGTCCCCCGCCCAGAGTATATTTTGTGCCGTTGCCACCCTCAGTGCTTCCTCCAAATGGTCAAGTGGCAATTGATTGTTTTCTTTTCCGAATGTGATGACTGATCTAAAATTATAACACTTCTTGTATTTTAAACACAGAAAATGCTAAAAAAATCAATTTCCTTTAATGGTTGCAATAGAAATTCATCATGGAGACTGCACAGACTTCAGATAAGAAACAAATTAGCAGTTTAAAATGTGCTGATGATGTTAAGTGGGTTACACACGTATCATAAAGATTCGTAGTGTTATTGTATTATAATATTATTTTATAATACCGTATGGTCTTACTGCAGATGTTTCTCTTGTTTGCATGGATTTGAATACAGCTTTGTTTATGTTTCTGAATGTAAGTGGAAGGTCAACCTGGTGATTTCTGTTACTGGTGCATGACCCACCCCATCAGACTTTTCCATTCTTCACTTTACCCCATCACTGTTTAAAAAGAGGGGAGGCTCGCACTCTCCATGTTGTACAGACTATAACCCAACAGGGTGAGAGTGTACTCTCCATGTTGTACAGACTATAACCCAACAGGGTGAGATTGCACTCTCCATGTTGTACAGACTATAATCCAGCAGGGTGAGAGTGCACTCTCTGTGTTTTACAGACTATAACACAACAGGGTGAGAGTGCACTCTCCATGTTGTAAAGACGATAACCCAACAGGAGGAGAGTGCACTCTCCATGTTGTACAGACTATAATCCAACAGGGTGAGAGTGCACTCTCCATGTTGTACAGACTATAACCCAACAGGGTGAGATTACACTCTCCATGTTGTACAGACTATAACCCAACAGGGTGAGAGTGCACTCTCCATGTTGTGCAGACTGCAACCCAACAGGGTGAGAGTGCACTCTCCATGTTGTACAGACTATAACCCAACAGGGTGAGAGTGCACTCTCCATGTTGTGCAGACCACAACCGAACAGGGTAAGAGTGCACTCTCCATGTTGTACAGAATATAACCCAACAGGGTGAGAGTGCACTCTCCATGCTGTACAGAAAATAACCCAACAGGGTGAGATTGCACTCTCCATGTTGTACAGACTATAACCCAACAGGGTGAGAGTGCACTCTCCATGTTGTACAGACCATAATCCAACAGGGTGAGAGTGCACTCTCCATGTTGTACAGACTATAACCCAACAGGGTGAGAGTGCACTCTCCATGTTGTGCAGACCACAACCGAACAGGGTGAGAGTGCACTCTCCATGTTGTACAGAATATAACCCAACAGGGTGAGAGTGCACTCTCCATGCTGTACAGAAAATAACCCAACAGGGTGAGATTGCACTCTCCATGTTGTACAGACCATAACCCAACAGAGTTAGAGTGCACTCTCCATGTTGTGCAGACCATAACCCAACAGGGTGAGAGTGCACTCTCCATGTTGTACAGACCACAACCCAACAGAGTTAGAGTGCACTCTCCATGTTGTACAGACTGTAACCCAACAGGAGGAGAGTGCACTCTCCATGTTGTCCAGACCATATTCCATCAGGGTGAGAGTGCACTCTCCGTGTTGTACAGACTGTAACCCAACAGGGTGAGAGTGCACTCTCCATGTTGTGCAGACTATAACCCAACAGGGTGAGAGTGCACTCTCCATGTTGTACAGACTATAACCCAACAGGGTGAGAGTGCACTCTCCATGTTGTGCAGACCATAACCCAACAGGGTAAGAGTGCACTCTCCGAGTTTTACAGACTATAACACAACAGGGTGAGAGTGCACTCTCCATGTTGTACAGACTGTAACCCAACAGGGTGAGAGTGCACTCTCCATGTTATACAGACTATAATCCAACAGGGTGAGAGTGCACTCTCCATGTTGTACAGACTATAACCCAACAGGGTGAGAGTGCACTCTCCATGTTGTACAGACTATAACCCAACAGGGGGAGAGTGCACTCTCCATGTTGTACTGACCATAATCCAACAGGTTAAGAGTGCACTCTCCGTGTTGTACAGGCTATAACCCAACAGGGTGAGATTGCACTCCCCATGTTGTACAGACCATAACCCAACAGAGTGAGAGTGCACTCTCCATGTTGTGCAGACCATAACCCAACAGGGTGAGATTGCACTCCCCATGTTGTACAGACCATAACCCAACAGAGTGAGAGTGCACTCTCCATGTTGTGCAGACCATAACCCAACAGGGTAAGAGTGCACTCTCCATGTTATACAGACTACAATCCAACAGGGTGAGAGTGCACTCTCCGTGTTTTACAGACTATAACACAACAGGGTAAGAGTGCACTCTCCATGTTATACAGACTACAATCCAACAGGGTGAGAGTGCACTCTCCGTGTTTTACAGACTATAACACAACAGGGTGAGAGTGCACTCTCCATGTTGTACTGACCATAATCCAACAGGGTAAGAGTGCACTCTCCATGTTGTACAGACTATAACCCAACAGGGGGAGAGTGCACTCTCCATGTTGTACTGACCATAATCCAACAGGGTAAGAGTGCACTCTCCGTGTTGTACAGGCTATAACCCAACAGGGTGAGAGTGCACT
This sequence comes from Heterodontus francisci, assembly GCF_036365525.1. Classification (NCBI taxonomy): domain Eukaryota; kingdom Metazoa; phylum Chordata; class Chondrichthyes; order Heterodontiformes; family Heterodontidae; genus Heterodontus; species Heterodontus francisci. The sequence continues at coordinate 71,487,498 of NC_090399.1, forward strand.
CTCCATGTTGTACGGACTATAAACCAAAAGGGTGAGGGTGCACTCTCCATGTTGTACAGACTGTAACCCAACAGGAGGAGAGTGCACTCTCCATGTTGTCCAGACCATATTCCAACAGGGTGAGAGTGCACTCTCCGTGTTGTACAGACTGTAACCCAACAGGGTGAGTATGCACTCTCCATGTTGTACAGACTATAACCCAACAGGGTGAGTATGCACTCTCAATGTTGTACAGACTATAACCCAACAGGGTGAGAGTGCACTCTCCATGTTGTGCAGACCACAACCGAACAGGGTGAGAGTGCACTCTCCGTGTTGTACAGACCATAACCCAACAGGGTGAGATTGCACTCCCCATGTTGTACAGACCATAACCCAACAGAGTGAGAGTGCACTCTCCATGTTGTGCAGACCATAACCCAACAGGGTAAGAGTGCACTCTCCATGTTATACAGACTACAATCCAACAGGGTGAGAGTGCACTCTCCGTGTTTTACAGACTATAACACAACAGGGTGAGAGTGCACTCTCCATGTTGTACAGACTATAACCCAACAGGGTGAGAGTGCACTCTCCATGTTGTACAGACTATAACCAAACAGGGTGAGAGTGCACTCGCCATGTTGTACAGACCATAACCCAACAGGGTGAGAGTGCACTCTCCGTGTTGTAAAGGCTATAACCCAACAGGGTGAGAGTGCACTCTCCATGTTGGACAGAATATAAACCAAAAGGGTGAGAGTGCACTCTGCATGTTGTGCAGACCATAACCCAACAGGGTGAGAGTGCACTCTCCATGTTGTACAGACCATAACCCAACAGGGTGAGAGTGCACTCTCCATGTTATACAGACTATAATCCAACAGGGTGAGAGTGCACTCTCCATGTTGTACAGACTATAACCCAACAGGGTGAGAGTGCACTCTCCATGTTGTACAGACTATAACCAAACAGGGTGAGAGTGCACTCTCCGTGTTGTACAGACCATAACCCAACAGGGTGAGAGTGCACTCTCCGTGTTGTACAGACCATAACCCAACAGGGTGAGAGTGCACTCTCCGTGTTGTACAGACCATAACCCAACAGGGTGAGAGTGCACTCTCCGTGTTGTACAGACCATAACCCAACAGGGTGAGAGTGCACTCTCCGTGTTGTACAGACCATAACCCAACAGGGTGAGAGTGCACTCTCCGTGTTGTACAGACCATAACCCAACAGGGTGAGAGTGCACTCTCCATGTTGTACAGGCTATAACCCAACAAGGTGAGAGTGCACTCTCCGTGTTGTACAGACGAGAACTGAACAGGGTGAGAGTGCACTCTCCATGTTGTACAGACCATAAACCAAAAGGGTGAGAGTGCACTCTGCATGTTGTACAGACCATAACCCAACAGGGTGAGAGTGCACTCTCCATGTTGTACAGACCATAACCCAACAGGGTGAGAGTGCACTCTCCATGTTGTACAGACCATAACCCAACAGGGTGAGAGTGCACTCTCTATGTTGTACAGACTATAATCCAACAGGGTGAGAGTGCACTCTCCATGTTGTACAGACCATAACCCAAGAGGGTGAGAGTGCACTCTCCATGTTATACAGACTATAACCCAACAGGGTGAGAGTGCACTCTCCATGTTATACAGACTATAATCCAACAGGGTGAGAGTGCACTCTCCATGTTGTACAGACTATAATCCAACAGGGTGAGAGTGCACTCTCCATGTTGTACAGACTATAATCCAACAGGGTGAGAGTGCACTCTCCATGTTGTACAGACTATAATCCAACAGGGTGAGAGTGCACTCTCCGTGTTTTACAGACAATAATCCAACAGGGTGAGAGTGCACTCTCCATGTCGTACAGACCATAACGCAAGAGTGTGGGATTGCACTCTCCATGTTGTACAGACCATAACCCAACAGGGTGAGAGTACACTCTCTATGTTGTACAGACTATAACCCAACAGGGTGAGAGTGCATTCTCCGTGTTTTACAGACTATAACACAACAGGGGCAGAGTGCACTCTCCATGTTGTACAGACCATAATCCAACAGGGTGAGAGTGCACTCTTCGTGTTTTACAGACTATAACCCAACAGGGTGAGAGTGCACTCTCCATGTTGTACAGACCATAACCCAACAGGGTGAGAGTGCACTCTCCATGTTGTACTGACCATAATCCAACAGGGTAAGAGTGCACTCTCCGTGTTTTACAGACTATAACCCAAGAGGGTGAGAGTGCACTCTCCATGTTGTACAGACTATAATCCAACAGGGTGAGAGTGCACTCTCCATGTTGTACAGACTATAACCCAACAGGGTGAGAGTGCACTCTCCGTGTTGTACAGACTATAATCCAACAGGGTGAGAGTGCACTCTCCGTGTTTTACAGACTATAACACAACAGGGTGAGAGTGCACTCTCCATGTTGTACAGACTATAATCCAACAGGGTGAGAGTGCACTCTCCGTGTTGTACAGACTATAATCCAACAGGGTGAGAGTGCACTCTCCGTGTTTTACAGACTATAACACAACAGGGTGAGAGTGCACTCTCCGTGTTTTACAGACTATAACCCAACAGGGTGAGAGTGCACTCTCCATGTTGTACAGACCATAACCCAACAGGGTGAGAGTGCACTCTCCATGTTGTACTGACCATAATCCAACAGGGTAAGAGTGCACTCTCCGTGTTTTACAGACTATAACCCAACAGGGTGAGAGTGCACTCTCCATGTTGTACAGACTATAATCCAACAGGGTGAGAGTGCACTCTCCGTGTTGTACAGACTATAATCCAACAGGGTGAGAGTGCACTCTCCGTGTTTTACAGACTATAACACAACAGGGTGAGAGTGCACTCTCCATGTTGTACAGACTATAACCCAACAGGGTGAGAGTGCACACTCCATGTTGTACAGACTAAAACCCAACAGGGTGAGAGTGCACTCTCCATGTTGTACGGACTATAACCCAACAGGGTGAGAGTGCACTCTCCATGTTGTACTGACCATAATCCAACAGGGTAAGAGTGCACTCTCCGTGTTTTACAGACTATAACCCAACAGGGTGAGAGTGCACTCTCCATGTTGTACAGACCATAACCCAAGAGGGTGAGAGTGCACTCTCCATGTTGTACAGACTATAATCCAACAGGGTGAGAGTGCACTCTCCATGTTGTACAGACTATAATCCAACAGGGTGAGAGTGCACTCTCCATGTTGTACAGACTATAACCCAACAGGGTGAGATTACACTCTCCATGTTGTACAGACTATAACCCAACAGGGTGAGAGTGCACTCTCCATGTTGTGCAGACTGCAACCCAACAGGGTGAGAGTGCACTCTCCATGTTGTACAGACTATAACCCAACAGGGTGAGAGTGCACTCTCCATGTTGTGCAGACCACAACCGAACAGGGTAAGAGTGCACTCTCCATGTTGTACAGAATATAACCCAACAGGGTGAGAGTGCACTCTCCATGCTGTACAGAAAATAACCCAACAGGGTGAGATTGCACTCTCCATGTTGTACAGACTATAACCCAACAGGGTGAGAGTGCACTCTCCATGTTGTACAGACCATAATCCAACAGGGTGAGAGTGCACTCTCCATGTTGTACAGACTATAACCCAACAGGGTGAGAGTGCACTCTCCATGTTGTGCAGACCACAACCGAACAGGGTGAGAGTGCACTCTCCATGTTGTACAGAATATAACCCAACAGGGTGAGAGTGCACTCTCCATGCTGTACAGAAAATAACCCAACAGGGTGAGATTGCACTCTCCATGTTGTACAGACCATAACCCAACAGAGTTAGAGTGCACTCTCCATGTTGTGCAGACCATAACCCAACAGGGTGAGAGTGCACTCTCCATGTTGTACAGACCACAACCCAACAGAGTTAGAGTGCACTCTCCATGTTGTACAGACTGTAACCCAACAGGAGGAGAGTGCACTCTCCATGTTGTCCAGACCATATTCCATCAGGGTGAGAGTGCACTCTCCGTGTTGTACAGACTGTAACCCAACAGGGTGAGAGTGCACTCTCCATGTTGTGCAGACTATAACCCAACAGGGTGAGAGTGCACTCTCCATGTTGTACAGACTATAACCCAACAGGGTGAGAGTGCACTCTCCATGTTGTGCAGACCATAACCCAACAGGGTAAGAGTGCACTCTCCGAGTTTTACAGACTATAACACAACAGGGTGAGAGTGCACTCTCCATGTTGTACAGACTGTAACCCAACAGGGTGAGAGTGCACTCTCCATGTTATACAGACTATAATCCAACAGGGTGAGAGTGCACTCTCCATGTTGTACAGACTATAACCCAACAGGGTGAGAGTGCACTCTCCATGTTGTACAGACTATAACCCAACAGGGGGAGAGTGCACTCTCCATGTTGTACTGACCATAATCCAACAGGTTAAGAGTGCACTCTCCGTGTTGTACAGGCTATAACCCAACAGGGTGAGATTGCACTCCCCATGTTGTACAGACCATAACCCAACAGAGTGAGAGTGCACTCTCCATGTTGTGCAGACCATAACCCAACAGGGTGAGATTGCACTCCCCATGTTGTACAGACCATAACCCAACAGAGTGAGAGTGCACTCTCCATGTTGTGCAGACCATAACCCAACAGGGTAAGAGTGCACTCTCCATGTTATACAGACTACAATCCAACAGGGTGAGAGTGCACTCTCCGTGTTTTACAGACTATAACACAACAGGGTAAGAGTGCACTCTCCATGTTATACAGACTACAATCCAACAGGGTGAGAGTGCACTCTCCGTGTTTTACAGACTATAACACAACAGGGTGAGAGTGCACTCTCCATGTTGTACTGACCATAATCCAACAGGGTAAGAGTGCACTCTCCATGTTGTACAGACTATAACCCAACAGGGGGAGAGTGCACTCTCCATGTTGTACTGACCATAATCCAACAGGGTAAGAGTGCACTCTCCGTGTTGTACAGGCTATAACCCAACAGGGTGAGAGTGCACTCTCCATGTTGTACGGACTATAAACCAAAAGGGTGAGGGTGCACTCTCCATGTTGTACAGACTGTAACCCAACAGGAGGAGAGTGCACTCTCCATGTTGTCCAGACCATATTCCAACAGGGTGAGAGTGCACTCTCCGTGTTGTACAGACTGTAACCCAACAGGGTGAGTATGCACTCTCCATGTTGTACAGACTATAACCCAACAGGGTGAGTATGCACTCTCAATGTTGTACAGACTATAACCCAACAGGGTGAGAGTGCACTCTCCATGTTGTGCAGACCACAACCGAACAGGGTGAGAGTGCACTCTCCGTGTTGTACAGACCATAACCCAACAGGGTGAGATTGCACTCCCCATGTTGTACAGACCATAACCCAACAGAGTGAGAGTGCACTCTCCATGTTGTGCAGACCATAACCCAACAGGGTAAGAGTGCACTCTCCATGTTATACAGACTACAATCCAACAGGGTGAGAGTGCACTCTCCGTGTTTTACAGACTATAACACAACAGGGTGAGAGTGCACTCTCCATGTTGTACAGACTATAACCCAACAGGGTGAGAGTGCACTCTCCATGTTGTACAGACTATAACCAAACAGGGTGAGAGTGCACTCGCCATGTTGTACAGACCATAACCCAACAGGGTGAGAGTGCACTCTCCGTGTTGTAAAGGCTATAACCCAACAGGGTGAGAGTGCACTCTCCATGTTGGACAGAATATAAACCAAAAGGGTGAGAGTGCACTCTGCATGTTGTGCAGACCATAACCCAACAGGGTGAGAGTGCACTCTCCATGTTGTACAGACCATAACCCAACAGGGTGAGAGTGCACTCTCCATGTTATACAGACTATAATCCAACAGGGTGAGAGTGCACTCTCCATGTTGTACAGACTATAACCCAACAGGGTGAGAGTGCACTCTCCATGTTGTACAGACTATAACCAAACAGGGTGAGAGTGCACTCTCCGTGTTGTACAGACCATAACCCAACAGGGTGAGAGTGCACTCTCCGTGTTGTACAGACCATAACCCAACAGGGTGAGAGTGCACTCTCCGTGTTGTACAGACCATAACCCAACAGGGTGAGAGTGCACTCTCCGTGTTGTACAGACCATAACCCAACAGGGTGAGAGTGCACTCTCCGTGTTGTACAGACCATAACCCAACAGGGTGAGAGTGCACTCTCCGTGTTGTACAGACCATAACCCAACAGGGTGAGAGTGCACTCTCCATGTTGTACAGGCTATAACCCAACAAGGTGAGAGTGCACTCTCCGTGTTGTACAGACGAGAACTGAACAGGGTGAGAGTGCACTCTCCATGTTGTACAGACCATAAACCAAAAGGGTGAGAGTGCACTCTGCATGTTGTACAGACCATAACCCAACAGGGTGAGAGTGCACTCTCCATGTTGTACAGACCATAACCCAACAGGGTGAGAGTGCACTCTCCATGTTGTACAGACCATAACCCAACAGGGTGAGAGTGCACTCTCTATGTTGTACAGACTATAATCCAACAGGGTGAGAGTGCACTCTCCATGTTGTACAGACCATAACCCAAGAGGGTGAGAGTGCACTCTCCATGTTATACAGACTATAACCCAACAGGGTGAGAGTGCACTCTCCATGTTATACAGACTATAATCCAACAGGGTGAGAGTGCACTCTCCATGTTGTACAGACTATAATCCAACAGGGTGAGAGTGCACTCTCCATGTTGTACAGACTATAATCCAACAGGGTGAGAGTGCACTCTCCATGTTGTACAGACTATAATCCAACAGGGTGAGAGTGCACTCTCCGTGTTTTACAGACAATAATCCAACAGGGTGAGAGTGCACTCTCCATGTCGTACAGACCATAACGCAAGAGTGTGGGATTGCACTCTCCATGTTGTACAGACCATAACCCAACAGGGTGAGAGTACACTCTCTATGTTGTACAGACTATAACCCAACAGGGTGAGAGTGCATTCTCCGTGTTTTACAGACTATAACACAACAGGGGCAGAGTGCACTCTCCATGTTGTACAGACCATAATCCAACAGGGTGAGAGTGCACTCTTCGTGTTTTACAGACTATAACCCAACAGGGTGAGAGTGCACTCTCCATGTTGTACAGACCATAACCCAACAGGGTGAGAGTGCACTCTCCATGTTGTACTGACCATAATCCAACAGGGTAAGAGTGCACTCTCCGTGTTTTACAGACTATAACCCAAGAGGGTGAGAGTGCACTCTCCATGTTGTACAGACTATAATCCAACAGGGTGAGAGTGCACTCTCCATGTTGTACAGACTATAACCCAACAGGGTGAGAGTGCACTCTCCGTGTTGTACAGACTATAATCCAACAGGGTGAGAGTGCACTCTCCGTGTTTTACAGACTATAACACAACAGGGTGAGAGTGCACTCTCCATGTTGTACAGACTATAATCCAACAGGGTGAGAGTGCACTCTCCGTGTTGTACAGACTATAATCCAACAGGGTGAGAGTGCACTCTCCGTGTTTTACAGACTATAACACAACAGGGTGAGAGTGCACTCTCCGTGTTTTACAGACTATAACCCAACAGGGTGAGAGTGCACTCTCCATGTTGTACAGACCATAACCCAACAGGGTGAGAGTGCACTCTCCATGTTGTACTGACCATAATCCAACAGGGTAAGAGTGCACTCTCCGTGTTTTACAGACTATAACCCAACAGGGTGAGAGTGCACTCTCCATGTTGTACAGACTATAATCCAACAGGGTGAGAGTGCACTCTCCGTGTTGTACAGACTATAATCCAACAGGGTGAGAGTGCACTCTCCGTGTTTTACAGACTATAACACAACAGGGTGAGAGTGCACTCTCCATGTTGTACAGACTATAACCCAACAGGGTGAGAGTGCACACTCCATGTTGTACAGACTAAAACCCAACAGGGTGAGAGTGCACTCTCCATGTTGTACGGACTATAACCCAACAGGGTGAGAGTGCACTCTCCATGTTGTACTGACCATAATCCAACAGGGTAAGAGTGCACTCTCCGTGTTTTACAGACTATAACCCAACAGGGTGAGAGTGCACTCTCCATGTTGTACAGACCATAACCCAAGAGGGTGAGAGTGCACTCTCCATGTTGTACAGACTATAATCCAACAGGGTGAGAGTGCACTCTCCATGTTGTACAGACTATAATCCAACAGGGTGAGAGTGCACTCTCCGTGTTTTACAGACAATAATCCAACAGGGTGAGAGTGCACTCTCCATGTTATACAGACTATAATCCAACAGGGTGAGAGTGCACTCTCCATGTCGTACAGACTATAATCCAACAGGGTGAGAGTGCACTCTCCGTGTTTTACAGACAATAATCCAACAGGGTGAGAGTGCACTCTCCATGTCATACAGACCATAACGCAAGAGTGTGGGATTGCACTCTCCATGTTGTACAGACCATAACCCAACAGGGTGAGAGTACACTCTCTATGTTGTACAGACTATAACCCAACAGGGTGAGAGTGCATTCTCCGTGTTTTACAGACTATAACACAACAGGGGGAGAGTGCACTCTCCATGTTGTACTGACCATAATCCAACAGGGTAAGAGTGCACTCTCCGTGTTTTACAGACTATAACCCAACAGGGTGAGAGTGCACTCTCCATGTTGTACAAACCATAACCCAACAGGGTGAGAGTGCACTCTCCATGTTGTACTGACCATAATCCAACAGGGTAAGAGTGCACTCTCCGTGTTTTACAGACTATAACCCAACAGGGTGAGAGTGCACTCTCCATGTTGTACTGACCATAATCCAACAGGGTAAGAGTGCACTCTCCGTGTTTTACAGACTATAACCCAACAGGGTAAGAGTGCACTCTCCGTGTTTTACAGACTATAACACAACAGGGGGAGAGTGCACTCTCCATGTTGTACTGACCATAATCCAACAGGGTAAGAGTGCACTCTCCGTGTTTTACAGACTATAACCCAACAGGGTGAGAGTGCACTCTCCATGTTGTACAGACCATAACCCAACAGGGTGAGAGTACACTCTCTATGTTGTACAGACTATAACCCAACAGGGTGAGAGTGCACTCTCCATGTTGTACAGACCATAACCCAACAGGGTGAGAGTGCACTCTCCATGTTGTACTGACCATAATCCAACAGGGTAAGAGTGCACTCTCCATGTTGTACAGACCATAACCCAACAGGGTGAGAGTGCACTCTCCATGTTGTACAGACTATAATCCAACAGGGTGAGAGTGCACTCTCCGTGTTGTACAGACTATAACCCAACAGGGTGAGAGTGCACTCTCCATGTTGTACAGACCATAACCCAACAGGGTGAGAGTGCACTCTCCATGTTGTACAGACTATAATCCAACAGGGTGAGAGTGCACTCTCCGTGTTGTACAGACTATAATCCAACAGGGTGAGAGTGCACTCTCCGTGTTTTACAGACTATAACCCAACAGGGTGAGAGTGCACTCTCCATGTTGTACTGACCATAATCCAACAGGGTAAGAGTGCACTCTCCGTGTTTTACAGACTATAACACAACAGGGGGAGAGTGCACTCTCCATGTTGTACAGACTATAACCCAACAGGGTGAGAGTGCACTCTCCGTGTTTTACAGACTATAACACAACAGGGTGAGAGTGCACACTCCATGTTGTACAGACTAAAACCCAACAGGGTGAGAGTGCACTCTCCATGTTGTACAGACTAAAACCCAACAGGGTGAGAGTGCACTCTCCATGTTGTACGGACTATAACCCAACAGGGTGAGAGTGCACTCTCCATGTTGTACAGACTATAACACAACAGGGGGAGAGTGCACTCTCCGTGTTTTACAGACTATAACCCAACAGGGTGAGAGTGCACTCTCCATGTTGTACGGACTATAACCCAACAGGGTGAGAGTGCACTCTCCATGTTGTACTGACCATAATCCAACAGGGTAAGAGTGCACTCTCCATGTTGTACAGACTATAACCCAACAGGGTGAGAGTGCACTCTATATGTTGTACAGACTATAACCCAACAGGGTGAGAGTGCACTCTATATGTTGTACAGACTATAACCCAACAGGGTGAGAGTGCATTCTCCGTGTTTTACAGACTATAACACAACAGGGTGAGAGTGCACTCTCCATGTTGTACTGACCATAATCCAACAGGGAAAGAGTGCACTCTCCGTGTTTTACAGACTATAACACAACAGGGTGATAGTGCACTCTCCGTGTTTTACAGACTATAACCCAACAGGGTAAGAGTGCACTCTATATGTTGTACAGACTATAACCCAACAGGTTGAGAGTGCATTCTCCGTGTTTTACAGACTATAACCCAACAGGGTGAGAGTGCACTCTCCATGTTCTCATGATTATAATCCAACAGAGTGAGATTGCGCTCACCCTGTTGTACAGACTGTAACCCAACAGTGTTGAGCTGATTTGCAGATATTTACTCTTGGACACACTGGTGTTTTGGATACCAGAATTCTCCAAAAAACCTGCAATACTTTTTTTTTAAACCTCAGCATCTGTTTGTCTCTCTGAGATCAAAATCTTCAATTGCATTTTAATGTTTCCTGTGTCTTCTTTTCCACAGTTTTCCCTGCAGCCAAAAAAACACTTTATTAAAATATCAATTTCATTAAATTCGGAACAGAATAACTCATATTTACATACTTTCCACTTTCATTTTAAATAATTCGTTTCAAAATATTTTGGAACAAGGTCAAGGTTAATTTAATCCTTTTCTGTTTCTTACAGTTAACTTGGTGGGGATTGTGATTTTGTCTCGAGGAAAGTGTGGTCTCTCCAAATGTATCACTCACTATCTGGTGGCCATGGCAGTGGCGGATCTAATGGTGATTATCATCCATGTGATATTACACCGGATTAATATCATGTACTTTCCAATTAGCTTCCTGTTTATAACTCCTGTGTGTATGCTAAACCTTGTTGCAGACTCTGTAGCTGCAGACTGTTCTGTCTGGTTTACTGTTGCCTTCACTTTTGATCGCTTTGTAACAATTTGCTGTCAGAAGCTACAATCAAAATATAACACCAAGAAAACAGCGTCTGTGGTTATCACCACCGTGTTTGTGGTGAGTTCTGTCAAGAGTTCTCCCTTTTACTTTGCAGGTGAACCTGTATTTATAATTGACAACGTGCCTTGGTATTGTGTTCCCACAGTTGATTATCTCACCTCCCCTTTGTGGAGAGCCAACATATGTATCAACAGGATAATAACCCCTCTATTACCAATCCTGTTAATTGTGTTGTTCAATGCTTTGACCATCAGACACATTATAATGGCGAATAGAGTTCGCAGGGGTCTCCGGAGCAACAGTGAGAATCAGAATGATCCAGAGGTGAAGAATCGAAGGAAATCCATGATATTGCTTTTCACTATTTCTGCCAATTTCATATTATTGTGGATGACATTTGTTGTCTATTCGATAAACTGGCCAGTGAGAAACTATACTTACACCGACAAATATTACAGTAACCCGAAATATATTGTCCAACAAGTTGGGTTTATGTTGCTGCTTCTCAGTTCCTGCACAAACACTTGTATCTATGGACTGACACAGAGGAAATTCAGAGAGGAGCTGAAGAATGGGATAAAATATTTGTTTACACTGAATGGGAAATTGTGTCAATAACAAGTAACAAACATCAAGCTGGAGCAGGGCTTATAGGTTTATAAGTCACTTGTTTTTATATTCCTGAAATCCTTGTGGGCACATGAAGGAGAATGAGAAGACTGAGTATCTTTATCAAGATTTTGGATTGTGATGTAGAACGATCATAATATTAAAGATAAAATTAATATGTGTAAATTAAGCAGTGTCACATGAAATGTTTTGTTGTAAATTTAACTGCTAGATTTGTGTCGTTACAGCCACTGTACACCATCAATAATTCCCCATAAAGGAGCAGTAACATTAAATCACATATTCTGTCCCCTTAGAACAAGCTCAGGTAAGGATTTTCTGGTAATCATTGCAATTCACCTTTGGATTAATACATGGCAATTAACTTTACTCACATGGTTAGAGAAGGTGTAAATACAGAAAAGAATGTTCCTCAAAAAGAAGCCAAAATGATTTAAAATGTTAGAGAAACATTTAGTCTTTGTTGATACCTTTCCTGTCCTATTCACTCATAGAATGTCCTGTTCTGGCCTCATATTTGCTGTTAATAGTCCATGGGATGGATTCTTGAGTGTTTCTCCTCCACATCTGGTTCATGCTGGAACAGATGAAGCAGCCTCACTATCCACTATCTGGCCATTTCTTCAGGGTCATCCTGGAATGCAAAGATATCCCCTGTGTCTCTTCTTCTCTACCATCAGACTTTATAAACCCGTCTCCCTTACCTCCTCCTCCCTTACCTCCAACAACATGTGAAAAATCCAGCAGCTTCTTGGCCTCTGTCGTTGAGAGCAACTGTTCACCTGCTCCTGTTGAAATCAGTCTTCGAGTGTTCACCAAACCAACAAATATTTCTGTGCTGAAGTAACTGCTTTCACCAATCTCTCTCCGATCTCTCCACAATCTCGATGCAAATTTGACTATGAAAGCTGCCTCCTGAAGCTTTGAGCTTGTTTCTACTCCAACAATAACTGTTTCTGTTTTTGGTCCCGATATTAGTTAATATTTGACAGGTGTCTTGACTCTCAACTTCTTCCCCATCCCTTTCAAAACCACTATTGCTGAAAAGAGTGAAGGCTGTAGAGAAATAGAGAAAGTGTACTTAAAAAAAGTAATTAGGAGAGTGAAGAGGGGGCATGAAAAAACACTGGTGGGCAAGATAAAGGAAAATCCCAAGGTGTTTTATCTGTATATTAAGGGCTGCAGCGGTTCAAGAAGGCAGCTCACCACCACCTTCTCAAGGGCAATTAGAGATGGGCAATAAATGCTGGCCTGGCCAGTGATGCCCACATCCCATGAATGAATTTTTAAAAAGAAGATAACCAGGGAAAGAATAGGGCCCATTTGGGACCAAAGTGGAGCTGGAGGATGTAGGTGAGGTTTTAACTGATTACTTTTCATCTGTGTTCACTATGGAGAAGGACAGTGCAGGTGTAGAGATCAGAGAAGGGGATTGTGATATACTTGAACAAATTAACATTGAAAGGGAGGAGCTAGTAATGGTTTTATCGGACTTAAAAGTGGATAAATCCCCAGGCCCAGATGAGATGTATCCCAGGCTGCTATGTGAGGCATGCGAGGAGACTGCTGCGGCTCTGACATAAATTTTCAAATCTTCTCTGTCTACAGAAGAGGTGCCAGAGGCCTGGAGGACAGCGAAGGTGGTACCATCATTCAAGAAGGGTAGCAGGGATAAACCAGGTAATTACAGGCCAGTGAGTCTAACATCAGTGGTTGGGAAACTATTGGAAAAAGTTCTGAGGGACAGGATTAATCTCCACTTGGAAAGGCAGGGATTAATCAAGGATAGTCAACATGGATTTGTCAGGGGGAGATCATGTTGAATAAACTTGATTGAATTTTTCGAGGAGGTGACTAGTTGTGTAGATGAGGGTAAAGCAATTGATGTAGTCTACATGGACTTCTGTAAGGCTTTTGATAAGATCACTTGTGGAAGACTGATCAAGAATGTAAGAGCCCATGGGATCCAGGGCAATTTGGTAAATTGGATCCAAAATTGGCTTGGTGGCAGGAGGCAGAGGGTGATGGTCGAGGGTTGTTTTTGCGATTGGAAGCCTGTGACCAGTGGTGTACTGCAGTGATCGGTGCTGGGACCCTTGTTGCTTTTAGTGTGCATTAATGGTTTGGATGTGAATATAGGAGGTATGAACAGTAAGTTCGAAGATGACACGAAAATTGGTGGTGTTGTATATAGTGAGGAGGAAATCCTTTGACTACAGGACAATATAGATGGGCTGGTAAGATGGATAGAGCAGTGGCAAATGAAATTTTTTTCCTGAGAAGTGTGAGGTGTTGTATTTTTGGGATGACTCATAAGGCAAGGGAATATACAATGAATGGTAGGACCCTAGGTCGTACAGAGTGTCAGAAGGACCTTGCTGTACTTGTCCATAGATCACTGAAGACAGCAGCACAGGTAGATAGGTGGTTAGGAAGGCCTATGGGATACTTGCCTTTATTAGCCAAGGCATGGAATATAAGTGCAGGGACGTTATGCTGGAGCTGTAGGAAATGCTAGTTAGGCCACAGCTGGAGTACTGTGTACAGATCTGGGCACCACACCATAGGAAGGATGTGATTGCACTGGAGAGGATGCAGAGGAAATCTACCAGGATGTTGCCTGGGCTGGAGCATTTCAGCTATGGAGAGAGACTGGATAGGCTAGGGTTGTTTTGCTTAAAGCAGAGAAGGCTGAGGTGGGGCCTGATTGAGGTATACAAAATTATGAGGGGCATTGATAGGTTAGATAGGAAGAAACTTTTTCCCTTAGCGGAGGTGTCAGTAACCAGGGGCATATATTTAAGGGAAGGGCAGGAGGTTTAGAGGGGACTTGAGGAAAAAAACAATTCACCCAGAGGGTGGTTGGAATCTTGAGTGCACTGCATGAACAGGTGGTAGAGGCAGGTACCCTCACAACATTTCAGAAGTATTTAGGTGAGCACTTGAAACACCATAGCATACAAGGCTACGGGCCAAGTGCTCGCGTATGGGCTTAGAATCGATAGGTGCTTGATGGCCGGCAAGGACACGATGGCCTGAAGGGACTCTGTTTCTATGCTGTATAAATCTGTGACTCTATGACTGTTGCCACCACTTACTCAAAAGTCAAGACCAAGTCCTCTGTTCTTAGAAAATATACAATCCAATCTCGCACTTCCCTTCCTCCCCAAATTCCTTCAACATGTTGTTGTCTCCCAAATCCGTGCACATCCTTCTGATAATATCATATTTGACTCTCTTCAATCAGGTTTCCACCCCTGTCACAATATTCAAACTGTCCCAAAGAAAGTGAAACATCACACCTTCTGTGACTGATACTGTGGTGCACAATCCCTCCACAAGACCTCCTCAGTCTCTCTGTAATATTTGAAAAGGTTGACCACGCAATTCTCCTTCAATGTCTCTGATCCATTCATCAGATAACTGGTACTGTCCTCGTGTGGTTCTACTCTTACCTGCTGTCCAATAGTATCCTCACTTTATTACTCTAGCCCTCCAGCTGTTCGTTCCCATCTCCGTGCAGCCCTTTGGAGATATTATCAGAAAACATAGGGTCAGCTTCCACATGTACACTGACGACACCAATTTCTACCTCTCCATTACCACACTCAACCCTTACACTGCCACTGAGTTTCAGATTACTTGAATGATGTGAATTATTTATGATTAACAGTTTCCTCCAGTTATACATTGGGAGGACAGGAGCCACCACCTTCATGTCCACAGCACAAACTCTGTACCTTCCATTCTCTATTACTACTCCTTGGCCTTTCTCTCAGCCGGGACCATAATGTTTGTAACCTTGGCTTCCTGTTCGATCCCACGATGTGTGTCATAAACTCATATTCTCTCTTCACAAAGATCACCTATTTCCACAATGTGAAAGTTCTCCATTCACTCTGCAGTGCATGTGCTGTTGAAACTCTCATCCATGTTCTTGTCATTTCGAGACTCACTTTATCCAATGTTCTCCTGCTCGAGATCCCATTTACAAGATTAACAAACCTCAGCTCCACTAAAACTCTGCTACTCACATCCTATCCCATCCAAGTTCCTCTGATCAGACAAGTATATTCTTGTTGAACTTCATTAGGTCCTTGGCCTCCAAAACCTGGAATTTAAAGTTCTGGTCCTGTGTTTAGATGCTTCTCTATGATAATATATTTCTATATCAGTAACATTATCCAGCCCTACTAAAACCTACCCTCCACTCAGCACTCTCATCTGCTCCAGTATCCATGTTAATTTTCCATCCCTTTGCCCTAGCATTCGTGGTGATAACTTCGACCACCAAGTCTCCATGTTCTGTAATTTCCTTCACTCTGCCTGCCATTCATCCTCGAAAGCTTTAATGAATATTCAAACAAACTTTATCATTATGATCAAGCCAGTTGATCAACACTGTTTCAATGAGTAGTGCAGTAGTGCCAGAAGCAACACGAAGCATACCGAAAGTAAGGCATGAAACTTGTGAAGCTACAACACATGGTAAACAATGGAAGCAACATGTTGTAAACCAGCGGTTTCCAACCTGATCCCATGGGGTGTCCACATTACAATTTTTGTCTTACATTTGGGTGGGCACTGTTGAGACAATTTCATAAAGATAACGGCATTAAACATTTATCTTACTATTAACCAAAACAACAAACGTGCATTTTTGTGAAGAAGCTTTAAATAAGAAGTTCTAATTTATTGATTTACTTTCTCATCACTATTCTGCACACTGATTTCGTGAGATACCTGGTATTTTTGTTCTTGCATAAGTAATCAATGTTTGCCTGCACAATTGATGCAGGAGTATTCTGGATAGATGTCATCCTGTGAGGAGTGATCTGAATGAATCTGTTCCCTCTTTCTGTCTCTCTCTCCCATGCCCCCCACCCCTATGTTGTTCTCCTGACATGTTGTCCTCACTCTCTGTGTCCACATCCCATCCCCCTTTCTCTCTGTCCACTTTCTGTCTGTCCCCATTTACACTCTGCCCCTGTTCTCTCTCTCTTTCCCCCGTCTGTCTCATTGCCACCTTTCTCTCTCTCTATGTTCTGTCTTCCTTCTCTGTCCCCTTTCTCTCTCTCTATCTGCCCCCCTTTGTCTCACTCTCTGTCCCCCTTTTATCTCTCTCTGTCCCCCTTGCTCTTTTTTTCTCTGTCCATCCTCTCTCTCCCTCTCTCTCTTGCCCTCTCTCATTATCCACTTTGATTATGATTACGATTGATTAGATATACAGCACTGAAACAGGCCCTTCGGCCCACCGAGTCTGTGCCAACCATCAACCACCCATTTATATTAATCCTACACTAATTTCATATTCCTACCACATCTCCACCTGTCCCTATTTTTCCCTACCACCGACCTATACTAGTGACAATTTATAATGGCCAATTTACCTACCAACCTGCAAGTCTTTTGGCTTGTGGGAGGAAACCGGAGCACCCGGAGAAAACCCACGCAGACACAGGGAGAACTTGCAAACTCCACACAGGCAGTACCCAGAATCGAACCTGGGTCCCTGGAGATGTGAGGCTGCAGTGCTAAGCACTGCGCCACTGTGCCGCCCTTGTTTAGTTTAGAGATACAGCACTGAAACAGGCCCTTCGGCCCACCTAGTCTGTGCCGACCATCAACCACCCATTTATACTAATCCTACACTAATTTCATATTCCTACCACATCCCCACCTGTCCCTATATTTTTCCCTACCACCTACCTATACTAGGTGCAATTGATAATGGCCAATTTACCTATCAACCTGCAAGTCTTTGGCATGTGGGAGGAAACCGGAGCACCCGGAGGAAACCCACGCAGACACAGGGATTTCTCTATCTCTCTGCCCCACTCTGTCCCCCTCTCTCTCTCTGTCCCCCTCTCTCTCTTTCTCTCTCTGTCCCCCTCTCTCTGTGCTCCTTTCTCTCTCTCTTTCTCGTTCACTGTCTCTGTCCCCCGCTCTCTCTCTCTCTCTCTGTCCCCCCTTTCTCTCTCTCTGACAGTGATATAGAGCGGGAACACTCAGCTGATGGTTGGTCAGATTTTTTTTAAGTTCACAAGTCAGTTTAATAGCTGACAGTTACTAACATTGGGAACAGTGGTTTCTGAACTTCGGACTGTTTCAGCATTTTCCAGCTGGAAATCCCCAAATCTGTCCAAATTTCAGAAGCCACTGTTCCCGATCCAGCAGCTGTCAGCTGTGAAACTGACTTGCGCTATTTTTTGAAAAGCTGATCTAACAATGGGAAATTTCTCATCTCCAGTTACGGAGCCCTGGTGAAGATGAGGAATGACCCTGGGTACAGTTTACACCCACGGCCAGATGGAAACCTTTGGCAGGCTGGATGCTAGCCTGCGGGCTGTATGTTGGACAACCCTGCTTTAGACAAAGCGAATTGATACAAAAACCAATGGATCAGATCGAAGCTCTGTTATCCTGACATACCCATTCATGGAAGTGTTTTGGAGAATTAAACAACTAATGGGGGGAGGAAACTCTTCTTCAATGATGACAGTGCACAGAACATAGTAAATTTCCCAGCTCTGTCCTATCCACAAAAAGCAGGACAAATCCAGTCTGTTCAAATACCACCTCATTCGCCTGTTTTAATCTTCAGCAAAGTGATGGAAGTTGTCATCAACAATGCAATCAAAGAGCAATTACCCAGCAAAAACCTGCTCACTGATGTACAGTTTGGTTTCAGCCAAGACCACTCAGCTCCAGACCTATTGTTCCAGGAAACTTTCACAAATGTATTATTTAAACTCATCTTCCTAACTACCTTTACCAATTTGATTTGTCCAGTCTGTAGAAAGATTAAATTTCCCCACAATTATTACATTGGTTTTGTTACAAGCTCCAATTATTTCTTGCTTAATGTTTTGTAAACTAGTATAACTACTGTTAGGGAGTCTATAAACAAGTGTTCTCTGACCCTTGTTATTCTTTATCTTCACTCAGACTGATTCTCCCCTGGTCTTATGAGACAACCTTCTTTCTCACTGCTGTTCTGATTCATCCTTTATTATCAGGACTATTCTTCTTCCTTTTCCATTGCACCTGTCTTTTCTAAATGTTGTGCACCCTGATATATTTATTTCCCAAACTTGGTCACCTTGTAACCATGTATCTAATGACCATTAGATCTGAAGCATTCATATTTATTTGTGCCACTAGTTCATTTATTTTATTATGAGAGTTTCACCTATTCAGAGAAAGAGCCTATAATTTTACTGTTATTTTACTATTCTTTGCATGAACCTTATTGCCTGATACACTATTAACGTTAAACTCGCTGACCCTATCCCACTCAGCTGTCTGTTACATTTCGCTCACCTGCTCCATTGTCTTGACATTTCTCTTTAGATTTACATTTCTAAATCTCCCTTCACCTGTACACACCTGCACCCTTTTACTTTCAAGTCCTGCCCAGATGCCTGGTATCTGATTCACCAGGACACTGATCCTAACCTGGTTTAACTGGAGCACATACCAATGGAACAACTCGCGTTTTGCCCAGTAATGGTGCCAGTGCTCCAGGAATCAAAGTCCCTCCTTTCCACACCACTCGTTGAATCATACATTTAATTTCCGAATTTTATTGATCCTATGTCAATTGGTGCATGGCTCAGATAAAAATCAGAGATTAATACAGTTGGGGTTCTGTAATTTAAGTTGGACACTAACTTCTCAAACATTCTCAGCAGAACATCATTCTTATTTCTACATATGTCATTTGTCCCTATGTGGTCCAAGACAACTGGATCCTCACCCTCCCAATCCATGGACATCTACAGCCACGAGGAGGTGTCTTTCCCCCTGGCATGGGGAAGGCACACACCCTTTGGAACTCCAGGTGGTGGCTGCAGATAAAAGTATCTATCCCCTGACTATACTGTCCTCTTTCATTTCCACATTCTGTTTCACTGCCCCACTTGAATGGCTCCCTGCACCATGGTGCTGAGGTCAGTTTCCCCATCCACCCTGCAGTCCTTGTTCTCATCCAAACAGCTAGTAAGTACCTCATTCCTGTTGGTGAACGTCAAGGGCCAAGGCTCCTCCATCAGTAAATGCTGGATCTCCATCCCTGTCTGACTCAGAGTCACATCCTCCTTTCCCTGACCATCGACAAACTCTGAAGTTCAATTAACCTAAGGAGTGAGGCGAGGACTCCTGGTGAGTAACTCACCTCTTGACTCCCCAAAGCCTGTCCCCCATCTACAAGGCACAATAAGGAGTCTGATGGAATACTCTCCACTTGTCTGGATGGGTGCAGATCCAACAACACTCAAGAGGCCCTACACCATCCAGGACAAAGCAGCCCGCACCCCATCCACAACTTTCAGTCTCTCCACCATTGACACACAGTGTGCACAATTTACAAGATGCACTTCACCAATGTACCAAGGATCCTTAAACATCAGCTTCCAAACACGTGATCTCTACCATCTTGAAGGACAAGGGCGGCAGAAGCATGGGATCGCCACCACCAACAAGTTCCCCTCCAAGTCACACACTATCCTGACTAGGAACTGCATCACTGTTCCTTCACTGTCGCTGGGTTAAAATCCTGGAACTCCCTTCCTAACAGCACTGTGGGTGAGCTACCTCCCATGAGCTGCAGCAGTTTAAGAAGTCAGCTCACCACCATCTTCTCACGGGCAATTAGAGATGGGTAATAAATGCTGGCCTAGCCAGTGATGCCCACATCCCATGTATGAACATAAAAAAAGTTATGTATCATCATCTGCCCCGTCTGGGAGACTATAATCTCTATGAATTAGTCTACAGGCAATATCCCAAACCACGTTCTGTTCTCATATAGTCATAGAATTGTTAAGCATAGAAACAGGCCCTTCGGCCCATCATGTCAGTGCTGGCCTTCAAGCAGCTATCTATTCTAATCCCAATTTACAGCACTTGGCCCATAGCATTCTATGCTGTGCCGTTTCAAGATCTCATCTAAATATTTCTTAAATGTTGTGAGGGTCATGGAGAGGGACAAGAGCAGACGGGAAGGGAAAATAATTAATTGGGCGAGGGGGAATTACAAGGCTATTAGGCAGGAACTGGGGAGCATTAATTGGAAACAGATGTTCTCGGGGAAATGCACGACAGAAATGTGGAGGTTGTTTAGGGAGCACTTGCTGCGACTGCTGGATAGGTTTGTCCCGATGAGGCAAGGAAGGGATGGTAGGGTGAAGGAACCTTGGATGACAAGAGATGTGGAACAGCTAGTCAAGAGGAAGAAGGAAGCTTACTTAAGTTTGAGGCAGCAAGGATCAGACAGGGCTCTAGAGGGTTACAAGGTAGCCAGGAAGGAACTGAAGAATGGACTGAGGAGAGCTAGAAGGTGTTCCGCAGGGATCTGTTCTTGGACCTCTGCTCTTTGTGATTGTTATAAATGACTTGGATGAGGAAGTGGAAGGCTGGGTTTCCAAGGTTGAACTCCATCTACCACTTCTCAGCCCAGCTCTGCATCCTGTCAATGTCCCGTTGCAACCTACAACAGCCTTCCACACTATCCACAACTCCAGCAATCTTCGTGTCATCAGCAAACTTGCTAACCCACCCTCCAATCATCCGGCACTACTCCAGTGGACAGTGAGGACGCAAAGATCATCGCCAAAGGCGCAGCAATCTCTTCCCTCGCTTCCCATAATATCCTTGGGTATATCCCGTCTGGCCCTGGGTTCTTATCTGTCCTCATATCATTCAAAATTTCAAGCACATCCTCCCTCTTAACCTCAACCTGTTCGAGCATGTCAGCCTGTTTCACGCTGTCCTCACAAACGACCAGGTCCCTCTCACTTGTGAATACTGAAGCAACGTATTCATTTAGGACCTCCCCTACCTCCTCCGACTCCAGGCACAAGTTCCCTCCACTATCCCTGATCGGGCCTACCCTCACTCTGGCCATCCTCTTGTTCCTCACTTAAGTATAGAACACCTTGGGATTTTCCTTAATCCTACCCACCAAGACTTTTTCATGTCCCCTTCTAGCTCTCCTAAGTCCATTTTTCAGTTCCTTCCTGGCTACCTTGCAAGGTCAGGGAGTTGTGATCACTATCACCGAAATGCTCTCCCACCGAGAGATCTGCCACCTGGCCTGGTTCGTTGCCAAGCACCAAGTCCAACATAGCCTCCCCTCCAGTCGGCCTATCTACATATTGAGTCAGGAAACCTTCCTGGACACACCTGACAAAAACTGCTCCATTCAAACCATTTGCAATAAGGAGGTTCCAATCAAGATTAGGGAAGTTGAAGTCACCCATGACAACACGCCTGCTACTTCTGCACCTTTCCAAAATCTGCCTCCCAATCTGTTCCTCCATGTCTCTGTTGCTATTGGGGAATCTATAGAAAACTCCCAACAAAGTGACTGCTCCTTTCCTGTTTCTGACTTCCACCCATAATGACTCAATAGACAAACCCTCCTCAATGACCTCCCTTTCTGCAGCTGTGATACTATCTTTATTGCTCTTTCCTAATTGCCCTTGAGAAGGGGGTGTTGAGCGGTTCAAGAAACAAAAATAAAAGTAGCAAATTTTAAGAGAACTGAGGCATCGTTTAAGACCATCTGAGGCAGATTTAAACTCAGAAGATATCGTATTCTATAAAAGAGAATGTCATAGGTAACGATAGGCCTTGGTAAGGTGGTGATGGTTAAACAGTACTTATCAAACATGTCAATCACACTGCAAGGGTTCATTCATCGTGATAAAACAAAATTAATTCCAATATCTCAGACTCTGAGCAGCTGATAGAAGTAAACGAGACACCTTGTACCACAAATGTTCATGTTCTTTTGTGGTGAAGGATCTGAGGAACAGAATGGGGTAGATCAAGGGCTGATAGTGGTAATGGGGTTGATGATTACAGGGTTGTCACATCCACAGACCTGTTTCCCAGATGACAACTCAGTGACATATATTCCAGAGTATTCTAGCTTGTAGAAGGATGCAATAAATGTGGGATGTGCAGGAAAAGCTACTGTCAAGTTTAAATATTGTTTGAATGTTCAGGATAATGGCCAGGCAATGAGATTCATGGACTGACAGAATGGGGGGGTAAATGTGTTGTGTATGAAAATGCAGTACAAGTAGTTGCGGTAAGAGCCCAATGGACTATTTTGAGAGAAAGAGCCTGCAATAGTTCAGGAGGGAGATCATGAGTTGTAATCCCGGCAGACATAAAAGTCTAAATAGAGTCTGCAACAATTTTACAACTGAGCTAAAAGTAGAATTCCTCATGACCGTGAAGTTTTGGGGGCTGCCAATAAATTTGAGGAACAACCAATAAGAGAGGCAAAAGAAAGCGAGTTAGATAGTTGGAGAGAGTTTGGAATTTATTCTCAGTTACCAGATAAGGTGCTTCAGAATTGTGAAAAAAAAACTCCTTACAGATTTGAGTTATCAGGCACAAGCAAGGCTAGCAGGATCTCAAAAGCAGGAATCTCAGGAAGTGAATAAAGGAGTAGGAGAACTGGCGAAGGAGGGAGGGCATTAGATTTCTAAGACATTGGGACCGATTCTGGAGGATGTGGGACATGTACATGATGGATGGGTTGCATCTTAGCAGGACTGGGATGAATATCCTCGCAGAGGGTTTTGCCACTGCTGTTGGGGAGGGTTTAAACTAAATTGTCAGGGGGATGGGAACCAAAGAGGGAGGTCAGATTGGAGAGAAGCAAAACTGGTAGCGAGTCAGAGAAGTGGGAAACAGGAGCAAGTATTAGAGAGGAATATCAAACAGCACAGAATACTGCTGAAAATAGATAGCACGAGAAAGGAAGAAAGGGGAAGGAGTGGCAGTATTGATTAAGGAGAGCATTGCAGTGCTGGAGAAAAAGGATGTCTTAGAGGGGTTGAATACAGAATGAATTTGACTAGAGCTAAGGAATATAAAAAGTTACATTTACATTTCTCAGTGTTGTATATAGGCCACCAGCTAGTGGGAAGGACATGGAGGAACAAATTTGCAAGGAAATTACAGACAGGTACTAAAGTTATAGTTTTAATGGGGGACTTTAATTTCGAAATATAGACTGGATTAAAGCACTGTAAAGGGCAGTGAAGGACAAGAGTTCCTAGAGAGTGTTCAAAAAATTTTTCGACAACAATATTAGATTAGATTAGATTAGAGATACAGCACTGAAACAGGCCCTTCGGCCCACCGAGTCTGTGCCGAACATCAACCACCCATTTATACTAATCCTGCACTAATCCCATATTCCTATCAAACATCCCCACCTGTCCCTATATTTCCCTACCACCTACCTATACTAGTGGCAATTTATAATGGCCAATTTACCTATCAACCTGCAAGTCTTTTGGCTTGTGGGAGGAAACCGGAGCACCCGGAGAAAACCCACGCAGACACAGGGAGAACTTGCAAACTCCACACAGGCAGTACCCGGAATCGAACCCGGGTCCCTTGAGCTGTGAGGCTGCGGTGCTAACCACTGCGCCACTGTGCCGCGCAATATGTTGCTAGTCCACAAGAAAAAAGGCACTGCTAGACCTGGTTCGTGAGAATGAGGTTGGCGAAGTAGATGATGTATCAGTAGGAGAGCATTTAGGGGATAGTGATCATTGTATCATAAGTTTTAGGCTGACTACGAAAAAGGACAAAGAGCAATCCAGGGTGATTGACTGGGGTAGGCCAACTTTAATGGGGAAGAATGGAGCTGGGGCAAATAAATTGGAGACAAAAGCTGGCATGAAAACTGGTAGATGAGCAATGAGCTACCTTCAAAGAAGAAATAGTTGAGGCACAGTCAAGTAATGTTCCCTCAAAGGGGAAAAACAGAGCAAACAAATCCAGAGCTCCCTGGATGACAAAAGAGGTAGAGATTAAGATAAAGAAGAAAAAAGTGTGCTTATGATAAATGTCAGGTTGAAAATACTATTGAGAACCAGGCTGAATATATAAGGTCCAGACAGGAAGTGAAAAAGCAAATAAGAGAAACAAAGAGAGAGCATGAGAGAAGACTGGCAACGAGCATGAAAGGAAATCCCAAAGCTTTCTATCAGCATATAAATAGTAAAAGGGTGGTAAAAGGAGGAGTGGGGCTGATTAGAGACCAGAAAGAGGATTTACACTTGCAGGCAGAGGCCTCAATTCAGGTATTAAATGAATACTTTGCATCTGTCTTTACCAAGGAAGAAGATGCAACCCAGGCAATGTTGAAAGTGGAGGAAAGTCAGACACTAGAGGGGTCTAAAATTGATGAAGAGGACATATTATATAGGCTGTCTGTACTTAAAGTGGATAAAGTCTCCAGGGCTGGATCAGATGCATTCAAGGATACTGAGGGAAGTGAGGGTGGAAATCACAGAGGCACTGGTCATAACTTTTCAGTCTTCCTCAGACTCAAGGCTGATGCCCGAGGATAGGAGAATTGCAAATGTTACACCATTGTTCAAAAAAGTGTGCAAAGATAAGCCAAGCAACTACAGGCCAGTCAGTTTAAATTCAGCAGTTGGAAAACTTCTAGAAAAAATAATTCAGGACAAAATCAATCGTCAAATGGACAAATGCGAGTTAATTAAGGAAAGCGAGCATGGATACCTTCAGAGAAATCATGTTTAACTAACTTGCTGTAGTTTTTAAGGAAGTAACAGAGAGGGTTGATGAGGGCAATGCTGTTGATGTGGTGTACATGGACTTTCAAAAGACATTTGATACAGTGCCACACAACAACTTGTGTGCAAACGTGCTGCTCATGGAATAAAAGGGACAATAGCAATGTGGATATGAAATTGGGTGAGTGACAGGAAACAAAGAATAATGATTAATGGATGTTTTTCAGACTGGAGGAAGGTTTGTAATGGAGTTCCCCAGGGATCAGTGTTGGGGCCCTTGCTTTTCCTGATATATGTTAATGACATAGATCTTGGTTTACAGGGCACAATTTCAAAGCTTGCAGATGATACAAAATGTGGAAACATTGTGAACTGTGAGGAGGATCGTGTAGAACTTGAAAAGGACATAGACTAGTTGGTGGGATGGGCAGACAGGTAGCAGATGAAGTTCAATGCAAAGAAATGTGAGGTGCTTCATTTTGGTCGGAAGAATATGGAGAGACAACATAAAACAAAGGGAACAATTCTAAAGGGGCTGCAGGAGCAGAGGCACCTGGGTGTATTTGTGCAAAAGTCATTAAAGGTTGCAGGACAGGTTGAGAGAGCAGTTAATAAAGCATACAGTGTCCTGGACTTTATTCATAGGGGCATAGAGTACAAGAGCAAGGAAGTTATGTTGAACTTGTGCAAGGCACCAGTTCGGACTCAGCTGGAGTATTGCGTCCAATTCTGGGCGCCACACTTGAGGAAAGATGTGAGGGCATTGGAGAGAGTACAGAAGAGATTCACAAGAATGGTTCCAGGGATGAGAAATTTCAGTTATGAAGATAGATTGGAGAAGTTAGGTCTGTTTTCCTTGGAGAAGAGATGGCTGAGAGATGATTTGATAGAGGTATTCAAAATCATGAGGGGTATGGACAGAGTAGATAGAGAGAAACTGTTGCCAACCGTGAAAGCATCGAGAACGAGAGGACACAGATTTAAAGTATTTGGTAGGAGAAGCAAAAGTGACATGAGGAAAATATTTTTTCACGCAGCGAGTGGTTAAGTTCAGGAATGTGCTGCCTGAGAAAGTGCTGGAGGCAGATTCAATTGAAGCATTCAAAAGGGAATTAGACAGTTATATGAAAGGAAAGAATGTGCAGGGTTATGGGGAGAAGGCAGGGGAATGGGACTGAGGGAATTGATCTTCCAGAGCGCCAGTGCAGACACAATGGGCCGAATGGCCTCCTTCTGTACTGTAACAATTCCATCATTTTGTGATTTTGTGATTCTAGTTGTTCAGGGTTTTGAAGAATAATTGTGTGATACAGATGTTAGAATACACACTCCCACAATGGAAGTGTAATTTTAAATCATTTTAGAATTCTTGGCCACATATCCATGGGAGAGGAGGTAAATTAACAGAAAAACCACATTTCTGCACAGCTATATTTTTCAGAAAGAAGTTTTTTTTTTATGAAGCTGCCCAAAGAGATAGCAGATGATTAGGAAAACGATAGAAACTGAACTAATGTATCTATGACATGATTGATGTCTCCAGGGTTTGGTATTTTTAAGTGTGATCTGTTCTAGTAAAAATAGGTTGCATTCAACTAAAAGCAGATCCCACAATTGGTCATTGGTATCATAAAGGAAAACTTCTGAGCATTATCATGATGCATGTTAATTTATTTATGCACTGCAGAATTTGAGAAATATGCTATTAATAAAATTTGGGTAAAATTTACATTTTTGAGTCTGTCTTGTGGGGCTTTTAAATATATAAGTTCAGATTTTAAGAGAAATAGGTCTGTAATAACTTTGAACCAACAATCCTTTATAGAGAGTGTTACTCCCATCCTGGTTAATCATACTAGGCCCTCACAGAGAGATGATGTTTTATCGAAAGAAGAAACAGAACACTTGGTTGTGCACTCAGACTTAACCAGATACTACTTTTAATCTATTGGAGTTAAGTACTATGATGAAACACACTGAAGGAGAGAATGTTTTAAGCGATTGTATAATTAAGTTCCCATCCTTTGGTGACCCAAAGAACAGGAAGCTAGTCATGTTTAGCAATGCTTCACATGTTAATCATCCTGATCCCAGTGTAGCTCATTTCTAAATAACTGTGATGGCTGAGTTTGGGAAATGTCCTTCAGCTTGGGAAGCTAAGAAAATAAAAAGGATTGTTCAAAATAATTTGCCTGCTGAAATACCAGATCTTGCAGAGACAGTAGATTTGGGATTCTCTTTGTCAAATATTTGAAGTGTGAATCTGTCAAATGGGCATCCTGAAGATATTATACTGTTATGAATGTGCTTCCATTTTTTTGACTATTTTATTTTTGAGGACTTGTGTTAAAACTGAAAAGATTCCATGGATGTGTTTTTTTTTTTACCAAGTTCACCAAAAGGTCACTTGAGATGTTCTTTGAAATCCACTTATGCTGGAAACCACATGTGTTTTGGGCTCAGTAAACAACACAATCCTTGGTGACCTGCGAAAAAAATGATTACAGAGAAGCCACATGTCAAGGTTTATGGAGGCCAGGAGGCAAACTCTCTGTTTGGGCTTTAGACATTGTTTTCAGCAGTTGGGTGTGAACTGTTTGAAGCCAGTTGCTGCTTTTCCTGCCAAGGTAAAAGAAAGCTCCCAGCTCACGTTCTTCTCTATCTCTTTGAAGAAATCTTGCAAAGATCCAGTGTGGGAGAGCTAAAATCCCAGGTGCTGCATAGCTTGTGAGAAGTTGAAAAAAATCCTGCAATTCAAGTGTCTGCTGGTGGAAAATCCTGATGCAACATTTCTCCTGGAAAGCCTACTAGTATAATTTGCGACATCTCCAGAATGAACTGCTTCTGAAATGATCCCAGTGACCCGTCTCCACCTACCTGGATGCCAGACCAAAAAGGAAGAACTGATATCCTTCCGTATCTTCCGATTAGGCACACTACAGCCTGCCAGACTGAACATTGAGTTCAATAATTTCAGAGCATGGCAGCCCCCCTTTTTAGTTTAGTAACAACCTCTGCAGAGGGACTTGCTGTATTTTTTTTCAGTGTGTTGTGACTGTAATTGGGCAAATTTAGAAAGGGAATTTTCACCTTTCTTTCTGTGTTTTAATGCTTTGTTTCGTTACTGGTTAAGTCTTGTTTCATAATAAACTGATAGGTTTGTTATTCATTAAATAAACCCAGTTGGTGTAATTAATTACCCCACTCCAAACCCAGCTGGAAAACCACATCCAGCAGGATCACCATCAGCATTTGAAACTCACAAAAACAAACAAGCAAGATCGGATATTTGAATCTCAGGTCACCAATGGATAATTCCGAATGATCTGAGAGACTATCAGCCCTAGCCATTACAAACTTCTTTTTTGATGCAGAAGAGCAGCTGGTCACAATCTGGTATTTCAGAAGGAAGTTGATAAAGGACAGACAACATACTGTCACAATAATTTTGTTTGTTTTAAAACTTACGATTCAATTTTTTAAATTTAAAACTGAAAAAAGATTTAAGTGGACAATGATACAACTGCAAATAATTGAACTTTATGGATGTTTTGAAAGTATATTCAACAAAAGCTGAATTGGTAAACAAGAACTGGAATGCAGGTAATTTCAAGGAAACCAGCAGGAGGTTGACCTCAGAGCTACACTCTGTTATGACAGGAGAGAATTTATAATTGAGAATGTGACTTGTTTCAGGAAGATTTTGGTTTCAGTTTTTGAATTTTGAAAAACCTGTGAGTTTGAACAAAAATAAGGCATTTGAAATTTGATTTTGACCTGTTGGAATATCAGAAGAGGACCAAAAAAATGATTCCCTCTCTGGAAAGGAATTCTGCATCTCTTGAGAAGAAACCCTGTATTTCAAATGCAGCAGATTCCTATTGCTTCCTGTCTCTGAAGAATCCTGACATCAAGCTGTACTGTTGTCTCCTGGGTTTAAGAAATCCTGAATATTGGAAGTAACCTTTTACTGCTATACTGCTGTTGTAAGACCTTGTTGTTGCACACCTGACGAAAGATATTATGTGAAGCCTTCTACTATTGAAGTTCTTTGAAGGCCTATCATCACAGACTGTTCATCAACCTCGACTGGAAAGACTTCGAGTGGCATCAAACTAATTGACTTTGGGACACCTCACCAGACCGAACAACAACCTTCCAGATCATGTCAGACCTTTTTTTTATTATTCCTTTTATTTCTATGAAACAGCTGTAAACCAAAATCCTTTCCACCGCTCCCCCCACCCCCTGGTTAACCGTTCTTTGGGTGTATGTGTATGGTCATGAGGGCTGGGGAAAATAAAGAGCTTTAACATCTGTAATATGGCACAGTGGCATGGCACAGTGGTGCAGTGGTTAGCACCGCAGCCTCACAGCTCCAGCGACCCGGGTTCAATTCTGGGTACTGCCTGTGTGGAGTTTGCAAGTTCTCGCTGTGTCTGCGTGGGTTTTCTCCGGGTGCTCCGGTTTCCTCTCACAAGCCAAAAGACTTGCAGGTTGGTAGGTAAATTGGCCATTATAAATTGCCCCTAGTATAGGTAGGTGGTAGGGAAATATAGGGACAGGTGGGGATGTGGTAGGAATATGGAATTAGTGTCGGATTAGTATAATATGGGTGGTTGATGTTCGACACAGACTCGGTGGGCCGAAGGGCTTGCTTCAGTGCTGCATCTCTAAAACTAAACTAATATCTCAATTCATATATCGATTTACTTCATTTTTGGTGAAGACTCAGTTTTATAGTCGAGTTAATCTTTGTTGTTGAATAAATAAACCTAGCTGGTGTGCTTTATCCTGGGGACAAATAGAGTATCTAATTAGCTGTTTTGGTTCGTGGGTAAAAAATACTGATATTGCGACCCGTGGAGATGTGGGTTAGAATTAACAGTGCTCTCCTACCACCTCGGTCGTAAAACATCATTGTAATAAAAGGTTAACCACTGATTTTTGAATATGTGTGTGTGAATGGGGAAGTTAGGTTAAAATAGGAAGTTATAAGGTCTTTAGCCATAGGTGAAGAGTATGGCGGTAGACTCCAGAATGAAAGCAATGGTTTGGTTGAGTGGGTGGAAAAGTCAATCCGGAGAAGTGTGAGGTAATGCACTTGGTAGGGCAAATATTGCAAGGCAATACACAATAAACTCGAGGATATTGAGAGGGGTAGAAGAAGTGAGAGACCTTGGAGGGCATGTCCACAGGTCCCGAAAGGTGGTAGGACAGGTAAATAAAGTGGTGAGGAAGACATATGGAATGCTTTCCTTTATTGGCCAAAATAGAAAATACAAAAGCAGGGATGTGATGCTGGAACTGTATAAAACGCTGGTTAGGCCACAGCTGGAACATTGAATACAGTTCTGGTTGCCACATTACAGGAAGGACCTAGTCGCTGTGGAGAGAGTGCAGATGAGATTTACAAGAATGTTGCCAGGGCTAAGAAAGTTGCAGCTATGAGGAAAGATTGAATCGGCAAGGGTTTTTTTTTGCTTGGAACAGAGGAAGCTGAGTGGTGACTTAATTGAAATGTACAAAATTATGAGAGGGCCGAGATAGAGTAGACAGGAAGGACCTGTTTCCCCTCGCAGAGGGGTCAATTACCAGGGGGCACAGATTTATGGTGATTGGGAGAAGGATTAGAGGGGACATGAGGAAAAACTTTTTCTCCCAGAGGGTGTCCGGAATTCACTGCGAGGAATGGTGGTGGAGGCAGAAACCCTCAGTTCATTTAAAAGGTACCTGGACATGTAGCTGAAGTACTGTAACCTGCAAGGCATGGACCAGGTGCTGGAAGGTGGAATTAGATTGGATAGTGAGTTTTTTGTCTGACACAGAGATGACAGGCTGAATGGCTTCCTTCAGTGCTGTATTTTTCTATGGTTCTATAGGTTTATCTTTGTAATGTTTAAGATGTCGTTTGAATAAATAGTTAATTTGTTGTTGTCCAAAGATACCTGGTTTGGTCTGTTTTATTCTGGGGGTTTACCAGTGTATTTAATTTGGCTGTTTTCCGGTTGGGTGGCTGCGACCAGTGGAGTGATGGGACTGAATTGACTGTGCATTGCACCCACCTCGGTTGTAACAATATGGTAAACAAGATATAGAGGCTCTGGAGAGAGTGCAGAGAAGAGTTACAAAGATGATACCAGAAATGCATGGGTTTACATATCAGGGAAGGATGAACAGGCTGGGTCTCTTTTCTCTTGGAAAAATGACACTAAGGGGTCACTGAATAGAGGTCTTTATAATGTGAAATGATTTGCTGGAGTGTATACAAAGAGTATGTTTACACTTGTGGTGAAGTTCTAGAGGCCATCAATGTCAGATTATCACCAAGCAATCTAATTGGGAAGTGAGAAGAAATTTCCATCCACAAAGAGTGGTGAGAATGTGGAACTCACTACCACAGGGAGTGGTTAAATAGTATAGTATCGATATACTAAGGGAAATCTAGAGAAGCAGATGAGGGTGAAGGGAATACGGGTTACAATGATAGATGTGACTATGAGTGAGGCAGGTCAGGTGATCCAGAAGGTAGCAATGGAGGAGCCTCAGCCCTTGTACTTGTCCAACAGGTTCAATATTGTTCCAGTTTGTGTGGACGAGAGCAGGGACTGCAGGGAGGATGAGCAAACTGACCAAAGCAACATAGTGCAGGGGGCCATTCAAGTGGGGGGAGTACAAATGAATGTAGTTGTAATAGGGGAAAGTATAGTTAGGGGGATAGGTACTGTTCTCTGTACCTGAGGGCTGTGTTGTCTGTTGGTGCCAGGGTTAAGGACATCTCCTCAGGACTGGAGAGAAACTTGGAGTGAGAGTAGAAAGATCCAGTTGTCGTGATCCACATGGACACCATCGACATAGGTAGAAAGATGTTCTGCAGAGGGAGTGTGAGCACTTAGGGGCTAAATTAGCAAAAAGAAATAACAAAGGTAATGATCTGTGGAATACTAACTGAGTCATGAGCAAATGGACAATGGGTAAATAAGATTAGAGAGTTGAATGTTTGGATCAAAGATTGGTGTGGGAGAAATGGGTTTCTATTCATGTTGTCAGCATTGGGGAAAGAGGCAGCTATACCACTGGGATGGCCTTTTCCTGAATCATGTCGGGACAGTGTCCTGGCTAATCATATTACTACAGCTGTAGCGAGGGCTTGAAACTATATAGACCCTGCCGACTGTATACCACTGTGCTGACACCTCTGCTGGGTCTGTCCTGCTAGTGAACTTGCTGGTGGTGGTGTTCCCCTGCATCTGTTGCCCTTGTCAGTCTAGGTGGTAGAGGTCGTGGGTTTGGAAGGTGCTGTTGAAGGTGCTTTGGTGAGTTGCTGCAGTGCAACTTGTAGTGGGTACACACTGCTGCCACTGTGCATCGGTGGAGGGAGTGAATGTTTGTGGACAGGGTGCCAGTCAAGCGGGCTGCTTTGTGTTGGATAGTGTTGAGCTTCTTGAGTTTTGTTGGAGCTGCACCCATCCAGGCAAGTGGAGAGTATGCCATCACACTCCTGATGTTAATAGTGGAGGATTTAGCGATATTAATGCCATTGAATGCCAAGGGGAGATGGTTAGAATCTCCCTTATTAGAGATGGTCATTGTCTGGCACATATGTGGCATGAATGTTAACTTTTAACTTATCAGCCCAAGCCTGATATTGTCCAGGTCTTGCTGCATTTCTACATGGGCTGCTTCAGCATCTGAGGAGTTGTGAGTGGTGCTGAACATTGTGCAATCATCAGCAAACATCCCCACTTCTGACCTTATGATTGGAGGAAGGTCATTGATGAAGCAGCTGAAGATGTTTGGACCTAGAACACTACCCTGAGGAACTCCTGCAGTGATGTCCTGGAACTGAGATGATTGACCTCCAACAACCACAAGCATCTTCCTTTGCGCTAGGTATAATTCTAGCCAGCAGAGGGTTTTGCCCCTGATTCCCATTGACCTCCTTGATGCCATACTTGGTCAAATGCTGCCATGATGTCCAGGGCAGTTACTCTCACCTCACCTCTTGTGTTCAGCTCTTTTGTCCATTTTTGAACCAAGGCTGTAATGAGGTCAGGTGCTGAGTGGCCCTGACGGAACCCAAACGGAGCGTCACTGAGCAGGTTGTTGATAAGCAAGCACCACTTGATGGCACTGTTGATGACACCTTCCATCACTTTACTGATGATTGACAGTTGATTTATGGGGCGGTAATTGGTCGGGTTGGACTTGTCCTGCTATTTTTTACCAGTCATACCTGGGCAATTTCAACATTGCCATGTAGATGCCAGTGCTGTAGCTGTACTGGAAAAAGGGGTGGTGGTGGCATAGTGTTATTGTCACTGGACTAGTAACCCACAGCAGAAGGTGGAATTTGAATTTAATTAATAAATCTGGAATTAAAATCTTATCTAATGATGGCCATTAAACCATTGTCGATTGTTGTAAAAACCTGTCTGCTTCACTAATGTCCTTTAGGGAAGGAAATCTGCTGTCCTTACCTGGTCTGGACGACATGTGACTCCAGACCCACAGCAATGTGGTTGACTCTTAAATGTTCTCTGAAATGACCGAGCAAGTCACTCTGTTCTATCAAACTGCTACAAAGTCAATAGGGAATGAAACCAGACGGACCACCCGGCATTGAGCTAAGCATCAGAAATGACAACGGCAAACCCAGCCCCGTCGATCCTGCAAAGTCCTCCTTAGTAACATCTGGGGGCTTGTGCCAAAGTTGGGAGAGCTGTCCCACAGACTAGTCAAGCAACAGCCTGACATAGTCATACTCACGGAATCATACCTTACAGACAATCTCCTAGACACCACCATCACCATCCCCGGGTATGTCCTGTCCCACTGGCAGGACAGACACAGCAGAGGTGGCAACACCGTTGGGAGGGAGTTGCCCTGGGAGTCCTCAACATCAATTCCAGACTCCATGAAGTTTCATGGAATCAGGACAAAGAAACCTGCTGCTGATTACCATCTTTTTTAAATTCTACAATTACCACCTGCCACCCTCCCTCAGCTGATGAATTAGTACATGTTGAACACCAGTGAGGGTGGCAAGGGCACAGAATGTACGCTGGGTGGGGGTCTTCAATGTCTATTACCAAGAGTGGCTCAGTGGCACCACTACTGACCGAGCTGGTCAAGTCCTAAAGGACATAACTGCGAGTCTGGGTCTGCGGCAGGTGGCAAGCGAACCAACAAAAGGGAAAAATATACTTGAACTCGTCCTCACCAACCTGCCTGCTGCAGATGCATTAGTCCATGATAGTATTGGTAGGAGTAACCATCGCACAGTCCTTGTGGAGACAAAGGCCTGTCTGCACACTGAGGATACCCTCCATCGTGTCGTGTGGCACCACCACCATGCGAAATGGGATAGATTTTGAACAGATCTATCAATGGAAAACTGGACATCCAGGAGGTGCTGTGGGCCATCAGCAGCAGCAGAAAAGCATTTAACCACAATCTGTAACCTCATGGCCAGGCATATCCCCCACGTTAACATTACCATCAAGCTGGGGGACCAACCCTGGTTAAATGAAAAGTGCAGGAGCAGCACCAGGCATGCTTCAAAATGAGGTGTCAAACCTGGTGAAGCTACAACACAGGACTATCTGCAGGCCAAACAGCATAAGCAGCATGTGATAGAAAAAGGTAAGCACAGAGGGTGGTGAGTGCCTGGAACTTGCTGCCAGGGGAGGTGGTGGAAGCAGATACGATAGCGACATCTAAGAGACATCTTGACAAATATATGAATAGGGAGGGAATAGAGGGATATGGGCCCCGGAAGTGCAGAAGGTGTTAGTTTCAGCAGGCATCAAGATTGGCGCAGGCTTGGAAGGCCGAGTGGCCTGTTCCTGTGCTGTACTGTTCTTTGTTCTTTGTTCTTTCTTCAATCCCATAGGAAATGGATCAGATCTAAGCTCTGCAGTTCTGCCACATCCAGCCGTGAATAGCGGTTGACAATCAAACATCTAACTGGAGGAGGTGGCTCCACGAATATCCCCATCCTCAATGATGGGGGAGCCCAGCATATCAGTGCAAAAGACAAGGCTGAAGCATTTCCAACAATCTTCAGCCAGAAGTGCCGAGTTGATGATCCATCTCAGCCTCTTCCTGAAGTTCTCAGCATCACAGATGCCGGTCTTCAGCCATTTTGATTCATTTCACATGATGTCGGGAAACGAGTGAAGGCACTGGATACTGAAAAGTCCAATGTGCCTGACAACATTCCAGCGATCCTACTGAAGACCTGTGCTGCAGAATTTGTCTCAGCCTGAGACAAGAATAGTTATCGACTTTAATGGGACATAGACATCCGGGTGAATTGCGCAGACATCTGGTCAGTTAAATTTAATGTAGACGATAGTGAAATGATTTGCTTTGGTTGGAAGACTGAAGTGAGGCAATATAAACTAAAAAATATAATTGATGAAGGAAGGGCAGTGGATGTTGTCTACATGGACTTCAGTAAAGCCTTTGACAAGGTCCCTCATGGCAGACTGGTACAAAAGGTGAAGTCACACGGGATCAGAGGTGAGCTGGCAAGATGGATACAGAACTGGCTCTGTCATAGAAGACAGAGGGTAGCAGTAGAAGGGTGCTTTTCTGAAAGGAGGGCTGTGACTAGTGATGTTCCACAGGGATCAGTGCTGGGACCTTTGCAGTTTGTAGCATATATAAATGATTTGGAGGAAAATGCAGCTGGTCTGATTCGTAAGTTTGCGGACGACACAAAGGTTAGTGGAGTTGCGGATAATGATGAGGATTGTCAGAGGATAGAGTAGGATATAGATTGGTTGGAGACTTGGGCGGAGAAATGGCAGATGGAGTTTAATCCGGACAAATGTGAGGTAATGCATTTAGGAAGGTTTAATGCAGGTGGGAAGTATGCAGTAAATGGCAAAACCCTTAGGAGTATTGACAGGCAGAGAGATCTGGGCGTACAGGTCCACAGGTCACTGAAAGCGGCACCGCAGGTGGATAAGGTAGTCAAGAAGGCATACGGCATGCTTGCCTTCATCGGTCGGGGCATAGAGTATAAAAATTGGCAAGTCATGCTGCAGCTGTACAGAACTTTAGTTAGGCCACACTTAGAATATTGCATGCAATTCTGGTCGCCACACTAACAGAAGGACGCGGAGGCTTTGGAGAGGGTACAGAAGAGGTTTACCAGGATGTTGCCTGGTCTGGAGGGCATTAGCTATGAGGAGAGGTTGGAAAAACTCGGATTGTTTTCACTGGAACGTTGGAGGTGGAGGGGTGACATGATAGAGGTTTACAAAGTTATGAGTGGCATGGACAGAATGGATAGTCAGAAGCTTTTTCCCAGGGTGTAAGAGTCAGTTACCAGGGGACATAGGTTTAAAGTGCGAGGGGCAAAGTTTAGAGGGGATGTGCGAGGCAAGTTCTTTACACAGAGGGTGGTGAATGCCTGGAATCTGCTGCCAGGGGAGGTGGTGGAAGCAGGCACCATAGAGACATTTAAGAGGCATCTTGACAAATACATGAATAAGATGGGAATAGAGGGATACGGACCCAGGAAGTGCAGAATGTTTTAGTTTAGGCAGGCATCAAGATCGACGCAGGCTTGGAGGGCTGAATGGCCTGTTCCTGTGCTGTACTGTTCTTTGTTCTTTGTTTGTTGTAATACGATTCTAACAATGGTGTGGGATCAGAGGGATCTGGGAATATATGTGCACAAATCATTGAAGGTGGCAGGGCAGGTTGAGGGAGTGGTCAAAAAGGCATTTGGGATTCTACGATTTATAAATGGCAGCATACTGTACAAAAGCAAGGAAGTTATTGTGAACATTTACAAT
The DNA here is from genome assembly GCF_036365525.1 of Heterodontus francisci. Classification (NCBI taxonomy): domain Eukaryota; kingdom Metazoa; phylum Chordata; class Chondrichthyes; order Heterodontiformes; family Heterodontidae; genus Heterodontus; species Heterodontus francisci. Next base: position 71,524,587 of record NC_090399.1, read on the forward strand.
GTGCTGGTTCAGCCTCAACTGGAATATTCTCACCATTTCTTAGCACTACACTTGAGGAAGGATGTGAAGGATTTAGAGAGGGTGCAGAAGAGATTTACGAGAATGGTTCCAGGGATGAGGGACTTCATTTGCGTGGATAGATTGAAGAAGCCGCAGTGTTGTCTTTGAAGAAGAGAAGGCTGACAGGAGATTTGACAGGAGTGTTCATAATTTTTCTGGGCAGGGTAGTTAAGGAGAAATGGTGTCCATTGGCAGAAAGGTTGATAACCAGAGGACACCAATGTAAGGTGAATGGCAAAAGAATCAAAGGTGACATGAGGAAAACTTTTTTTTGCTGTGGGTGGTTAGGATCTGGAATACACTGCCTGAGAATGTGGTGGAGGGAGATTCAATCGTGGCTTTCAAAAGGGAATTAGATAATTATCTGAATATAAATATATGCAGGGCTAAGTGTAAATGGTGGGGCAGTGGGATTGGCTGTGTTGCTCTTGTAGAGTCCAGCATGGACACTGGAGGCTGAATGGCCTCCTTCTGTGCTGTAACTATTCCATGATTCTATGGTTCGATGACTCTTGTGCCGAATTCCCTTCACAAGTGAAAACACGTTCTCTATGTCTACCTGAACAAACTCCCTCATAATTTAAAGCCTTCTATCTGCTCACATCTCAAACTTCACTTTTGCAGAGGAGAGTCCCAGCCTGTCCAATATTTCATTAAAGTTTTACCATCTTATTTCTGATACTATTCTTGCGATTCTTTTCACACTTCCTCCAGTGTTTTTATAAACTTTTTGTACAACGAAGACCACAACTCTGCATGGTTTTCCAAGTACAGTCTAACCAAGACAATTCTGAATTTTAGTAAAAACTCTCATCAAGTTTAACACCTGTATTAAAACTTCCCAGCAATCCGAGCCTATCTACAGAGTAGAAATCCCTCATTTATTCTTTTGTTTTTAATTCATTCATAGGACGTGGGCGTCGCTGGCCAGGCCAGCATTTATTGCCTATCCCTAAGGTGGTGGTGAGCTGCCTTCTTGAACCGCTACAGTCCATGTGGGATAGGTACATCCACCGTGCTGTTGGTCAGGCAGTTCCAGGATTTTGACCCAGCGACAGTGAAGGAACGATTATATAGTTCCAAGTCAGGATGATGTGTGACTTGCGGGGGGGGGGAAGCTTGTAGGTGGTGGTGTTCCCATGCATCTGCTGCTCTTGTCCTTCTAGTTGGTATGGGTCACAGGTTTGGAAGGTGCGGTCTAAGGAGCCTTGGTGCAGTGCATCTTGTAGATGGTACACACTGCTGCCAGTGTGCTTTGGTGGTGAGGGGAGTGAATGTTCAAGGTGGTCTATGGGGTGCCAATCAAGCGGGCTGCTTCAGTATCTGGATGGTTTCGAGCTTCTTGAGTGTTGTTGGAGCTGCACCCATCCAGACAAGTGGACAGTATTCCATCACACTCCTGACTTGTGCCTTGGAGATGGTGGACAGTCTTTGGCGAGTCAGGAGGTGAGTTACTCGCCGCAAGATTCCGAGCATCTGACCTGCTCTTGTAGCCATGGTATTTATATGACTACTCCAGTTCAGTTTCTGGTCAATGGTAGCCCCTAGGATCTTGATAGTGGGGGATTCAGTGATGGTAATGCCATTGAATGTCAAGGGGTGGCGGTTAGATTCTCTCTTGTTGGAGATGGTCATTGCCTGGCACTTGTGTGGCGTTAATGTTACTTGCCACTTATTAGTCCAAGCCTGGACATTGTCCAGGTCTTGCTGCATTTCTACATGGACTGCTTCAGTATCTGAGGAGTTCCGAATGGTGCTGAACATTCTGCAATCAACAGTGAACTTCCCCACCTCTGACTTACGATTGAAGGAAGGTCATTGACAAAGTACCTGAACTGCTTGGGCATAGGACACTGCCCTGAGTTACTCCTGAATGATGTCCTCGGATTGAGACGATTAATCTCTGACAACCACAACCATCTTCCTTTGTGCTCAGTTTCACTCCAACCAGTGGAGTGTTTTCCCCCTGATTCCCATTGACTCCTGTTTTCTAGAACTCCTTGATTCCATACTCGGTCAAATGCTGTCTTTATGTCAAGGTCAGGCACTCTCACGTAATTCATTGAGTTCAGCTCTTTTGTCCATGTTTGGATCAAGGCAATAATGAGGTCAGGAGCTGAGTAGCTCTCCGGACCCCAAACTGAGCATCACTGAGCAGGCTATTGTTAAGCAAGTGACACTTGATAGAACTGTCAATAACACCTTCCATCACTTTGCTGATGATCAAGAGTAAACTGATAGGGCGGTAATTGACCAGGTTGGATTTGTCCTGCTTTTTGTGTACAGATGCATTTTGGGAAGTAGTGATGCATTTTGGGAAGTTAAACCAGGGCAGGACATATACAGTGAATGGCAGGGCCCTGGGGAGTGTTTTGAGCAGAGAGACCTTGGGGTGTAAGTATGTAGTTCGCTGAAAGTGGCAAGACAGGTAGACAGGGTGGTGAAGAAGGCATATAGCATGCTTGCCTTCATCGGCTGAGGCATTGAGTACAAGAGTTGGGACGTCATGTTACAGTTGTACATAACGTTGGTTAGGCTGCATTTGGAGTGCTGTGTGCAGTTCTGGTCACCGCACTACAGGAAAGGTGTGATTAAGCTAGAGAGGGTGCAGAAAAGATTCACAAGGATGTTGCCTGGTTTGGAGGGCTTGAGTTATAAAGAGAGATTGGATAGGCTAGGTCTGTTTTCCCTGGAGCGAAGGAGGCTGAGAGGGGACATGATAGAGGTATATAAAATTATGAGAAGCACAGATAGAGTAGATAGCCAGAGTCTGTTTCCCATGGTAGGGGTGACTAAAACTAGAGGGTATAGATTTAAGGTGAGAGGGAGAAGGTTTAAAGGGGATCAAAGGGGTAAATTTTTCACAGAAAGAATAGTGGGTATCTGGAATGAGCTGCCTGAGGAGGTGGTGGAGGCAGGAACAGCAGCAACATTTAAGAGGCATCTGGACAGGTACATGAATAAGCAAGGCATAGAGGAATATGGAATTAATGCAGGCAGATGGGATTAGTATAGATAGGCATTATGGTCGGCATGGCCGCAGTGGGCCGAAGGGCCTGTTTCTATGCTGTACGACTCTATGAGAACATAAGTGGACAATTTTCCACATTGACAGGTAGATTCCAATGTTGTAACTTGCTGGAACATCTTGGCTAGGGGCACAGCAGGCTCTGGAGCACAAGTCTTCAGGACAGTTGCCGGAATGTTGTCAGAGTCCAAAGCCTTTGCAGTATCCAGCGCCTTCACGTTGAGTGAATCGGATTGGCTGAAGACTGGCATTTGTGAAGAGGAGGAGTCCGAGATTGGCAATCCACTTGGCACTTCTGCCTGAAGATGGATGCAAATGCTTCAGCCTTGTTTTTTACACTGAAGTGCTGGGCTCCCCCATATGCATTGCTGTTAAATCTAATCATTGGTGTAACTCAGTGGTACAGTGACTGTATGAGATCTTGGTTTACAGCCCTGAAACCATTCGAATCAATGAATTTTAAAGCACAGAATGAGTCTATTCAGCCCATTGTGACTATACTGGGACATCAAAAGATTAGTGTAATTAATCCCACTTTCCTGTTATCCCCCTTTGTCCTGGAAATGTTTAATTTTAAAATATAGACCGAATTCCCTGCTGAAAGCTGCGATTGAATTGGCTTTCCCAGTCCGTGAGGGCGTGTATTCCAGGCTGTAACAATGCACAACAGAGATACGTTTAACTACTATAAATCATAGTTAGGCCTCAGCTGGATCATTGTGTCCAATTCTGGGCACCACACGTCGGGATGGATATGAAGGTCTGAGAGAAGGTGCAGAGAAGATTTATCAGAATTATACCAGAGATGACAGACTTCTATTCTGCAGATTGAGTCGCATTGCTGGAATTGGTCTGATAAGATCAGTGAAGCAAAAGGGGAGATTTTATAGAGGTGCTAAATTGATGAACGTTTTTAATAGAGTTAGCATGGTCTTGATTAGACCACTCACAGAAAACTGTGCACAGTCTGGACTTTATAGTACAATGAAGTATAATAAAATATTTAGAATAATGATACCAGAACTAAGATGCCAGAACTGTCATGAAAGCTTGGACAGGCTGGGAGTCTTTACTCGACAAAACGGAAGTCTGAGAGGTGAGCAGATAGAGGGCTTTAAAATTATGAAGAGGTTTGATAAAGTAAACATAGAGAAAGTGTTTTACTTGTGGGGAATTTGACATTCGAACTATAGAATCATAAACTGGTTCAGGCACAGAAGGAGGTCATTCAGCCCATCGTGTTCATACTGGCTCTCTGCAAGAACAACATAGCTATTCTGACTCCCCACCTTTTCTCCAAAACACTACATTTATTTCCATTCAGATAATTATCTAATTCTCTTTTGAAATCTATGATTGAATCTGCCTCCACCTCACTCTCAGGTAGTTCATTCCAGATCCTAATCACTCGATGCATAAGAAACAATCTTCCTCATGTCACCTTTGATTCTTTTCCCAATCAGGTTAAATCCGTGTCCTCTGGTCTCAATATTTCTGTCAATGGGAACAGTTTCCCCTTTAACTACTCTTTCCAGACCCCTCATGTTTTTCAAGACCTTTTATCAAATCTCCTCTCAACCATTTCTTCTCTCAGGAGAACAGCCACAGCTACTCCAAACTATCCATGGAATGGAAATCCCTCATCCCTAGAACCATTCTCATAAATCTTTTCTGCAACCTCTCTAATGCCTTCACATTCTTCCTGATTGAGATTGAACAAGTCTTTTATAAATGTTCACCATGACTTCCTTGTTTTTATACCCTGTACCTCTACTTATAAACCCAGGATCCGGTCTGCCTTGTTAACCACCTGCTCAACCTGCCCTGACACCTTCAATGATTTATGCACATATACTCCCAGGTCCCTCTGCTCCTGCTCTCCTTTTAGAATGGTATCCTTTATTTTATATTGCCTCTCCTCATGAACATGCTTCCCAGTTTTGTGCCATCCGCGATCTTTGAAATTGTACTGTATACACCACAGTCTAGTTCTTTAATCTTGATCAAGAAAAGCAGTGGTTCTAATACCGCCCACTGAGGTGTACCTCTATGTACCATCCTCCTGTCTGAAAAACAGATGTTCACCACTACACTTTGCTTTCTGTCACTCAGCCAGTTTTGTATCTATGCAGCTACTGTCCCTTTTATTCCATGGGCTCTAACTTTGTTGGAGGTCAATCATCTCAGTCCCAGGACATCACTGCAGGTGTTGGCCAGGGTAGTGTCCTTGGACCAGCAATCTTCAGCTACCTCATCAATGACCTTGCCTGTATCATAAGGTCAGAAGTGGAAAAGCTCGCTGATAAATGCACAATGTTCAGCAACATTCGCAACTCCACAGATACTGAAGCAACCTGTGTCCATATGCAACAAGTCCTGGACAAAAATTCAGGCTTGGGCTCACAAGTGGCAAGTAGCATTCACACCACACAAGTGCCAGTCAATAATTATCTCCAACATGAGAGAATCTAACTATCTCTTTTCGATGTTCAATGATGGCTGAATTCCCCACGATCAACATCCTGGGGGTTATTATTGACCGAAAACTGAACTTTACCAGATACATGCATACCGTGGCTACAAGAACAGGTCAGAGGCTTGGAATGTTGCAGTGACGAACTCACCTCCTGACTCCTCAAAGCCTGCCCACCATCTCAAAGGCACAAGTCAGGAGAGTGTTGGAATGCTGTTCACTTGCCTGGATGGGTGAAGCTCCACCAACACTCAAGAAGTTAAATACCATCCAGGACAAAGCAACTGGCTTGATTGGCACCCCATCCACGAGCATTCACTCCCTCCACCACCGACATACAGTGGCAGCAGTGTGTACCATCTGCAAGATGCACTGCAGCCACACAGTCCTGAACAGAATCGATTGTGCCACTTTGAAGGATTTTGACAAACAGTTATATTGTCAGATGAAGTTACCAGCTCAAAATAACACCCCATTATATTTGACCAGTAGGAAGTTTGGGAGGGGTAACAACCGACACTGAACCCTACTGCCCCGCCTTGTCAAAATATTAAGTAGTTATTTCTAACAGCATTTGAGAATACATAGGAGAAGTGAACATCTCAGGTGGAATACAGAGAGAGATACAGAGATGCCTGGGGTAAAACATGGACACAACACGCTGGTTCAGTGGGGGAAGTTGGAAATTGTCCTGTATACATGACAATGCTCTTCATATTCCACACAGAAACCGGCTCTAAACCTTCACTGCTGATTACTGTCTAGATTGGAAATACAGAAGTATATTTACACATGTACAGATGGAATCATGGTAATTCATTTGCTATTTCCCCTCATTTTCTCTAGGGCTCCAGTCCTGTACCTAACTGCTCAAATGTTGGTGTTCTAATCAGAATCAGTTGTTTAATCTTCTTAACAAAAGTGTAATCCTCAATTACACTCCCTCCAGCAGAAATTTCTGCCCCTTTCAGGAAAAAGTGATTGAAAATCTTTCCAGGAGTTGGAATGAGCAAGTCAAAAGACAACATGAAAGAGAAGAAATGAACCCCACCCACCACAACACCATCCCCCACCCCCCCGCATCACCAGCCCACCACCCCCTCCCCTTCACCATCCCATCCCCCACCCCTCGTCCCCCAGCCCCCACCACCCATCATCCTCCTCCATGGCCATATGTAACCCACAGAGTCTTCACTCGGCTTTGATAGCATATTGCCTGGATTGGGTTTGTCAGAGAAGACAACGTGTAAATAAAGCATAAAAAGGAAAGAATATAGCATTTTTAAATGCATACAAATGTTTTGCTATTTTGTTAAATTGTTTCATTTCTATGGGCAAGCTTTCCTCAAAAGGAAGTTTGACGATAATCATCATACGATGGGGACAGCAGCTCTGTTACATAGACTGGGTAATATTTGGCCGGTGAAATGATCAATGAGTCCCTTGTTTTCCAATGCTATCTCCCTCCAACGCTGGACTTTCCCTCTCCATTTCCGCTCTTTCTCCAGGAAATGGATGGGGTTGTGAAGGTCCATGTCTAAGTGGAGAGTAGATTTGCACTAAAAACAGAAAATGTTGGAAATACTCACCAGATTTGGCAGCATCTGTGTGGAGAGAAAGAGAGTTAACGTTTCAGGTCAGTGACCTTTCATCAGAACTGATGATTTACACTGCTTGGCTCATTGTTTATAGGAGTATAGGTTTATAGGTCCACTGGTCACTGAAAGTGGCAACGCAGGTGGTTAAGGTAGTCAAGAAGGCATACGGCATGCTTGCCTTGATCGGTCGGGGCACAGAGTATAAAAATTGACAAGTCATGTTGCAGCTGTACAGAACCTTAGTTAGGCCACACTTAGAATATTGCGTGCAATTCTGGTCGCCACACTAACAGAAGGACGTGGAGGCTTTGGAGAGGGTACAGAAGAGGTTTACCAGGATGTTGCCTGGTCTGGAGGGCATTAGCTATGAGGAGAAGTTGGAAAAACTCAGATTGTTTTCACTGGAACGACGGAGGTGGAGGGGCGACATGATAGAGGTTTACAAAGTTATGAGCGGCATGGACAGAGTGGATAGTCAGAAGCTTTTTCCCAGGGTGGAAGAGTCAGTTACTAGGGGACATAGGTTTAAGGTGCGAGGGGCAAAGTTTAGAGGGGATGTGTGAGGCAAGTTCTTTACACAGAGGGTGATGAGTGCCTGGAACTTGCTGCAGGGGGAGGTGGAGGAAGCAGATACGATAGCGACGTTTAGGAGACATCTTGACAAATACATGAATAGGAAGGGAATAGAGGGATATGGGCCCCGGAAGTGCAGAAGGTTTTAGTTTAGACAGGCATCAAGATTGGCGCAGGCTTGGAGGGCTGAATGGCCTGTTCCTGTGCTGTACTGTTCTTTGTTCTTTGTTCTTTGAGTATCACAAATGCAGCGTCAGTGTGTAACGTTTTAAGTTGGTAATAGTGATCGTTAAACTTAATCACTTTCCACGATTGATTCTGGGTGCATGTTAATCCATGATTATAATTGTTGGATTATCAACAGGAAGGAATTAATTTTGAATTACTTTACTTTCCTCCCAGTATTAAAATCATGATTTCTTCTCAGTCTCTCGTTATGAAGACTTGATTCCTGTGGCCACATTTTCATCACTTTCTGCCAAACCTTTCACACTGTAAAATATTATGTCCATCTTTATACTTGTCATTCAGTGAACTTGCCATACTGTACTTATAACTTCTCCCCATGTTTGACACCATAGCAGCAACCTCTGTGTTTCACAGCACATCCACCGATACTGTAGACGTAGATAAATTCTCTAACAGACTCCACTTTCCTAATAATGACTAAAATATGTCATATTTAATCGGCTTGGCACCATTTACAATGTTAAAAGCACAATATAAATGCAAGTTGTTGTAAGGAGGTGGGCAACTGTCTCTTCCCCACCACACCACTGTGAGGACAACTTGCGGAGTGGGTGAGATTTCGAGCGTGCAGGAAGGGTTTGACTGGGAGAGGGCATCTCACCAGCAGCCAAGCTGTGTCTTGGTGCTTCTTTGAAAGTTCTGGTGATGAGGCATTCTGCCAAATGACTTTGGCGGTCTGCTCGGGAAACCATCCAACAGGATGCAATATCTCCTTATCCCATAGGGCCTTGAGGACATTCCCTGCAGACCACTGTCAAAGGTGTTTTCGACACAAACCTTTCCACGAAGGATAAGTGGTATGACACAGTCCAACTGGATGGAGCATTCCTCAGCAATGTGACCAGGCCCGTCCTTCACAACACCGGGTACAGATAGAACCTCAGCACGTAGTGACACTTGGTGATTGCGTACTGGAGGTCTACACACAGCTTGATGACGCTGCACATGAAGGTGGTCAACAGGATGAGGGTGACGTTGGGTATGTTTTTCACCCTGTATCCAGAGGTTTTAACATCGTGTCCCTCTGGACCCGGTCCATTTTGCATCTCCAGATGAAGTGGAAAATGGCTCGGGTGACCCCAACAGCGCAGGAGTTGGGTCTGGGCCAGACCTGTGCCACATACAGCAACAACGTGAGTGCCTCACACCTGATGACCTGGTTCTTACCCATGATGTAGAGAGATCACTGTTCCCTCATGCTCAGTTTATGGTGTACCCTGGCTACTCGCTCCTTCCAGGCTCTGGCGCATGCTCCGGCCCGACCCAACCATATCCCCAGCACCTTCAGGTAGTCTGACATGACGGCGAAGGGGACGAAGTATCGGTCAGCCCAGTACACAAAGAACATGGCCTCGCTCTTGCCATGGTTAACTTTGGCTCCCGAGGCCAATTCGAACTGGTTGCAGATGATCATCAGTCTGCGAACGAACAGCAGATCCGAGCAGAAGACGGCGACGTCATCCATGTTCAGGGAGGCTTTGAACTGAGTGCCTCCGCTGCCTGGGATTGTCAACCCTTTTATGCTCGCATCCTTCCTAATGGACTCAGCAAAAGGTTCGAAACAGCAAACAAACAAGACGGGGAGAGAGGACAGCCCTGTCTGATGCCAAATTGGATCGGGAAACTTTCCGATTCCCACCCATTGATTGAGACTGCACTACTGATGTTTGCGTAGAGCAGTTTGATCCAATTGCAGATTCCCTCCCCAAACCCAATTTTGGAGAGCACGTCCATCATGTAGGTGTGTGATATCCTGTAAAAAGCCTTCTCCTGGTCCAAGCTGATGAGGCTGGTGTCCACCCGTAGGAGATCGTATCCCTGAGAAGTGTAGGACTATCTGAGATCTTCCTGCCTGGTACAGTACAGGTCTGATCGGGGTGAACCACCTACTCCAGAGCAGAGTTGACCCGATTGGTGATGACTTTGCACAGAAACTTGTAGTCCACATTAAGCAGTGAGATGGGCTGCCAATTTCTGATTTCCGCCCTCTCCCCCTTCCGCCTGTAGATGAGGGTGATGATGCCTTTCCTCATGGATTCTGACATGCTGCTGGCCAGAAGGATACTTCCAGCAGGTCTGGGCTGATCCAGTCCCACGGCGTTTGTCAGCTCGTCCAGAGTTAGCGGCTTGTCCAGTCTTTCCCTCCTGCTGTCATCTAAGACCTCTGTGATAGCTGACAGGAAGGACTGGGAAGCCATGTTGTCCATGGGCTTCACGTCGTACAGCCCAGCTTAAAAACGTTTGCTGATCCTTAGTATGTTGGACTGCAAAGACATTACCGAGCCATCCTCTTCCTTCAGGCTGCTTATCACAGAGCTCTGTCTGTGTACCTTTTGGAAGAAGAAGTGCGAGCCAATCTCATCCTGCTCAACAGAGCAGACTCTGGACCGGAAGATAATCTTGGAGGCCTCCGTGGCAAAAAGTGAGGCCTGCTGGCTCTTCATCTCTTGGAGATCCTCCTTTATCTCGACCCCCATTGACTGCAGGTGGAGCAGATTTTTTATTCCTTTATGGAGTTGGGAAATTTCTCTCTGTCTCTCTCTCTTGCCCTCTGAATACCTTTGGAGATAAAGAACCTCTTGCTGTTCTCCTTGATCGCTTCCCACCAGTGAACTGGAGACACAAAGAGGGATTTCACGCTTCTCCAATCATGGTAATCCCTGTTGAGTTCCTCAGTGTTCTCTGGGGTTAGCAGTGTAGCATTGAGCTTTCATGTTCCCCTGCTAACCTGCTGGTCATCCTGTAAGTGACAGTCGGCCAGTAAGAGGCAATGGTCAGAGAAGAACACCGGCTTGACGTTGGTGGATCCGACCGTGACAGCACGGGACACAAACAGGAAGTCAATCCTGGAACGGGCAGACCTGTCCGATCTTGACCATGTGTATCTATGCTGTGCTCCGTCTGCAGGTTTGCTGAAGATGTTGTGCAGTTTGGCAACTTCAACTGTTTCTATTAGGAATCTGAACGTAGCGTCCAGTTTACTGTCATCACTGCCAGATCGTCCAGCTGCATCAATGATACAGTTGAAATCACCACCTAGCATAACCGGCCTGGACGTCGCCAGCAGCAGTGGGAGCTGCTGGAAAATGGTCAGCCGCTCGCTGCGTTGTACCTGGGCGTACACATTGATCAACCGGAGCGGAGCATTGTTGTACATTACGTCTACTACGAGGAGGTGACCGCCCACCACCTCCTTAACTTCGGAGATGGTGTTGTTACCTCCCCACAGCAGAATCCCCAGGCCGGAGGAACGGGAATCATTTGCCCCTGACCAGATCGATGGTTCGTGGGAGCACCATCGCAACCACTGCCTGTTGGTGCCGACGTGCTGAATTCTACACTCCTGCAGAAACAGTAGGTCGGCTTTGACCTTGGCGAGGTAGGCCAAGGTTCAAACACGTTGCATAGTGGATTTAACGCTACGCAGGTTAATTAAAGCAATCTTTATGCCCATTTTAAAGTTGGGTGTTGCTTCCTACACCAGGAGTCCCTGCTAGTCCCAGTCCTTGGGTATGTTCCTGCATAGCCATAGTGTACACAAGCTGTTTCACATTCATTGGGCTCAGAAACCCTTCCTGGTTACACATGGGTGTTTGTTCCACTGGGGTGGGAGGGTGGGGGCGGGCGGTTAAACTAATTTGGCAGGGGGATGGGTTACAGAGTGGAGGTACAGTTGTGGGTGATGCAGAGCCAAATATAGAAGAGAAACTAAGTCAGTCTACAAGGCAGAACAAATAGAGACCTGTTAAGGCACAAGCGAATAATGGAAGGCTGGATTGCATCTATTTTAATGCAAAAAGTTTTATAAGTAAGGCAGATGAATTGAGGGCATTGATTAATACATGGGAAAATGATATTATTGCTATCACAGAGACATGGTTGAGGGAGGGGCAGGACCGGCAGCTCAATATTCCAGGATATAGAATCTTCAGGCCTGACTGGGGGGGGTGGGGGGAGGGGGGGCTGGTTAGGTTGTGGGGCGGTGGAGCGGAGGTGTAAAAGAGGAGGTGGCATTGCACTATTGATCAAGGAGTCAATTACTGCAGTAAGGAGGGATGATATCTCAGAAGGTTCCTCAAATGAGGACATATGGGTAGAACTTAAAAACAAAAAGGGGGCAATCACTTGGCTGGGTGTGTACTACAGGCCTTCAAACTGTCAGAGAGAGATAGAGGAGCAGATATGTGGGCAAATCTCAGAGAGGTGTAAAATAATAGAGTAATAATAGTAAGGGATTTAAACATTCCTAATATTAACTGGGATAGCCTTAATGCAGAAGGCTTAAAGGGGGCAGAATTCTTAAAGTCCATCGAGGAGAGATTTTTGAGCCAGTACGTAGATAGTCCGACAAGAGAAGGGGCAGTACTGGACCTAATCTCAGGGAATGAAGCCAGACAATAGGTAGAAGTGTTTGTGGGAGAGCATTTCGGGGATAGTGACCATAACTCTGTACAATTTGAGATAGTTATGGAAAAGGACAAAGATGGACTGGAAATAAAGGTACTAAATTGGGGGAAGGCCGATTTCAATATGATAAAACAGGATCTGGCCAAAGTGGACTGGGAGCATCTACCTGTAGGAAAGTCTACATCAGACCATTGGGAGTCATTCAAAGGGGAAATAGTGAGAGTTCAGAGCCAACATGTTCCGTAAAGGTGAAGGGTAGGACCAACAAGTCCAGGGAACCCTGGATGTCAATGGATATAGAGGTTTAGATAAAGGGAAAAAAAAGAGGCTTAAGGAAAATTCAGAGGGCTGAAACAGCAGATTCCCAAGAGGAGTTTAGAAAGTGGAGGGGGTTACTTAAGAAAGTAATTAGGAGAGCAAAGAGGGGGCATGAAAAAACACTGGCAGGCAAGATAAAGGACAATTCCAAGGTGTTTTATAAGTATATTAAGGGCAAGAGGATAACCAGGGAAAGAGTAGGGCCCATTAGGGATCAAAGTGGCAATCTGTGTATGGAGCCTGAGGGCATAGGTGAGGTTTTAAATGATTACTTTTCATCTTTGTTCACTATGGAGAAGGACAATGTAGGTGTAGTGATCAGGGAGAGGGATTGTGATCTAATTGAACAAATTAGTATTGAAAGGGAAGAGGAATTAACGGTATTAGTGGGATGAAAAGTGGAGAAATCCCTAGGCCCAGATGATATGCATCCCAGGCTGTTATGTGAGGCAAGGGAGGAGATTGCAGGGGCTCTGACACAAATTTTCAAATCCACTCTGACCACAGGAGAGGTGACAGAGGACTGGAGGACAGCGAATGTGGTGCCATTATTCAAGAAGGGTCGCAGGGATAAACCAGGTAATTACAGGCCAGTGAGTCTAACATCAGTGGTGGGAAAATATTGCAAACATTTTTGAGGTACATGATTATTCTCCACTTGGCGAGGCAGGGATTAATCAAAGATAGCCAACATGGCTTTGTCAGGGGGAGGTCATTTCTCACAAATTTGATTGACTTTTTCAAGGAGGTGACTAGATGTGTAGATGAGGGTAAAGCAGTTGATGTAGTATATATGGACTTCAGTAAGGCTTTTGATAAGGTCCCGCATGGGAGATTGGTTAAGAAGGTAAGAGCCCATGGGATCCGGGGCAATTGGGCAAATTGGCTCCAAAATTGGCTTAGTGGCAGGAGGCAGAGGGTGATGGTCAAGGGTTGTTTTTTGCGAGTGGAAGCCTGTGACCAGTAGTGTACCACAGGGGTTAGTGCTGGTACCCTTGTTGTTTGTATGTAAATTAATGATTTAGACATGAATGTAGGAGGTATGATCAGTAAGTTCGCAGATGACACGAAAATTAGTGATGTCATAAATAGTGAAGAAGTAAGCTTTAGATTACAGGACGATATAGATGGGCTGGTAAGATGGGCAGAGCAGTAGTAAATGGAATTTAATCCTGAGAAATGTGAGGAGATACAATTTGGGAGCACTAACAAGGCAAGGGAATATACAATGGATGGGAGGACCCTGGGAAGTACAGAAGGTCAGAGGGACCTTGGTGTACTTCTCCATAGATCACTGAAGGCATCAGCACAGCCAGATCAGGTGTTTGGGAAGGCATATGGGATACTTGCCTTTATTAGCCGAGGCATAGAATATAAGAGCAGGGAAGTTATGATGGAGCTGTATAAAATGCTAGTTAGGCCACAGCTGGAGTACTATGTACAGTTCTGGGTACCACACTATAGGAAGGATGTGATTGCACTGGAGAGGGTGCACAAGAGATACACTGGGATGTTGCCTGGGCTGGAGCATTTCAACTATGAAGGGAGTCTGGAAAGGCTCTGGTTGTTTTCCTTAGAGCAGAGAACAAAGAACAAATAACAAAGAACAGTACAACACAGGAACAGGCCATTCGGCCCTCCAAGCCTGCGCCGATCTTGATGTCTGTCTAAACTAAAACCTTCCAGGGCCCGTATCCCTCTATTCCCACCCTATTCATGTATTTGTCAAGATGCCTCTTAAACATCGCTATCGCACCTGCTTCCACCACCTCCCCCACCGCAACAAGTTCCAGGCACTCACAACCCTCTGTGTAAAGAACCTGCCTCTCACATCCCCTCCATACTTTGCCCTTCGCACCTTAAACCTATGTCCCCTAGTAACTGACTCTTCCACCCTGGGAAAAAGCTTCTGAATATCCACTCTGTCCATGCCGCTCATAACTTTGTAAACCTCTACCTCCACCTCCGTCGTTCCAGTGAAAACAATCCGAGTTTATCCAACCTCTCCTCATAGCTAATGCCCTCCAGACCAGGCAACATCCTAGTAAACCTCTTCTGTAACCTCACCAAAGCCTCTACGTCCTTCTGTTAGTGTGGCGACTCGAATTGCACGCAATATTCCAAGAGTGACGTAACTAGGGTTCTGTACAGCTGCAACATGACTTGCCAATTTTTATACTCTATGCGCCGACTGATGAAGGCAAGAATGCCGTATGCCTTCTTGACTACCTTATCCAGCTGCATTGCCACTTTAAATGATCTGTGGACCTGTACGTCCAGATCTCTCTGCCTGTCAATACTCCTAAGGGTTCTGCCATTTACTGCATACTTCCCACCTGCATTAGACCTTCCAAAATGCATTACCTCACATTTGTCTGGATTAAACTCCATCTGCCATTTCTCCACCCACGTCTCAACCTTCTGTATCCTGAAGGCTGAGGGGGGACCTGACTGAGGTATACAAAATTATGAAGGGCACAGATAGGGTCGATAGGAAGAAACTTTTCCCTTCGCGGAGGTGTCAATAACCAGGGGGCATATATTTATGTTAGGGGCAGGAGGTTTAGAGGGGATTTGAGGATTGTATTTTCACCTGGAGGATGGCTGGAATCTGGAACTCACTGCCTGAAGAGGTAGTAGAGGAAGAAACCCTCACGACATTTAAGAAGTATTTAGATGAGCACTTGAAACGACATAGTATATGGGGCTACGGGCCAGGTGCTGGAAAATGGGATTAGAATAGAAACATGGAAACATAGAACGTAGGAGCAGGAGTAGGCCATTTGGCCCTTCGATTCTGTACTGCCATTCAATACGATCATGGCTGATCATCCAAACTCAGTACCCTGTTCCTGCTTTCTCCACGTATCCCTTGATTCCTTTAGCCCTAAGAATGATATCTAACTATTTCTTGAACATATTTAATGATTTGGCCTCAACTGCTTTCTGTGGTAGAGAATTCCACAGGTTCACCACCACCTGGGTGAAGAAATTCTCCATTTCTCAGTCCTAAATGGCTTACCCCTTATCTTTAGCTTGTGACCCCTGGTCCTGGACTGCCCTGCCTTCGGGAACATCCTTCCTGCATCTTGTCTGTCCAGTCCTGTTTGAATTGTGCAGGTTTCTATGAGATCTCCTCTCATTCTTCTAAACTCTAGCTTGTATTCAAGCCTCACCGACTCAATCTTTCTTCATACGTCAGTCCTGCCATCCCAAGAATCAGTGTGGTGAACCTTCGCTGCACTCCCTCCATAGCAAGAACATCTTTCTTCAGATAAGGAGACCAAAACTGCACACAGAATAGATAGGTGCTTGATGGCTGGCACGGAGCCGATGGGCCGAAGGGCCTGTTTCTGTGCTGTATAACTCTATGACTCTATGCCTGTATGACCATATGAGGTTCAAACCCAGCAGTGTCACATAGGTGGATTTGTATTGAAATATACCTTTCAGACTGAACTTATAAGGCTGCAGTCAGGCACATTGTTGTGGGTTGTGAAGAGTGATTGGGTGGTTACATAGGAGAAATGGCACAGAAACAGGCCATTCAACCTGATCAGTCCTTGCTGGCAATTATGTTCCACTCAAACCTTCTCTTATCTTTCCTCATCCAAATAACAGAAGACATAAGAACATATTGGGGGCTGGGAAAGGGACAACAGATTTATTATTACAACAATTGGGGCGGCTACTTCATTAAAAATTTAAATGTAATGGGAGGGCTGGCTGCCCTTTAATGGTGCCAGCCACTGGGTACAGACAGCTGACACCATTGCTGACATCAGACAGCCCACTCCCTCGAGGTGATTGGGGGAAGCTGGCCGACCAGGCTATTTAAATTAGTTGCCACGTGGTAGATCGCACAGCTCTGCCGTGTGGTGTGTGGTCTGCACATGTGAACAACCATTCTTTTCACTCTGGCTCTTAAAATCCAGTCCTATGTGTCCTCCTCATTATTTCCTTTCCTACTTACCTTTGCATCGTCAGTTAATTTGACTGCAATACACTTCCTTCATCCAAGTCATTAATATAGATTGTCAATAGTTCAAGGCCCAGCACTCCACTCATTACAGTTTTCTAACCTGAAAATGACTCATTTATCCTGACTCTATGTTTCCTGATACTTAACCAATCCTCTATCCATGCTAATATATTCCAACACTATGAGCTCCTAGCTTGTGTAGTAAATGCTTAGTGACACCTTATTAAATGCCTGATGGAAATCCAACTACACCACATCTACTGGTTCCCCTTTATCCACTGTACTTGTTACATCATCAAATAACTCACAATTTTATTCAAGCATGGTTTTCCTTTCATAAAATCATCTTGACTCTGTCTGATTGCATTATGATTTTCTGAATGTCCTACCACCATTTCCTCAATACTAGATTTTAGCATTTTCCCCATCACTGAGGTTAGGCTAAGTGGCCTAAAGTTTCCTGCTTTCTGTCTCCCACCTATCATAAATAGAGGTGCTATATCTGTGGTTTTCCAAGACAGATAATGGGAAAATTTGAAAGATTACAACCACTGCATTGAGTATCTCTGCAGCCTCTTCTTTTAAGACCCTACTGTGCAAGCAATCAGGTCCAGAGGCCTTGTCAGCCTTTAGTCCCATTAGTTTTCCTAGTATATTGTCACTAATGACAATGATTGGTTGAAGTTCCTCCCTCCCTTTTACCTCTTGATTTTCCACTATCCTTGGGATTTTTTTGTGTCTCCTCCTGAGAAGACATAAAAAATACTTGTTTAAAGTCTGTCCCATTTCTTTTTTTCCCAGTATTAATTCCCGAGTCTCGTCCTGGAAGGGACCAAAATTTTCTTCAGCTATTTTTTTTTCCTTTGAATGTACTTGCATAATTTCTTACTGTCTGTTTTCATATTTCTAGCTAGTTTCCTCTCATAGTCGAATTTATCCTTCGTTTTAGCCTTTCTTTGCTGGTTTCTAATGTTTTCCTAGTCTTCTGACATACCACGTATATTCGCAGCATTTTACACATTTTCTTTCAATGTTATACCATCTTAACTTCCTTGTTTAGCCTCGGATGTTGCATCCTTCTCTCAGAACGTTTCTTTCTCAGTGGAGAACATCTGTGGCAGGTTGTTCAACCTTTCCCGTCTTGGAGCGAAGACCAAAGTACGGAAAGTCCACATCAGGGAACGCCTCTGTGCTGACGATGCTGCATTAACATCTCACACTGAAGAGTGTCTGCAGAGTCTCACCGACAGGATTGCGGCTGCCTGCCACGAATTTGGCCTAAACATCAGCCTCAAGAAAATGAACATCATGGGACAGGACGTCAGAAATGCCCCATCCATCAATATCTGCGACCACGCTCTGAAAGTGGTTTCAAGAGTTCACCTACCTCGGCTCAACTATCACCAGTAACCTGTCTCTCGATGCAACGATCAACAAGCGCATGGGAAAGGCGTCCGCTACTATGTTCAGACTGGCCAAGAGAGTGTGGGAAAATGGCACACTGACACGGAACACAAATGTCCAAGTGTATCAAGCCTGTGTCCTCAGTACCTTGCTCGATGGCAGCGAGGCCTGGACAACGTATGTCAGCCAGGAGTGAAGTCTCAACTCATTCCATCTTCGCTGCCTCCGGAGAATTCTTGGCATCAGGTGGCAGGACCGTATCTCCAACACAGTCCTTGAGGTGGCCAACATCCCCAGCATATACACCCAACTGAGCCAGCGGCACTTGAGATGGCTTGGCCATGTGAGCTGCATGGAAGATGGCAGGATCCCCAAGGACACATTGTACAGCGAGTTCGTCACTGGTATCAGACCCACCAGCCGTCCATGTCTCCACTTTAAAGACATCTGCAAATGCGACATGAAGTCCTGTGACATTGACCACAAGTCGTGGGTGTCAGTTGCCAGTGATCGCCAGAGCTGGTGGACAGCGATAAAGGTCGGACTAAAGAGTGGCAAGTCGAAGAGGCTAAGTTGGCAGGAAAAAAGACAGAAGTGCAAGGAGAGAGCCAACTGTGTAAAAGCCCCGACAACCAATTTTACCTGCAGCGCCTGTGGAAGAGTCTGTCACTCTAGAATTGGCCTTTATAGCCACTCCAGGCGCTGCTCCATAAACCACTGACCACCTCTAGATGCTTACCCATTGTATCTCGAGACAAGGAGGCCAAAGAAGACATCTGTGGTGAGAGTTATGAACTGTCACCTGAAATGTTTGAAACTGATTCTCTACCATTTTGCATTTTAACCTATTTTCCCAGTTCACTTTTGCCATCTCTGTTTTCATACCCTTGTAATTCCTTTTTTTTACATTTAAGACATTAGTTTCAGACTCTAATTTCTCACCCTCAAACTGAATATAAATTTCCATCCTGTTATGATCACTCTTACCTATGAGATCATTAATTAATCCTGACTCATCACACATTACCTGGTCTAAAATGGTCCCTGATTGGTTCCAGAACGTATTGTTCGAAGAAACTGTCCCAATTGCATTCTATGAAATGATCCCGCTGGCTACCTTTGCCAATTTGATTTCTCCAATTGATAGGAAGATTACAACCTCCCACGATTACTGCAGTACTTTTCTTACAAGCTCCCATTATTTCTCGATTTATTCTCGGCCCTACAGTGTAGCTACGGTTAGGGAGCCTATCAACTACTCCCACCAATAACTTCTTTCGTATCTCTTATCCAAATTGATCCAAAATGCTGTGGCTCAGTTGGTAGTACTCTTGCCTCTCAGTCGCAAAGTTCTGTGTTCAAGTCCCACTCCAGGGCTTGAGCACAAAAATCAAGACTGACACTCCAGTGCAGTACCTATGGGCAGTGCAGTGGTAAGCACCGCAACCTCACAACTCCCGCGACCCGGGTTCAGTGCTGGGTACTGCTTGTGTCGAGTTTGCAAGTTCTCCCTGTGACTGTGCGGGTTTCCTCTGGGTGCTCTGGTTTCCTCCCACATGCCAAAGACTTGCGGGTTGATAGGTAAATTGGCCATTGTAAAAATTGCTTCTAGTGTAGGTAGGTGGTAGGAGAATTCGGGAAAGGTGGGGGTGTGAGAGGGAAAATGGGATTAAAGTAGGATTAGTATAAATGAGTGGTTGACGGTTGGCAGAGACTCAGTGGGCCAAAGGGCCTGTTTCGGTGCTGTATGATTCTACATGTTGATTTTCCAAGCCAAAATCATTCTTCACAACTCTTCCGATTTCATCCTTCATTAACAGAACTACCCCACTTCCTTTTCCTTTCTTCTTATCCTTCTGAAAGGTGAAATACCCTTTAATAGTCAGTTCCCAGCCTTGGTCACCTTTCAGCCATATCTCTGTTATGGCTAGCACATCGTACTCACTTATTTCTATTTATGCTATCAATTTATCCATCTTGTTCTGAATGCTGTGTGCTTTCACATAAAGAGCCTCTCATTCTGTCTTTTTAACAGTTTTCCCTACACTGGCACCATTTGCACTCTTATGTTTCTACACTCTGTCTCTTCCTGTCCCATTCTAGTCAGAATTTCCTGTGTCACTACCTTGCAATATTGCTTTGTACTTATTCTTAACTTTACAAATATCCCCTCACATGAACCCTCTGCCCCCTCCCCACCTCCAACCACTTAAATCCCTGTCTACAACCCTAGTTATGTGATTAGCCAGGACGCTGTCCCAACACGATTCAGGTAAAGGCCGTCCCAATGGTAAAGCTTCCTCTTTCCCCAGAGCTGGCACAGTGCCCCATAAACAGAAACCCATTTCTCCCACACCAATCAAATAGCCAAACATTTAACTCTCTAATCTTGTTTACCCGATGCCAATTTGCCTGTGGCTCAGGTAGTAATCCAGAGATCATTACCATTGCTGTTCTGTTTTTCGTTTATATAAGTTTTGCCTCTAGGTGCTCACACTTCCTCAGCAGAACCTCGTTCTTCATCCTATGTCGATGGTACCCACATGGACTATTACAACTGGATCCTTCCCCTCCCACTCCAAGTTCCTCTCCAGTCCTGAGGAGATGTCTTTAACCCAGGCACCAACAGGCAACACAACCCACAGTTGCAGAGAACAGTGCCTATCCCCCTAACTATACTTCCCCCTGCTACAACTACATTCATTTTTAATCCCCCCCACTAGAATGGCCCCCTGCACCATGTTGCTTTGGTCAGTTTGCTCATCCTCCCTGCAGTCCCTGCTCTCGTCCACACAAATTGCAACAACATTGAATCTTTTGGACAAGTGCAAGGGCTGAGGCTCCCCGTTGCTACCTTTTTGTTCGCCAGAGCTGCCTCACTCATAGCCACATCTATCATTGTAACCCGAATTTCCTTCACCCTAATATGTTTGTCCAGATCCCCCTTAAATGCATCTATACTATACTATTCAACTCTCCCTGTGGTAGTGAGTTCCACATTCTCACCACTCTTTGGGGAAGGACATTTATTCTCATTTCCTATTGGATTTCTTGGTGCTAATCTGATGTTGATGGCCTCTAGTGCTGCTGCTCTCCAGAAGTGTAAATATACTCTCTATATACACTCTAACAAAACCTTTCATCCATTTAAAGTCAGTTATTCCCTCAGTGTCATTTTTTCCAACAGAAAAGAGAGCCAGCCTGTTCATCCTTTCCTGATATGTAAACCCATGCATTTCTGGTATCATCCTTGTAAATCTTCTCTGTACCCTCTCCAGAGCCTCTATATCCTTTTTATCATATCGTTACAACTGAGGAGGGTGCAATGCACTGTCAATTCAGTCCCATCACTCCACAAGTTGCAGAATATTATTAAAGTTTCCCCAGCCAAACGGAAAACAGCCAAATTAAACACTCCAGTAACTGCCAGAATAAAACAAACCGAACCAGATATATTTAGACGGCAACAAATTAACTATTTATAAAAACTGAATCTTAAACATTACTATGATAAACCAATGTCTAAAGATGTTGTAACTTCTTATTTTAACCTAACTCCCCCCATTCACACACATACATTCAAAAATCAATGGTTATCTGTTTTTATTTTCAAAAGGATTGTATTTTTTCCCATTTGTTTCATGGGATGTGGGCGGCACTGGCCAGGCCAGCATTTATTGCCCAACCCTAATTGCCCATGAGAAGGTGGTGGTGAGATGCCTTCTTGCACTGCTGCAGTCCATGTGAGGTGGGAAGACCCATAGTGCTATTAGGAAGAGAGTTCCAGGATTTTGACACAGTGACAGTGAAGGAACAGCAATATAGTTCCAAGTCAGGATGGCGTGTGGCTTGGAGGGGAACTTGCAGGTGGTGGTGTTCTCTTGTCCTTCTAGGTGATAGAGGTCGTCGGTTTGGAAGGTGCTATCTAAGGAGCCTTGGTGTGTTGCTGCAGTGCATCTTGTAGCTGGTCCACACTACTGCCAATGTGCATTAGTGGTGGAGGGAGGGAATATTTGTAGATGGGAAGCCAATCAAGTGGGGTGCTTTGTCCTAGATGGTGTCGAGCTTCTTGAGTGTTGTTGGAGCTGTACCCATCCAGGCAGGTATTCCATCACACTCCTGACTTGTGCCTTGTAGATGGTGGACAGGCTTTGGGGAGTCAGGTGGTGAGTTACTCGCTGTAGGATTCCTAGCCTCTGACCTGCTCTTGTCGCCATAGTATTTATACGGCTGCTCCAGTTCTGTTCCTGGTAATGGTAACCCCCAGGCTGCTGATTGTGGGGGATTCAGCGATCGTAATGCCGTGGAATATCGGGGAGATGGTTAGATTCCAGCTTGTTGGAGATGGTCATTGCCTGGCAGTTGTGTGGCACAAATGTTACTTGCCACTTATCAGCCCAAGCCTGGATATTGTCCAGGTCTTTCTGCATTTCAACACGGACTGCTTCAGTATGGGAGGAGTCGTGAATGGTGCAGAACACTGTGCAATCATCAGCGAACATCCCCACTTCTGACATTCAGATTGAAGGAATGTTATTGATGAAGAATTGCTCATTTCCCGGCGGAGAAGCAGGAGAAGGTAGCGACTCTTCGGTGGGTAAGTGAAGGCAACAGGAGCTGTGTTTTAAAAGTTGTTTTAAAAGTTGTACTTACTGTTTTCCTTGTGTTCAAGTTACTTTTGGCGCGGGAGGAACCGGAAGCTGGACGGCAGCAAGGACTCCTGGGTAGGTATTTTCTTTAAAGGTGCGGAGCTCCGTGGACTCGGCCTCATTTCCCGGCGGAGAAGCAGGAGAAGGTAGCGACTCTTCGGTGGGTAAGTGAAGGCAACAGGAGCTGTGTTTTAAAAGTTGTTTTAAAAGTTGTACTTACTGTTTTCCTTGTGTTCAAGTTACTTTTGGCGCGGGAGGAACCGGAAGCTGGACGGCAGCAAGGACTCCTGGGTAGGTATTTTCTTTAAAGGTGCGGAGCAGAGTTAACCCGAGAAACTACACATGTAGTGTCTCCCGCCCATCCTCCTCCTCTAACCTAATAATAAGACCCTTTTTACCCTCCTCCTCTAGCCAAAAAGGACTGAACAGGTAAGCTATTTCACTGTTTTTGTTAATATCTATATTTGTACTTAATTAAGGGGTAATTGAGTAAAAGAAATGGCAGCCAGGGGAGTGCAGTGCTCATCCTGCAGTATGTTCGAGGTGAGGGGAACCTCCGGTGACCCTGCCGACTTCACCTGCTGGAAGTGCATCCGTCTCCAGCTCCTATCAGACCGTGTTAGGGAACTGGAGCTGGAGCTGGATGAACTGAGGATCATTCGGGAAGCTGAGGGGGTGATAGATAGAAGCTACAGGGATGTCGTTACTCCACAAAACAAAGGCAGTTGGGTAACAGTTAGAGGTGGGAAGAGGTCAGTGCAGGGATCTCCTGTGGTCGTTCCCCTCAGCAACAAGTATACAGTTTTAGATACTGTTGGGGGGGACGGCCTATCGGGGGCAGGCTGCAGTGAACGGGCCTCTGGCACGGGGTCCTGCACTGTGGCTCAGAAGGGAAGGAGGGAGAATGGGAGAGCACTAGTCATCGGGGACTCGATGGTGAGGAGTACCGACAGGCGGTTCTGTGGGCGCAAGCGAGACGCACGGATGGTTTGTTGCCTACCTGGTGCCAGGGTCCGTGATGTTTGTGATCGCGTCTTCAGGATCCTTAAAGGGGAGGGGGAGCAGCCAGAGGTCGTGGTGCACATTGGCACCAACGACGTAGGAAGGAAGGGTGGCACAGATGTTAGAAGTGAGTTTAGGGAGTTAGGCTGGAAGCTGAAAGCTCGGACGGACAGAGTTGTTATCTCTGGTTTGTTGCCGGCGCCACGTGATAGTGAGGCTAGGAATAGGGAGAGAGCACAGCTGAACACGTGGCTGCAGGAATGGTGTAGAAGAGAGGGCTTCCAGTTCTTGGATAATTGGACTGCATTCTGGGGAAGATGGGACCTGTTCAAACAGGACGGGCTGCATCTGAACCAGAGGGGCACCAATATCCTGGGAGGGAGGTTTGCTAGTACTGTTCGGGAGGGTTTAAACTAGTTTGGGAGGGGGATGGGAACCGGACTTGTAGTCCAGGGACCAGTGGGTCCACTCAGAAAGACAAAGAGTGTAGTGAGGTATTGGGGAAGGTAGCACTGTCGCAGAGGACAGATGGGCACGGAGAAGGGTTAAAGTGCGTATACTTCAACGCAAGAAGCATCAGGAATAAGGTGAGTGAATTGAAGGCGTGGATGGGCACTTGGGACTACGATGTTGTGGCCATCACTGAAACGTGGATAGGTGAGGGGGAGGAATGGTTCTTGGAGGTACCTGGTTATAGATGTTTTCATAAGATTAGGAATGGTGGTAAAAGAGGTGGGGGGGTGGCATTGTTAGTTAGAAATAGTGTAACAACTGCTGAAAGAATTTTCGAGGAGGATCTGCCGACTGAGGCACTGTGGGTTGAGGTCAGGAACAGGAAAGGAGCAGTCACCTTGATGGGAGTTTTCTATCGGCCCCCCAATAGCAGCAGGGAGGTGGAAGAGCAGATTGGGAAACAGATTTTGGAAAGGAGCAGAAGTCACAGGGTAGTAATTATGGGGGATTTCAACTTCCCAAATATTGATTGGCAACTCTTTAGATCGAATAGTTTGGATGGGGTAGTGTTTGTGCAGTATGTCCAGGAAGCTTTTCTGACTCAGTATGTAGACTGCCCGACCAGAGGGGAGGCAATATTGGATTTGGTACTAGGTAATGAACCAGGGCAAGTGATAGAGCTGTTGGTGGGCGAGCACTTTGGAGATAGTGATCACAATTCTGTAGCATTCACTGTGGTAATGGAGAGGGATAGGTATGTGCAACAGGGCAAGGTTTACAATTGGGGGAAGGGTAGATATGATGCTGTCAGGCAGGAACTGAGGAGCATAAGTTGGGAGCATATGCTGGCAGGGAAGGGCACGGTCGAAATGTGGAACTTTTTCAAGGAGCAGATAGTAGGGGCCATTGATAAGCATGTCCCTGTCAGACAGGGAAGGGATGGTCATGTGAGGGAACCGTGGTTGACAAGAGAGGTTGAGAGTCTTGTTAGGAAGAAGAAGGATGCGTATATAAGGTTGAGAAAAAAGGGCACAGGCATAGCTCTGGAGGGATACAAGATGGCCAGGAAGGATCTGAAGAAAGGGATTAGGAGAGCTAAGAGAGGGCATGAAAAATGCTTGGCGGGTAGGATAAAAGAAAACCCCAAGGCCTTTTACGCGTATGTCAGAAATATGAGGATGACTAGGGGGACCGTAGGTCCGGTCAAGGACAATAGCGGGAGACTGTGTGTTGAGCCGGAAGAGATAAGTGAGGTTTTGAATGAGTACTTCTCTTCGGTATTTACGAATGAGAAGGGGTGTATTACTGAAGAGGACGGTGTGAAACAGACTGGTAAGTTCGAGGAAGTGCTCGTTAGGAGGGAAGATGTGTTGGGGTTTTTGAATAACTTGAAGATAGACAAGTCTCCCGGGCCTGACGGGGTATATCCAAGGATGTTATGGGAAGCAAGGGATGAAATTGCAGAGCCGCTGGCAATGATCTTTTCATCTTCTCTGTTGACGGGGGTGGTACCAGGTGATTGGAGGGTGGCAAATGTTGTGCCCCTGTTCAAGAAAGGGAATAGGAACAACCCTGGGAATTACAGGCCAGTTAGTCTTACTTCGGTGGTAGGCAAGTTGATGGAAAAGGTGCTGAGGGATAGGATTTCTGAGCATCTGGAAAGACACTGCTTGATTCGGGACAGTCAGCACGGTTTTGTGAGGGGTAGGTCTTGCCTCACAAGCCTGATTGAATTCTTTGAGCAGGTGACCAAGCAAGTGGATGAGGGTAAACCAGTGGATGTGGTGTACATGGATTTTAGTAAGGCATTTGATAAGGTCCCCCATGGTAGACTTATGGAGAAAGTCAGGAGGCATGGGATAGTGGGGAATGTGGCCAGTTGGATTAAGAATTGGCTAACTGATAGAAGGCAGAGAGTGGTCTTAGATGGTAAATACTCAGCCTGGAGCCCAGTTACCAGTGGCGTGCCACAGGGATCAGTTCTGGGTCCTCTCCTGTTTGTGATTTTTATTAACGACTTGGATGAGGAAGTCGAAGGGTGGGTCAGTAAATTTGCAGATGATACAAAGGTTGGTGGAGTTGTGGATACCGAGGAGGGCTATTGTCGTCTGCAAAGGGACTTGGATAGGTTGCAGTGCTGGGCTGAAAAGTGGCAGATGGAGTTTAACCCTGAAAAGTGTGAGGTCGTCCATTTTGGAAGGACAAACACGAATGCAAAATACTGGGTTAACGGTAGGGTTCTTGGGCATGTGGAGGAGCAGAGAGACCTTGGGGTCTATGTGCATAGATCGTTGAAAGTTGCAACTCAAGTGGATAGGGCTGTGAAGAAGGCATATGGGGTGTTAGCGTTCATTAGCAGAGGGATTGAATTTAAGAGCCGTGAGGTGATGATGCAGCTGTACAGGACCTTGGTAAGGCCTCATTTGGAGTACTGTGTGCAGTTCTGGTCGCCTCATTTTAGGAAGGATGTGGAAGCCTTGGAGAGGGTGCAGAGGAGATTTACCAGGATGTTGCCTGGAATGGAGAATAAGTCTTACGAGGAAAGGCTGAACATTCTAGGCCTCTTCTCATTAGAACGGAGAAGGATGAGGGGTGACATGATAGAGGTTTATAAGATGATCAGGGGAATAGATAGGGTAGACAGTCAGAAACTTTTTCCCCGGGTGGAGCAAAGCGTTACAAGGGGTCATAAATTTAAAGTGAAGGGTGGGAGATATAAGGGGGATGTCAGGGGAAGGTTCTTTACCCAGAGAGTGGTCGGGGCATGGAATGCCTTGCCTGGGGAAGTTGTTGAGTCAGAAACTTTAGGGACTTTCAAACGGCTTTTAGATAGGTATATGGATAAAGGAGAATGATGGGGTATAGATTAAATTGTCCTTGACAGAGGACAAAGGATTGGCACAACATCGTGGGCCGAAGGGCCTGTTCTGTGCTGTATTTTTCTATGTTCTATGTTCTATGTTCTAAGAAGCTGAAGATGGTTGGACCTAGGACACTACTCTGAGGGACTACTGCAGTGATGTGCTGGAGCTGAGATTATTCACTTCCAACAACCACAGCCATCTTCCTTTGCACTGGGTATGATTCAAACCAGCAGAGATTTTTGACTCCAGTTTTAGTGGTGCTCATGGATACTGTACTCGGTCAAATGCTGCCTTGATGTCATGGCAGACACTCGCACCTCACCTCACCTCATTCCAACATGTGGAGCTTGTGGAGAGCATTGTGATACTGGACAAGCAGATCTGTGATAAGTGGATGCAGCTCGAGTAACTTTGTCTCCGCGTTGTTGAGGTCGAGTTCCAGCTGCATACATTGTGCACCCTCAGAGAGGGGGAGAGTTACCTAGATACATTATCCCAGGAGTCAGTCACACCCCTTAGGTTAATTTTAAATTCGGAGTTCATCAATGGTCATGGAAAAGAGGATGTGAATGTGAGTCAAACAGGTCTGGAGATCCAGCATTTAATGATGGAGGTGACTTGGCTTGACTTTGACAAAAGGCATGGGGCACTTGCTACCTATGTGGATACAAACAAGGACTTCAGGGTGGATGGCCAAACTGACCATAGCACCATGGTACAGGAAGCCATTCAATTAGGGCAGGGAAACAGAATGTGGCAATGATAGGGGACAGTATAGTCAGGGGATAGATACTTTTATCTGCAGCCATGACCTGGAGTTCCAAAGGTTGCGTGCCTTCCCGGTGCCAGGGTGAAAGACACCTCCTTGCTGAACTTGGAGTGGGAGAGAGAGGATCCAGTAATGATGATCCACATTGGTACAAATGATATATGTAGAAATAGGAATGATGTTCTGCTGAGACAGTTTGATGATTTAGAATCCAAATTAAAATGCAGAACCTCAAAGGTATTAATTTCAGATTGTTATCTCAGCCATTCACCAATTGGTGCAGGGTGAAGAAAATTAAATAAATAAATGTGTGACTCAACGAGTGGTGTGGAAAGGAGGGGTTTTGATTCATGGGGCACTGACACCATTGCTGGGCAAAGAGGGAGCTGTTCCATTGGTATGGGTTCCATTGGTATGGGTTCCATTTAAACCAGGCTGGGATCAATGTCGGGATCTGGGCAGGGCTTTCAAGTAAAAAGGATGGTGGTGGGTTCTGGTGAATGGAGATTTAGAAATCTAAAGAGAAAAGTCAAGACAATGGAGCAATTTAGCGACATGGCCACAGACTGCAGAGTGGGATAGGAATGGTCAGCAAGTTTAACATTAATAGTGCATCAGGGAATGAAGTCAATGTAAAGAATGGAAGTAAAACAATAAAATTCTCGATTCTTTCTCTGAATATGTGAAGTTTCCATAATAAAACAGATGAACTAGCGGCACAAATAAATATAAATGCTTCAGATCTAATGGCCATGAGAGACATGGTTACAAGGTGACCAATGTTGGGAAATAAATATATCAGGGTGCACAACATTTATCAAAGACAGGTGCAATGGAAATGGGAGAAGAATAGCCCTGATAATAAAGGATGAATTAAAAAAATCAGTGAGAAAGAAGGTCGGCTCATAAGACCAGGGGAGAATCAGTCTGAGTGAAGATAAAGAATAACAAGGGTTAGAAAACATTGGTGGGAGTTGTTTATAGACTCCCAAACTGTAGTTATACTAGTTTACAAACCATGAAGCAAGATATAATTGGAGCTTGTCATAAAACCAATGTAATAATTGTGGGGAAATTTAATCTTTATACAGACTGGACAAATCAAATTGGTAAAGGTAGTTAGGAAGATGAGTTTAAATAATGCATTTGTGAACGTTTCCTGGAACAATAGGTCTGGAGCTGAGTGGTCTTGGCTGAAACCAAACTGTACATCAGTGAGCAGGTTTTTGCTGGTTAATTGCTCTTTGATTGCATTGTTGATGACAACTTCCATCACTTTGCTGAAGATTGAAACAGACGAATGAGGTGGTATTTAACCAGATTAGATTTGTCCTGCTTTTTGTGGATAGGACAGAGCTGGGAAATTTACTATGTTCTGTGCTCTGCTATCACTGAAGAGGAGTTTCCTCCTCCCATTAGCTCTTTAATTGTCCAAAACACTTCCCTGAAAGGATATGACAGGATGACAGAGCATTAATCTGATCTGTTGGTTTTTGCTTTGTTTCACTTTGTCTCTAGCAGGGTTGTCCAACATACAGCCTGTGGGCCAGCATCCGGCGTGGCAAAGGTTCCAATCTGGCCCGCGGGTGTAAACTGTACCCAGGGCCATTCGTCATCCTCGCCAGGGCTCTGTAACTGGAGATGAGAAATGTTCCATTGTCAGACCAGCTTTTCAAAAAAGATCGCACGTCAGTTTCACAGCTGACAGCTGCTGTATCGGGAAACTATAGATATGTGAAGAGAAAAGGATTAGTGAAGACAAATGTGGGTCCCTTACAGTCAGAAACTGGGGAATTTATAATGGGGTACAAAGAAATGGCAGAACAATTAAGTACATACTTTGGTTCTGTCTTCACAAAGGAGGACACAAATTACCTCCCAGAAATGTTGGGGAACTTAAGATCCAGTGAGAAGGAGGAACTGTATGAAATCAGTATTAGTAGGGAAATGGTGTCAGGGAAATTGATGGGATTGAAGGCCGATAAATCCCCAGGACCTGATAATCTGCATCCCAGAGTACTTAAGGAAGTGGACCTCGACATAGTTCGAAGCATTGGTGGTCATTTTTCAAAATTCTATAAATGCTGGAATAGTTCCAACAGATTGGAGGGTAGCTAATGTAACCCCACTATTTAAAAAAGGAGGCAGAGAGAAAACAGGGAATTACAGACGGGTTAGCCTGACATCAGTAGTGGGAAAAATGCTGACATACGTTGTCCAGGCCTCACTGCCATAGAGCAAGGTACTGAGGACACAGGCTTGATACATTCAGACTTTTGTGCTCCATGTCAATGCACCATTTTCCCAAACTTTCTTGGACAGTCTGGACATAACAGTGGAAGCCTTTTCCATGCGCTTGTTGATTTCTGCACCGAGAGACAGGTTACTGGTGATAGTTGAGCCTAGGTAGGTGAACTTTTGAACCACTTACAGAGCATTGTCGCCAATATTGATGGATGGAGCATTTCTGATGTCCTGTCCCATGATGTTCATTTTCTTGAGGCTGATGTTTAGGCCAAATTCATTGCAGGAAGCCTCAATCCTGTCGATGAGTCTCTGCAGACACTCTTCAGTGTGAGATGTTAAAGCAGCATTATCAGCAAAGAGGAGTTCCCTGAAGAGGACTTTCCGTACTTTGGTCTTCGCTCTTAGATGGGCAAGGTTGAAGAATCTGCCACCAAATCTTGCTTGGAGGAAAATTCCTTCTTCTGAAGACTTGAACGCATGTGCGAGCATCAGGGAGAAGAAGTTCCCAAACAGTGTAGGTGCGAGAACACAGCCCTGTTTCACGCCACTCAGGATAGGAAAGGGGTCTGATGAGGTGCCGCTATGCTGAATTGTGCCTTTCATATTGTCATGGAATGAGGTGATGATACTTAGTAGCTTTGGTGGACATCCGATCTTTTCTAGTAGTCTGAAGAGACCACGTCTGCTGACGAGGTCAAAGGCTTTGGTGAGATCAATGAAAGCAACGTAGAGGGGCATCTGTTATTCACAGCATTTCTCCTGTAGCTGGCGAAGGGAGAACAGCATGTCAATGGTGGATCTCTCTGCTCGAAAGCCACACTGGAGCCTGTTTAAAATGACTCGAGCGAAGACTTTCCCCATTATGCTGAGCAGGGAAATTCCATGGTAGTTGTTGCACTCACCGCGGTCACCCTTTGTTCTTATAGAGGGTGATGATATTGGCATCGTGCATGTCCTGGGGTACTGCTCCCTCGTCACAGAACAGGCAAAGCAGTTCGTACAGTGCTGAAAGTATAGCAGGCTTGGCACTCTTGATTATTTCAGGGGTAATACCGTCCTTGCCAGGAGCTTTTCCGCTGGCGAGAGAATCAATGGCATCACTGAGTTTCGATTTTGTTTGCTGTACGTCCAGCTCATCCATGACTGGCAGAGACTGGGATGTAACTAGTAGAATAGATAAGGAAAACCAGTGGATGCGGTGTATTTGGACTTTCAGAATACTTTTGATAAGGTCCCACATAAGTGATTAGCGTGCAAACTTAAAGCACATGGGATTGTGGGTAAGGTACTGACATGGATAGAGAACTGGCTGGCAGAAAGGAAACAAAGAGTAGAAATAAAGGGGTCTTTTTCCGAGTGATAGGCAGTGACTAGTGGACACCGCAGGGATCAATGCTGGGACCCCAGCTATTCACAATATATATTAACGATATAGATGAGGGAATTAAATGCAATATATCCAAGTTTGCAGACGACACAAAGCTGGATGAGAGTGTGAGCTGTGAGGAGGATGCAGAGAAGCTCCAGTGTGATTTGGACAGGTTGAGTGAGTGGGCTAATACATGGCAGATGCAGTTTAATGTGGATAAATGTGAGGTTATCCACTTTGGTGGCAAAAACAGAAAGGCAGATTATTATCTGAACAGCGATAGATTGGGAAATGGGGAGGTGCAGTGAGACCTGTGTGTCCTTGTGCACCAGTCACAGAAAGCAAGCATGCAAGTGCAGCAGGCAGTCAAGAAAACAAATGGTACATTGCCCTTCATAGCAAGAGGATTCGGGTTCAGGAGCAAGGATGCCTTGCTGCAATTATACAAGGCCTTGGTGAGACCACATCTGGAGTATTGTGTGCAGTTTTGGTCTCCTTATCTGAGGAAGGATGTTTTTGCTATGGAGGGAGAGCAGTGAAGGTTTACCAGACTGATTCCTGGGTTGGCAGGACTGACGTATGATGAGAGATTGGGTCGATTAGGCTTGTATTCACTAGAGTTTAGAAGAATGAGAAGGGATCTCATAGAAACTGACAAAATTCTAACAGGACTGGACAGACTAGATACAGGAAGGATGTTCCCGATGGCTGGGGAGTCCAGGACCAGGGGTCACAGTCTAAGGATAAGGGGTAAGCCATTTAGGACTGAGATGAGCAGAGATTTCATCACCCAGAGAGTGGTGAACCTGTGGAATTCTCTACCACGGAAAGCAGTTGAGGCCAAATCATTAAACATATTCAAGGAGCAGGTAGATATCGTTCTTAGGGCTAAAGGGATCAAGGGATACAGGGAGAAAGCGGGAACGGGGTACTGAGTTTGCATGATCAGCCATGATCATATTCAATGCTGGTGCAGGCTCGAAGGGCCGAATGGCCTATTCCTGCTCCTATTTTTCTCTGTTTTCTCTGTTTCTATGAGTCAACCAAGGTACCGAGAAAGATTCGATGTTTCTTTAACGATTGGATCAACTTTGGGTTCTTGTTGAGCAACATTTTGTTTCTGCATTTGTGCCTTTTCCAACCCTGTGAGTTTGTTCTTTAAGAAAATATAATTGTCATGCATTAATCCAATGGTGTATTGCAATGTTGACCAGAACATCCTTGGTTGAGCTTGTTCCATGGGTGCGGAATTTGTGATTTCCTGTTACTGCTCGTTTGTGGGGAATTAATTTTCTTTTGATGGTGTTTGGTTGCTGCAAATCCATAAATTCAGCAGTTAAATTGAGATCAGAATATTTCATGTGATACTGTTTAATTTATGCACATTGAACTTCCTGTTTAATATGATGGTCCTGATACATCATGACCCAAGCTCCTGTTAAAGATGATCAAAATTCTCATTGTCCTTCACCTGCCCACAAGGATTTCAGGAATATAAAAGCAAGTGACTTATAAACCTATAAGCCCTGCTCCAGATCGATGTTCATTAATTGTTATTGACACAATTTCCCATTCAGTGTAAACAAATATTTCACCCCATTCTTCAGCTCCTCTCTGAATTTCCTCTGTGTCAGTCCATAGATACAAGTGTTTGTGCAGGAACTGAGAAGCTGCAACATAAATCCAACTTGTTGGCTGATATATATCGGCTTACTGTAATATTTGTCTGTATAATTCAAGTTGATCACTGGCCAGTTTATCGAATAGACAACAAATGTCATCCACAATAATATGAAATTGGCAGAAATAGTGAAAAGCAATATCATGGATTTCCTTCGATTCTTCACCTCTGGATCATTCTGATTCTCACTGATTCTCCGGAGTCCCCTGCGAACTCTATTTGCCATTATAATGTGTCTGATGGTCAAAGCATTGAACAACACAATTAACAGGATTGGTAATAGAGGGGTTATTATCCTGTTGATACATGCGTTGGCCCTCCACAAGGGGGAGGTGCGATAATCAGCTGTAAGAACACAATACCAAGGTACGTTGTCAATTATAAATACAGGTTCACCTACAAAGTAAAAGGGAAAACTCTTGACACAACTCACCACAAACACAGTGGTGATAACCACGGTCGCTGTTTTCTTGGTGTTATATTTTGATTGTAACTTCTGGCAGCAAATTGATACAAAGCGATCAAAAGTGAAGGCGACAGTAAACCAGACAGAACAGTCTACAGCTACAACATATGCGACAATGTTTACCATACACACAGGAGTTATAAACAGGAAACTAACTGGAAAGTACATGATATTAATCCGGTGTAATATCACATGGATGATAATCACCATTAGATCCGCCACTGCCATGGCCACCAGATAGTGAGTGATACATTTGGAGAGACCGCACTTTCCTCGAGACAAAATCACAATCGCCACCAAGTTAACTGTAAGAAACGGAAGAGGTTAAATTTATCTCAATAGTGTCCCAAAACATTTAAAAAATCATTTGAAGAAATTTGTACATGAGTTTTTCAATTCCAAGTTAAATGTAATAGTTAATTTAAAGAGCTGCCGATCAGCAACTTTGAAATCTGCGGCAAAAGAAGATATGGAAAAATTAAAATGCAACCAAAGTTGTTGATCTGAGAAAGAGAAATAGATTCTGAGGGAAAAAAACGTACTGAGGTTTTCTGGAGAATTCTGGTATTGAAAACACCAGTTTCTGTAATAGTAAAAAAACCCGGCAGATTAGCTCCGCCATGTTGGCATCTGCAAAACAGCGAGAGTGAACTCTCACCCTGTTGGGTTATAGTCTGTACAACTTGGAGAGTGGACTCTCACCCTGTTGGGTTATAGTCTGTACAACATGGAGAGTGGACTCTCACCCTGTTGGGTTATAGTCTGTACAACATGGAGAGTGGACTCTCACCCTGTTGGGTTATAGTCTGTACAACATGGAGAGTGGACTCTCACCCTGTTGGGTTATGGTCTGTACAACATGGAGAGTGGACTCTCACCCTGTTGGGTTATAGTCTGTACAACATGGAGAGTGGACTCTCACCCTGTTGGGTTATAGTCTGTACAACATGGAGAGTGGACTCTCACCCTGTGGGGTTATGGTCTGTACAACTTGGAGAGTGGACTCTCACCCTGTGGGGTTATCGTCTGTACAACATGGAGCGTGAACTCTCACCCTGTTGGGTTATATTCTGTACAACTTGGAGACTGCACTCTCACCCTGTTGAGTTATAGTCTGTACAACATGGAGACTGCACTCTCACCCTGTTGGGTTATAGTCTGTACAATGTGGAGAGTGCACTCTCACCCTTTTGGGTTATGGTCTGTATAACATGGAGAGTGCACTCTCACCCTGTTGGATTATGGTCTGCGTAACATGGAGACTGCACTAATGCTCTGTTGTGTTATAATCTGTAATGCACGGAGTGAGCTTACTCTCCTCCTTTTGATTATAGTTTGTACAACATGAAGACTTCACTCTCACTCTGTTTTATTATGGTCTGCACAACATGGAGAGTGCACTCTCTCCCTCTTTTTAAACATTGGCTGGAGAAGTTCAGATTGGAAAAGTCTGGAGAGGTGGATCATGCACCAGTCACAGAAATACATTCCTTCCACTTACATTCAGAAACAAAATCAAAGCTGAATCCAAATCCAAACAATCAAGAGAAACTTCTGCAAACGCACCAAATGTCAACAAGAAAAAAAGTTACAATACAATCACTTCTGGATTCCCCATGTTACATGTGGAACCCACTAAACAACATCAGCACATTTAAAATTGATAATTTATTTCTGATCTGAAGTCCATGCAGATTCGAGGAAAGAGCTTCTATTGTGAACATTAAAGGTAATTGTTGTTTCAAAGCTTTCTGTGGTAAAAATTCAAGAAACATATTAATTTCATTTTTGGAAATCACATTAAGTAAACAAGATAATCACTTGGCACTTAACTAAAACCATCAAACAAGGAAAATATAACATGAACAGTCAACATTGATTTCAACTTTCACCATGTAATTTCACTGTCTTACCAGGAATACTGACGGCTGCAAGAACAGGGTAGTAAATGATCTCGATCTGGTAAATTACAGGGTATTCCATTTCTTGTGAGAAACATCAATGTAGAGACATTATCAGAGGATCCCTTATTAATAGCACAGAGCAACCTCCATGGGGACAGTCATCTAGGGAATGTGAGCAGGGATATTAGTTACATTCCACTGAACAAACTGATTTAATGAACTGTTTGCAGTTATATGTAATATTATATAGTCATTAGAGGATATAGAAAACACAATAATTTCATAATCCTTATAAATTTCTTCAAAACGTAATATGCAAATTGTTTTGTTGTGATCTCAGGTGTTGATTTGGATGAACCGTCTCAGGAACAATAGCCCTGGTGTTGATGTGGATGAACAGTCTCAGGAACAATAGCCCTGGTGTTGATGTGGATGAACAGTCTCAGAAGCAATAGCCCTGGTGTTGATGTGGATGAACAGTCTCAGGAACAATAGCCCTGGTGTTGATGTGGATGAACAGTCTCAGGAACAATAGCCCTGGTGTTGATGTGGATGAACAGTCTCAGGAACAATAGCCCTGGTGCTGATGTGGATGAACAGTCTCAGGAACAATAGCCCTGGTGTTGATGTGGATGAACAGTCACAGGAACAATAGCCCTGGTGTTGATGTGGATGAACATTCTCAGGAACAATAGCCCTGGTGTTGATGTGGATGAACAGTCTCAGGAACAATAGCCCTGGTGCTGATGTGGATGAACAGTCTCAGGAACAATAGCCCTGGTGTTAATGTGGATGAACAGTCTCAGGAACAATAGCCCTGGTGTTGATTTGGTTGAACACTCTCATTTACAGTAGCCCTTGTGTTAGTTCTAGAGAGAGTGTCATAGAGTGATACAGCACTGAAACAGGCCCTTCGGTCCACCGAGTCTGTGCCAGCCATCAACCACCCATTTATACTGACCCTACATTAATCCCATATTCCCAAACATTCTCCTACCAATTTACAATGGCCAATTTACCTATCAACCTGCAAGTCTTTGGCAGTGGGAGGAAACTGGAGCACCCGGAGAAAACCCACGCAGTCAGAGGGAGAACTTGCAAACTCCACACAGGCAGTACCCAGAATTGGACACGTGTCGCTGGAGCTGTGAGGATGCGGTACTAACCACTGTGACACTGTGCCGCCCCTAGTTGCAGGGGTTAAATTCGATTCAATCACATTCTGTACAAATACAGCTATAAAACAGAGCAGATTAAGTGTCGAGTAGCCTGTGAGTGAAATGTGCATTGTTTGGTAGTTGCGCAGATGTTTGGTGGAGATGCTGGGAGTGTGACTAGAGAAAGACTTCCGTGTGATAACAGCCTAAAGAGATAATCAAATGCGGCTTTTGAAGACCAACTTTGTACGCTCAGTTTCCTGATCTCACTGCAGCCCAGGTTAGATGGGCCGAATCCAATTATTATTCGGAGTCTTGCCATGCTTCAGAGCCGTTTCGCAACCTTTGTGGAGACGCAGAGTGCAGGGGGAGTTTTGCTTGTTGATTGGTTTTCTTCCTCTGAAGTATAAGTAGGGAACGGAGCTTGTTGTGCAATGCAGGTGAACAGTTGCCGCAGGAAAGGCCTTTCACTATCCATGAGGTCCCTGTTCCACTCTTCGCCAGTGTAACTGCTTTTGTCTCAACCTAGTTGGAAAGTCAAAGATCCCTGTGAAGTGCAGCCAATACTGAATATTGTGACCACATCCTAATGGTTGAGTAGCTGCTTGTTGCTGAGACAGGAAGAAACCATGTGCATTGAACAAAGAAGAAAGAACAGTACAGCACAGGAACAGGCCATTCAGCCCTCCAAGCCTGCGCCGATCTTGATGCCTGCCTAAACCATACACTTCTGCACTTCCGGGGACCGTATCCCTCCATTCCCATCCTATTCAGGTATTTGTCAAGATGCCTCTTAAATGTCATTATCGTACCTGCTTCCACCATCTCACCCGGCAGCAAATACCAGGCATTCAACACCCTCTGTGTAAAGAACTTGCATCGCACATCCCCTCTAAACTTTGCCCCCCTCACCTTAAACCTATGTCCCCTAGTAACTGACTCTTCCACCCTGGGAAAAAGCTTCTGACTATCCACTCTGTCCATGCCGCTCATAACTTTGTAAACCTCTATCATGTCGACCCTCCACCTCCATCGTTCCAGTGAAAACAATCCGAGTTTTTCCAACTTCTCCTCATAGCTAATACCCTCCCGATTAGGTAACATCCTGGTAAACCTCTTCTATACCCTCTCCAAAGCCTCCACGTCCTTCTGGTAGTGTGGCGACTAGAATTGCACGCAATATTCTAGGTGTGGCCGAACTAAGGTTCTGTGCAGCTGCAGCATGACTAGCCTATTTTTCTTCTCTATGCCCCGACCAATGAAGGCAAGCATGCCGGATGCTTTCTTGACTACCTTATCCATCAGCGTTGCCACTTTCAGTGACCTGTGGACCTGTACGCCCAGATCTCTCTGCCTGTCAATACTCCTAAGGGTTCTGCCATTTACTGTATACTTCCCACCTGTATTAGACCTTCCAAAATGCATTACCTCACATTTGTCCGGATTAAACTCCATCTGCCATTTCTCCACCCAAGTCTCCAACCGATCTATATACTGCTGTATCCTCTGACAATCCTCATCACTGTCCGCAACTCCACCAACCTTTGTGTCGTCCGCAAACTTACTAATCAGACCAGTTACATTTTCCTCCAAATCGTTTATATATACTACAAAGAGCAAAGGTCCCAGCACTGATCCCTGCGGAACACCACTAGTCACATCCCTCCATTCAGAAAAGCACCCTTCCAGTGTTACCCTCTGTCTTCTTTGACCGAGCCAATTCTGTATCCATCTTGCCAGCTCTCCTCCGATCCCGTGTGACTTCACCTTTTGTACCAGTCTGCCATGAGGGACCTTGTCAAAGGCTTTACTGAAGTCTGTATAGATAACATCCACTGCCCTTCCTTCATCAATCATCTTGGTCACTTCCTCAAAAAAGTCAATCCAATGTTGTAGCTCAATCTCAGGAAGAAACTCCTCCACATGTCGAACTGATGAAGTTGTTTTCTTGGATGGCCTGCACATCTTTGCAAAATTGCTTCAGTTTGAACATGAGTTACACTTTTTCCCTCGTGCTGGACATGGCGTAGTGACTTTATG
Organism: Heterodontus francisci; assembly: GCF_036365525.1. Lineage (NCBI taxonomy): Eukaryota > Metazoa > Chordata > Chondrichthyes > Heterodontiformes > Heterodontidae > Heterodontus > Heterodontus francisci. Next base: position 71,563,280 of record NC_090399.1, read on the forward strand.
ACCAGTTCCACAATTTGGGCACAGTTTTGAAGGTAGCTCACCATGATGGGGTACATTTTGATGAGAGTGCTGAGGTTTCCTTGTCCTTAACCCTTGCACTGAATCTGGTTAGACAAGCTGTGTCTGCAACCCTGAGTCAGGGGAGCTCGTCACCGGGGAGCAGAGGTAGAGAGGACCTGGAGGGGTGGAGTATCAGAGCTGTGAGTATAAAAAAACTTAACAAGGGGATTTTGTGGCCTAGTCACCGGGGAGCGGAGGGAGAACGGACCCGGAGGGGTGGAGTATCGGAGATTTGAGGATAAATAACTTACCTTGAGGATTTTACGGCCTAATCACCGGGGAGCAGAGGTATAGCGAACCCAGAGGGGTGGAGTATCAGAGCTGTGAGTATAAATAACTTACCTTGAGGATTTTGCGGCCTAGTCACCGGGGAGCGGAGGTAGAGTGGACCCAGAGGGATGGAGTATCGGAGCTGTGAGTATAAATAACTTACCTGGGGGATTTCACGGCCTAGTCACCAGGGAGCGGAGGTAGAGTGGGCCCAGAGGGGTGGAGGATCGGAGCTTTGAGTATAAATAACTTACCTGGGGGATATCACGGCCTAGTCACCGGGGAGCGGAGGTGGAGCAGACCCAGAGGGGTGGAGTATCGGAGCTGTGAGTATAAATAACTTACCTGGGGGATTTCAAGGCTGAGTCACCGGGGAGCGGAGGTAGAGCAGACCCAGAGGGGTGTATTATCGGAGCTGTGAGTATAAATAACTTACCTGGGGGATTTCACGGCCTAGTCACCAGGGAGCGGAGGTAGAGCGGACCCAGAGGGGTGGAGTATCGGAGCTGTGAGTATAAATAACTTACCTGGGGGATTTCACGGCCTTGTCACCGGGGAGCGGAGGTACAGTGTACCCAGAGGGGTGGAGTATCGGAGCTGTGAGTATAAATAACTTACCTGGGGGATTTCACGGCCTAGTCACCGGGGAGCGGAGGGAGAGTGGACCCAGAGGGGAGGAGCTCCATTCACTGCTTCAGTGTTCCAACTGAAACTGAGAAAAATCTAAAAAATGTAACATCACAGGAAAGCTGGTAAGGAATCTGCACTAAATTTGAAAAACTAATTAACTAAAGTAAAGTAGAGATGGCAGGGCAGGCAATGTGCCATAGCTGCATGATGTGGGAGCTGGTAGATCCCATTGCGAGTCACAGTGACCACATCTGCAGCAAGTGCTTGCAGCTTGAAGAACTTCAGCTCAGAGTTGATGGGCTGGAGTCCGAGGTTCAGATACTGTGGCACATCAGGGAGGGGGAGAGGTTCCTGGACACTGTGCTTAAGGCAGTCAAACCCCGTAGATTAAGTATCTCAAATTCGGCCAGTGGTCAGGGACAGGAGGATGTGACTGCAGGTGAGGCAGGTAGAGGGATCCTGATTTCAGAAATGGAGGATCCTCAGTTCTTGACCTTGTCGAACAGGTATGAGTTACTTGCTCCCTGTGTGGATGAGGAAAAGGACTGTCGGGAGGATGAGAAAACTGACCACTGCACCGTGGTACAGGAGGTCATTCAAGAGGGGGGAGCAAAAAGAAAAGTGACAGTGGTAGGGGATTCCATCATTAGGGGTACTTATAACATTCTTTGTCAGCAGGACTGAGAGTCCCACATGGTGTGATGCCAACTCGGTGCCAGAGTGAGGGACATCTCTAACCGGCTTGAAAGGATATTGGAGAGGGAGGGGGAGGATCCAGTTGTTGTGGTCCACGTTGGGACAAATGACATAGGCAAGACTAGGCAAGAGGACCTGTTTGGGGACGATCAGGAACTGGGAACAAAATTAAAAAACAGGTCCTCAAGGGTTATAATCTCTGGATTATTACCCGATCCACGTGCAAATTAGCATAGGGATAAGAAAACTAGGGATGTAAACACGTGGATAAAGGAGTGGAGTGGGAAAGAGAGGTTCCATTTCATGGGGCACTGGCATCAGAATTGGGACAGGAGGGAACTGGACCATTGGGATGGGCTCCACCTGAACCGATCTGGGACCAGTGTCCTGGAGGAAAGGATAAATAGGTGGTCACAAGGACTTAAAACTGGTAAATGGGGAGGAGGAGGAGTCCTCAGGGAAATTCAATGCAGTTTCAAAAACAAGTAACAGGGCAGAGAGTAAAGAAACAGTCAGGAATCCTACTTCAGGAACTGCAGGTAATGGCAAAACTGCAAGAAGTTATACTGGTTAAACCAGAGAGAAATAGTCAACAGGTGAATAAAGCATCAGTGCTGAGGGACAGGTTAGGGGGTATAGCCCAAATAAGAGTTCTATACACAAATGCACAGAGTGTAAGGAATAAACTAGATGAACTGCAGGCGCAAATTCAAATGGAAGATTATGATGTGGTGGCCATTGCGGAGTCGTGGCTGCAGGATGGTCGGGACTGGGAACTAAATATACCTGGTTATAAAGTTTACAGGAGGGACAGGGAAAATGGCAGAGGGGGTGGAGTAGCCTCAATGATTAGAAATAATATCACCTCATTGGTGAGGGAGGATATAATGAGGGGAAAACATCCAGTGGAGACATTATGGGTAGAATTGAGGAACAGAAAAAGATCTAAAACTGTAATAGGTGTTGTGTATAGACCCCCTGGTAGCAGTTCAGAGGTGTTAGATTGTATAAATGCACAAATTAGGCAAATGTGTAACGAAGGCAGAGTAGTATTAATGGGGGATTTTACCTGACACATAGATTGGGAGAGGCAGACTTGCACCTGTCAGAAAGGTAGTGAATTTCTGGAATGTGTCCGGGATAGTTTCCGACAGCAATATGTCCTAGATGTAACAAGGGGACAGGTAATATTAGATTTAATTATGAGTAATGAGCCAAATTTAATTAGTAGCCTAACTGTGCGTGAACATTTATCAAATAGTGATCACAACATGATCGAATTCAAGGTAGTGTTTGAAAGTGAAAAGCACGAATCAGCGACTAGAATTTTAGACTTGGGTAAGGCTGACTTTACTGGGATAAGACAGAGACTGTCCACGGTAAACTGGGTAGATCTGTTAATGGGTCAAACGACTGAAGAACAGTGGAGAATATTTAAAGAAACATTTAATGAAATACAGAGCGAGTATATACCCCTGAGAGGAAACAGCTCCACTTCACAGTAAAAACAGCCATGGACAACTAAAGAGATTCGGGATATCGTAAAACATTGAGAAAGAGCTTATAAAAATGCAAAACACAGCACAGATCCGGCCGATTGGGATCTAACCCTGGTTACACCCCACTTGGAGTACTGTGAGCAGTTCTGGGCACTACACCTTCGGAAGGATATATTTGCCTTGGAGGGAGTGCAATGTAGGTTTACAAGAATGATACCTGGACAACAGGGGTTAAGTTACGAGGAGAGATTTCACAAATTCGGCCTGTTTTCGCTGGAATGTAGAAGGTTAAGGGGTGATCTGTTTGAGGTATTCAAGATATTAACAGGAAAAGACAGGCTCGATAAAGATAAACTATTTCCACTGGGGTTGGAGTTTCTAAAACTCGGGGACATAGTCTAAAAATTAAGACCAGACTGTTCAGGTGGGAATTGAGGAAGCACTTTTTCATGCAAAGGGTGGTAGAGGTTTGGATCTCTCTCCCACAAACAGCAGTTGAAGCGAGAACAGTTGTTAATTTTAAATCTCAGATAGATAGATTTTTGTTAAGCAAAGATATTAAGGGATATGGGCCAAAGGCAGGTATATGGAGTTAGGCCGTGGATCAGCAATGATCTCATGACAAGCTCGAGGGGCTGAATGGCCTTCTCCTGTTCCCATTTTCCTATGTTCCTATGTCTGAACCTTTCTTTAGAAAGTTATATGACCCTCAGGCTGGATTAAATAAATCTTCCCTAACTGGGGCTCAGCGAGCGACCCAGTACTGAAAGACTTATCACAGACTGCCCAGTCTGAAATTAAAGCAGAGGGAGTCCCTAACTACTAATATTTAAAGAATGAGGTACTGGTGTGGAAGTGGAGTTCTCATCACAGATCTGAGGACAAAGAGTGGATAGTGGTTCACCAGCTGGTGGTGCTGCAGAGGTACCGGAGAGAAATATTAAGAATGGCCAGGAGATTATCGTGGCTGTACATGTCAGTATATGAAAAACCAAAGCCCGCACAAGACAGCAGTTTGACTGACCCAAACTCCACAAAGATGTAGTGGAGTACTGCAGGAGTTCCCACATGTGCCATGAGGGGAAACCCCAACCTGTCGTGAAATCTGCACTCCTAAGTCCTGTATCTGTATTTGGGAAATCCTCCAGCAGTGCACTGGGGAACTGTACGGGATCCCTGTGGAGAATAAAAAGGGCAGATAGGCACAAGGCTTGCCAGAAGTTAGAGAAGAAATAGGAAAAAGGGACAAAGAGGACAGGTTACAGGGGATCCGAGAGGAATCTCAGATGAAAACCCTTGCTGTGCAGTCAGCCAACCCCTAAATGTTGGATAACTTAGACCCGACATCCTCCTATGTAAATGCAGACACCAGCAGCACCCCGCTGGAGTTGCTGACAGCATTTACACAAACCCACAGATCCAAACGTAGTCCTCTAGAGGGCAGAAAACCTGTGAGGGTGATGCCTCATCGAGTCGAAGTGCCACAGTGGATTTCAGTGGAATATGGGCCAATACCTGAAGGCAGAAGTGTCCCAGAGGACAAAGGGAAGGTTAGCAAAGAATCCTCCTACACAGTCAGGTGAAAAATGAGACCAGGAAAAGACAGGCAAAAACAATCTTTCGGCTTTCTCTGTGAATGAGAATGAATGAGAGAAATTCATGTGTGTTTTCCTGTACTTTCTCTCTTTATTTCTTTTATAAAGTGGAAGTCCTGCATCAACCTGCACTCCAAGAAGATTACAGACCACCAAGCATTGTCATCGAGGGAAGCCAGATCAATGTCCTCAAGTAATTCACTTATTTGGGGAGCGTCATCTCATTTGATGCCACCATAGACAAGGAAGTGGACAAGAGGCTCTCAAAAGAAAACAGTACATTCGACAGACTCGACAAACGTGTGTGGAGCAACCACAGCCTCAGAGTGCAGACCAAACTCAAAGTGTGCAAAGCCACAAAGCTATAGTCCTCATCACCCTTCTGTATACACCGAGTCATGGGTCCAATACCACTGTCATGTACACCTTCTCGAGTGTTTCCATCAGTGCTGCCTCCACAACATCCTCAAGATCTGCAGTCAGGACCACATCACAAACATTGAAGTCCTGGAAACAGCCAACATCACCAGCATCGAGGCCATTCTTCTGTAAAGACAACTGCATTGGGCAGGTCATGTTACCCAAATGGATGACAGTCTCTTGCCCAAGATCGTGTTGTATGGAGAGCTGAGCTCAGGTAAAAGGAACAGAGGAGCCCCATGTAAACGTTTCAAGCACTCTCTGAAGTATACCCTCTCTGTGTGTCACATCGACCATCGGCAGTGGGAAGCACAGGTCATAGGGCGGCACAGTGGCGCAGTGGTTAGCACCGCAGCCTCACAGCTCCAGCTAGCCGGGTTCAATTCTGGGCACTGCCTGTGTGGAGTTTGCAAGTTCTCCCTGTGTCTGCGTGGGTTTTCTCCGGGTGCTCCGGTTTCCTCCCATAAGCGAAAAGACTTGCAGGTTGGTCGATAAATTGGCCATTATAAATTGCCCCAAGCATAGGTAGGTGGCAGGGAAATATAGGGACAGGTGGAGATGTGGTAGGAATATGGGATTAGTGTTCTTCTTTCTTTTCTTTTGGGCCTCCTTATCTCGAGAGACAATGGATACGCGCGTGGAGTGGCTATAAAGGCCAATTCTGGAGTGACAGGCTCTTCCACAGGTGCTGCAGAGAAATTTGTTTGTCGGGGCTGTTACACAGTTGGCTCTCCTCTTGCGCCTCTGTCTTTTTTCCTGCCAACTACTAAGTCTCTTCGACTCGCCACATTTTAGCCCTGTCTTTATGGCTGCCCGCCAGCTCTGGGGAACGCTGGCAACTGACTCCCACGACTTGTGATCAATGTCACACGATTTCATGTCGCGTTTGCAGACGTCTTTATAGCGGAGACATGGACGGCCGGTGGGTCTGATACCAGTGGCGAGCTCGCTGTACAATGTGTCTTTGGGGATCCTGCCATCTTCCATGCGGCTCACATGGCCAAGTCATCTCAAGCGCCGCTGACTCAGTAGTGTGTACAAGCTGGGGGTGTTGGCCGCTTCTAGGAGATATAGTCCTGTGTTGGAGATATAGTCCTGCCACTTGATGCCAAGTATTCTCCAAAGGCAGCGAAGATGGAATGAATTGAGACGTCGCTCTTGGCTGACATACGTTGTCCAGGCCTCGCTGCCGCAGAGCAAGGTACTGAGGACACAGGCCTGATACACTCGGACTTTTGTGTTCCGTGTCAGTGCGCCATTTTCCCACACTCTCTTGGCCAGTCTGGACATAGCAGTGGAAGCCTTACCCATGCGCTTGTTGATTTCTGCATCTAGAGACAGGTTACTGGTGATAGTTGAGCCTCGGTAGGTGAACTCTTGAACTACTTCCAGAGCGTGGTCGCCAATATTGATGGATGGAGCATTTCTGACATCCTGCCCCATGATGTTCGTTTTCTTGAGGCTGATGGTTAGGCCAAATTCATTACAGGCAGCCGCAAACCTGTCGATGAGTCTCTGCAGACACTCTTCAGTGTGAGATGTTAAAGCAGCATCGTCAGCAAAGAGGAGTTCTCTGATGAGGACTTTCCGTACTTTGGACTTCGCTCTTAGATGGGCAAGGTTGAACAACCTGCCCCCTGATCTTGTGTGGAGGAAACTTCCTTCTTCAGAGGATTTGAACGCATGTGAGAGCAGCAGGGAGAAGAAAATCCCTGTGTAGGTGCGAGAACACAGCCCTGTTTCACGCCACTCAGTATAGGAAAGGGGTCTGATGAGGTGCCGCTATGCTGAATTGTGCCTTTCATCTTGTCATGGAATGAGGTGATGATACTTAATAGCTTTGGTGGACATCCAATCTTTTCTAGTAGTCTGAAGAGACCACGTCTGTTGACGATGTCAAAGGCTTTGGTGAGATCAATGAAAGCAATGTAGAGGGGCATCTGTTGTTCACGGCATTTCTCCTGTATCTGACTGAAACTAAAAAGCCTTCTTCAGTGGAATAACAAGACCATTGTAAATCCTTCTGTTGCTCAGATACCAGATTAACAGCCTGTTCTCTTCAAACCAAATTTCAACATTCAATGCACAGAAGGGTTTTATTCTCATCAGTCTTAAAGGCGCATAGATCTGTTAGTTAAAAATAAAATTTATGACAATGTGAATGGATTGGAGAAGCTGTGGCTGTTCTCTTTTGAGAAGAAAAGTTTGAGAGGAATTTTGATAGTAGTTTTCAAAATTATGACGGGTTAAGACAGGGTAGTTAATGAGAAACAGTTCCCATTGGCAGAAAGGTCGAGAAGCAGAGGGCACCAATTTAGCATGAATGGCAAATGAACAAATGATGACATAAGGAAAAAATATTTTTCGATGCAGCTGTTAGTTGGGATCTTGAATACACTGTCTGAGAGTGTGGTGGAGGGATATTCAATCATGGTGTTGAAAGGGGAATTAGATAATGATCTGAATATAAAGAATTGGTGAAATATCGGGAAAAGGTGGAGGAGTGGGATGAGTTGTGTTGTTCTTGTAGAGTCCAGCATAGACACGTTCAATGTCCTTCTGTGATTCCATGGTTCTTTGCTTCAATGTTAAATTTCCTCACCTCCAAGTGTAAACACCTCTATTTCTACCTGATTCAACCCCCTCATAATTATAAAGAACTCTGCTCTCAAACTTCACTTTGGAGAGAAAGGAGTCCCAGTCTGTCCAATACTTCATTAAAGTTCTGCCATCTTACTGACAATGCCATTCTTATAATTTTTTCACACTTCCTCCAGTATTTTCATAATCTTATTTTACGATGAAGACAAAAACTATGCACAGTTCTCCAACCATAGTATATCTATGACCAAGCTGATTCTATGAAAAAATCTCATTGAGTTTAAAACCTTTATTACACCTCCCCTCGCACGACCCAACAACTCCAGTCTGTCGACAGAACAGAAGTCACCCATGTCTTGTATAATTCTGCTAAATCTCTCAGACTTTAATATCAGTCCTAAAGTACAGTCCCAAACATTGCTTCAGCTGAGGCCTTACCAGTGATTTATACAAGTTAAACATCTCCTCATTGTTCAGTGTTAGAACCTGAAATAGACTCCTAAAAGATGTGGGATAGTAAATATATATAAATTATGCATTTACAGGACAAATGGGATTCAGTAGGGAAGTGGGATTAATTACATTAATTTTTCAAAGTCCCAGCATAGAAACCATGGGCTGAAAAGAATCATTCTGTGTTTTAAGATTTGATGAATCTCATGGTACCGGGGCTTTAAACCAAGGTCTATACAGGCAAAGTCGGCACTGTACCACTGAGTAACACCCACGGCTGGGTTAATATCATCGCACATGGACTTCATTGTGTCTCAATAACAGGCAGCTACTCAGACATGAGGGTGTGTTCACAATATTCAGTGTTGGCTGCACTTCACAGTGCTCTTTAACCTTCCAAAATAAGTTGAGGCAAAAGCAGTGACACTGGCTATGAGTGGGGCAGGGATCTCATAGATAGTATAAGGTCTTTCCGGAAGCAACTGTTCATCTGCACAGCGTAACAAGCTCCACTTATACTTCAGGGGAAGAAAACCAATAGACAAGCAGATCTCCCCCGTACTCTCTGTGTAATCATTGGATGTGAAATGGCTTTGCAGCATGGCAAGACTCCAGATAATAAATGGATTTGTCCAAATCTGATCTGGGCTGCACGGAGATAAGCAAACAGAACATCCAAGGCTGGAATTATAAAATCTCGCGTGGTTAACCTTTTTAGGCTGTTATCACACGGATTCCTTTCTCTATTCACACTCCCAATATATCTGTTAGAATTCTGGGAAACTACCCAAGAAATAACATTTCACTCTCAGGCTCTCCACTTAGCCTGAGAGCTCTGCTTGGACAGAATATGTTTGAATACAATTTAACACTTACAACGAACACAAGGGCTACAGTAAATGAGACTGTTCATCCACATCAACACTTGGTCTATTGTTCCTGAGACTGTTTATCCACATCAACGCCAGGCCTATTGTTCCTGAGACTGTTCATCAACATCAACACCAAGGCGATTGTTCCTGAGACTGTTCATTCACATCAACACCAGGGCAATTGTTCCTGAGACTGTTCATCCACATCAACACCAGGGCTATTGTTCCTAAGACTGTTTTTTTTTTAGAACATTACAGCGCAGTACAGGCCCGTCGGCCCTCGATGTTGCGCCGACCTGTGAAACCATCTGACCTAACTATTCCATTTTCATCCATATGTCTTTCCAATGACCACTTAAATGCCCTTAAAGTTGGCGAGTCTACTACTGTTGCAGGCAGGGCGTTCCACACCCCTACTACTCTCTGAGTAAAGAAACTACCTCTCACATCTGTCCTATATCTTTCACCCCTCAACTTAAAGCTATGTCCCCTCGTGTTTGCCATCACCATCCGAGGAAAAAGACTCTCGCTATCCACTCTATCTAATTATCTTATCTTATCTTATCTTATCTTATCTAATCACCCTCTGATTATCTTATTCTTTCTTTTGGGCCTCCTTATCTCGAGAGACAATGGATACGCGCCTGGAGGTGGTCAGTGGTTTGTGAAGCAGCGCCTGGAGTGGCTATAAAGGCCAATTCTGGAGTGACAGGCTCTTCCACAGGTGCTGCAGAGAAATTTGTTTGTTGGGGCTGTTGCACAGTTGGCTCTCCCCTTGCGCCTCTGTCTTTTTTCCTGCCAACTACTAAGTCTCTTCGACTCGCCACAATTTAGCCCTGTCTTTATGGCTGCCCGCCAGCTCTGGCGAATGCTGGCAACTGACTCCCACGACTTGTGATCAATGTCACACGATTTCATGTCGCGTTTGCAGACGTCTTTATAACGGAGACATGGACGGCCGGTGGGTCTGATACCAGTGGCGAGCTCGCTGTACAATGTGTCTTTGGGGATCCTGCCATCTTCCATGCGGCTCACATGGCCAAGCCATCTCAAGCGCCGCTGACTCAGTAGTGTGTATAAGCTGGGGATGTTGGCCGCTTCAAGGACTTCTGTGTTGGAGATATAGTCCTGCCACCTGATGCCAAGTATTCTCCGAAGGCAGCGAAGATGGAATGAATTGAGACGTCGCTCTTGGCTGGCATACGTTGTCCAGGCCTCGCTGCCGTAGAGCAAGGTACTGAGGACACAGGCCTGATACACTCGGACTTTTGTGTTCCGTGTCAGTGCGCCATTTTCCCACACTCTCTTGGCCAGTCTGAACATAGCAGTGGAAGCCTTACCCACGCGCTTGTTGATTTCTGCATCTAGAGACAGGTTACTGGTGATAGTTGAGCCTAGGTAGGTGAACTCTTGAACCACTTCCAGAGCGTGGTCGCCAATATTGATGGATGGAGCATTTCTGACATCCTGCCCCATGATGTTCGTTTTCTTGAGGCTGATGGTTAGGCCAAATTCATTGCAGGCAGACGCAAACCTGTCGATGAGACTCTGCAGGCATTCTTCAGTGTGAGATGTTAAAGCAGCATCGTCAGCAAAGAGGAGTTCTCTGATGAGGACTTTCCGTACTTTGGACTTCACTCTTAGACGGGCAAGGTTGAACAACCTGCCCCCTGATCTTGTGTGGAGGAAAATTCCTTCTTCAGAGGATTTGAACGCATGTGAAAGCAGCAGGGAGAAGAAAATCCCAAAAAGTGTGGGTGCGAGAACACAGCCCTGTTTCACACCACTCAGGATAGGAAAGGGCTCTGATGAGGAGCCACCATGTTGAATTGTGCCTTTCATATTGTCATGGAATGAGGTGATGATACTTAGTAGCTTTGGTGGACATCCGATCTTTTCTAGTAGTCTGAAGAGACCACGTCTGCTGACGAGGTCAAAGGCTTTGGTGAGATCAATGAAAGCAATGTAGAGGGGCATCTGTTGTTCACGGCATTTCTCCTGTATCTGGCGAAGGGAGAACAGCATGTCAATAGTCGATCTCTCTGCACGAAAGCCACACTGTGCCTCAGGGTAGACGCGCTCGGCCAGCTTCTGGAGCCTGTTCAGAGCAACTCGAGCAAAGACTTTCCCCACTATGCTGAGCAGGGAGATTCCACGGTAGTTGTTGCAGTCACCGCGGTCACCTTTGTTTTTATAGAGGGTGATGATGTTGGCATCGCGCATGTCCTGGGGTACTGCTCCCTCGTCCCAGCACAGGCATAGCAGTTCATGTAGTGCTGAGAGTATAGCAGGCTTGGCACTCTTGATTATTTCAGGGGTAATGCTGTCCTTCCCAGGGGCTTTTCCGCTGGCTAGGGAATCAATGGCATCACTGAGTTCCGATTTGGTTGGCTGTATGTCCAGCTCATCCATGACTGGTAGAGGCTGGGCTGCATTGAGGGCAGTCTCAGTGACAGCATTCTCCCTGGAGTACAGTTCTAGGTAGTGCTCAACCCAGCGGTCCATCTGTTTGCGTTGGTCAGTGATTATGTCCCCCGATTTAGATTTGAGGGGGGTGATCTTCTTGATGGTTGGCCCAAGAGCTCTCTTCATGCCATCATACATTCCTCTGATGTTTCCGGTGTCTGAGGCCAGCTGAATATGACTGCATAGGTGTTGCCAGTAGTCGTTTGCGCTCTATCTAATTATCTTATCTTATCTTATCTTATCTTATCTAATCACCCTCTGATTATCTTATATGTCTCTATTAAGTCACCTCTCCTCCTCCTTCTCTCCAACGAAAACAACCTCAAGTCCCTCAGCCTTTCCTCGTAAGACCTTCCCTTCCACACCAGGCAACATCCGAGTAAAACTCCTCTGCACCCTTTCCATAGCTTCCACATCCTTCCTACAATGCGGTGACCAGAACTGCATGCAATACTCCAGTTGCGGTCTCACCAGAGTTTTGTACATGACATCGTGGCTCCGAAACTCGATCCCCCGACTAATAAAAGCTAACACACCATATGCCTTCTTAACAGCCCTATTAACCTGGTAGCAACCTTCAGGGATTTATGCACCTGGACACCAAGATCTCTCTGTTCATCGACACTACCAAGAATCTTCCCATTAGCCCAGTACTCTGCATTCCTGTTACTCCTTCCAAAGTGAATCACCTCGCACTTTTCCGCATTAAACTCCATTTGCCATCTCTCAGCCCAGCTCTGCAGCCTATCTATGCCCCTCTGTACCGTACAACATCCTTCGGCACCATCCACAACTCCACCGACCTCAGTGTCATCCGCAAATTTACTAACCCACCCTTCTACACCCTCTTCCAGGTCATTTATAAAAATGACAAACAGCAGTGGCCCCAAAACAGATCCTTGCGGAACACCACTAGTAACTAAACTCCAGGATGAACATTTGCCATCAACCAGCACCCTCTGTCTTCTTTCAGCTAGCCAATTTCTGATCCAAAGCACTAAATCACCTTCAACCCCATACTTCCGTATTTTCTGCAATAGCCTACCATGGGGAACCTTATCAAACGCCTTACTGAAATCCATATACACCACATCCACTGCTTTACCCTCATCCACCTGTTTGGTCACCTTCTCGAAAAACTCAATAAGGTTTGTGAGGCACGACCTACCCGTCACAAAACCGTGCTGACTATCGCTAATGAACTGATTCTTTTCAAGATGATTATAAATCCTGTCTCTTATAACCTTTTCCAACATTTTACCCACAACCGAAGTAAGGCTCACAGGTCTATAATTACCAGGGCTGTCTCTACTCCCCTTCTTGCACAAGGGGACAACATTTGCTATCCTCCAGTCTTCCGGCACTATTCCTGTCGACAATGACGACATAAAGATCAAGGACAAAGGCTCTGCAATCTCCTTCCTGGCTTCCCAGAGAATCCTCGGATAAATCCCATCATTCACGTCAACACCAGGGCTATTGTTCCTGAGACTGTACATCCAAATCAACACCAGGGCTATTGTTCCTGAGACTGTTCATCCACATCAACACCAGGGCTATTGTTGCTGAGACTGTTCATCCACATCAACACCAGGGCTATTGTTCCTGAGACTGTTCATCCACATCAACACCAGGGCTATTGTTCCTGTGACTGGTCATCCTTATGAACACCAGGGCTATTGTTCCTGAGACTGTTCATCCACATCAACACTAGGGCTATTGTTCCTGTGACTGGTCATCCTTATGAACACCAGGGCTATTGTTCCTGAGACTGTTCATCCACATCAACACCAGGGCTATTGTTCCTGAGACTGTTCATCCACATCAACACCAGGGCTATTGTTCCTGTGACTGGTCATCCTTATGAACACCAGGGCTATTGTTCCTGAGACTGTTCATCCACATCAACACCAGGGATTCTGTTCCTGAGACTGTTCATCCACATCAACACCAGGGCTATTGTTCCTGTGACTGGTCATCCTTATGAACACCAGGGCTATTGTTCCTGAGACTGTTCATCCACATCAACACCAGGGCTATTGTTCCTGAGACTGTTCATCCACATCAACACCAGGGATTCTGTTCCTGAGACTGTTCATCCACATCAACACCAGGGCTATTGTTCCTGTGACTGGTCATCCTTATGAACACCAGGGCTATTGTTCCTGAGACTGTTCATCCACATCAACACCAGGGCTATTGTTCCTGAGACTGTTCATCCACATCAACACCAGGGATTCTGTTCCTGAGACTGTTCATCCACATCAACACCAGGGCTATTGTTCCTGTGACTGGTCATCCTTATGAACACCAGGGCTATTGTTCCTGAGACTGTTCATCCACATCAACACCAGGGATTCTGTTCCTGAGACTGTTCATCCACATCAACACCAGGGCTATTGTTCCTGAGACTGTTCATCCACATCAACACCAGGACTGCTGTTCCTGTGACTGTTCATCCACATCAACACCAGGGCTATTGTTCCTGAGACTGTTCATCCACATCAACACCAGGACTGCTGTTCCTGTGACTGTTCATCCACATCAACACCAGGGCTATTGTTCCTGAGACTGTTCATCCACATCAACACCAGGGCTATTGTTGCTGAGACTGTTCATCCACATCAACACCAGGGCTATTGTTCCTGAGACTGTTCATCCACATCAACACCAGGGCTATTGTTCCTGAGACTGTTCACCCACATCAACACCAGGGCTATTGTTCCTGAGACTGTTCATCCACATCAACACCAGGGCTATTGTTCCTGAGACTGTTCATCCACATCAACACCAGGGCTATTGTTCCTGTGACTGTTCATCCACATCAACACCAGGGTTATTGTTCCTGAGAATGTTCATCCATATCAACAGCAGTGCTATTGTTCCTGAGACTGTTCATCCACATCAACACCAGGACTGCTGTTCCTGAGCCTGTTCATCCACATCAGCAACAGGGCTTTTGTTCCTGAGACTGTTCATCCACCTCAGCACCAGGAATGCTGTTCCTGAGACTGTGCATCCACATCAACACCTGGGCTATTGTTTTTGAGACTGTTCATCCACATCAACACCAGGGCTATTGTTCCTGTGACTTTTCATCCACATCAACACCAGGGCTATTGTTCCTGTGACTGTTCATCCACATCAACACTAGGGCTATTGTTGCTGAGACTGTTCATCCACATCAACACCAGGGCTATTGTTCCTGAGACTGTTCATCCACATCAACACCAGGGCTATTGTTCCTGTGACTGTTCATCCACATCAACACCAGTGCTATTGTTCCTGAGACTGTTCATCCACATCAACACCAGGACTGCTGTTCCTGAGACTGTTCATCCACATCAGCAACAGGGCTTTTGTTCCTGAGACTGTTCATCCACCTCAGCACCAGGAATGCTGTTCCTGAGACTGTGCATCCACATCAACACCTGGGCTATTGTTTTTGAGATTGTTCATCCACATCAACACCAGGGCTATTGTTCCTGTGACTTTTCATCCACATCAACACCAGGGCTATTGTTCCTGTGACTGTTCATCCACATCAACACCAGGGCTATTGTTCCTGAGACTTTTCATCCACATCAACACCAGGGCTATTGTTCCTGTGACTGTTCATCCACATCAACACCAGGGCTATTGTTCCTGTGACTGTTCATCCAGATGCACACCAGATCTATTGTTCCTGAGACTGTTCATCCACTTCAACACCAGGGCTACTGTTCCTGAGACTGTTCATCCACATCAACAGCAGGGCTATTGTTCCTGTGACTGTTCATCCACATCAACACCAGGGCTATTGTTCCTGAGACTTTTCATCCACATCAACACCAGGGCTATTGTTCCTGTGACTGTTCATCCACATCAACACCAGGGCTATTGTTCCTGTGACTGTTCATCCAGATGAACACCAGATCTATTGTTCCTGAGACTGTTCATCCACTTCAACACCAGGGCTACTGTTCCTGAGACTGTTCATCCACATCAACAGCAGGGCTATTGTTCCTGAGACTTCTCATCCACATCAACACCAGTGCTATTGTTCCTGTGACTGTTCATTCAAATCAACACCAGGGCTATTGTTCCTGAGACTGTTCATCCACATTAACACCAGGACTATTGTTCCTGTGACTGTTCATCCAGATGAACACCAGATCTATTGTTCCTGAGACTGTTCATCCGCATCAACACCAGGGCTATTGTTCCTGAGACTGTTCATCCACATCAACATCAAGGCTATTGTTCCTGAGACTGTTCATCCACATCAACACCAGGACTGCTGTTCCTGTGACTGTTCATCCACATCAACACCAGGACTGCTGTTCCTGTGACTGTTCATCCACATCAACACCAGGGCTATTGTTCCTGAGACTGTTCATCCACATCAACACCAGGGCTATTGTTGCTGAGACTGTTCATCCACATCAACACCAGGGCTATTGTTCCTGAGACTGTTCATCCACATCAACACCAGGGCTATTGTTCCTGAGACTGTTCATCCACATCAACACCAGGGCTATTGTTCCTGAGACTGTTCACCCACATCAACACCAGGGCTATTGTTCCTGAGACTGTTCATCCACATCAACACCAGGGCTATTGTTCCTGAGACTGTTCATCTACATCAACACCAGGGCTATTGTTCCTGTGACTGTTCATCCACATCAACACCAGGGTTATTGTTCCTGAGAATGTTCATCCATATCAACAGCAGTGCTATTGTTCCTGAGACTGTTCATCCACATCAACACCTGGACTGCTGTTCCTGAGCCTGTTCATCCACATCAGCAACAGGGCTTTTGTTCCTGAGACTGTTCATCCACCTCAGCACCAGGAATGCTGTTCCTGAGACTGTGCATCCACATCAACACCTGGGCTATTGTTTTTGAGACTGTTCATCCACATCAACACCAGGGCTATTGTTCCTGTGACTTTTCATCCACATCAACACCAGGGCTATTGTTCCTGTGACTGTTCATCCACATCAACACCAGGGCTATTGTTGCTGAGACTGTTCATCCACATCAACACCAGGGCTATTGTTCCTGAGACTGTTCATCCACATCAACACCAGGGCTATTGTTCCTGTGACTGTTCATCCACATCAACACCAGTGCTATTGTTCCTGAGACTGTTCATCCACATCAACACCAGGACTGCTGTTCCTGAGACTGTTCATCCACATCAGCAACAGGGCTTTTGTTCCTGAGACTGTTCATCCACCTCCGCACCAGGAATGCTGTTCCTGAGACTATGCATCCACATCAACACCTGGGCTATTGTTTTTGAGATTGTTCATCCACATCAACACCAGGGCTATTGTTCCTGTGACTTTTCATCCACATCAACACCAGGGCTATTGTTCCTGTGACTGTTCATCCACATCAACACCAGGGCTATTGTTCCTGAGACTTTTCATCCACATCAACACCAGGGCTATTGTTCCTGTGACTGTTCATCCACATCAACACCAGGGCTATTGTTCCTGTGACTGTTCATCCAGATGAACACCAGATCTATTGTTCCTGAGACTGTTCATCCACTTCAACACCAGGGCTACTGTTCCTGAGACTGTTCATCCACATCAACAGCAGGGCTATTGTTCCTGTGACTGTTCATCCACATCAACACACCAGGGCTATTGTTCCTGAGACTTTTCATCCACATCAACACCAGGGCTATTGTTCCTGTGACTGTTCATCCACATCAACACCAGGGCTATTGTTCCTGTGACTGTTCATCCAGATGAACACCAGATCTATTGTTCCTGAGACTGTTCATCCACTTCAACACCAGGGCTACTGTTCCTGAGACTGTTCATCCACATCAACAGCAGGGCTATTGTTCCTGAGACTTTTCATCCACATCAACACCAGTGCTATTGTTCCTGTGACTGTTCATTCAAATCAACACCAGGGCTATTGTTCCTGAGACTGTTCATCCACATTAACACCAGGACTATTGTTCCTGAGACTGTTCATCCACATCAACACCAGGGCTATTGTTCCTGAGACTGTTCATCCACATCAACACCAGGACTATTGTTCCTGTGACTGTTCATCCAGATGAACACCAGATCTATTGTTCCTGAGACTGTTCATCCACATCAACACCAGGGCTATTGTTCCTGAGACTGTTCATCCACATCAACACCAGGACTATTGTTCCTGTGACTGTTCATCCAGATGAACACCAGATCTATTGTTCCTGAGACTGTTCATCCACTTCAACGCCAGGGCTACTGTTCCTGAGACTGTTCATGCACATCAACACCAGGGCTATTGTTTCTGAGACTGTTCATCCACATCAACACCAGGGCTTTTGTTCCTGAGACTGTTCATCCTCATTAACACCAGGAATATTGTTCCTGAGACTGTTCATCCACATTAACACCAGGACTATTGTTCCTGTGACTGTTCATCCACATCAACAATAGGGCTATTGTTTTTGAGACTGTTCATCCTCATTAACACCAGGAATATTGTTCCTGAGACTGTTCATCCACATCAACACCAGGACTGCTGTTCCTGAGACTGTTCATCCACATCAACACCAGGACTGCTGTTCCTGAGACTGTTCATCCACATTAACACCAGGACTGCTGTTCCTGAGACTGTTCATCCACATTAACACCAGGACTATTGTTCCTGTGACTGTTCATCCACATCAACACTAGGGCTATTGTTTTTGAGACTGTTCATCCTCATTAACACCAGATCTATTGTTCCTGAGACTGTTCATCCACATCAACACCAGGACTGCTGTTCCTGAGACTGTTCATCCACATCAACACCAGGACTGCTGTTCCTGAGACTGTTCATCCACATCAACACCAGGACTGCTGTTCCTGAGACTGTTCATCCACATTAACACTAGGACTATTGTTCCTGTGACTGTTCATCCACATCAACACTAGGGCTATTGTTTTTGAGACTGTTCATCCTCATTAACACCAGATCTATTGTTCCTGAGACTGTTCATCCACATCAACACCAGGACTGCTGTTCCTGAGACTGTTCATCCACATCAACACCAGGACTGCTGTTCCTGAGACTGTTCATCCACATCAACACCAGGACTGCTGTTCCTGAGACTGTTCATCCACATCAACACTAGGGCTATTGTTTTTGAGACTGTTCATCCTCATTAGCACCAGGAATATTGTTCCTGAGACTGTTTTTCCACATCAGCACTTGAAATCGTTACAAAAGAAGTTGCAAATCAGTTTATTAAAAACATTTCTAGGAATTTACAATTATGTTGTTTTCCATGTTCTCTAATGACTTTATTGTGTGCATAAAACGGTTCATTAAATCAGTTTATTCACTGGACTGTAACCAATTGGCCTGCACTTAGTCCCTAGATGACTGCCACATGGAGGTTGCTCTGTGATATTAATAAGGGCTCGTCTGAAGAAATTCTGCATTGGCGTTTCACAGAAGGAATGGGATACCCTTTAATTTATCAGGTCGAGCTCATTTACTACCCTTTTCTGGCAGCCGTCAGTATTCCTGGTAAGACAGTTAAATGACGCGGTGAAAGATGAATATCAATATGTGACTCTTCATGTTATATTTACCCTCTTTGATGACATCAGTTAAGGAGCAAGTGATTGTCATGTTCTCTCAATGTGATTTGTTAATGAATGTTATTTTGTTGCTTGAATTTTCAGTACAGAAAATGCTAAAATATCAATTCCCTTTAATGTTTACAGTAGAAAATTCTCACAAAGTCTACATGGACATCAGATCAGAAATAAATGAGCACTTTTAAATGTCTTGATGTTGTTAAGTGGGTTTCACGTGTAACTGAGGATTCTCGGAGCTTTTGTCTTGTCATTTTATGTCACATTGACATATTGTGTAACAGCAGAAGTTGCTCTTGTTTGCATGGATTTGAATTCAGCTTTGATTTTGATTCTTGATGGAAGTGGAAGGAAACACCTGGCAATTTTTGTTACCACCCGTGATCCACCCTTCGAGACTTTTCCATTCTTCACTTTGTTTGGCCAATGTTTTAAAAGAAGAGGCGAGTTCACTGTCAATGTTGTACAAAATATAGTCTAACAGGGTGAGAGTGCACTTCCCATGCTGTACAGTCTGTATTGTAACATGACGAGAGTGTGCTCCCTATTTTGTACAGATCGTAACCAAGCAGGGTGAGAGTATGCTCTCTGGAATAATAAAAGCAAAATACTGCAGATGCTGGAAATCTGAAATAAAAACAGAAAGTGCTGGAAATACTCAGCAGGTATTTCAGCATCTGAGGAGACCGAAACAGAGTTAGCCTTAAGGGTCTGTGACATTTCATCAGAACTGCCAAAGGTTAGGAATGTAATAGACTTTGAACAAGTGAAAAGGGGGAGGGGAAAGAAGAACAAAAGGAAAGGTGTGCAATAGGGCAGAGGGCAAAAGAGATTAAATGACAAAGCTGTCACGGAACAAAGGCAAAGGAGCACTTAGCAATATGGAATGACAAGGTATTAGTCCAGAGAGAGTGTTAATGGCAGGGAAATGAACAGATCTCTTCAACAGTAAAAACCTGAAAAACAGGTTTAAGACAGGCCCATGGTTAAAAAAAGGAATAAAGTAAAATAAAACAAAATAAAATGCAATAAAATGGAATGAAAAGGCAGTCATGCTGTGAAATTGTTGAACCCATTGTTGAGTCTAGAAGGCTCTAGAGTGACTAATGAGGAGATGAAGTGCTGTTCCTCGAGCTTGCGTTGATGTTCACTGGAACACTGCTGCAGACCAATGACAGGGAACAGGGTGGTGAATTACAATAGTAAGCAATAGAATGCTTGTGGTAATGTTTTTGGACTGAATGGAGGTGTTCCGCAAATCAGTCACCCGAACTGTGTTTTGTCTTCCCAATGAAGAGGCAATCACATTGTGAACGGTGAATATAGTATTCTAGATTGAAAGAAGTACAAGTAAATCACTGCTTCACCTGGAATGAGACTTTGGAGCTTCGAGTGGTGTGGAGAGAAGAGATAAAAGGGGAGGTATTCCACCTCCTGCGATTGCATGGGAAGATGTTGTGGGAAGGGGACGAGGTGTCATGGAGGGAATGATCCCTTTGGAATGCTGAGTGGGGAGGGAAGGGGAGGGGAAGATGTGTTTGTGATAGTAGCACGCTGGAGGTGGTGGAAATGGCAGAGGATAATCCTTTGGGGCAAAAGTGCAGGATATGGTTCAGACATGGTTGAGGGTTTTCTCAACCACAGTGGGGGAAGAGGGGAATCCAAAGCTGAGGAAAAAGGAATACATACCAGAAGCGTTGTTGTTGAAGGTAGCATTATCAGAACCCAACAGGGTGGAGCTGAGGTGCAACGTTTGGACACACTGGTGTTTTGGGTACCAGAATTCTCCAGAAAAACATCATTACTTTTGCTTTTACCACAGTATATTTTTCACTATCTGAGGCCTGGAACTTGTTTTACATTTTAATTTCCCATTCCTGTTATTGCCACAGATTTCCCTGCTACAAATAAACAGTTCATTAAATTAAACTTTAAATTAATTCAGATCTGGAAACCTTATATTTCCATACTGTCTTATTCAACTTTAAATGATTCTTCAAAAATGTTTGGGGACAGTGTTGAGGTAAATTTCATGTTTTCTGTTTCTTACAGTTAACTTGGTGGCGATTGTGATTTTGTCTCGAGGAAAGTGCAGTCTCTCCAAATGTATCACTCACTATCTGGTGGCCATGGCAGTGGCGGATCTAATGGTGGTTATCATCCATGTGATATTACACCGGATTAATATCATGTACTTTCCAGTTAGTTTCCTGTTTATAACTCCTGTGTGTACGGTGAACCTTCTCACATACACTGTAGCTTTAGACTGTTCTGTCTGGTTTACTGTCGCCTTCACTTTTGATCGCTTTGTAAAAATTTGCTGTCAGAAGCTACAATCAAAATATAACACAGAGAAAACAGCGACTGTGGTTATCGCCACCTTGTTTGTGGTGAGCTGTCTTGTAAATATTCCCTATTACTATGCAGTTGACTCTGTATTTATAATTGACAATGTACCTTGGTGTTGTGTTGCTTCCACTGATTACCTCACCTCCCCCTTGTGGAGAGCATTCGCTTGTATCAAAGGCATCATAACCCCTATCTTACCAATCCTTTTAATTCTGCTGTTCAATGCTTTGACCATCAGACACATTATAATGGCAAATAGAGTACGCAGGGGACTCCGGAGAAACAGTGAGAATCAGAATGATCCAGAGGTGAGGAATCGGAGGAATTCCATGATTTTACTTTTCACTATTTCTGCCAATTTCATACTGTTGTGGATGATGTATGTTGTTCTTGTGATAGACCGGCCAGTGGAAAACTTTTCCTATACAGACAAATATTACAGTAACCCGATATATATTGCTCAACAAGTTGGGTTGATGTTGCAGCTTCTCAGTTCCTGCACAAACACTTGTATCTATGGACTGACACAGAGGAAATTCAGAGAGGAGCTGAAGAATGGGGTGAAATATTTGTTTACACTGAATAGGAAATTGTGTCAATAACAATTAATGAACAACAATATGGAGCAGGTCTTATAGGTTTACAAGTCACTTGCTTTTATATTCCTGAAATCCTTGTGGGCAGGTGAAGGACAATGAGAAAACTGATTATCTTTAACAAGATTCTGGATAGTCGTGTATAATTACCAGATTATTATTGATGAATATTAATGTAGATAAACGAAATAATATAACATGAAATATCCCAATGTCAATTTCACTGCTGGATTTGTGGAGTTACAACAACTGTACACCATCAGAAAACATCAAATTAATTCCCCATGAAGGAGCATTAACACTAAATGGTATATTCTGCCCACTTAGAACAACCTCAGGCTAGGATGTTCTGACAGTCATTACAATTCACCATTGGATCAATTCGTGACAGCTATTTTGTTTTGCAAGAACAAATTTACATGGTTAGAAAAGGTACTAATGCAGAAAAAAATATTCACAAAGAGGCCAAGATGGATTCAAATGTTAGAGAAATATGGGAATATGGGATTAATGTAGGATTAGTGTAAATGGAAGGCTGATGGTCAGCTCAGACCCGGTGGGCTGAAGGGCCTGTTTCAGTGCTGTATCTCTCTAAATATCTAGTCTTTGTCAGTACCTTGACTGTCTCCAGAATGTCCTGTTCTGGCCTCATATTTTCTGTCCCGAGTCCATGGAATGGATTTTTGAGTGTTTCTGCTCCACAGCTGGTTCATGCTGGACCACAATAATCCGGCCTCACTGATCGCTATGTGGTCATTTCTCCAGGAGCCTCCTGGAATGCAAAGATAGCCCCTGTATCTCTTCTTCATTACCAGCAAACATTATAAATCCCTCTCCCTTACATCCTCCTCCCTTACCTCCAACAATATGTGATAAATTCAACAATGTCTTTGCCTCTCTCAAGTTGAGAGCAACTGTTCACCTGCTCCTGTTGAAATCAGCCTTCGATTGTCCACCAAACCAATCCTTTCTGTCCTGAACCAACTGCTTTCACCAATCACTCTCCTATCTCCCCAAAATCTCTATGTAAATGTGTCTCGCCCTTGAAAGTCTCCTCCTGCAACCTTGAGCTTATTTCCACTTGAATAATAATCACTTCTGTTCCTGGTCCCCATATTAGTTGATATCTGATCTGTGTCTCTATTCTCACCTTCTTCCCCATCCCTTTCAAAACCTCTATTGTCACCCCCTTCCTCAAAAGTTAAGGCACAACCACTCTGTTCTGAAACAAAATCTATGCTCCCATGTTGTACCTCCCTTTCCTCAAAAAATCTGGTCAACATGTTGTTGCCTCCCAAATCCGTACACATCCTTCTGACAATGTTATATTTGTATCTATTCAATCAGGTTTCCACCCCTTCCACAATACTCAAACGATCCCAGCAATGTGAAACTTTGCAACCTCTGTGACTGTTACTGTGGTGCACAATCCCTCTTCAGTCTCTCTGTAATCTTTAATAAGGTTGACCACACAATTCGCCTTCGATGTCTCTGGTCCATTCGGCTGATAACTGGTACTGTCCTCGTGTATTTCCACTCTTACCTGCTGTCCAATAGTAACTTCACATTTTGCCTTGGAGCCTCCAAGGATCTACTCTAGCCCTCCAGCTGTTCTTTCCCATTTCCATGCTGCCCTTTGAAGATATTATCAGAACACATAGGGTCAGTTTCCACATGTACACTCACGACACCTATTTCTACCTCTCCATTACCACACTCAACCCTTAGACTGTGACTGGGTTTTTGATCGCTTGAATGATGTATAATATTTATGATTCACAGTTTCCTTCAGTTAAACATTGGGAGGACAGGAGTCACCATCTTCGAGTCCACAGCACTAACTCTGTACCTTCCACTCTATACTACGTCCCCTTGGCCTTTCTCTCAGCCGGGCCCATAATGTTTGTAACCTTGGATTCCCGTTCAACCCCACGATGAGTTTCAGGAACTAATATTCTCTCATCACAAAGACCACCTAATGCCATAACGTTAAAGTTCTCCATTCACTCCATAGTCCACGTGCTGTTGAAACTCTCATCCATGCTCATGTCATCTTGAAACTCACTTTATCCAATGTCTTCCTGGTCACATCCCATTTACAAAATTAACAAACCTTATCTCCGCTAAACCTCTGCTGCCCACATCCGATCCCATCCAAGCTCTTCTCTACGCCTGGCATATTCTTGTTGAACTACATTAGGTCCTAGGCCTCCAAAACATTGAATTTAAAGTTCTGATCCTTGTGTTTAGATCATTACTTATAATAATATCTTTCTATATCAGTAACATTCTCCAGCACAACTATAACCCACCTTCCACTCACAGCTCTCTTTTCCTCTAACACCCATGTTAATATTCTGTCCCTTGGCTCGACCACGCCCGGTGATGACTTCAACAATCAAATCATCTCGGGATCAAAATGGCAATCAGATCTAAAGCATCTGTCTTCATTTGTGCCACTAGTTCATCCATGTTAAGATGAAAGCTTCACGTATTCTGAGAAAGAGGCTTTAATTTTATTGCTTTACTATTATTGTTTGTATGGACCTTATTCCCTGGTGCACTATTCCCGTTAAACTCTCTATCCCTCCCTGTCCTATTCTACCGTCTGTAGTTCAATCGCTACACTGCTCTGTTGCCTGGAATTTTCTCTTTAGTTTTCTCAATCTCTCTTCACCTGAACCCTCCCCCACCCTTTTACTTTAAAGCCATGCCCAGATCCCGAGTTATACGAATCTCCAGGATACTGATCCCAGACTGGTTTAAGTGGAGCCCATACCAATGGAATAGCTCCCTGTTGTCCCAGAAATGGTGCCAGTGCCCCATGAATCAAACCCCTCCTTTCCAAACCACTCATTGAGCCTTACATTTAATTCTCTAATCTTCTTGACTCTGTGTCAATTGGTGTGTGGCCCAGTTAACAATCAGTGATTATTACGTTTGAGGTTCTGCATTTTAATTGGTACCCGAAATACTCAAACCCACTCAGCAGAACATCATCCCTGTTTCTACATATGTTGCTTTTTCCCATGTGGCCCCTGACAACTGGATCCTACCCCTCCCAATCCTAGTTCATCTCCAGATGTGAGGTGACATTCACCCTGACACTGGGAAGGCACTCAATCTTTGGAACTAGAGGTCACAGCTGCAGATAAAAGTATCTATCCCCTGAATATAGTGTCCTCTATCATTGTCACATTCTGTTTCACTGCCCCACTTGAATGGCTTCCTACACCATGGTGCCACGGTCAGTTTGTCCATCCATCGTGCAGTCATTGTTCTCATTCATACAGGAAGCAAGTACTTCTTGCCTGTTGGTCAAAGTCAAAGGCCAAGGCTCCTCCATCATTATATGCTGGATCTCCAGACCTGTCTGACTCACAGTCACATCCTCCTGTCCCTAACCATTTACTAAGTCCGAAGGTCAACTTAATCTAAGGGGTGTGACTGCCTCCTTGAATGTTGAGTTCAGGTAAGTCTCTGCCTCTCTGAATGTGCACAATGTATGCAGTTCAGAATCCAGATAAACAACTTGGAGACCAAGTTACTCGAG
Organism: Heterodontus francisci; assembly: GCF_036365525.1. Lineage (NCBI taxonomy): Eukaryota > Metazoa > Chordata > Chondrichthyes > Heterodontiformes > Heterodontidae > Heterodontus > Heterodontus francisci. Next base: position 71,588,925 of record NC_090399.1, read on the forward strand.
CTGCAGACATTTACCTCAGATCTGCTTGTCCAGAATCATAATCCTCTCCACAAGTTCCCATATGTTGCAGTTAAGGCACATCATCTGCTCTGCCATGTCTGTTTAAACTTCTTTATTAGCCTTCATATTGAGGATACCCTCCATCATGCTAAATGGGATAGATTTAGAACAGATCTAGCATTGCAAAATTGGGCATCCATGAGGTGCTGTGGGCCATCAGCAGCAGCAGAATTGTACTTACCCACAATCTGCTTCCTCATGGCCTGGCATATTCCCCACTGTTCTGTTACCATGAAGCCAGGATACCGATCCTGGTTTAATGAAGAGTGCAGGATAGCATGCCAGGAGCAGCAACAGGCATACCTCAAAATAAGGTGTCAAACTGGTGAAGCTGCAGCGCAGGACTACTTACATGCCAAACTGCGTAAGCAGCATGCGGGAGATGGAACTAAGTGATCCCATAACCAGCAGATCAGATCTATGCTCTGCAGTCCTGCCACATCCAGTCGTGGATGTGGTGGACAATTAAACAGGTAACTGAGGAGGTGGGTCCACAAATATCCCCATCCTCAATGATGGGGGAGCCCAGCACATCAGTGCGAAAGGTAAGGCTGAAACATTTGCAACAATCTTCAGGCAGAAGTGCCGAGTTGATGATCCATCTCGGCCTCCTCCTGAAGTCCCCAGCATCACAGATGCCAGACTTCAGCCAATTCGATTCACTCTGCGTGATATCAAGAAACAACTGAAGGCGCTGGATACTGCACAGGCTATGGGCCCTGACAATATTCCGGCAATAGTACTGAAGACCTGTGCACCAAAACTTGCCGCACCCCTAGCCAAGCTATTAAAGTACAGCTCCAAAACTGGCATCTACCCTGCAATGTGGAAAATTGCCCAGGTATGTCCTGTACACAAAAAGCAGGACAAGTCCAACCCGGCCAACTACCGCCCCATCAGTCCACTCTCAATCATCAGTAAAGTGATGGAAGGTGTCATCGACTATCAAGCAGCACTTGCCTGGCAATAACTTGCTCAGTAACGCTCAGTTTGTGTTCTGCTCGGGCCACTCAGCTCCAGACGTCATTACAGCCTTTGTTTAAACATGAAAAAAAAGCTGAATACAAGAGGTGAGGTGAGAGTGACTGCCCTTGACACCAAAGCAGCATTTGACAGAGTATGGCAAGGAATCAAGGAACCCAAGCAAAACTGATCAATGGGAATCGGGGGGTGGGGGGGGAACCTCACCACTGGTTGGAGTCATACAAACGCAAAGGACGATGTTTGTGGTTGTTGGAGGTCAATCATCTGAGCTCCAGGACATCACTACAGGAGTTCCTCAGGGTAGCGTTTTAGGCCCAACCACCTGCATCTGCTTCTACAATGACCTTCCTTCAATCATAAGGTCAGAAGTGGGGATGTTCGCTGATGATTGCACAATGTTCAACACCATTCATGACTCCTCAGATACTGAAGCAGTCCGTGTGGAAATGCAGCAAGACCTGGACAATATCCAGGTTTGGGCTGATAAGTGGCAAGTTACAGTCGTACCTAAAAATGCAAGGCAATGACCAGCTTCAACAAGAGAGAATCTAACCATCTCCCCTTAACATTGGATAACTTAAGAGATCCATACCATGCAGGCTCTGACTGCTGCCATCACAGCTGTGGATCTCAGTGCTCAAAAGGACAAACAGGCTCACACAGCAGGCCAGTAATCTGTGTTCCAGCAGATTATTAGGATTACTGAGGCGTCTCCCTGTGGGAATTCCAGTGACTCCATGGAACATGAAGCTGTTGTCCTCTTTCAGGATGACAGCATGGTGCTCCCACCACTGCCACCTTTCACCCAGCCAGCCCAGACGACTGCCACCCATGCCGAGGTGGTGCAGTCCGAATCCAGACTGTCAAGGCCCAGAACTGCTCGAGAGTGTCCTGAAAGGCCATCTGCAGTCTCCCCCAGTGAAAGACAGTAGCCTTGCAGCAGCTATGCTGCAGTCACTGGGGTGGCACTGTGTAGGAGCACTAGGACAGGCAAAGGCACCCAAAAGACAGGCACTAAGAGGATGGACAAGGGTGAATAGCTCAGTTTATTTTTACAGTAATGATGTGTTGCTGGATAAAGTTGATGAGTGAAAGTATTTGTTGTTGGTATTTATTGAATGATGTTGGCCCAGGGGACTTTGTGATAGGGGGTCTGATATGGATGTACTTTTAGGGAATGGTGGCTCCATGTTGGGATGGGGAAGTTCCTTTTAACTGAAGTGAAGCCTCAAAATGAGATCCTTCGCAATCCGTCCAGTTGCATGTGGTTGATGTGGTCTACCCTGTTACTCCTTCTCTTCCTCTTCATCTTCCACCATCTCTTCCTCCTCTCCCTCCTCTCCCTCCACCTCCACCCCTTCTCATCAAGTATGTTGAACATTCCCATAACATCCGACAAGACTGAAGAAACAATCTCTGGAATGCACTAGGTGGTGACGGAGACAATAGAACATTCTGCGGCACTCAAACACACCTTCAGGAGTAAGAAAACCTGTACAATATTGTCTTTCTGTTTCTGGAGGTATCTGAAGATAACTCCATCACATATCAAGTTTTCTGAAAACTGTGGAGTCATGAAATGATGCTGACAGTTCTTGAATTCTAGGAAGTGAATACTTGTCTTGTGTGATTCATTTGTTGACTGCCTTTAATCAATTTATTGTCTCAGTTCCCCATATTTTCATCGTGCAATGACTAGATTTGATATCCATGACGATGAGTTGATTTGTTCAATGATACTATTAGATTCTAGTTGTTTCAGCACCTGTGATACTTCAGCACGGTTTTCAAATGGCAACTGTCTGAAACCTTGTGAAAGTGGTGGAATTGATGTGTGTCACCGTGAGGAGAATGTCAGTACCTTTGATCACCACAAATCCAGTAAATAAGGATGGATACTGGTGTGTAGAATCTGTATTATCAATCCTATTAATGTGTGCTCTGGTGGGATCAGTGACTTTACATCCATGCCACATAAGGCTTTAGCCTTCAGCTACATAGCCTTCAGCGGCACAGTGGTTAGCACCGCAGCCTCACAGTTCCAGTGACCTGGGTTCAATTCTGGGTACTGCCTGTGTGGAGTTTGCAAGTTCTCCCTGTGTCCATGTGGGTTTTCACTGGGTGCTCCGGTTTCCTCCCACACCTAAAGACTTGCAGGTTGATAGGTAAATTGGCCACTATAAGTTATTCCTAGTACAGGTAGGTGGGGATGTGGTTGGAATATGGGATTAGTGCACGATCATTATAAATGGGAAGTTGTTGGTTGGCACAGACTCGGTGGGCTGAAGGGCCTGTTTCAGTGCTGTATCTCTAAATAAATAAATAGGAAGTGGACCTGTTTAGAACCATAAATTCATATAAAGTTGAAGGCACAGAAGGAGACCATTTGGTCCATCATGTCTGTGCTGGCTGAAAAACACTCCACCTATTCTAATCCCAAATTCCAGCATTGGGTCCGTAGCCCTGCAGATTATAGCACTTTAGGAGCATATCCAGACTCCTTTTGAATAGGTTGGGGGTCTCTACCTCAACTACCCTTTCAAGCAGTGGGTTCCAGACCATCGCCACCCTCTGGGTAAAAAAGATTTTCCACATCTCCCCGCTAATCTTTCAACCAATCACTTTAAGAAGGGTCACTGACCCGAAACGTTAACTCTGCTTCTCTTTTCACAGCTGCTGTCAGACCTACTGAGTGGTTCCAGCATTTCTCGTTTTTATTACTTCAAGTCGATGTCCCCTCATCAGCGACCTCTGCGACGGTGAATAGACCCTTCACTTCCATTTTATAGTGTACTGGAACTGCGATCATCCCCAAAATTTAGATGATCGAGTCATCATAAACTTGAAGTGTGTCAGTTACAGGAGTAAGAGAGAATTGTGAAAATACCGATGATAGAGTTTTTCACTCAAAATAGATACTTTCACATTAACATTGATAAGAAGTGACACTGAGATGTCTGCGAACTCATTGAGCACTCCTTCAAGTGACCTGGTGCTTTACTTTTGGTGATGAAATATACATGTTGTAGCTCACTCTCAGGAAGAAACTCCTCCACATGTCGAACTGATGAAGTTGTTTCCTTTGACGGCCTGCAGATCTTTGCAAAATTGCTTCAGTTTGAACATGAGTTACACTTTTTCCCTCGCGCTGGACATGGCGTAGTGACTTTATGAGCAGTTCCACAATTCGGGCACAGTTTTGAAGGTAGCTGACCATGATGGGGTACATTTTGATGAGGTTGCTGAGATTTCCTTGTCATTAACCCTTGCACTAAAGCTGGTTAGACAAGCTGTGTCTGCAACCCTGAGTCAGGGGAGCTAGTCACCGGGGAGCGGAGGTACAGCGGACCTGGAGGGGTGGAGTATCGGAGCTGTGGGTATAAATAACTTACCTCGGGGATTTCACGTCCTAGTCACCGGGGAGCAGAGGTAGAGCAGACCCAGAGGGGTGGAGTATCGGAGCTGTGAATATAAATAACTTACCTAGGGGATTTCAAGGCCTAGTCACAGGGAAGCGGAGGGAGAGTGGACTCAGAGGGGTGGAGCATCGGAGCTTTGAGTATAAGTAACTTACCTGGGGGATTTCATGGCCTAGTCACCGGGGAGCAGAGGTAGAGCAGACCCAGAGGGGTGGAGTATCGGAGCTGTGAGTATAAATAACTTACCTAGGGGATTTCAAGGCCTAGTCACAGGGAAGCGGAGGTAGAGTGGACTCAGAGGGGTGGAGCATCGGAGCTTTGAGTATAAGTAACTTATCTGGGGGATTTCACGGCCTAGTCACCGGGGAGCGGAGGTAGAGTGGACCCAGAGGGGTGGAGCTCCTTTCACTGCTTCAGTGTTCCAACTGAAACTGAGAAAAATCTGAAAAATGTCACGTCACAGGAAAGCTGGTAAGGAATCTGCACCAAATTTGAAAAACTAATTAACTAAAGTAAAGTAAAGATGGCAGGGCAGGAAATGTGCCATCGCTGCATGATGTGGGAGCTGGTCGATCCCATTGCGAGTCACAGTGACCACATCTGCAGCAAGTGCTTGCAGCTCGAAGAACTTCATCTCAGAGTTGATGGGCTGAAGTCGAGCTTCAGATACTGCGGCACATCAGGGAGGGGGAGAGGTTCCTGGACACTGTGCTTAAGGCAGTCACACCCCGTAGATTAAGTATCTCAAATTCGGCCAGTGGTCAGGGATAGGAGGATGTGACTGCAGGTGAGGCAGGTAGAGGGATCCTGAAATCAGCAATGGAGGATCCTCAGCTCATGACCTTGTCTAACAGGGATGATGTACTTGCTCCCTGTGTGGATGAGGAAAAGGACTGCAGGGAGGATGAGCGAACTGACCACTGCACCATGGTACAGGAGGTCATTCAAGAGGGGGGAGCAAAATGAAAAGTGGCAGTGGTAGGGGATTCCATCATTAGGGGTACTTATAACATCCTTTGTTGGCAGGACCGAGAGTCCCACATGGTGTGATGCCTACCCGGTGCCAGGGTGAGGGACATCTGTAAGCGGCTTGAAAGGATATTGGAGAGGGAGGGGGAGGATCCAGTTGTTGTGGTCCACGGTGGGACAAATGACATAGGCATGACTAGGCAAGAGGACCTGTTTGGGGACTATCAGGAACTAGGAACAAAATTAAAAAACAGGTCCACGAGGGTTATAATCTCTGGATTATTACCCGATCCACGTGCAAATTAGCATAGGGATAAGAAAACTAGGGATGTAAACACGTGGATAAAGGAGTGGTGTGGGAAAGAGGGGTTCTATTTCATGGGGCACTGGCATCAGAATTGGGACAGGCGGGAACTGGAACTTTGGGATGGGCTCTATGTGAACCAATCTGGGACCAGTGTCCTGGAGGAAAGGATAAATAGGTGGTCTCAAGGACTTAAAACTGGTAAATGGGGAGGAGGGGGAGGCCTCAGGGGAAGTCAATGCAGTTTCAAAAACAAGGAACAGGGCAGAGAGATAAGAAACAGTCAGGAATCCTACTTCAGGAACTGCAGGTAATGGCAAAACTGCCATAGGTATACTGGTTAAAACAGAGAGAAAGAGTCAACAGGTGAATAAAGCATCAGTGCTGAGGGACAGGTTAGGGGGTATAGCCCAAATAAGAGTTCTATACACAAATGCACAGAGTGTAAGGAATAAACTAGATGAACTCCAGGCGCAAATTCAAATGGAAGATTATGATGTGGTGGCCATTGCGGAGACGTGGCTGCAGGATGGTCGGGACTGGGAACTAAATATACCTGGTTATAAAGTTTACAGGAGGGACAGGGAAAATGGCAGAGGGGGTGGAGTAGTCTTACTGATTAGAAATAATATCACCTCATTGGTAAGGGAGGATATAATGAGGGGAAAGCATCCAGTGGAGACATTATGGGTAGAATTGAGGAACAGAAAAGGATCTAAAACTGTAATAGGTGTTGTGTATAGACCCCCTGGTAGCAGTCCTGAGGTGTTAGATTGTATAAATGCACAAATTAGGCAAATGTGTAACTAAGGCAGAGTAGTATTAATGGGGGATTTTACCTGACACATAGATTGGGAGAGGCAGACTAGCACCTGTCAGAAAGGTAGTGAATTTCTGGAATGTGTCCGGGATAGTTTCCTGCAGCAATATGTCCGAGATGTAACAAGGGAACAGGTAATAATAGATTTAATTATGAGTAATGAGCCAAATTTAATTAGTAGCCTAACTGTGTGTGAACATTTATCAAATAGTGATCACAACATGATCGAATTCAAGGTAGCGTTTGAAAGTGAAAAGCACGAATCAGCTACGAGAATTTTAGACTTGGGTAAGGCTGACTTTACTGGGATGAGACAGAGACTGTCCACGGTAAACTGGGTAGATCTGTTAATGGGTCAAACGACTGAAGAACAGTGGAGAATATTTAAAGAAACATTTAATGAAATACAGAGCGAGTATATACCCCTGAGAGAAAACAGCTCCACTTCACAGTAAAAACAGCCATGGACAACGAAAGAGATTAGGGATAGCGTAAAACATTGAGAAAGAGCTTATAAAAATGCAAAACACAGCACAGATCCGGCCGATTGGGATCTAACCCTGGTTACACCCCACTTGGAGTACTGTGAGCAGTTCTGGGCACCACACCTTCGGAAGGATATATTGGCCTTGGAGGGAGTGCAATGTAGGTTTACAAGAATGATACCTGGACAACAGGGGTTAAGTTACGAGGAGAGATTACACAAATTCGGCCTGTTTTCGCTGGAATGTAGAAGGTTAAGGGGTGATCTGTTTGAGGTATTCAAGATATTAACAGGAAAAGACAGGCTCGATAAAGATAAACTATTTCCACTGGGGTTGGAGTTTCTAAAACTCAGGGACATCGTCTAAAAATTCAGACCAGACTGTTCAGGTGGGAATTGAGGAAGCACTTTTTCATGCAAAGGGTGGTAGAGGTTTGGATCTCTCTCCCACAAACAGCAGTTGAAGCGAGAACAGTTGTTAATTTTAAATCTCAGATAGATAGATTTTTGTTAAGCAAAGATATTAAGGGATATGGGCCAAAGGCAGGTATATGGAGTTAGGCCGTGGATCAGCAATGATCTCATGACAAGCTCGAGGGGCTGAATGGCCTTCTCCTGTTCCCATTTTCCTATGTTCCTATGTCTGAACCTTTCTTTAGAAAGTTATATGACCCCCAGGATGGATTAAATAAATCTTCCCTAACTGGGGCTCAGCGAGCGACCCAGTACTGAAAGACTTATCACAGGCTGCCCAGTCTGAAATTAAAGCAGAGGGAGTCCCTAACTACTAATATTTAAAGAATGAGGTACTGGTGTGGAAGTGGAGTTCTCATCACAGATCTGAGGACAAAGAGTGGATAGTGGTTCACCAGCTGGTGGTGCTGCAGAGGTACCGGAGAGAAATATTAAGAATGGCCAGGAGATTATCGTGGCTGTACATGTCAGTATATGAAAAACCAAAGCCTGCACAAGACAGCAGTTTGACTGACCAAAACTCCACAAAGATGTAGTGGAGTATCGCAGGAGTTCCCACATGTGCCATGAGGGGAAACCCCAACCTGTCGTGAAATCTACAGCCCGAAATCCTGTATCTGTATTTGGGAAATCCTCCAGCAGAGCACTGGGGAACTGTACGGGATCCCTGCAGAGAATAAAAAGGGCAGACAGGCACAAGGCTGGCCAGAAGTTAGAGAAGAAATAGGAAAAAGGGACAAAGAGGACAGGTTACAGGGGATCCGAGAGGAATCTCAGATGAAAACCCTTGCTGTGCAGTCAGCCAACCCCGAAATGTTGGATAACTTAGACCCGACATCCTCCTATGTAAATGCAGACACCAGCAGCACCCCGCTGGAGTTGCTGACAGCATTTACACAAACCCACAGATCCAAAGATAGTCCTCTAGAGGGCAGAAAACCTGTGAGGGTGATGCCTCATCGAGTCGAAGTGCCACAGTGGATTTCAGTGGAATATGGGCCAATACCTGAAGGCAGAAGTGTCCCAGAGGACAAAGGGAAGGTTAGCAAAGAATCCTCCTACACAGTCAGGTGAAAAATGAGACCAGGAAAAGACAGGCAAAAACAATCTTTAGGCTTTCTCTGTGAATGAGAATGAATGAGAGAAATTCATGTGTGTTTTCCTGTACTTTCTCTCTTTATTTCTTTTATAAAGTGGAAGTCCTGCATCAACCTGCACTCCAAGAAGATTACAGACCACCAAGCATTGTCATCGAGGGAAGCCAGATCAATGTCCTCAAGTAATTCACTTATTTGGGGAGCGTCATCTCATTTGATGCCACCATAGACAAGGAAGTGGACAATAGGCTCTCAAAAGCAAACAGTACATTCGACAGACTCGACAAACGTGTGTGGAGCAACCACAGCCTCAGAGTACAGACCAAACTCAAAGTGTGCAAAGCCACAAAGCTATAGTCCTCATCACCCTTCTGTATACACCGAGTCATGGGTCCAATACCACTGTCATGTACACCTTCTCGAGTGTTTCCATCAGTGCTGCCTCCGCAACATCCTCAAGATCTGCAGTCAGGACCACATCACAAACATTGAAGTCCTGGAAACAGCCAACATCACCAGCATCGAGGCCATTCTTCTGTAAAGACAACTGCATTGGGCAGGTCATGTTACCCAAATGGATGACAGTCTCTTGCCCAAGATCGTGTTGTATGGAGAGCTGAGCTCAGGTAAAAGGAACAGAGGAGCCCCATGTAAATGTTTCAAGCACTCTCTGAAGTATACCTTCTCTGTGTGTCACATCGACCATCGGCAGTGGGAAGCGCAGGTCATAGGGCGGCACAGTGGCGCAGTGGTTAGCACCGCAGCCTCACAGCTCCAGCGAGCCGGGTTCAATTCTGGGTACTGCCTGTGTGGAGTTTGCAAGTTCTCCCTGTGTCTGCGTGGGTTTTCTCCGGGTGCTCCGGTTTCCTCCCATAAGCGAAAAGACTTGCAGGTTGGTCGATAAATTGGCCATTATAAATTGCCCCAAGCATAGGTAGGTGGCAGGGAAATATAGGGACAGGTGGAGATGTGGTAGGAATATGGGATTAGTGTTCTTCTTTCTTTTCTTTTGGGCCTCCTTATCTGGAGAGACAATGGATACGGGCCTGGAGGTGCTCAGTGGTTTGTGAAGCAGCGCCTGGAGTGGCTATAAAGGCCAATTCTGGAGTGACAGGCTCTTCCACAGGTGCTGCAGAGAAATTTGTTTGTCGGGGCTGTTACACAGTTGGCTCTCCTCTTGTGCCTCTGTCTTTTTTCCTGCCAACTACTAAGTCTCTTCGAATCGCCACATTTTAGCCCTGTCTTTATGGCTGCCCGCCAGCTCTGGGGAACGCTGGCAACTCACTCCCACGACTTGTGATCAATGTCACACGATTTCATGTCGCGTTTGCAGACGTCTTTATAGCGGAGACATGGACGGCCGGTGGGTCTGATACCAGTGGCGAGCTCGCTGTACAATGTGTCTTTGGGGATCCTGCCATCTTCCATGCGGCTCACATGGCCAAGTCATCTCAAGCGCCGCTGACTCAGTAGTGTGTACAAGCTGGGGGTGTTGGCCGCTTCAAGGACTTCTGTGTTGGAGATATAGTCCTGCCACTTGATGCCAAGTATTCTCCAAAGGCAGCGAAGATGGAATGAATTGAGACATCGCTCTTGGCTGACATACGTTGTCCAGGCCTCGCTGCCGCAGAGCAAGGTACTGAGGACACAGGCCTGATACACTCGGACTTTTGTGTTCCGTGTCAGTGCGCCATTTTCCCACACTCTCTTGGCCAGTCTGGACATAGCAGTGGAAGCCTTACCCATGCGCTTGTTGATTTCTGCATCTAGAGACAGGTTCCTGGTGATAGTTGAGCCTCGGTAGGTGAACTCTTGAACTACTTCCAGAGCGTGGTCGCCAATATTGATGGATGGAGCATTTCTGACGTCCTGCCCCATGATGTTCGTTTTCTTGAGGCTGATGGTTAGGCCAAATTCATTGCAGGCAGCCGCAAACCTGTCGAAGAGACTCTGCAGGCATTCTTCAGTGTGAGATGTTAAAGCAGCATCGTCAGCAAAGAGGAGTTCTCTGATGAGGACTTTCCGTACTTTGGACTTCGCTCTTAGACGGGCAAGGTTGAACAACCTGCCCCCTGATCTTGTGTGGAGGAAAATTCCTTCTTCAGAGGATTTGAACGCATGTGAAAGCAGCAGGGAGAAGAAAATCCCAAAAAGTGTGGGTGTGAGAACACAGCCCTGTTTCACGCCACTCAGGATAGGAAAGGGCTCTGATGAGGAGCCACCATGTTGAATTGTGCCTTTCATATTGTCATGGAATGAGGTGATGATACTTAGTCGCTTTGGTGGACATCCGATCTTTTCTAGTAGTCTGAAGAGACCACGTCTGCTGACGAGGTCAAAGGCTTTGGTGAGATCAATGAAAGCAATGTAGAGGGGCATCTGTTGTTCACGGCATTTCTCCTGTATCTGACGAAGGGAGAACAGCATGTCAATAGTCGATCACTCTGCACGAAAGCCACACTGTGCCTCAGGGTAGACGCGCTCGGCCAGCTTCTGGAGCCTGTTCAGAGCGACTCGAGCAAAGACTTTCCCCACTATGCTGAGCAGGGAGATTCCACGGTAGTTGTTGCAGTCACCGCGGTCACCTTTGTTTTTATAGAGGGTGATGATATTGGCATCGCGCATGTCCTGGGGTACTGCTTCCTCGTCCCAGCACAGGCATAGCAGTTCATGTAGTGCTGAAAGTATGGCAGGCTTGGCACTCTTGATTATTTCAGGGGTAATGCTGTCCTTCCCAGGGGCTTTTCCGCTGGCTAGAGAATCAATGGCATCACTGAGTTCCGATTTGGTTGGCTGTATGTCCAGCTCATCCATGATTGGTCGAGGCTGGGCTGCATTGAGGGCAGTCTCAGTGACTGCATTCTCCCTGGAGTACAGTTCTAGGTAGTGCTCAACCCAGCGGTCCATCTGTTTGCGTTGGTCAGTGATTATGTCCCCCGATTTAGATTTGAGGGGGGCGATCTTCTTGATGGTTGGCCCAAGAGCTCTCTTCATGCCATCATACATTCCTCTGATGTTTCCGGTGTCTGAGGCCAGCAGAATATGACTGCATAGGTGTTGCCAGTAGTCGTTTGCGCAACGCCTAGCTGTTCTTTGTGCAGTACTTCTGGCTGCTTTAAGTGCTGCGGATGTTAAATCGCTGGGGGCTTTCTTGTAGTTCAACAGTGCAATGCGCTTAGCGGCTATGACAGGTTCCAGCTCTTCATTATGAGATTGAAACCAGTCTGCATTTCTCTTCGCATGTTTGCCGTATGTGGTCAAAGCTGACTCATAGATGGTGTCTCTGATGAGGGCCCACTTGGTCTCAGCATCCCCTGTGGGAGTGTTTTGAAGGGCTGTTACAAGTGAATTTAGAAATTTTTGGAACAGCTGTGGGTGAGAAATTCTGCTCGTCATGATGCGCGGGTGGCCCTTCTGCTTGGAATGATGCAACTTCTTTGGTCTGAGTCTAACCTTGCTGCACACCAGGGAGTGGTCGGTGTCGCAGTCCGCACTGTGGAAGCTGCGTGTGATTTGAACACTGTTTAAGGCGGCTCGCCTTGTGACAATGAGGTCTAGCTGGTGTCAACGACGCGATCTTGGGTGCCTCCATGAAACCTGGTGACAGGGTTTAGTGTGAAAGAACGAGTTGGTGATGCAGAGGTTATGATAGGTACACAACTCAAGCAGTCTCTGCCCGTTCTCATTCATCCTTCCAACGCCATAGCGCCCAAGGCAGGAGGGCCATGAGTCATGGTCGGCCCCAACCCTGGCATTAAAGTCCCCCAGCAGGAATAGGTGTTCGGTGTTGGGGATGCTGCTAATGATGTTATGGAGTTGTTCATAGAACTGGTCTTTAGCTTCATGTGGGGAGCAGAGTGTTGGAGCGTTGATGCTGAGTAGGTGTACTGGACCAGAGGTGGTGAGCAGTCGGATGGACAGTATGCGTTCCGAGCCATTTGAGGGAGGCTCTATCATGCTGAGCAAGGAGTTTCTGATGGCGAAGCCCACTCCATGCTGTCTTGTAGTGTAGGGATTCGTGTAGGATTAGTATAAATGGGTGGTTGATGATCGGCACAGACTCGGTGGGCCGAAGGGCCTGTTTCACTGCTGTATCTCTAAATCTAAATCGTGATGCCTGGAGGTGCTTCATCAGGAGGGCTGCAGACACCTTTGAGACTGAGTGAAGAACCAGCATGAAAGAGTAAATGAGGTGAAGAATAGATCCAATTGCCCCCAGCAGCGACTACACCTTCACTTGTACCCGCTGTGGGAGAATCTGCTTGTCACAGATAAGCCTGACTAGCCACCAGTGGGCCTGTAACTGATAACTACAAGCTTCCCAAAATCTTCATCCGTGAAAAATGCCAAGAATTTTTTTATAGAAAGAAATGCTCTTCAAAAATTGCAGTTCAATCGGCTGAATGTGGAGGTATCTTGAAAACCACACCTGCAAAAATGAGTCATATTAATTTTGTCATATGGGGAATTAATTTTAAACAGTTATTGGACTGGGAAAAATAAGTTTGGTTTAGAAAGACCACTGAAACATGACTGCTCATTTTGGTATGGGCAACCATGATCCATGTCTTTATGTAAGAGACAGCATTACACTCCCCTCTGAGAGCTTTGGATCCTCAAACCGCTGGAGTGGTTGTTCCCAATAAGGGGTTAGTCACATGAATAACCTGCTGGCCAACTTGGAGTTTTGAATTGTACTCACAGATCACTTAGAACACAGACTGCAACTGAACATGAAGAAGAGAGCACCTGTCTCCCCTCTCTCGCTTCAGAAATTCAAGGAAGATCCATTGAGGCCACTCAAACCTCAAGAGAGAGAAGACTTCTGCATTTAAACACGATTGAAAGTGTGCACTGGGCCCCAACGAGAACTGGAAAAACAACTGCAATCAAAAACTGTACATCCAGTCCACAAAACAGTAAATGAACTCCAGTTATTGATTCAAACCTTTCCTTTTTAATTTGTTCTCCTTTTCTGTCTCTATTTGCGTGTGTTTACCATGGATGCATAGATTTAACCAAATTAGAGTTTTAAGGTTAATAAACACACTTTTCTTGTTTAAATCTAAGAAAACCTGTCTGTTTTTTTTGTCTTTACAATTAGAGAGCAGTGAACAAGGAGGGGACACTTAACAAACGGTGCTTTAATAAATTAAATCCTGCTACTGCGAAACTGGTAAAGGCTGAGAGAGAACACCGAGACTCCTTTCTCACCTGGTTGTAACAGTGTGCAGGAGGTAGGTTCAATCGAGGCAACAACAGTGAATTAGACAGTTATATGAAAAAGAAGGATGTTCGGTTTATGGGAAGAAGGCAGAGGAGTGGCATCAGATGAAATACTCATTCGGAGAGCCAGTGTAAACAAGATGGGCTGAATGGCCTCATTCTGCACTGGACCAATCATGGAACACAAACAAGAAATTGTGGAAATACTCAGCAGGTCAGGCAGCATCTATGGAGAGAGAAACAGAGCTAACGTTTCAGGTCAGCGACCCTTCATCAGAATTCTGTAATTCCGTCTTGGTTACCCTATACCCTGGTCTCTGAAATGGCAACTAAATCATACCCATTTCCCTGTATTTGTGCCTTCAAATCATTTACCTTGTTGTGAATGCTGTCTGCATTCAGACAGAGTGCTATAACTGACTTTTTAACATTATTCTGTAATCTGATTTTATTTGATGTTTGCCTTTGCTTCACCTGTCTTGTAATTTTGCTTACTCCTTTTCTACTTCCAGTTACTAATTTTGCTTCCCCCCAATCTTCCCTTTCTGCTATCCTCAGATTAACAATTCCTCAGGACCGACATCACAGAACACATCAGCATTTGTGGTACAAGTTGCTTCAGTTGCTTCTATCGGCTGCTCAGAGTCTGAGATTTTATATTTAATGTGATGAAAGATTCTCAACAGTTTGATTGCCATGGTGATAAGTTCTTTCTTCCCAACACCACCAATTGCTTTCCCAGGATATTTTCATTACCTTAGACCCTGTCCTTTAGAGGGTATTAAATCTCCTGAATAAAGTCTGTCTCAGATGGTCTTAAACAATGGCCAGGATTTTACTCTTTGCAGACGGGAGCCAGCCACTGACTAAAAACGTCGGTGGCGAACCTGCTTCCACCTGGCCTGTGGATCCGACCCATATTTTGCGGATCCCTGGGCTTTTATTGCTCTGGGGCGGAGGTACCTGCTTGAGGTCGGAAGTCCTGCCTAATAGAGCTGCTGACCAATCAGTGGGCCAGCAGCTCTCAGTCCCAGCAGCACCACAGGCAGTGGTGGTGGCTGCTGGGATTGCAGCCCAGCTTTGTGAGGAAGATGAAAGCAAAATACTGCGGATGCTGGAAATCTGAAACAAAAACAAGAAATGCTGGAATCACTCAGCAGGTCTGGCAGCATCTGTGGAAAGAGAAGCAGAGTTAACGTTTCGGGTCAGTGACCCTTCTTCGGAACTGACAAATATTAGAAAAGTCACAGATTATAACAAGGTAAAAGAGACAAACGAAAATCCCGTCGGAGAGAAGAGCAGAACTTCTTCAAGGTAGGCATTCCTGGAAGAGAAGTGGCAGTGAATTAAACACTAAAATAAAAGCAAAATACTGCGGATGCTGTAAATCTGAAACAAAAACAAGAAATGCTGGAATCACTCAGCAGGTCCGGCAGCATCTGTGGAAAGAAGATGTCGGGAAGCCTGGAACACAGGCAAGCTTTTGTTACCTCGCCAGGTACAGGGCTCGTGTTGAGTATTGGGGGTCGTTGGGGAAGCGGGGGCAGCACTCCCTGCTTTTGTCAGGCGGCTTTTCTTGGTCCTGACTAGCGAGCAGCCACAGTTGAAATCTCCGTGGAGATGGGCGGAGGTCCTTTAGTGGCCATTAAGTGTCCACTTAAGGGACCTGATTGGCCTGTGGTGAGCAGGCAGTTTTTAGCCACTGCCGCTCTGGGTACAGTGGCGATGGACTTTAATTTTGAATTCCTTTTTGAGTTTTTTGTTCTTTAAATTGTCCCTCCTCCCTGAAGGAATTTCTGTTGAAGATCGGAACCGGTCGTGAAGGCGACTCACCAAGCCTCCCGCTTCATTTTATGTCCCACCCCAGCCACCATCTGGCTTTTTTAGGGGATGTAAAATGGAGTGGGATGTTCGGGGGACCCTTCCTGACCGGATCCCACCTCTGCCGCCACTTTACACAGAGCGGCAGCGGCTAAAATCTGCCCGCTCACCCCATTTTACACCCCAAAGCCCCCAATATCCAACCCTTTGTGGGGGGGGGGTGTAAAATCCAGCCAATGTCTCAGTGCTCTTCCAATTTTGAATTATTCAATTGAACAGTGAAGTGGAGCGTATTACGAACATAGGAAGATGGGAACAGGAATAGGCCATTCAGCCCCTCGAGCCTGTCCCACTACTCAATGAGATCATGGCTGATCCGTGGCCTAACTCCATATACCAGCCTTTGGCCCAGATCCCTTAATATCTTTGCTTAACAAAAATCTATCTTTCTGAGATTTAAAATTAACAGCTGTTCTAGCTTCAACTGCTAGTTGTGTGAAGAAGTGCTTCCGAACATCTCTCCTGAATGGTCTGGTCCTAATTTTTAGATTATGCCCCCTAGTTTTAGGATCTCCAACCAGTGGAAATAGATTAGATTAGATTAGATTAGAGATACAGCACTGAAACAGGCCCTTCGGCCCACCGAGTCTGTGCCGACCATCAACCACCCATTTATACTAATCCTACACTAATCCCATATTCCTACCAAACATCCCCACCTGTCCCTATATTTCCCTACCACCTAACTATACTAGTGACAATTTATAATGGCCAATTTACCTATCAACCTGCAAGTCTTTTGGCTTGTGGGAGGAAACCGGAGCACCCGGAGAAAACCCACGCAGACACAGGGAGAACTTGCAAACTCCACACAGGCAGTACCCGGAATCGAACCCGGGTCCCTGGAGCTGTGAGGCTGCGGTGCTAACCACTGCACCACTAAATAGTTTATCTTTATCTAGCCCGTCTTTTCCTGTTAATATCTTGAAGACTTCAATCAGATCACCCCTTAACCTTCTAAGTTCCAGTCAAAATAGGCCTAAACTGTGTAATCTCTCCTCGTAACTTAACCCCTGTTGTCCAGGTATCATTCTTGTAAACCTACATTGCACTCCCTCCAAGGCCAATCTTTCCTTCCTAAGGTGTGGTGCCCAGAACTGCTCACAGTACTCCAAGTGGGGTCGAACCAGGGTTTTGTACAGCTGCAGCATAACCTCTGTGTCTTTATACTCCAATCGTCTGGATATAAAGGCTCGCATTCCATTAGCCTTTTTGATTATTTTCTGCACTTGCTCGTGGCATTTTAAAGATCTATGCACCTGAACCCCCAAGTCTCTTTGGACATCCACTGTACTTAACCTCTTCCCATTTAGAAAGTACCCTGCTCTATCCTTTTTTGGTCCAAAATGGATAACCTCACACTTGCTTACATTGAAATCCATCTGCCACAGTTTTGCCCATTCACCTAGTCTGTCAATATCTCCTTGCAATTGTATGCAAAGATCTAGACTGTCTATAATGCCACCTAACTTTGTATCATCAGCAAATGTGGATATATGACTTACTGTGCCATCATTCAAGTCGTTAATGAATAATGTGAATAATTGAGGCCCCAACACAGATCCCTGTGGGACACCACTAGTTCAATCCTGCCAATCGAAGTACTTACCCATTATCCTCACTCTCTGTCACCTACCACTCAACCAACTTTCTAACCATGTCAATAATTTGCCCTCAACTCCATGGGCTTCTACCTTCGTTAACAGTCTCTTCTGTGGGACTTTATCAAATGCCTTCTGTAATTCCATATAAATAACATCCATAGACACTCCCCTGTACACTACCTTAGTCACCTCTTCAAAAAATTCAATGAGATTTGTCAGGCATGACCTTCCCGTCATGAATCCAAGCTGGCTGTCCCTGATTAACTGAAATGTGTCTCGGTGTTCAGTCACCCTCTCCTTGATTATGGACTCCAGCAACTTGCCCACCACAGGTGTCAGGCTAACTGGTATTGTGGTATCTTCGAGCACAGTAGGACTATTACACAGAACAGAATGTGATTTGGGGTTTTGCCCAGAGACTAATTGATAAGGTCTATAGCCTCCAAATATCTGGAGTGAATTCTTTGTGTGAACTGCCCATGCCAGGTGGTTGTCAACTTTAGTATAGAGATGCAGCACTGAAACAGGCCCTTCGGCCCACCGAGTCTGTGCCGACCATCAACTACCCATTAATACTAATCCCATATCCCTATCACATCCCCACCTGTCCCTATATATTTCCCTGCCACCTGCCTACACTAGGGGCAATTTATATAATGGCCAATTAACCTATCAACCTGCGTGTCTTTGGCATGTGGGAGGAAACCGGAGCACCCGGAGGAAACCCACGCAGACACAGGGAGAACTTGCAAACTCCACACAGGCAGTACCCAGAATCGAACCCGGGTCCCTGGAGCTGTGAGGCTGCAGTGCTAACCACTGCGCCACTGTGCCGCCCTTGCTGTGTGGCTGATCAGTTAAAACATTTTGAAACATTTCAGTGATCACCACCTGATTCCTTTTCACAGAGTCCATTGCTGAAAGGCCATCCAGCTGTGATATTCATGCTTATGATGTTCATATTTTTACACATGGCATTGAACTCGTTATCAGCAAATTCCCCTCCATTATCAGTCAGAAACTTTGCTGGTGTTCCAAGTCTGTAACTGTCCAAAACTGTAACTTGCTATTACTTTACTAAATTAGTAACCAGTTAAATTATCAAATAAATAAATAATGTTAGACAGACATGGCTGAGCAGATGATGTACTGTAACTGCAACATGTGGGAGATAGTGGAGAGCATTGTGATGCTGGACAAGCAGATGTGTGGTAAGTGTCTGCAGCTCAATTAATTTCATCTTTGAGTTGTTGGGGTGGAGCCGGAGCTGCATAATTGTGCAACATCAGAGAGGGGGCGAGAAACCTGGACACAATGTTCCAGGAGGCAGTCACACCCATTAGGTTAAGTTATAGTTCAGAGTTAGTCAATAGTCAGGGAAAGGAGGATGTGACTGTGAGTCCGACAGGTCTGGAGATCCAGCATTTAATGATAGAGGAGTCTTGGCCCTTGACTTTAACGAGCAGGCCTGAGGTACTTGTTACCTGTGTGGATGAGAACAAGGACTGTCGGGTGGATGGGCAAACTGACCATAGCACCATGGTGCAAGAAACCATTGAAGTGGGGCATTGCAACAGAATGTGACAATGATAGAGGACAGTATAGTCAAGGGATAGATACTTGTAGATGCAGGCGTGGCCTCAAGTTCCAAAGGTTATGTGCCTTCCCGGTACAAGACACCTCCTCGCAGCTGAAGATGAACTTGGAGTGGGAGGGGGAGGATCCAGTTGTAATGGTCCATGTAGGAACAAATGACATATGTAGAAATAGGAATGATGTTCTGCTGAGAGAATTTGTAGAATTAGGGTACATATTAAAATAACACCTCATTGGTAATAATCTCTGATTACATTGTTATCTCAGTCACACACGGATTGGCAATGGTTCAAGCAGATTAGAGAATTAAATGTGTGGCTCAATGAGTGATTTGGAAAGGAGGGGCTTTGATTCATGGGGCACTGGGGAAAGAGGGAGCTGTTCCATTGGAATGGGCTCCAGTAAATCCAGGCTGGGATCAATATCCTGGGGAATCGTATAACTAGGGGTCTGAGCAGAGCATTAACGTAAAAGGGTGGGGGAAGATTCAACTGAAGGGAAATTTAGAAATCTAAGGTGAAAAGTCGATGCAACAGAACAGTGTAGGGATTTGGTTACAGACAGCAGAGAGGAACAGAAAGGGACAGAGGGTTTAACACTATTAGCTCACCAGGGAATACGTTCCATGTAAAGATAAAGACTAAAACAATAAAATGAAAAGCCCTTTCTCTGAATACGTGAAGCTTTCATAATAAAATATATGAAGAAGTGGCACAAATAAAGTTTAATTATTCAGATCTAATCGTGCTTTATCTCCCTCGATAGAGCCTCAGTGATTGAAAGCATCACCGGGCACAGTTGGGCAAAGGGATGGACCATTAACATGGGTGTTCGAGCAAAAGAGAGTTGTGATTGAAGGGTGGGTTTTAGTAGGGCTGGAGAATTTTACTGATGTTGAAAGTCATATGGAAGGATCTCCAAGGACCAGAACTTTAAATTCGATGTTTTGGAGGCCTAGGACTAAATGAAGTTCAACAAGTATATGCTTGTCGGAACAGAGGATCTTGGATGTGACAGGATGTGGGCAGCAGAGTTTTAGCAGAGCTGAGGTTTGTTAATCTTGTAAATGGGATGTCGACCAGGAAGACATTGGATAGAGCGAGTCTGGAGATGACAAGAAATGGATGAGAGTTTCAACAGCACGTGGACTGTCGAGTGAATGGAGAACTTTGACATTACGGAAGTAGGTGGTCTTTGTGATGAGAGAATATGGGTTCCTGATGCTCATCGTGGGGTCGAAAAGGAAACTAAGATTGTAAACATTATGGGTTCTGCTGAGACGATGGCCAAGGTGTAGGAATTGAGCGTGAAAGATGCAGAGTTTGTGCTGTGGACTCGAAGATGATGACTCCTGTCCTCCAATGTTTAACTGGAGGAAACTGAATTATAAATACTGCATGTCCTTCAAGCAATCTGAAACCCAGTGGCTGTGTAAGGGTTGAGTGTGATAATGGAGAGGTAGAAATAGGTGTCATCAATATACATGTGGAAGCTGACCCTGTATGTTCAGATAATATCTTCAAAGGGCAGCATGGAGATGGGAAAATACAACTGGAGGGCGAGAGTAGATCCTTGGAGGCTCCAAGGAAAAAGTGAGGTTATTGGACAGCAGGTAAGATTAGAACCACACGAGGACAGCACCAGTTAAATGGTAAATGGATCAGAGACATTGAAGGAGAATTGAATGGTCTATCATGTCAAAGATTACAGAGAGACTGAGGAGGTCTTGTTGAGGGATTGTGCACCACAGTAACAGTCACAGAAGATGAGATGTTTTACTTTGTTTGGGGCAATTGAGTATTGTAGCAGGGGTGGAAACTGGATTGAAGAGATACAAATATGATATTGTCAGAAGGATGTACACAGATTTGAGAGGCAACAACATGTTGAAGGGTTTTGGGGATGAAAGGGAGGTGCGACTGTTATTCGAGTGGAAATAAGCTCAAGGCTGCAGGAGGTGGATTTCATGTCCTGGACAATTTCATAGAGAGATTCGATGAGTGAAGGAGACAGGAAAGGTACCTGTAAAAACTAGATGTTTCCCTAACAGATGAATCCATTTTTGGCCTCTTTTTAAGGAACATATTCTCTGCATTGATAACTTATTTAACCATGTGAATTTGTACTTGATATAATAAAGTTTTCATGCATTGATCCAATGGTGAATTGTAATGATTGTCAGAACATCCTTGCCTGAGGTTGTTGTTCGTGTGCAAAATATGTAATATAGTGTCACTGTTCCTTTATAACAAATTAATTTCATGATGTTCGATGTTCTACATTTGCTGTAACTCCATAAATCCAGCAGTTAAATTGACTTTGGATATTTCATGTTATATAATTTCATTTACGCACATTAAAATCCATCTTTAATATTCTGGTAATTATATATCAGTATCTAAAATGATGTTAAAGATAATCAGTCTTCTCATAGTCCTTCACTTACACACAAGAATTTCAGGAATATAAAAACAAGTGACCTATAAACCTATAAACCCTGCTCCAGATCGATGTTTGTTACTTGTTATTGACACAATTTCCTATTCAGTGTAAACAAATATTTCACCCCATTCTTCAGCTCCTCTCTGAATTTCCTCTGTGTCAGTCCACAGATACAAGTGTTTGTGCAGGAACTGAGAAGCAGCAACATGTATCCAACCTGTTGCATAATATATATCGAATTACTGTAATATTTGTCTGTGTATCTCAAGTTTATCACCGGCCAGTTTAGCGAATAGACAATAAATGTCATCCACAATAGTATGAAATTGGCAGAAATAGCAAAAAGCAAAATCATAGAGTTCCTCCGATTCTTCACCTCTGGATCATTCTGATTCTCACTGTTTCTCCGGAGTCCCCTGCGAACTCTATTTGCCATTAGAATGTGTCTGATGGTCAAAGCATTGAACAACAGTATTAAAAGGATTGGTAAAAGAGCTTTTATGATGCTGTGGATACACATATAAACCCTCCACAAGGGGGAGGTGAGATAATCATCTGTTTCAACACAATACCAAGGTACGTTGTCAATTATAAATACAGGTTCACCTGCAAAGTAAAAGGGAAAACTCCAAATGCAGCTCACCACAAACACAGTTGCAATAACCACCGTTGCTGTTTTTTCAGTGTTATATTTTGATTGTAGCTTCTGGCAGCAAATTTTTACAAAGCGATCAAAAGTGAAGGCAACAGTAAACCAGACCGAACAGCCTAAAGCTGCAGTAAATGCAACAAGGTTTACCACACACACAGGAGTTATAAACAGGAAACTAATTGGAAAGTACATGATATTAATCCGGTGTAATATCACATGGATGATAATCACCATTAGATCCGCCACTGCCATGGCCACCAGATAGTGAGTGATACATTTGGAGAGACCGCACTTTCCTCGAGACAAAATCACAATCGCCAACAAGTTAACTGTAAGAAATGGAAAAGATTAAATTTACCAAGTGCCACAAAACATTTGTTAAGAACCATTTAGAGACAAAGAAGAAAACATGCATTTTACAATTCTGAATGAAATGTAACTGAATTTAAAGAACTGCTTATTGGTGTCATTGAAATCTGTGGCAAAAGATGATAAAATGTGAAAGGAATTGTTGATCTCAGACAGAGAAATGGATGCTGAGGTTCAAAAAAAAACCTGGAGAGTGCACTCTCACCCTGTTGGGCTATGGTCTGTACAACATGGAGAGTGCACTCTTGCCCTGTTGGGTTTGGTCTGTCCAACATGGAGAGTGCACTCTCACCCTGTTGGGTTCTTGTATGTACGACATGGAGAGGGTACTCTCACCCTGTTGGGTTATAGTCTGTACAACATGGAGATGCACTCTCACCCTGTTGGGTTATAGTCTGTACAACATGGAGAGTGCACTCTCACCCTGTTGGGTTATAGTCTGTACAACATGGAGATGCACTCTCACCCTGTTGGGTTATAGTCTGTACAACATGGAGAGTGAAATCCCGCCCTGTTGGCTTATGGTCTGTACAACATGGACAGTGCACTCTCGCCCTGTTGGGTTATAGTCTGTACAACATGGAGATGCACTCTCACCCTGTTGGGTTATAGTCTGTACAACATGGAGAGTGCACTCTCACCCTGTTGGGTTTTAGTCTGTACAACATGGAGAGTGCACTCTCACCCTGTTGGGTTATAGTCTGTACAACATGGAGATGCACTCTCACCCTGTTGGGTTATAGTCTGTACAACATGGAGAGTGCACCCTCACCCTGTTGGGTTATAGTCTGTACAACATGGAGAGTGCACCCTCACCCTGTTGGGTTATAGTCTGTACAACATGGAGAGTGAACTCCCGCCCTGTTGGCTTATGGTCTGTACAACATGGACAGTGCACTCTCGCCCTGTTGGGTTACGTTCTGTCCAACATGGAGAGTGCACTCTCACTCTGTTTAGTTACAGTCTGTACAACAAGGACAGTGCAGTCTCACCCTGTTGGATTACGGTCTGTGCAACATGGAGAGCGCACACTCGCCCTGTTGGGTTTCAGTCTGTACAACACGGATAGTGGACTCTCGCCCTATTGGGTTATAGTCTGTACAACATGAAGAGTGCACTCTCACCCTGTTGGGTTGTGGTCTGTTCAACATGGAGAGTGCACTCTCACCCTGTTGGGTTTGGTCTGTACAACATGGAGAGTGCACTGTCACCCTGTTGGGTTTGGTCTGTACAACATGGAGAGTGCACTCTCACCCTGTTGGGTTTGGTCTGCACAACATGGAGAGTGCACTCTCACCCTGTTGGGTTGTGGTCTGTTCAACATGGAGAGTGCACTCTCACCCTGTTGGGTTATAGTCTGTACAACATAGAGAGTGTACTCTCACCCTGTTGGGTTGTGGTCTGTTCAACATGGAGAGTGCACTCTCACTCTGTTTAGTTACAGTCTGTACAACATGGAGAGTGCACTCTCACCCTATTGGGTTTGGTCTGTACAACATGGAGAGTGCACTCTCACCCTGTTGGGCTATGGTCTGTACAACATGGAGAGTGCACTCTTGCCCTGTTGGGTTTGGTCTGTACAACATGGAGAGTGCACTCTCACCCTGTTGGGTTATGGTCTGTACAACATGGAGAGTGCACTCTCACCCTGTTGGGTTACAGTCTGTACAACATGGAGAGTGCACTCTCACCCTGTTGGGTTTGGTCTGTACAACATGGAGAGTGCACTCTCGTCCTGTTGGATTATGGTCTGTACAACATGGAGAGTGCACTCTCACCCTGTTGGGTTACAGTCTGTACAACATGGAGAGTGCACTCTCACCCTGTTGGGTTTGGTCTGTACAACATGGAGAGTGCACTCTCGTCCTGTTGGATTATGGTCTGTACAACATGGAGAGTGCACTCTCACTCTGTTGGATTTGGTCTGTACAACATGGAGAGTGCGATCCTGCCCTCTTTTTAAACATTGACTCGGTAAAGTGAAGAATGGAAAAGTCTGATGGGGTGGGTCATGCACCAGTAACAGAAATCACCAGGTTTACCCTTCAACTTACATTCAGAAACATAAACAAAGCTGTATTCAAATCCATGCAAACAAGAGAAACATCTGCAGTAACACCATACGGTTTTATGAAATACAATAATACAATACAATAACACTACGAATCCTTCCGATACATGTGTAACGCACTTAACATCATCAGCACATTTAAAACTGCTAATTTATTTCTTATCTGAAGTCTGTGCCGTGTCTGCGATGAATTTCTATTACAACCATTAAAGGAAATTGATTTTCTGGTATTTTTTGCCGAGAGAATTCAAGAAGAGTTATCATTTTAGTTCAGTTATCACATCAGGAAAACAAAACAATCAATTGACACTTAACTGACGACAGCAAAGAGGAAAATGTAACATGAACAGTCACACATGGATCTTCAACTTTCACCATGTCACTTTACAGCTTACCAGGAATACTGGCAGCTGCAAGAATCGGGTAGTAAATGAGCTCGATGCGATATATTACAGGGTATTCCATTTCTTGTGCAAAACACCAATGCAGAGACTTCTTCAGAGGAGCCCTTATTAATAGCACAGAGCAACCTCCAGGGGGACAGTCATCTCAGGAATGTGAGCAGTGATATTATGGACCATCGCGGTCCACCACGTGGGCTCCGGCAGCTGGGGGCAGTGGCTCACCACCACCTTGGGGTAATTAGGGATGGACAAGGAATGCTGATATTGCCAACAAAGCTCAAATCTCATGAAAGAATAAAAACAACTATTCATAATTAATAGGGGCATATCGTAGAGAAACAAAGAACTTATATTGAACTTGTGTAGAACATAGGTCCAGCCTCGACTGGAGTATTGTGTCCAGTTCTGGGTGTCACACATTGGGAAACATGGGAAGAGAGAAAGTGTGGAATAAATTTATGAGAATGGTCCTTGGGATGAGGAATTTCCTTGACATGGATAGATTGGAGAAGTTGGGAATGCTTCGCTTACAGAGGAGAATTGATAAAAGTGTTCAAAATCATGAGGGGTCTGGACAGAGTAGATAGGGCAGAACTGTTCCCATTGGTGGAAGGCTCGGAAACAAGAGGGCACAGATTTAAGGTAATTGACAAAAGAAGCAATAGTGACATGAGGAAAAACATTTTCACACAGTGAGTGGTTAGGACCTGGAATGCACTGCCTGAGAATGTCGTGGAGGCAGGTTCAATTGAACCATTCAAGAGGGAATTGGAATATTCTATGAAAAGGAAGATTGTGCAGGGCTACGGGGAGAAGGCGGGGTAGTGGCACAAGGTAAATTGCTCCTTGGGAGAGCTATCACAGTCGTGAAGGGCAACTGGCCTCCTTCTGTGCTGTAAGATTCTATTACTCTGATTGTCTTCTGAGCTGCAAGTTGCTTCTATTCACTGACAGTTGTATCAAGTCCACATCCTTCAGGTCTCTTCAGCTGCTTGGAGCAGATGGTTCTTAGCCCAGTCATTTAATGGTCTCAGTGGTGGAGCTCGTTGTCAACAGTGTCAAAGTCTGCAGTTAATTTAAGAAAATATTTGGGAACCGTGCACCATGGTCACAGACACACAGGATGTCATTCGTGACTTCCGTTATGACTTTGGCGTTGTGACAAGGAAGGAAAGATAATCCAACAAATTCAAACCTGGAGTGAGTGGAAAGAAGGACACAGTTTTTGTGATAACAACACATTGAAGGAATTTGGAAAAGAGGCAGTAATTTTCAAGATCAGCAAGTGTAGAGCTGTTTTTTTTGCTCATCTCTGATTCTGAGTAATTGTGCTTTCAAAAGTCTCTTCGGAGGCATAAACTGGAGAGGCCCCATGAACCAAAGCTGACAATGGAAATTGTGAGTGGATAGATCACTTTCCACCTGACCAGCCTCCATATCCAAAGGATCATCCTCCACCATCTCCGTCACCTCCAGCGTGACGTCACCACCAAATACATCATCCCCTCTCCTCCCCTCCCCTGTCAGCATTCCAAAGTGAACGCTCCCTCTGTGACACCCTGGTCCAATCCTCCATCAACCTGACACCTCGTCCCCTTCCCATGGCACCTTCCCATGTAATCTCAGGAGGTGTAATACCTGCCCTCTTACTTCTTCTCTCCTCACCATCCAAGGCCCCAAGCACTCCTTCCAGGTGAAGCGATTTACTTGTACTTCTTTCAACTTAGTATACTGTATTCACTGCTCACAGTGAGGTCACCTCTACACTGGGGAGACCAAACACAGTTTGAGTGCCCACTTTGCAGAACATCTCTGCTCGGTCTGTAAGCATGATCCCGAGCTTCTGGTTCTTTGCCATTTTAATTCAGCACCTTGTTTCCATGTTCACATTTCTGTCCTCGGCCTGCTGCAGTGTTCCAGTGAACATCAACGCCTGCTCGAGGAACAACACCTCATCTTCCAATGAGGCACTCGACAGTCTTCTGGATTCAATATTGATTTTTTTATTTGTTTATGGGATGTGGGCATCGCTGGTTAGGACAGCATTTATTGCCCATCCTTAATTGCCCTTTAATTCAATAATTTCAGACCATCAGTCACATTATTCTTTGTTCAAGCGGCGCTTGAGATGGCTTGGCCATGTGAGCCGCATGGAAGATGGCAGGATCCCCAAAGACACATTGTACAGCGAGCTCGCCACTGGTATCAGACCCACCGGCCGTCCATGTCTCCGTTATAAAGACGTCTGCAAACGCGACATGAAATCGTGTGACATTGATCACAAGTCGTGGGAGTCAGTTGCCAGCATTCGCCAGAGCTGGCGGGCAGCCATAAAGACAGGGCTAAATTGTGGCGAGTCGAAGAGACTTAGTAGTTGGCAGGAAAAAAGACAGAGGCGCAAGGGGAGAGCCAACTGTGCAACAGCCCCAACAAACAAATTTCTCTGCAGCACCTGTGGAAGAGCCTGTCACTCCAGAATTGGCCTTTATAGCCACTCCAGGCGCTGCTTCACAAACCACTGACCACCTCCAGGCGCGTATCCATTGTCTCTCGAGATAAGGAGGCCCAAAAGAAATTAATTATTGTTATTTTATTTATATATATTATATCTCTATTCTTTATTTATGTATTTATTTCTTCAGCATGAGCTTGTCTTAAACTTATTTTTAGTGATTTTGTTTTCGTACAGAGCTGTTGATTATTCTGTCATTAACACTCTCACTGGACTCGTGCATTATCTTTCACTGTCGCTATTTAGCACTTCATTTGCATTCTGTTCCATGACATTTGCCATTTAACCTCTCCCCCCCACTCTGTCGTATCACAGTCCTTCCTTCTTGTTCTTCTTATTCCTCCTCCCTTTCACTTGCTCAAAGACTGTTACATTTATAACTTTTGCCAGTTCTGATGAAGGGTCACAGACCTGAAACGTTAATTCTGTTTCTCTCTGCACAGACACATAAAATGTTCCTGACCTGCAAATCCTGATCTAATGGTAAATACGGGAATGAGCACAATGGAAAGCATTATCGCGACTTCAATGGTTAGGAGAGCCAACACATCTTGGTGAAGTGATCTTTGAATATAAAATCCAACCAACAAAATGTTCTGGATCCATCTTTTGTGAAACGAGACACGATGACCTGTACGTATCATGTTGCCTTCTCTACAGTTCAAAGATTGGAAATATTCAGCCTATTGGAGCACAAATTACAGCTCAGCAAAACTTTGGAAGACTTTAGAAAGGCTTTGAAATGGAAGTGTACCCGAGGGAAGAGAACCATTAACAATGTCAGCTTGGAAGGGGAAGGAAGGGAAACTGGGATGTGTGAAGTGCTGTGTGAGAAAAGACCCAGAGAGCAGATGCTGGGTCCCACATACATGAGGACACAGGAGATAATGTGAAGGGAAGGTGAGATGGATGTTCGGTCAGAACTCGAGTAGGACTAAGGGAGAAGGCTGGAATTAGGTTGTGTTTCCTGGACAACGAGAATGTGTCTGTGTCAGAGGCTCATGAGATGATAGTCTGATCAACCTGGACTTGATGGTGTGAAACTAGAAGCTGTTACTAAATAATGGGCATTAGTAAAGATTTTACTCGGGGCAAGCAAATTAAAGTTCAAAATGAAACAACAAGGAACAGGGATAAGATGATTAAACAGAGTCTAATATTACTTGTCACAAGAACATAACAAGTAGGAGTAGGAGTAAGACATACAACCCCACAAGTCTACTCCGTCATTGAAGAGAATCATGGCTGATCGTTGAAATTAATTCCACATTACATCTGATCTCCATATCCCTGTATTCCTAAAGTCCAAAAATCTTTTGAATTCATCCTTTGACTAAACTCAACAACTGAGCATCCATAACACTCTGGGGTAGAGAATTCCAAAGATTTACAAAGGTTTGATTGAAGAAATGACATACTTTATTCACAGTGCTAAGCCTTCCCACCATTTTTTTTCTGTCATTTCAAATATCAACTACCTTGGAATATTTAGTTCCCAACCATGGTCACCATGTAACCACATCTCTGTAAGTGCATCTCTGTAATGACAAATAGATTGAATCCATTTCTCTCTATTTGTGCCATTAATTTACCCACCTTGTTACCAGCACTTCATGCATTCACAAAAAAGCCTTCAATTTTAACATTTCACCATGTTCCGTCAGTTGACTTTATTTGCCGATGCTCCATTACTATTCAACTCTCTGTCTCTTCCTGTCACACTCTGTATACCATGACCCCCATTGCTACTCTGCTCGATGTCCTTGACTTTTCTCGTAGAATTTAAAATTTTACCCTCACCTAAACCTTCACTTGACCTCGACCTTTGCTCTTTCGTGTGGATCTTGTGTCTATTGTGTTATCCGAACAAATGTGGTGAGAGTAACTACACAAACACAGTATCATATCAATATATGTCTGTGAGCTGCAATGCATTTGCTTAGAAACTTGAAGCATACTTTACTGAACAAAAGAAAAATCTGTTTATATAGTGTCCTTCATCACCTCAAGACATCCCAAAACACTCATCCAAAAAGGCAGCACTCTTCACCACTGCATTAGAGAGCCAGCCTGGATTATTGTGCTCAAGCTGGACTTCCAATCTGACCTAGAAATGGGGGATGTGCCAGAGGATTGGAGAGTGGTAAATGTGACACATTTATTCAGGAAGGGTTATAAGGACAGTCCGAGCAACTGCAGGCCAGTTAGTTTAACATCAGTGGTGGTACGTTTTTAGAAACAATAATCGGGAAAAAAGCAACAGACACTTGGAAAGGTTTGAGTTAATTATGGATAGTCAGCACAGATTTGTAAAATGCAGATCATGCTTGACTAATCTCATTTAAATTTTTGATCAAGTAATCGAGTAGGTTGATGAAGGCAATGTGGTGGATATTATCTACATGGATTTTAAGAAAGTGTTTGATAAAGAATTGCAAATAAAGACTGGTTAGCAAAACAGAGGCTCATGGAATAGAAGGGTTAGTATTGAATTGGATTAATAAAAATGGCTCAAGGACAGAACGGAGATAGTAAGTTATATTAAATGATTGTTTTTCTGACTGGAGAATACTAGACAGTGGTGTTCCTCATGTGTCACTACGAGGATCACTGTTTTCTTTTAAGAGGAATTAAGAGGGCTAAAAGGGGTGATGAAATATCTTTAGCAAACAGGGTTAAGGAAAATCCCAAAGCCTTTTATTCATATATAAGGAGCAAGAGGGTAAATAGAGAAAGGATTGGCCCACTCAAGGACAAAGGAGGAAAGTTGTGCGTGGAGTCAGAGGAAATGGGTGAGATTCTAAATGAGTACTTTGCATCGGTATTCACCGAGGAGAGGGACATGACGGATAAACAAAAAACAAAGAACAAAGATAATTACAGCACAGGAACAGGCCCTTCGGCCCTCCAAGCCTGCGCCGATCCAGATCCTCTCTCTAAACATGTCGCCTATTTTCTAAGGTTCTGTATCTCTTTTCTTCCTGCCCATTCATGTATCTGTCTAGATACATCTTAAAAGACGCTCTCGTGCCCGCATCTACCACCTCCGCTGGCAACGCGTTCCAGGCACCCACCACCCTCTGCGCAAAGAACTTTCCACGCATATCCTCCCTAAACTTTTCCCCTTTCACTTTGAACTCGTGTCCTCTTGTAATTGAATCCCCCACTCTGGGAAAAAGCCTCTTGCTATCCACCCTGTCTATACCTCTCATGATTTTGTACACCTCAATCAGGTTGAGGTTAGGGTCAGATGTTTAATTACTCTAGGTCAAGTCGGCATAAGGAGGGAGGAAGTGTTGGGTATTCTAAAAGGCATTAAGGTGGACAAGTCCCCAGGTCCGGATGGGATCTATCCCAGGTTACTGAGGGAAGCGAGACAGGAAAAAGCTGGGGCCTTAATAGATATCTTTGCAGCATCCTTAAACACGGGTGCTAATGTTGTCCCCTTGTTTCAGAAGGGTAGCAGGGAAAATCCAGGTAATTGTAGACCGGTGAGCCTGACGTCAGTGGTAGGGAAGCTGCTGGAGAAGATACTGAGGGATAGGATCTATTCCCATTTGGAAGAAAATGGGCTTATCAGTGATAGGCAACATGGTTTTGTGCAGGGAAGGTCATGTCTGACCAACTTATTAGAATTCTTTGAGGAAGTGACAAAGTTGATTGATGAGGGAAGGGCTGTAGATGTCATATACATGGACTTCAGTAAGGCGTTTGATAAGGTTCCCCATGGTAGGCTGATGGAGAAAGTGAAGTCGCATGGGGTCCAGGGTGTACGAGCAAGATGGATAAAGAACTGGCTGGGCAACAGGAGACAGAGAGTAGCAGTCGAAGGGAGTTTCTCAAAATGGAGATGTGTGACCAGTGGTGTTCCACAGGGATCCGTCCTGGGACCACTGTTGTTTGTGACATACATAAATGATTTGGAGCAAAGTATAGGTGGTCTGATTAGCAAGTTTGCAGACGACACGAAGATTGGTGCAGTCGCAGATAGTGAAGGGGACTGTCAGAGAATACAGCAGAATATAAATAGATTGGAGAGTTGGGCAGAGAAATGGCAGATGGAGTTCAATCAGGGCAAATGCGAGGTGATGCATTTTGGAAGATCCAATTCAAGAGTGAATTATACAGTAAATGGAAAAGTCCTGGGGAAAATTGATGTGCAGAGAGATTTGGGTGTTCAGGTCCATTGTTCCCTGAAGGTGGCAACGCAGGTCAATAGAGTGGTCAAGAAGGCATGCGGCATGCTTTCCTTCATCGGACGGGGTATTGAGTACAAGGGTTGGCAGGTCATGTTACAGTTGTATAAGACTTTGGTTCGGCCACATTTGGAATACTGCGTGCAGTTCTGGTCGCCACATTACCAAAAGGATGTAGATGCTTTGGAGAGGGTGCAGAGGAGGTTCACCAGGATGTTGCCTGGTATGGAGGGCGCTAGCTATGAAGAGATGTTGAGCAGATTAGGATTATTTTCATCAGAAAGACGGAGGTCGAGGGGGAACCTGATTGAGGTGTACAAAATCATGAGAGATATAGACAGGGTGGATAGCAAGAAGCTTTTTCCCAGAGTGGAGGATTCAATTACTAGGGGTCACGAGTTCAAAATGAGAGGGGAAAAGTTTAGGGGGGATATGCGTGGAAATTTCTTTACGCAGAGGGTGGTGGGTGCCTGGAACACGTTGCCAGCGGAGCTGGTAGACGCGGGCATGATAGCGTCTTTTAAGATGTATCTAGACAGAGACATGAATGGGCAGGAAGCAAAGAGATACAGACCCTTAGAAAATAGGCGACATGTTTAGATAGAGGATCTGGATCGGCGCAGGCTTGGAGGGCTGAAGGGCCTGTTCCCGTGCTGTAATTTTCTTTGTTCTTTGTTCTTTGTTATATATAAATGACTTTGATCTTTGAATCCAGAGTAGAATTTTAAAATTTGCTCATGATACCGAACTTGGAGGAGTAGCAAACAGTGAGGATCACACAAACCCCTGCAACAGGACAGAGATAGGGTAGCAGAATGGACAGACAAGTGGCAGGTGGAATTTAATATGGACAATTGTGAGGTGATGCACTTTGGTAGAAGGTATAGGGTGAGATAATATAGACTTAATGGTGCAGTTACGAAGAGTGTGCAGGAACATAGGGCCATGGGGGTGGATGTGCATCGATGTTTGAAGGTGGTGGGGTATTTTGAGAGAGTGGTGAGAAAAACATTTGGAAACATGGGCTTCAGGAATAGAGGCATAGAGTACAAATGCAGGAAGTTATGCTGAACCTTTATAAAGCTCTGTTTATGCCCCAACTAGAGAACTACATCCAGTTCCAGTCAGTACACTTCAGGAAGGATATGAGGGCCCTTCAGAGTCCGCAGAGGAGATTTACCAGAATGGTTCCAGGGACTGGGGATTTAAGTTACAAGGTTAGGTTGGAGAAGCTGGGATTATTCTCCATGGAGCATAGGAGATTGAGGGAGAATTGATAGAGATGTACAAGATTATGACATTCTCAGATAAGATAGACCAGGATAATCTTATCCCATTAACTGAAGGTAAAATGACTTTGGGAAATGGATTGAAGATTTTGGACAAGAGATGAAGGTGAATGTGAGGAATGACACAGGAATATAATAACATAGGAAACAGGTGCAGGATTAGGCCATTCGGCCCATCCAGCCTACTCCACCATTCAACTAGATCATGACTGATCTTCTAACTCAATGACATTTTCCCGCAGTATCCCCATATCCCTTGTTATATTTAATACCTAGAAATCTATCCACCTCTGTCTTGAATATACTCAATGACTGAGCCTGCACAGCCCTCTGGTATAGAGAAGTCCAAAGATTCACCACCCTCTGAATGAAAACACTCCTCCTCATCTCAGTCCAAAATGATCTACCTCTATTTCTGAGACTGTTTCCCTGTTTCCAGATCCCCCAGTCAAGGGAAACATCCTCCCTGCATCTACCCTGTCGAGCCCTGAAAGAAATGTACATTCCTCAATAAGATTACCTCTCATTCTTCTAAACTCTAGAGAATATAGGCCCAGTCTCCTCAATCTCTCTTCATAGGACAATCACATCATCCTTCATTGTTCTCCCTCTATGGCAACTATATCCTTCCTTAGGTAAAGAGACCAAAACTGTACACAATACTCCAGATGTGGTCTCTCCAAGGCTCTAACTATTGCAACAAGACTTCTTTACTCCTGAAGTCAAATCTTCCTGCAATAAACGCCAACATACCAGGCTGAACCTTTTCAACTTGACCCTGAGATCGAAGGCGAGTTTCAAAAATGACCTGACACATACACAAGATGTGTGCCACGGAGCCACTGTTATATTTCGTGCTGCAGCTTATTTACTTGTCTCGGGCGGAACGCCCACTCCCGATGACGTAGACGGGGCGGGAGTTCCGTCCCCAGCAATGGTGCCCAACGCCACCTTACGGGTACCGGCGCCATTTTAAAGGTCCTCAGACCTTTCAGAAGCATTTAAATTTTTACAGTGGCAGTTTTTAAAAAAATTACTTTTAAAATGTTATTCAAAGTTCCAATCCCCTCTCCCACCCCCGCCCCCAAATGACCAGGTTATTATTTTCTCTCTTCCTCCAAAAAACTTTTCTTCCAAAGCTGACTTTACCCCCGCAAATTTAATTAACTTTGACCTTCAACCTCTTCCCACCATCCCCTCAACCAATAACAACCACAGGAAATATTCCTGGAACTTGTTTCTGTAATTGTTTCAAGAACCACAACCATCTTCCTTTGTGCCAGGTATGACACCAATCAGTGGAGAGTTTTCTCCCTGATTCCCATTAACTCCATTGTTACTCGGGCCCCTTGATGCCATACTTGGTTAAATTTGAATTGAATTTAAATTTGTCATTTCCGGTTTCTAGGTCGATGCCGCTGGTCCATCCGGTTTCATTCTGTTTTATTAACTTCATAGCGGTTCGATACAACGGAGTGGCTTGTTAGGCCATTTCAGAGGGCATTTAGGAGTCAACCACAATTCTGTAGGTCTGGAGTCACATATAGACCAGGTAAGGACAGCAGATTTCCTTCCCTAAAGGACATTATTGAACCAGATGCGTTTTTACAACAATCGACAATGATTTCATGGCCATCATTAGGTGCATTTAGTATCATTAGTGTAGATCAGTGTAAATAAGGTTTAATCATAGCGGTAAGGTTTACTAGTCATGGTAAAAGTTTATTCGCAGTGGTCAGGTTTATTAGCATTAGTAAGGTTTATTCACAGTCGCAAGGTTATTAACTAACAGATAAAGGAATAGCAGGGTTGCTTCAGACCTCTAGAGTGCACATCCTGTGCTGTGTGGGAACTCCAGTATACATCATGTACCCTGGATAACAATACATGCAGGAAGTATCATCAGCTTGAGCTCCGGGTTTCAGAACTTGAGAAGCAGCTGATGTCACTGCAGTACATCTGTGAGGTTGAGAGCTTTGTCGATAACATGCTTATAGATCTGGTCAACCCACAGCTTAAGAGTATGCAGGAAGAGAGGGAATGGATGACCACCAGACAGTCAAGAAAAAATAGGCAGTTTGTGCAGGGGACCCCTGAACACATCTCACTCTCCAACAGGTATTCAGTACTGAATACTGAGGAAGGTGATGGTTCATCTGGGGAGTGCAGCCAGAACAAAGACCATGGCACCACAGCTGCCTCAGCTGCACAGAGACCACAAAGAGTACTGGAAGAGTGATAGTGTTAGGAAATTCGATAGTCAGGGGAACAGACAGGCACTTCTGTGGCTGCAGACATGAATCCAGGATGTTGTGTTGCCTCCCTCATGCCAGGGTCAAAGATGTCACTGAACGGCTGCAGAACACCCTGAGTGGGGAGTCGTGTTCCACATTGGTATCAATGATGTAGGTAGGAAGAGGAATGTGTTCTGACAGAAAGAGTTTAGTGAGCTAGGTAGCCTGTGGGTGAAATGTTCATTAGAGGGTAGTTGTTCAGAATTTTGACCGAGATGTTGGGAGTGTAAATAGAGAAAGGTTTCTGTGTGATAACAGTGTATCATGTTAAGCCAGTAAGGTTTTTGAAGACCTTGGATGCTCTGTTTCCTTATCTCCGTGCAACCCAGATTAGATTTGGCAGAATCCACTGTTATCCGGAGTCTTGCCATGCTGCAGAGCCATTTCTCATCCTATGATCACACAGAGAATGCGGGTGTTGATTTGGTTTTCTTCCCCTGAAATATAAATGGAGGACGGAGCTTGTTGTGAAGTACAGATGATCAGTTGCTGCAGGGAAACTCTTTTACTGTCTATGAAATCACTGCTCCACTCTTAGACAGTGTAACTGCTTTTGCCTCAACTTATTATTGAAGGTTAAAGATCCCTGTGAAGTGCAGCCAACACTGAATATTGTGAACACAGCCTCATGTCTGAGTAGCTGCCTGTTGCTGAGACAGGAAGAAATCCTTTTGCATTGCTGGTAATTCTAGTTGTGGATGTAACTCAATGGTACAGTGCCTACTTTTCCTTTATTAGACCTTTGTTTAAAGCCTCAGTACAATTCGAATCATCGAATGTTAAAGCACAGAATGAGTCTATTCAGCTCATGGTGCCTCTGCTGAGACTTTGATAGATTCATGTAATTAATCTCACTTCCCAGCTGAACTGCCTTTGTCCTGTAAATGTTTAATTTTGAAATATATATATCCAATTCCCTGCTGAAATTTACTGTTGAATTGACTATCCCAGGCCTTTGAGGGAGTGTATTCCAGGGTTGGAACAATGGAGAATGGTGAGATGCTTAACTTTTATAATTCATTGGTTAGGCCTCAGCTGAAATAATTCTGGGCACCACACTTTAGGATAGATATGAAAGTCTGAGAGATTTACCAGAATTATACAAGACATGATCTCCTTCTGTTCTGCAGATGGACTCGGATTGCTGGGAAGGATAAGTGGAGGTTGCAAAGAGGTATTAAATTTGATGAGAGTTTTTAAACAAAATCAGTGTGGTCTTGGTTCGACTGTGTTCAGAGAACCCTGCATTGTTTTCATCTTCATAGCACAAAAAGGTTTGTAAAAGCATTGTGGGAAGTATGAAAAATGTGTAAGAATGAAATGAGAACTAAGATGGTAAAACTTTCATAAAAGATTGGACAGTCTGGGACTCGTTTCTACACAGAAGTTAAGTTTGAGAGGTGAGCAGTTTATGGGATTTAAAGCTGATCAGGTAGACATAGGGAAGATGTTTTCACTTGTGGAGCCAATTCAACATTAGAATCATAAAACCATGGAATCATAAAATGGTTACAGCACAGAAGGAGTCTTGAGCCAATCGTGTTCATGCTTACTCTCTACAAGAACATCAGAGCTACTCCCACTGACGGATATTTCCCCCATTAGCTTGCATTTGTATTTCTATTACAGATTATTATCCAATTTCCCTTTAAAAGTCACAATTGGATCTCCCTCCACCACACTCTCAGGCAGTGTATTCCAGATCCTAAACACAAGCTGCATATTAAAAGCTTATTTCCCCATGTTACCGTTGGTTCTTTTGCCATTCATCTTAAATCAGTGTCCTCTGGTTCTCGACCTTTCCATCAATGGGAACCATTTCTCTAACGGGAGGCAGTGGTGTTCTGGTAATATCACTGGACTAGTAACCCGGAGACCCAGGCTACTGATCTGGAGCCCTGGGTTTGAATCTCACCATGGCAGATGGTGAAATTTGAATTCAATTAATCTGTAATTAAGAAGCTTGTCTAATATTGACATTGAAACCATAATCGATTGTTGTAAAAACACATGTGGCTCACTCATGTCCATTAGGGAATGAAATCTGCTGTCCTTACCTGGTCTACCTTTTATGTACCAACAGCAGTGTGGTCTGAAATGGCCTAGCAAGTCACTCAGTTATATCAAGTCAAAACACAGTGTCAGAAAAGGAATGAAACTGTGTGGATCACCTGGCATCGACCTCGGCTCTGGAAACGACAAGGGCAAAGCCAGCCCTGCAGATCTTGCAAAGTCCTTCTTAGGAACATCTGGGGGCCCAAATTCAGAGAGCTTTCCTACAGGCTAGTCAGGCAACAGCCTTAAATAGCTGTACTTCCAGAATCATACCTTGCAGTTAATGTCCTAGACACCACCATCACCATCGCTGGACGCATCCTGTCCCACTGGCAGGGCAGACACAGTGGTGGCACAGTGGTATACTGTTGGGAAGGAATGGTCCTGGGAGTCCCCAACATTGACTCCGGACATCATGAAGTCACGAAGTTAAACGTGGGTAAGGAAACCTCCTGCTGATTACTACCTACAGTTTCTCCAGCTCTGGCCTCAGCTGATGAATCAGTGCTTCTTCATGGTGAACATCAATTGGAAGAAGCACCAAGAGTATAGAATGTACTCTGGGTGGGGGACTTCAATGTCCAGCACCAAGAGTGGCTCAGTAGCACCACTACTGAAAGAGATGGTGGAGTGCTAAAGGACATAACTGCTGAACTGTATCTGTGGTAGGTGGCGAGGGAACCAACAAGAGAGAAAAACCTACTTGACATCATTGTCACCAATCTACCTGTTGCAGAAGCATCTGTTTGTAACAACAGTGGTAGGAGTGACCACCGGACAGTCCTCGTGGAGACAAAGTCCTGGCCTCACATTGAGGATACCCTCCATCGTGTTTTATGGCACTACCACCATGCTAAACAGGATAGCTTTCAAACAGATCTAGCAATTGGGCATCCATGAGGCACTGTGGGACATCAGTAGCAGTAGTAGATTGGTAGTCAACCACAATCCGTAACCTCATGGCCCATCATATCCCCCACTCTACCATTACCATCAAGCGAGGAGACCAACCCTGGTTCAATGAAGAGTGCAGGAGGGCATGCCAGGAACAGCATCAGGCATATCTCAAAATGATGTGTCAGCCTGGTGAAGCTACAACACAGGACTATATCCACGGCAAACAGTTGAAGCAGCATGCGATGGACAGAGCTAAGTGATCCCATAACCAACAGATCAGATCAAAGCCCTACAGACCTGTCACATCCAGTTGTGGACGATTAAACAAGTAACAAAATTAGAATCCAAAAATATCCCCATTCTGCCCCAATGATGGGGAGCCCAGCACTTCAGGGCAAAAGACAAGGCTAAAGCATTTGCACCATCTTCAGCCAGAAGTGCCAAAGGGATGATCCGTCATGGCTTTCTCCTGAGGTCCCCAGCATCACAGTCTTAAACCAATCTGATTCACTCCGCATGATATCAAGAAACGGCTGAAGATCCTGAATACAAGAAAGGCTATGGGCCCTGACAATATTCCAACAATAATACTGAACACTTGTGCTCCAGAACTAGCTGCACCCCGAGTCAACCTGTTCCACTACAGCTGCACCTCTGTCATCAATTGGCCAAATATGTCCTGTACACAGGACAAAACCAACCCGGCCAATTACCGCCCCATCAGTCGACTCTTGATCATTGTTATGAACAGGTTTTGTTTTTGAAACTGTTTTTTTTTTCTCTGAAAAATATTCCCTTTTTTTCCAACCACCTGTCCATAAATAGATTCGTGATTGAATTTTGTTCCATCCCTAAAACCCTGACAAGAAACGACCGCAACAACAACACGGTTGTTAGAGTTAAATCAAAGAAGTTAGATTTATTTACACACTCTTAAACTCGGGAAGGGGTTTCACTTCGCCATGACTGCTTACAACCATTCAGGGAAAGGTTAAAGGCGTAAAAAGGCAAGGACATTTCGTGGATAGAACTATAAACTGTTGAATTTCAATTGAAACGAATTACCAATTAAATTATCAAAAGGATTCCAAAAACAGGAGAGCACCGATTGGGAATGCCGAATTGGGAAGAAGCTGTTGGAAATATCTCTGCTCTTACAAATTTCTTCTTCTTTGCACTCTCAGATATAAATGGAGGTAGCTTATTTTGGCTGAATCCACCTTTTAGTTGGACAGGAACATAGTAGAAGACATTTTTCTTGTTGTTTTTGCAGACTGTGTCTTTAATTTTCTTCGCTGTGTGCAGTCTGTGCCTTCTTTAATTTTTCTGTGCTTTGCAGACTGTCTTAGAGAGAGATGTGCAGGTTTAAGCAGCTGGGCTAATCTGACCAAAGGAAGCTGTGGACTGAAACAGGCTGAACCCGCACACTGTTAGAGTTTCAAATCCAGGCAGGTTGGATTTGATCCTCTGGATATGGCAGCAGCTGGTAGGTCAGATGCTGCTTCTGGTTTGTAAAGCTGGCCGGCAGGTGGCTGGATTGAGACTGACTGTTGACTCCTTCCCAGCCCGATGACCCACTTCGTGTGATTAAGACCCAGGACAGTGGTTTCGAATGGAGTGCTGCTACTGTGTGTGTGGTGGTATTTAGAAGGCTGGAGAGTTGGAAAAGTTGCTATTTGTCATCTGGGAAAAGCTTTGATTGTGTTATATTTGTAGGAGTGTCTTCACACGTCTCTGGAAAATGATGGACAATGGATACTGGTTCCACTTTCTGACTGATCATTAATGTTGTATTTACTGTATGAACACTAGTCTGATAACTGGTCAGATGTGCACCTTGGACAGTCGACACGTGCTCTGCAGGGTGGTAAGGAGTCTGTAGGGGAATAGCAGGCTGAATGGATCCATTCGGACTCAGGACCAGGGCAACAGGAAAGCTCCAATCACTTTGCCCAGGCTGAACTACATCCTTATCCAATATGCACTGGATATCCTGTCTAACCTGAGCTATCTTGTGGGGCTTTAGCCAGCAGGGGTCCTGCCTGACTGATGGCATGTCTCCCACATCCATGTCACAACCCATTAGGGTGGTACACCCTGGCTGATCTTTACAGATCTCTTTGAATTTCATTAGCAGAGTGGACACATCCTCCCATTGCTTGTGTGTCAGCTGGCTGGTTAAGTCTTTTAAGACTTCCGTGTTTGTCAGTTTGGTAGCCGGGGATTCAGCTGGGGTCTCCTCCTCCTCGACTGATCCTCCTGGCTGTCCTCAAGTATTTCCATCTTTTGGTTGACTGGGCTTGGTTTTCGGCAGTTGTTCTACTCAGTCTATCAATATTTGGTCAAAGGGTTCACCGAATGTCGAAATGGGCTTGAGGGAGGTTTGGGGGGGGGGGGGGGGTGGGGGGGTGGGGGTTGGTGGGGGCAGTTAAATTGTGGCCTGGGGTTTGCCTGCAACCTGGCAAATATGGCAGATTTGGCAATATTCAGCCACATTGAAACGGAGGTGAGGCCAGAAGAAGTGTTTCCTTATTCGGTTTAAGGTTTTCCGAGTACCCACATGTCCAGCCATCGGGATCGCATGGACTATCCTTAAAATCTATGGCCAGTATTTTGGGGGCACGACATTCTGGTGAAACGCTGTTCACTCATCCTCCCGGAAGGTCTCCACTTTCATATACTACCCCATCTTACAAGTAGTAACATTCAGGGATCGGAGTGGCCTCTGCCTCAGAACAAGCAGTCTGTGCTATCCGCTATATTACAGAAATCTGCCTGCTGGGCATTAATCAGGGAGGCTCAGCTGAGCACCTCCTCACCTTCAGATAGGGCCTTAAAGAATGTTTCAGCTAACCAGACCTCCGGCTCATTCAGCTGGGGAATTGGTTCCCTTCCAACTAATCTGGGTATATCTGCTTTGGGACCAAGTCACTGCACAATCAGGGAAGATCCCTGGTACTTCCTACTGTAGTTGTTCAGTTTCCCTGGTTTCACTGGGCTGGTCTTAGATTATAGGGATTTTTATTATCTTGCTACCAGCCAAAACATTTCCCAGTGGGAACTCTATCCCTGCTACCAGTAGCTCTGGGACAATTTCTATGGTTATGGGACATGAGACTAGCTCGCAGTGCAGGTGGATTCGACGGAAGGGAACAGACAGGCAAACTCCCCCACTGCACTGATAACTTAGGCTGTTCACTAACATTAGGTACTGAGTTTCCCCTGTATCCCTGAGCATTACAATGGACTTGCTCATCTCCTGGCAAGGGTAGGGGGACACAGTTCCTTCAAGGGTAAAACACCAGTAGCTCTTGGGGATTTTGTCCGGTCTAGTAGTACAGAGAGTAATTCCCTTCGAGGGTATAGGCTCAACCGTGAGGACCTCTGCCCGTCCTGCTACTCTCTTTACTGGGCGATGCTCCTTGGTACTGCACTTGCAGAGACCTATTAAACCCACTGATTTTCCATTTACTCTCCAGCATTCTAGCCTGGTGTCACCCACTTTGTTGGACTGGGAGCACACCGGTCTCCGGGGTTTCTATTTTGGGATTTAGGGTGGACTCTTTGCACTCTCGTTTCTACTCCCCTTTCCAGGCTTGTCTCTCTTTCTATCCCACTCTCCCTTCTTATCCTCCCACTGTTTTTGGGGGTGGTTTTGTAAGGATCTGCCTGAGTAGCCAGTCCTATGTGTGAGGACATCGCTATCAGTGACAACTATGGCCTCTCTAGCTGTGCGAACTCTCTGCTTCTCCAAGTGCACTCTCAAGTTGGACTGTAGGCAATTTTTGAATTCCTTCAGCAATATTAGCACACATAATTGATCATAGGTGTGCTGTATTTTGACAGATCGGGGCCACCGATTTGCTTTCACCTTTCAAATTCCTGATAACTCTGCTTTCAAGCTTTCCTGAATTGCTGTCGAAATGCTTCTGGGACCAACTCATAAGCTCGAAGGATGGCAACTTTGGTATTCTCGTAATTAGCAGACATTTCAGGGGACAGTATAGAATAGATCTCTTGAGCCTACCCAGTGAACTGGCCTTGAATTATGAGGGCCCAAATTTCTCGTAGTTCTGCCACTTCCTTCTCAAAAGTGGCAAACAAGGATTCCACCTCACTGTCTTCAAATTGTGTTACAAACTTAACCCCAAAACATTATTCTTGGTGAGAGAGATTTGGGTGGTTACCGGGTGATGAGAGATTTTCCCTGGTAGTCTCACTCTCTCTGCTTGAGCCTTCAGCTCCATTTCCAATATTTGTAACTGGAAAGTAATTTCTATATCTCTCTCTCTCTCTTCCTCTCTCTCTTTCTTTTTCTCTTTCCTCTTTCTCTCTTACCTTTTCTCTTTCCTGAAAATCCCAGTTACATCCTGAATTAGCCTGTTCCATTCTGGCCATGGGAGATGGGACAGTTTCAGGAGTTAATTCCTCATCTACCTGTTCCGGAATGGGACTGTGTCATAAGTGCTCAACCAGCACTTTAAGGACCTCTGTTCATTTCACCTTGCTGGGTAGTTTCACTTGTATCTCCCTAGTTATAGTTTTCAACTACTCTGCACTCAGGTTTGCCAGAATTTCAGCAGTTACATCACCTTGCTCAAAAAACATCTTTGAATTAAAATGTGCCATTTTCTAATGTTAGAGTAAGAGGGTTTTGCTACAGTATTTTATGTGTCTTAAAAAGCTTTTCGGGTACCAGTGTTTTCCCTTTTGGTTTCTAATCGTGTTATTTTAAATTTCTAATTCACCTCATTCCTTAAAATTGGTCTTTAGTGGATTTATTGTTGACTTGAGCTCCAAAGTTCTATGTTACAAACAGATAGTTAATTTTTTTTTCTCTGAACAAACTTCCCTGATTTTCCAATCACCTGTCCATAAATAGATCAGTGATTGAATTTATTTCCTTCCCTTAAACCTTGATAATAAATGACCTGGAACATTCTGCCTATGAGGGTATTGGAAACAGAGACAATGATTTCAGATGGAAGTTGGACAGACACTTGAAGTACATAATCTTGCTGGGCTACAGGGATCGAGCGGGTGAATGGGACTGATTGGATGACTCAATGCAGAGCCAGCATGGACTCGATGGGACAAATGGCCTCTTTCTGCACTGGAAATGACTCGATGATTCCATATCTCTGTGATACAAATGTGCCCAGGGATTCAGGAAATTCTTTGGGTCTCAAACATCAAATCTACAAAGTTATTGTCACTGCTGCTGTGCAGGATTAAAGGAAGAGATTGAACCAGAATGGTTTTCAATGATTACTGACAAATCAGGGCAAATGACAGCACTGACTCCTCTCCAAAATACTGCTCAAAGCTTTCAGTTTTAAGGAGGGTGTGAAAGGAGGTGACAGAGTGTTAGAGGTTTAGGCAGGGAATTCCAGAACATGAGGCTCACATAAATATTGCATCATTTTCTCACAGTCCTGTTCTGACAACGCAGTCTTTTACAAAATTATACAGCAACATAAATAAAGTTATCAGAAAATATAATTATAATGGTCCAACGTGTTCTCAACTGCTTTCCCAAATACCAGCTGTACAATAGTCACAAATTAAATGCACACAGTGGGATTGTGTGTTTTCAGTTCTCTATCAGCACTTCTAACCCAATAAATTAATCTATTGCTAATGGGTTGGCTGGATGTACATGATCTTCCAAGTACTTTAGCATTTTATTTACAATGACTACCCAGAGAAGCAGTCAGGAGTGATTTACTGGATAACAGTGTAGTTGGTAATATTTGGGGAATATTCTCTTGAA
The DNA here is from genome assembly GCF_036365525.1 of Heterodontus francisci. Taxonomy (NCBI): domain Eukaryota; kingdom Metazoa; phylum Chordata; class Chondrichthyes; order Heterodontiformes; family Heterodontidae; genus Heterodontus; species Heterodontus francisci. The sequence goes on from NC_090399.1 coordinate 71,632,797, forward strand.
GCCAAAGCACATATTAACAATCAGAAACTGTGTGACAATGAATCCTAAATGGTGAAAGTAGACTCTGTCTTTGTCACTGGCTGGGCTCAAACCACGGACCCTACGGGTATTTGCCGAATACACTAATCGATTGACTGACAGTGACTGCTGTTAGTAGCTATCACTAGATAGACTAAACCAGGGTGTCAATGAGTTAACACTTCAGGTTACTGTGACCACAAAAGTAGTGTCCATTATCAGCATTACCTTACCATAATAAAGGGTGGGACATTCATTGTGGATACATGGAAGCAGTCTGGTCCCACACATAGAAGACACATCCATGTCACTGACAACATGCTCTCCTACAACTGGTCTGGTCTCCCTTTGAGCCTTTCAGCACCTTGTCTGTTTCTAACTATTCTGAATGTCCCACAGCTGAAGTTAGGTTTTAATTCATGATCCACAGTGATGAGAATCATTTACATGGATCAGATCAGTTAATCACACCGATAACATCAGAGTAAATGTTCCAGAATCTTCCATCAGGGAAAGGTGCCTTGACCCCTCTAAACAATCAGACAGTTTACCTTCATTCTCCTCTGATTCCATCTCCCAAAGTGGATCTAAAGATTCACAAACATGGTGACTGCACGCTCATTTCTGGTTCCTTTCGATTTTTCCCATTCCCAACTGGCAATATTTCCCAAATCTCATCGCAATCCTTCACATTGCAGAATGTCCAGGGATGAGGAAATTCAGTGATGTGGAGAGACTATAGAAACTGAGATTGTTCTCCTGACAGGAAAGAAACTGAAGTAGACATTTAATGGAGTGTTGAATATTATGGGGTGGAGGTGGTTTGATGGAGCTGACAGGGAGGAACTGTTTCCGCTGACAAGAAGCTCAGTAACCAGAGCAAACAGATTTAAGATCATTGTTAAAAATGAAGTTGGGGGGAGGGGTGCGTGTGGTGGAGGTGATGAGGTTGTATTACTCAGCAAGTTGTTACAATCTGGAATACACTCTCTGAAAGCGTGGTGGAAGCAGATTTAATAGTAACTTTCAGAAGTATATTTAAAAATAAACAGGGCGGTGGGACTAATTAGATACCAACATCAAAGAACCAGCACAGGCTCGATGGGTCAAATGGCCTCCCTGTGTGCTGGTTGGTTCTATGTTTGACAGCAGCTCCTACCTGAGGGAAGTGTTTTCCCACCTCTCCCATGTTTCTATCATTACCTGAACAGCAGTAACCTTGGCCAGGACACTGGAAGTGTAACTGGAGAAAGCCATTCGAACTCAATGGGATTTTCAACAATAATGGAGGCAGTATGCAGAATTTCAATGATGTTAAACACAGTCTAAAACATGTATTTAACAAGGATAAAATCTGATGTCCTGTAGGGAAGAATGACTGCCGTCCTTACTCAGTCTGGAGGAAATGTCATTCCAGACCCACAGTTTAATCTTAACAGCTCTCTGAAATGACCTCGCAAGGCAATCATACTGTGGATTCTGGAAATGTGAAATCAAAACAGAAAATGCTGGAAATACTCAGCAGGTTTAGCAGCATCTGTGGAGAGAAACAGAGTTAACGTTTCAGTTCTGTGACCTTTTATCAGAATGGATGAAAGGAACAGATGTGATGAAAGGTCACAACCTGAAATATTAACTCTGTTTCTCTCCACAAATGCTGCCAGACCTGATGAATATTTCCAGCACTTTGTGTTTTTATTATCATAAGTCACTCAGTTGTATTGAACCGTTATACTATGGAGAATAAGAATTAAACAGAACGGATCACCCAGTATTGACCTGGGCTCTGGATACAATGACGACACACTCTGCCCGGTCGACCCTGCAAAGTTCTCATCACTAACATCTGGGGATTGTTCCAAAATTTTGAAAGTTGTCCCATAGACTAGTCAGGAAACAGGATGTTATAGATGGACCAGATGGTCAGTTCCTCTCTGTTATAAATATGTTTCTGTTTCTGTGTACGCTATTTCTCATTGTATTTTTATGTGACTGTGTTGTGTGTAAATGTATTTGTGCGTAATTTAAAAGTAGCTTGTTGCAAAATAAACACATCCAAAATCCGCTTTGAATGAAGAAAGATGTGCCCAATAAATGAATCAATATTACTAATAACATGTGAATATATTTATCAACAGCAGGATCATGAAACACAGTTACATGTAAACCAATCAGAAGAGCAGCTGTAGAGAACAAATTTGCAGGGCTACGGGATGTGTGACTATCTGCATTGCTGTTGTAGAGAGCCAGCACAGACACAATGGACCGAATGGCCTCTTTCTGCTCTGTATCCATTCAATATGATTCTATAATTTGATATCCACAATGGATAAACTCAATGATATAAAGATTTATGCAGATATTTTTACAGTGTTCTCTGCTTATCAAGAGCTTAGATTTCTGTGCTTTCACAATACAGACCAGGTGCAATTTCTCATCAGAATCTTTAATTAGCGAACACAGTTGTTATGTAAATTAATTTCAGACCGATACTTCTTGTAGCATATGTGAAAAGGGGTAGAAAAGTGACAAGCACCCCTTTGATTGGACATGCTCAGTAGTAGCAGAGCACCTGGGATGGGCAGAAAACTGACAAATTGTCACTCTGTGTGTGCGTGTGCATGCGTGTGCATGTGTGTCCATGTGTGTGTGCTTTACCTTCTGCATGGAGATTAAGTCAAGTCTGCTGAAGTGTCAAAGAAGGAGAAAAGAAAACTACCCAGCTCACCTTCCAGCAATTTTATGAAAGACCACGTGAAGTCCACTGTATCGATTCATCTCATCTCCTGTTTCTGAGGAGGGCCTGCTAGAGTTGCTTCTCAGCACCACCTGAAGAGAGCTTTTTTAGGGGAATCTAGGTGGCCTACCTGCACTTGCTCGGAGGTTGGACTGTGTGCCAGCTTTGGTGCAACATGTCTCATCTGTTTTATTCAGGGGTGGGAAAGTGATCTGCCTGGGTTTTTTGTTTTTTTGTCTGTAACGGAGCTCTGGTCCAAAAATACTTCTTTATTCTTTCAGTTAACTGGTATACATATATGTGCATGTGTGAGTGTGAGATGCTCAGGTTATGAAGGGGTCTTTAAAATTTAATGTTGGGACTTTAACATTTTAATCTGTGTGTTTGTATTTTATTTTGTTACTAGTTCTGACTTGTTTTGTAATAAATTGTTATTTCTGTTGTTCAATAATGAAATCTGGTTAGTGTGTTGAAACCTGGTTAGTGTGTTCAATTCTGGGAGAAATAGTTATATTATTGCCTATATTAGTAAGTGGGGTAACTTGAAATAATACGTTGTGACCTGTGGAAAAGTGGGACTGAATTCACAGTGCACTCCTCCCGTCCTGGTCATAACATCCAGTCCTGACCATGTCACATTCAGGAGCTGCTCACCCAGACACCGCCCTCTTCAACACTGAACATTGTTACTGAAACCCTTTAGATATTGTTTATATAATGAGAAAAAGGTTCAAAGTTCATTGCAGCTGGAGGCAAAGTTTAATATACTTTTTATTTTATCATCACTCAGCAACCACGTTACAATTGGTAGCACAAATTATCACTATTGAACTGTTTTCATGTGGGAACATTGGCTACATTTGATTCATTCATCTTTGAAAAATTTCTGGGGCACTTTTTTTTTGCCCGAATGGCATCACTCGGTACGGACAATGATTGTCTAGCGTGACAAAAGCTGGTATTTCTTTAGCTGGAGGTGTCAAAGGAAATTGTCAGTATCCCTTTAACAAATCTATCTTTCTGAGAAACAAAGCACAGCCCACTCTATCAATACAATCTTCTAAATGAGGAATTGGGTAGGAGTCTGCCTTTGTTACCACATTGACATTTCTGTAGTCTATGCAAAGTCGAGTTGCCCTATCAGGTGCAGGCACTGTTGATAAAATCCAGCTACTTTTCAATTAAGTTGTTTTCCAGCATGTACTGGATTTCTGCTTTTACTTGAACCTGTTTGTCTGGACTGAAGCTGTAAGGATGTTGTTTTAAAGGCAGGGATTCTCCAATAGCAACATCATGTGTGGGCAATTTTTTCACATCCTGGCTTATCACTACAAATTCTTTGAAAGTTTGTGAAAAGCCTGGTTAGGTCTTCACATTGTTCAGAATCTAATTTTCTTCGTCATTCTGTATTCGCGACCCAGATAGTAGGAGGTTAAATCTGAGAATTGTCTAGGCCTCCTTCTGCCTCATCTTCACTATCCTTTTCTTTCTCAACAGTCCCCATTATCTGACATGTCTGTACTGACCGATCCTCCTCCCTGCAATAATATTGCTTTAACATATTGCTATGACAGCGCCAATTCTTTTACTGGTGATCAGGTGTGTCAGTCAAGTAATCAATCTTACCCACTCTTTTACAAAAGCAAAATACTTCAGATGCTGGAATTCTGAAATTGAAAAAAAAAAACAAGAGATGCTGGAAATACTCAGCAGGTCCGGCAGCATCTGTGGAGAGAGAAGCAGAGTTAACGTTACAGGTCAGTGACACTTCATCACTGATCTGAAATCTTAAATATTCTTCTCTCTCCACAGATGCTCCAGACAAACTGAGTATTTCCAACATTTCTTGTTTTTATTACCCACTCTTTTGATCACTTTATATGTACCACTGAACCGTGTATTTAATGGTTCACCCTGTAAAGGTAAAAATATCAATACTTCATCGCCTGGTTGAAAATTTTGGGTCATTGCGTTCTTGTCTGTCCATTTTTTGCATATGTTTTGTCAGTCATCCGATTCGAAAGGTCTAAAACCTGTAGACTCATTCGGTGAACCTCTAGATGCAAATAAAGACAGTCTTGCCCTTTATCCCAATCATGCAGATATTTGTGACAGTATGGTCTGATCATTGTTTTGAGAGTTTGAATGTACCTGTCTAAAGCCCCCTCTCTCTGTGGATGATATGCCGAAGATTTTAACTCTCTGATACCCAAATTGCTCATAACTTCTTGAAAAGTTTTTGATGTGAAATTATAACTTTGATAAGCTTGATCTTCAAGTAGTAATTCATATCTCATAATGAATTGGGTTAACTTCTCTACTACTACTTTATCAGTAATTGTCCTCAAATGAATGGTCACTGGAAATCGAGCAGCCATATCAATGATAGTAAGTACATATTGATGTCCTGCTTTTTTTTGGAAAGCGTCCTACACAGTCTACCAATACTCTACTACCTGGTTCCTCGATAACTGCTGTGGGAATTAATGGTGCTGGTTTTATGGTAGGTTGGGGTTTTCCCACCATTTGGTATGAATGACATGTCCTCAATCTTTCTTTGTAGCTCATGCCCTCCAGTCCAGGCAGCATCCTGGTAAATCTTCTCTGCACCCTCTCTACAGCTTCCACATCCTTCCTATAAAGTGGCGACCAGAACTGAACACAATATTCCAAGTGTGGTCTAACCAGGGCGTTACAGAGCTGCAGCACAACCTCGCGACTCTTAAACTCAATCCCCCTGTTAATGAAAGCCAACACACCATACGCCTTCTTAACAGCCCTATCAACTTGGGAGGCAACTTTGAGCGATCTATGGACATGGACCCCAAGATCCCTCTGTTCCTCCACACTACAAAGAATCCTGTCTTTAAGCCTGTATTTCGCATTCTAATTCGACCTTCCAAAATGAATCACTTCACACTTTTCCAGCTTGAACTCCATCTGCCACTTCTCAGCCCAGCTCTGCATCCTGTCAATGTCCCATTGCAACCTACAACAGCCTTCCACACTATCCACAACTCCAGCAACCTTCGTGTCATCGGCAAACTTGCTAACCCAGCCTTCCACTTCCTCATCCAAGTTATTTATAAAAATCACAAAGAGCAGAGGTCCCAGAACAGATCCCTATGGAACACCACTGGTCACCGAGCTCCAGGCTGAATACTTTCCATCTACTACCACCCTCTGTCTTCTATGGGCCAGCCAATTTTGTATCCAGACAGCCAACATTCCCTGCATCCAATGCCTCCTCACTTTCTGAATCAGCCTACTATGGGGAATCTTATCAAACGCCTTGCTAAAATCCATATACACCACATCCACTGCTCTTCCTTCATCAATGTGTTTTGTCACGTCTTCAAAGAATTCAATAAGGGTTGTGAGGCATGACCTGCCCCTCACAAAGCCATGCTGATGTCTCTAACCAAACTATGCTTCTCAAAATAATCATTAATCCTATCTTTCAGAATCCTCTCCAATAATTTGCCCACGACTGACAGAAGACTGACTGGTCTATAATACTCAGGGTTATCCCTATTCTCTTTCTTGAACAAGGGAACAACATTTGCCACCCTCCAATCATCCAGTACGACTCCAGTGGACAGTGAAGATGCAAAGATCATCGCCAAAGGCGCAGCAATCTCTTCCCTCACTTCCCGTAATATCCTTGGGTATATCCCGTCTGACTCCAGGGACTTATCTGTCCTCATATCATTCAACATTTCCAGCACATCCTCCCTCTTAACGTCAACCTGTTGGAGCATATCAGCCTGTTCCACGCTGTCCTCACAAACGACCAGGTCCCTCTCACTGGTGAATACTGAAACAAAGTATTCATTTAGGACCTCCCCTACCTCCTCCGACTCCAGGCACAAGTTCCAACCGCTATCCCTGATCGGCCCTACCCTCACTCTGGCCATCCTCTTGTTCCTCACATAAGCGTAGAACACCTTGGGATTTTCCTTAATCCTACCCGCCGAGACTTTTTCATGTCCCCTTCTAGCTCTCCTAAGTCCATTCTTCAGTTCCTTCCTGGCTACCTTGTAACCCTTTAGAGCCCTATCTGATCCTTGCTTCCTCAACCTTAAGTAAGCTTCCTTCTTCCTCTTGACTAGCTGTTCCACAGCTCTTGTCATCCAAGGTTCCTTCACCCTACCATCCCTTCCCTGCCTCATCGGGACAAACCTATTCAGCAGTCGCAGCAAGTGCTCCCAAAACAACCTCCACATTTCTGTCATGCATTTCCCTGAGAACATCTGTTCCTAATTTATGCTCCCCAGTTCCTGCCTAATAGCCTTGTAATTCCCCCTCCCCCAATGAAATATTTTCCCATCCCATCTGCTCCTGTCCCTCTCCATGACTATACAAAGAACAAAGAACAAAGAAAATTACAGCACAGGAACAGGCCCTTCGGCCCTCCAAGCCTGCGCCGTTCCAGATCCTCTATCTAAACCTGTCGCCTATTTTCTAAGGGTCTGTATCTCTTTACTTCCTGCCCATTCAGGTATCTGTCTAGATGCATCTTAAAAGACGCTATCGTGCCCGCGTCTACCACCTCCGCTGGCAACGCATTCCAGGCACCCACCACCCTCTGCGTAAAGAACTTTCCACGCATATCCCCCCTAAACTTTTCCCCTTTCACTTTGAACTCGTGACCCCTAGTAATTGAATCCCCCACTCTGGGAAAAAGCTTCTTGCTATCCAACCTGTCTGTACCTCTCATGATTTTGTACACCTCAATCAGGTCGCCCCTCAACCTCCGTTTTTCTAATGAAAATAATCCTAATCTACTCAACCTCTCTTCATAGCTAGAGCCCTCCATACCAGGCAACATCCTGGTCAGGGAGTTGTGATCACTATCACCGAAATGCTCTCCCACCGATAGATCTGCCACCTGGCCTGGTCCGTTGCCAAGCACCAAGTCCAACATAGTCTCCCCTCTAGTCGGCCTATCTACATATTGAGTCAGGAAACCTTCCTGGACACACCTGACAAAAACTGCTCCATCCAAACTATTTGCACTAAGGAGGTTCCAATCAATATTAGGGAAGTTGATGTCACCCATGACAACAACCCTGTTACTTCTGCACCTTTCCAAAATCTGCCTCCCAATCTGTTCCTCCATGTCTCTGTTGCTATTGGGGGGCGAGGGGGTCGATAAAAAACTCCCAACAAAGTGACTGCTCCTTTCCTGTTTCTGACTTCCACCCATAATGACTCAGTAGACAAACCCTCCTCGACGACCTCCCTTCCTGCAGCTGTGATACTATCCCTGATTAGCAATGCCACTCCCCCACCTCTTTTACCTCCCTCCCTATTGCTTTTGAAACATCTAAACCCCGGAACATCCAACATCCATTCCTGCTCCTGTGATATCCACGTCTCCATAATGGCCACAACATCGTAGCTCCAAGTACTGATCCATGCTCTAAGTTCATCACCCTTATACCTGACACTTCTTGCATTAAAATAGACACACTTCAACCCATCATACTGGCTGCAACTTTGCCGTGTCAACTGTCTAACCTTCCTCACAGACTCTCTGCACTCTGTATCTGCCTGTTCAACAGCTACCCCATCCACTGATCCATAGCTCCGGTTCCCTTCCCCCTGCCAAACTAGTTTAAATCCTCCCGAAGAGCTCCTGCAAACCTCCCGCCCAGGATATTGGTGCCCCTCCAGTTCAGATGCAACCCATCCTTCTTGTACAGGTCCCACCTTCCCCAGAAGATATGCCAATGATCTACATATCTGAATCCCTCCCTCCTGCACCAGTTCTGTAGCCACGTGTTCAGCTGCACTCGCTCCCTGTTTCTCGCCTCACTAGCACGTGGCACTGGTAACAATCCTGAGAATACTACTCTGCTCGTCCTGCCTTTCAGCTTCCAACCTAACTCCCTATATTCACTTTTCAGGTCCTCATACCTTTTCCTAGCTATGTCATTGGTACCGATATGTACCACGACCTTTGGCTGCGCCCCCTCCCCCTTTAGAATCCTATAGACTCGATCCGAGACATCCCTGACCCTGGCACCCAGGAGGCAACATGCCATCCGGGAGTCTCGTTCGCGACCACAGAATCTCCTGTCTGTTCCTCTAACCACTGAATCTCCTATCACTATCGCTCTCCTATTCTCCCCCCTTCCCTTCTGAGCCACTGAGCCAGGCTCAGTGCCAGAGACTTGGCCACTGTGGCTTTCCTCTGGTAGGTCGTCCCCCTCAACCGTATCCAAAATGCTATACTTATTATTGAGGGGGACGGCCACAGGGGATCCCTGCACTGTGCGCCTATTCCCTTTCCCTCCCCTGACGGTCACCCAGCTACCTTTATCCTGTAACTTCGGTGTCACTACTTCCCTATAACTGCTCTCTATCACCCCCTCAGCCTCCTGAATGATCCGACGTTCATCCAGCTCCAGCTCCAGTTCCCTAACGCGGTCTGTGAGGAGCTGGAGTTGGGTGCACTTCTCAGAGGTGAAGTCAGCAGGGACACAAGTGGTGACCCTTACCTCCCACATCCTGCAAGAGGAGCATACAACTGCCCTAGCTTCCATCCCCACTGGTCTAAATTGATAGAGATTTCATAAAAATAATAAAGGAAAACCTTACCTTACCAAACCCTGCACAGAAGAGTCCTTTTTTTTTGGTTAGAGGAGGAGGATGGATGGGAGACACGACACGTGAAGTGTTTCGGGTTTAGCCACTGCCCAAATATATAAGTTTACTTACCCAGCAGTCCCCGTGTCCACCGAAACAAAAGGTAAGTTACTTAAAACTGAAAATCACCTTCCCAGTGTATAGCAACTCCTCTTCCTCTGAGTCTTTTCTCTCTCTTGAAGCATAAACAGCAACAAGATTATTTTCCCCAAGGGTTACAAAGGTCTTTTAACTTCATTGAGCAATCAGAATTTTGCTTTATCCAGGAGTTATTTCCGAGAGACAGAGTTTTCTCTACTGTAATCCTGCCAGTTCCAGCAGTAACTGAAGCTAAAATAATAACAAAGAACAGTGCAGCACAGGAACAGGCCATTCGGCCCTCCGCGGCACAGTGGCGCAGTGGTTAGCACCGCAGCCTCACAGCTCCAGGGACCCGGGTTCGATTCCGGGTACTGCCTGTGTGGAGTTTGCAAGTTCTCCCTGTGTCTGCGTGGGTTTTCTCCGGGTGCTCCGGTTTCCTCCCACAAGCCAAAAAGACTTGCAGGTTGATAGGTAAATTGGCCATTATAAATTGTCACTAGTATAGGTAGGTGGTAGGGAAATATAGGGACAGGTGGGAATGTTTGTTGGGAATATGGGATTAGTGTAGGATTAGTATAAAATGGGTGGTTGATGTTCGGCACAGACTCGGTGGGCCGAAGGGCCTGTTTCAGTGCTGTATCTCTAATCTAATCTAATCTAAAATCCAAGCCTGCACTGATCTTGATGCCTGCCTAAATTAACACCTTCTGAACTTCCAGGGTCCGTATCCCTCTATTCCCATCCTACTCATTTATTTGTCAAGATGCCTCTTCAACGTTGCTATCGTACCTGCTTCCACCACCTCTATCGGCAGCAAGTTCCAGGCACTCACCACCCTCTGTGTAAAGAACCTGTCTCGCACATCCCCTCTAAACTTTGCCCCTCGCACCTTAAACCTCTGTTCCCGAGTAACTGACTCTTCCACCCTGGGAAAAAGCTTCTTACTATTCACTCTGTCCATGCCGCTTATAACTTTGTAAACCTTTATCATGTTGCCCCTCGACCTCTGTCGTTCCAGTGATAACAATCCGAGATTTTCCAACCTCTCCTCATAGCTAATACCCTCCAGATCAGGCAACAACCTGGTAAATCTCTTCTGTACCCTCTCCAAAGCCTCCACATCCTTCTGGTAGTGTGGCGACCAGAATTGCACGCAATATTCTCAGTGTGGCCGAACTAAGGTTCTGTACAGCTGAAACATGAATTGCCAATTTTTATAGTCTATGCCCCGACCGTTGAAGGTAAGCATGCCGTATGCCTTCTTGACTACCTTATCCACCTGCGTTGCCACTTTCAGTGACCTGTGGACCTGTACGCCCAGATATCTCTGCCTGTCAATACTCCTAAGGGTTCTACCATTTACTGTATACTTCCCACCTGCATTAGATCTTCCAAAATGCATTACCTCACATTTGTCCGGATTAAACTCCATCTGCAATTTCTCCGCCCAAGTCTCCAACCGATCTATATCCTGCTTTATTCACTGACAATCCTCATCGTTGTCCACAACTCCACCAACCTTTGTGTCATCCGCAAACTTACTAATCAGACAAGCTACATTTTCCTCCAAATCATTTATATATACTACAAACAGCAAAGATCCCAGCACTGATCCCTGCGGAACACCACTAGTCACATCCCTCCATTCAGAAAAACACCCTTCCACTGATACCCTCTGTCTTCTATGACCGAGCCAGTTCTGTATCCATCTTGCCAGCTCACCTCTGATCCCGTGTGACATCACCTTTTGTACCAGTCTGCCATGAGGGACCTTGTCAAAGGCTTTACTGAAGTCCATATAGATAACATCCACTGCCCTTCCTTCACCAATCATCTTTGTCACTTCCTCAAAAAACTCAATCAAATTAGTAAGACACGATCTCCCTTTCACAAAACCATGCTGCCTCTCGCTAATAAGTTTGTTTGTTTCCAAATGGGAGTAAATCCTGTCCCGAAGAATCCTCTCTAATAGTTTCCCTACCACTGATGGAAGGCTCACCGGCCTATAATTTCCTGGATTATCCTTGCTTCCATTCTTAAACAAAGGAACAACATTGGCTATTCTCCAGTCCTCTGGGACCTCACCTGTGGCCAATGAGGATGCAAAGATTTCTGTCAAGGCCCCAGCAATTTCCTCCCTTGCCTCCCTCAGTATTCTAGGGTCGATTCCATCAGGCCCTGGGGACTTATCTGCCTTAATGCTTTGCAAGACACCCAACACCTCCTCCTTTTTGATAATGAGATGACTGAGACTATCTGCACTCCCTTCCCCTGGCTCATCATCCACCAAGTCCTTCGCTTTGGTGAATACTGATGCAAAGTACTCATTTAGTACCGCACCCATTTCCTCTGGCTCCATACATAGATTCCCTTCTCTGTCCTTGTGTGGGCCAACCTTTTCCCTGGTTGCCCTCTTGCTCTTTATATACATATAAAAAGCCTTGGGATTTTCCTTAATCCTGTTTGCCAATGACTTTTCATGACCAATTTTAGCCCTCCTGACTCCTTGCTTAGGTTCCTTCCTACTGTCTTTATATTCCTCAAGTGCTTCGTCTGTTCCTAGCCTTCCATTGTAAATGTACCATTGTAAATCCTTCCGTTGCTTAGATACCAGATTGACAGCCTGTTCTCTTCAAACAAAATGTCAACATTCAATGCACAGCAATATTTTATTCTCACAAAGACGCATAAACCTTTTACTTAAAAAAGAACAAAAGAGCTGATGACAATGTGAATGGATTGGGGAAGCTGTGACTGCTCTCTTTCGAGAAGAAAAGGTTGAGAGAAGATTTGATAGAAGTGTTAAAAATTATGATGGGTCAGGACAAGGTATTTAATGAGAAACAGTTCCCATTGGCAGAAAGGTCGAGAACCAGAGGGCACTGATTTAACATGAATGGCAAATGAACCAATGATGACATGAGGAAAAAATATTTTTCAATGCAGCTGGTAGTTGAATCTGGAATACACTGTCTGAGAGTGTGGTGGAGGGATATTCAATCATGCTGTTGAAAGGGGAATTAGATAATGATCTGAATAGAAAGAATTGGTGAAATATCGGGAAAAGGTGGAGGAGTGGGATGAGTTGTGTTGTTCTTGTAGAATCCGGCATCAACACGATCAATGTCCTTCTGTGATTCCATGGTTCTTTGCTTCAAAGTTAAATTTCATCACCTCCAAGTGTAAACACCTCTATTTCTACCTGATTCAACCCCATCAGAATTATAAAGAACTCTGTCTGCTCTCAAACTTCACTTTTGGAGAGAAAGGAGTCCCACTCTGTCCAATCCTTCATTAAAGTTCTACCATCTTACTGACGATGTTTAGTTTAGAGATACAGCACTGAAACAGGCCCTTTGGCCCACCGAGTCTGTGCCGACCATCAACCACCCATTTATACTAATCCTACACTAATTCCATATCCCTACCACATCCCCACCTGTCCCTAAATTTCCCTACCACCTACCTATACTAGGGGCAATTTATAATGGCCAATTTACCTATCAACCTGCAAGTCTTTGGCATGTGGGAGGAAACGGGAGCACCCGGAGGAATCCCACGCAGACACAGGGAGAACTTGCAAACTCCACACAGGCAGTACCCAGAATTGAACCCGGATTGCTGGAGCTGTGAGGCTGCGGTCCTAACCACTGCGCCACTGTGCCACCTTACAATTCTTATAATTTTTTCACACTTTCCAGTATGTTTATAATCTTATTTTACGATGAAGACAAAATGGATACACGGTTCTCAAAGCATTGTCTGTCTAAGACCTCACTGATTCGAGAACAAAAAACTTTCATCAAGTTTATAACCTTTATGAAACCTCCCCTCATGCTTCCCAACAATCCTGGTCTATCTCCAGAACAGAAGTCCCCCATGACTTGTATAATTTTGGTAAATCTCTCAGACTTTGATATCGGTCCTCAAGTATGTCCCAAAAATTACTTCAGCTGAGGCCAGCAATGATTTATACAAGTTAAGCATCTCCTCATTGTTCAATGTTAGAACGTTGGGTTAACATCATCGCACATGGATTTCTTTGTGTCTCAGCAACAGACGTTCGAGTGTGCTCAGAATAGCTGCACTTCACAAGGCTCTTTAACCTTCCAAAATAATTTGAGGCATAAGCAGTGACACTGACTAAGAGTGGAGCAGGGACCTCAGAGATAGCAAAAGGCATTTCTGGTACCAACTGTTCATCTGTACTGCATAACAAGCTCTACTTATACTTCAGGGGAAGAAAACCAATAATCAAGTAGATCTTCCCCGTACTCTCTGTGTAATCATCAGCTGTGAAATGGCTTTGCAGCATGGCAAGACTCCAGATAATAAATGGATTTGGCCAAATCTAATCAGGGCTGCACGGAGATAAACTGAATATCCAAGTCTGGAATTCAAAAACCTCGCTTGCTTAACCTTTTTAGGCTGCATTCACACAGAAGCCTTTCTCTATTCACACTCCCGACATCTCTGCTAAAATTCTGGGCAACTATCCAGGAACTAACATTTCACTCTCAGGCTGTCCTTCACTTAACCTGCTCAGTCTTAAAGCACTGCTTGTACGGAATGTGAATGAATTTAATTTAACCCTGACAACTAACACAAGGGCTAATGCAAATGAGACTGTTCATTCACAACAACAAAAGGACGATTGTTCCTGAGAATGTTCATTCACATCAACACCAGGGCTATTGTTCCTGAGACTGTTCATCCGCATCAACACCAAGGCTATTGTTCCTGTGACTGTTCATTCACCTCAACACCAGGGCTATTGTTCCTGAGACTGTTCATCCGCATCACCACCAAGGCTTTTGTTCCTGAGACTGTTCATCCACATCAACAGCAGGGCTATTGTTCCTGAGACTGTTCATCCGCATCAACACCAGGGCTATTGTTCCTGAGACTGTTCATCCACATCAACATCAAGGCTATTGTTCCTGAGACTGTTCATCCACATCAACACCAGGGCTATTGTTCCTGAGACTGTTCATCCACATCAACACCAGTGCTGTTGTTCCTGAGACTGTTCATCCACATCAACACCAGTTCTATTATTCCTGAGACTGTTCATCCACATCAACACCAGGGCTATTGTTCCTGAGACTGTTCATCCACATCAACACCAGGGCTATTGTTCCTGAGACTGTTCATCCACATCAGCACCAGGAATATTGTTCCTGAGTCTGTTCATCCACATAAACATTTGAGATCGTAACAAAAGAAGTTGCAAGTCAGTTTATGAAGAAATTATTATGAAATTTACAATGATTTTGTTTTCCATATTCTCTAATGACTCGATTGTGTGCAGAAAATGTTTCATTACATCAGTTTATTCACTGGACTGTAACTAATATCCCTGCACACATTCCCTAGATGACTGCCCCCATGGAGGTTGCTCTGTACTATTAATAAGGGTTCGTGTGAAGAAGTGTCTGCATTTATGCTTCACAGAAGGAATGGGATACCCTGTAATTTATCAGGTCGAGCTCATTTACTACCCGATTCTTGCAGCCATCAGTGTTCCTGGTAAGACAGTTAAATGACGCGGTGAAAGATGAATATCAATGTGTGACTCTTCATGTTATATTTACCCTCTTTGATGGCATCAGTTAATGAGCAAGTGATTATCATGTTTTCTCAATGTGATTTATTAATTAAAATTATTTTGTTGCTTGAATTTTCAGCACAGAAAATGCTGAAATATCAATTCCCTTGAATGTTTACAAAGGAAATTTTTCACAGAGTTTGCATGGACATCAGATCAGAAATAAATGAGCAATTTTAAATGTCTTGATGTCGTGAAGTGGGTTGCACGTGTGTCTGAGGATTCTAGGAGTTATTGTATTGTAATTTTATTTCATGTTGTCCTTTCATGTAACAGCACAAGTTGCCCTTGTTTGCATGGATTTGAATTCAGCTTTGATTTTGTTTCTCAATGGAATTGGAAGGGAACTCCTGTAGATTTCTGTTACTGGTGCATGATCCACCGCTCGAGATTTTTTCCATTCTTCACATTGCTTGGCCAATGTTTTAAAGAAGAGGAGAGTTCACTGTCAATGTTGTACAGAATATAGTCTAACAGGGTGAGAGTGCACTTCCCATGCTTTTCAGTTTGTATTGTAACAGGACGAGAGAGTGCTCTCCAAGTTGTACAGACTGTAACCAAACAGGATGAGAGTAAACGCTCCAGAATAATAAAAACAAAATACTGCAGATGCTGGAAATCTGAAATAAAAACAGAAAGTTCTGGAAATACTCAGCAGGTCTGGCAGCCTCTGTAGAGACAGAAACGGAGTTAACGTTTCGGGTCTGTGACATTGCATCAGAACTAGCAAAGGTTAGGAATGTAATAGGCTTTGAACAAGTGAAAAGGGGGAGGGGAAAGAAGAACAAAAGGAATGGTGTGTGATAGGGCTGAGGGCAAAAGAGATTAAATGACAAAGCTGTCACGGAACAAAGGCAAAGGAGCACTTAGCAATATGGAATGACAAGGTATTAGTCCAGAGAGAGTGTTAATGGCTGAAAAATAACAGATCTGTTCCAAAGTAAAAACCTGAAAAACAAGTTTAAGACAGGCCCATGGTTAAAAAAGGAATAAAGTAAAATAAAACAAGATAAAATGCAATAAAATGGAATGAAAAGGCAGTCATGCTGTGAAATTGTTGAACCCATTGTTGAGTCTAGAATGAAAAGATGAGGTGCTGATCCTCGAGCTTGCTTTGATGTTCACTGGAACACTGCTGCAGACCAATGACATGGAACAGGGTGGTGAATTACAATAGCAAGCAATAGAAAGCTTGGGGTAATGTTTTTGGCCTGAATGGAGGTGTTCCGCAAATCAGCCACCGAACTGTGTTTGGTTTCCCCAGTGTAGAGGCAATCGCATTGTGAACAGTGAATATTATATACTAGATTGAAAGAAGTACAAGTAAATTCCTGCTTCTCCTGGAATGAGGCTTTGGACTCTTGGATGGTGAAGAGAGAAGAGATGAAAGGGGAGGTATTACACATCCTGCGATTGCATGGGAAGATGCTGTGGGAAGGGGACGAGGTGTCACGGAGGGAATCATCCCTTTGGAATGCTGAGAGGGGAGGGAAGGAGGAGATGTGTTTGGTGGAGGTACCACACTGGAGGTGTTGGAAATGGCAGAGGATGACATTTGGATGTGAAGACTGGTCGAGTAGGAAGTGAGGACAAGGGAAACCATGTTCCAGTTCTGGGAGAGAGGGGAAGATTTAGGCAGAATTACCGGAAATGGTTCAGACATGACTGAGGATCTTCTCAACCACAGTGGGGGAAGAGGGGAATCTGCAGTTGAGGAAAAAGGAAGATATATCAGAAACATTATTAACAATGGTAGCAGCATCAGAACCCAACATGGCGGAGCACATCTGCAACTACTTGTCTTTGGAGACAGTTGTGTTTTGGGTCCCAGAATTCTCCAGAATAATGTCAATACTTTTGGCTTTTACCACAGTATATGTTTCGCTATCTGAGGCCCCAAACTTGTTTTCCATTGTAATTTTCCCATACCTGCTTTTGCCACAGATTTCACTGCTACAAATAAATAGTTCTTTAAATTAAACTTACATTTAATTCAGATCTGGAAATCTTCTATTTCCATACTGTCTTATTCAACTTTAAACAATTCTTCAAAAATGTTTGGGGACAGTGTCAAAGTAAATTTCATGTTTTCTGTTTCTTCCAGTTAACTTGGTGGCGATTGTGATTTTGTCTCGAGGAAAGTGCGGTCTCTCCAAATGTATCACTCACTATCTGGTGGCCATGGCAGTGGCGGATCTAATGGTGATTATCATCCATGTGATATTACACCGGATCAATATCATGTACTTTCCAATTAGTTTCCTGTTTATAACTCCTGTGTGTACGGTGAACCTTCTCACATACACTGTAGCTTTAGACTGTTCTGTCTGGTTTACTGTCGCCTTCACTTTTGATCGCTTTGTAACAATTTGCTGTCAGAAGCTACAATCAAAATATAACACAGAGAAAACAGCGACTGTGGTTATCACCATCTTGTTTGTGGTGAGCTGTCTTGTAAATATTCCCTATTACTTTACAGGTGACCCTGTATTTATAATTGACAATGTACCTTGGTATTGTGATGCTGCAGCTGATTACCTCACCTCCCCCTTGTGGAGAGCATACGAGTGTATCAAATGCATCATCACCCCTCTATTACCAATCCTTTTAATTCTGTTGTTCAATGCTTTGACTGTCAGACACATTATAATGACAAATAGAGTACGCAGGGGACTCCGGAGCAACATTCAGAATCAGAATGATCCAGAGGTGAAGAATCGGAGGAATTCCATAATTTTACTTTTCACTATTTCTGCCAATTTCATACTGTTGTGGATGACGTATGTTGTCCTTGTGATAGACCGGCCAGTGGAAAATTTTGACTATACAGACAAATATTACAGTAACCCGATATATATTGCACAACAAGTTGGCTTTATGTTGCAGCTTCTCAGTTCCTGCACAAACACTTGTATCTATGGACTGACACAGAGGAAATTCAGAGAGGAGCTGAAGAATGGAGTGAAATATTTGTTTACACTGAATGGGAAATTGTGTTGATAACAAGTAATGAACATCAATCTGGAGCAGGGCTTATAGGTTTATAATTCACTTGCTTTTATATTCCTGAAATCCTTGTGGGCAGGTGAAGGACAATGAGAAGACTGATTATCTTTAGCAATATTTTGGATAGTCGTGTATAATTACCAGATTATTGTTGATGAATATTAATGTAGATAAAAGAAATGATATAAAATGAAATATCCCAATGTCAATTTCACTGCTGGATTTGAAGATTTACAGCAACTGTACTGTACACCATTAAAAAACATCAAATTAATTCCCCATAAGGAAGCATTAGCACTAAATGGCGGCACAGTGGTGCAGTGGTTAACACCGCAGGCTCACAGCTCCAGGGCCCCGGGTTCAATTCTGGGTACTGCCTGTGTGGAGTTTGCAAACTCTCCCTATGTCTGCGTGGGTTTTCTCCGGGTGCTCCGATTTCCTTCCAAAACACTTGCTGGTTGGTAGGTTCATTGACCATTATAAATTGCGACTAGTATAGGTAGGTGGGAGGGAAATATAGGGACAGGTGGGGATGTGGTAGGAAAATGGGATTAGTATAAATGGGTGGTTAATGGTCAGCACAGACTCGGTGGGCCGAAGGGCCTGTTTCAGTGCTGTATCTCTAAAACAAAAAAAAAATAAAGATTCTGCCCACTGAGAACAACCTCCAGTAATCATGCTCTGACAGTCATTACAATTGACCATTGGATCAATCTATGACAGCTATTTTGTTTTTCAAGAACAAACTTACATGGTTAGAAAAGGTACAAATGCAGAACAATAATCTTCAAAAAGATGCCTGGATGTATTCAAATGTTAGAGAAACACCTAGTCTTTGTCGGTACCTTGACTGTCTCCTTCACTCATAGAATGTCCTATACTGGCCTCATATTTGCTGTCCTTAGTCCACGAGATGGATTCTTGAGTGTTTCTGCTTCACAGCTAGTTCATGTTGGAACACAATAATCGGGCCCCACTTTTAGTTTAGTTTAGAGATACAGCACTGAAACAGGCCTTTCGGCCCACCGAGTCTGTGCTGACCATTAACCACCCATTTATACTAATCCCATATTCCTACCACATCCCCACCTGTCCCTATATTTCCCTACCACCTACCTATACTGGTCACAATTTAGAGATACAGCACTGTTATCTATGTGGTCATTTCTCCAGGTGCATCCTGGAATGCAATGATAGCACCTGTGTCTCTTCCTCACTATCATCAAACATTATAAAGCCCTCTCCCTTACATCCTCCTCCCTCACCTCCAACAACACGTGATAAACACAGCAATGTCTTTGCCTCTCTCATGTTGAGAGCAACTGTTCACCTGCTCCTGTTGAAATCAGCCTTCGATTGTCCACCAAACCAACCATTTCTGTCCTGAACCAACTGCTTTTACCAATCTCTCTCCTATCTCACCTCAATCTCTATGTAAATTTGTCTAGTCCTTAAAAGTCTCCTCCTGCAGCCTTGAGCTTATTTCCACTCGAATAATAATCACTTTTGTTTCTGGTCCCCATATTAGTTGATATTTGGCATGTGACTCTATTCTCAACTTCTTCTCCGTCCCTTTCAAAACAACTATTGTCACCCCTTCCTCAAACGTCAAGGCACATCCCCCCCATTCTTAAAAAAGTAACTACAATCCCATCTCACACCTCCCTCTCCTCTCCAAATCAATGAGCTTCCTTCAATCATGAGGTCAGAAGTGAGGATGTTCGCTGATGATTGCACAATGTTCAACACCATTCACAACTACTCAGATACTGAAGCAGTCCGTGTCGAATTGCAGTAAGACCTGGACAATATCCAGACTTGGGCTGATAAGTGGCAAGTAACATTCGTGCCAAACAGATGCCAGGCAATGACCATCTCCAACAAGGGAGAATCTAACCATCTCTCTGTGATATTCAATGGCATTACCATCGCTGAATCCCCCATTATCAACACTCTAGGGGTTACCATTTACTGGAATCTGAACTGGAGTAGCAATATAAATATCGTGGCTACAAGAGTAGCTCAGAAGCTAGGAATTCTGCGGTGAGTAACTCACCTCCTGACTCTCCAAAGCCTGTCCACAATCTACAAGGCACAATCAGGAATGTGACAGAATACTCTCCACTTGCCTGGATGGGAGAACCTCCAACAAAATACAAGAAACTCGACACCATCCAGGACAAAGCAGCTTGCTTGATTGGCACCCCTTCCACAACATTCACACCCTGCACCACCGACGCACAGTGGCAGCAGTGTGTACCATCTAAAAGATGCACTGCAGCAACGCACCAAGGCTCCTAAAACAGCACCTTCTAAACCCGCGACCTCTACCAACTAGATGGACAAGGGCAGCAAATGCATGGGAACAACGCCACCTGCAAGTTCCCTTTCCAGTCACACACCATCCTGACATGAAGCTATATCGCCGTTCCTTCACTGTCACTGGGTCAAAATCCTGGAACTCCCTTCCTAACAGCACTGAGGGTGTACCGACCTCACATGGACTGCAGCCGTTCAAGGTGACATTTAACCACCACCTTCTCAAGGTCAATTAGGGACGGGCAAGAAATGCTTGCCTAGCCAGCGACGCCCAAATCCCATGAATAAACAAATGTATTTGATTACGAAACTAGATACTAATTTTGCAAAGTAATAGCAAGTTATGGTTTTGGACAGTGTCATGGTCTTGTCGGGGTTTTTTTTTCAGAATATGCAGTTTGCCATTAAGTCTTGCAAGGGATCAGTATTGCTTTCAGAGCTGGCAAGCCTTAGGAGTTTTTAGAAGGTGCATTTTTGTTGCCTTACAAACAGCCATTTGCAGACTGCGATTCAAAGGATGCATTCTCGATACCATGGAAACAGCCTGATGAGTGAGCCTGATACGATACAGTTTGAACTGGCAGTTAGTCAGACAGTTTGAACAGACACAGACAGAAGACACAGTCAGCTGTGGTGTCAGCACTGAAAAAGAGCTCTCAACCATTTAAACTGAAGGAAATAGGATGTTTTGTCTGTTTAATCGTTCTCTCTCGAAATTCTAAAAAGTCAAGCCAAGACAGAGATTTCTGATAATTTAAATTTAAGAAAGGGAAGTTAGACTGTGACTGTCTTTTATCCCTCTAAAACTCTAATTTTAGATGGATTCTTTTAAAGTGTTTGCAGGTTGTTAATTGTTGAAATTCACTGGATTTCGAACAACATTCTGTGAGGTTTTTCGAACAACATTCTGTGAGGATATCGAACAACATTCTGCGGGGACTTCAAACAACATTGGACTGTAAATTTGCAAGGACTCTAATTTGTCCATTTTTAAATCTTCACTTACCTCTTATAATTAAAGAGTTAATTTGTTGATTTCAAAACAGCTGGTTTGGTTAGCCTCATTTGGGTGTTAATAGATGGTACAATTCGGATGGGTCTTTCTTTAATTTGGAAAGTTTTGAATGATATGTTAGCCGATCTGTGGAATGACGGGATTGAATTAACAGTGTGTCGGTCCCACCACAATCAGAATCGTATATTTTGATTGGAGGCTTTGACAGGAACAGTCGGTTGTCACAACAGTTACAGACGTGGAACACCAGCAAAGTTTCTGACTGATAATAGAGGGGAATTTGCCAATGATAAGTTCAAAGACTTGTGAAAATATGAACATCATGAACATGAATACCGCAGTTGAAAGTCCTTTCAGAAATGGACTCTGTGAAAGGAATCAGGTGGTGATCGCTGAAATATTGCAAAAACAAATTAACTGATGAACCACACTGCAAGTTGAAAACCACCTGACATGGACGGTTCCCACAAAGAAATCACTCCAGACAGTTGGAGACTACAGTCCCTATCAATTAGTCTGTGGGTGATACCACAAATTACCTTTTGGTCTCTGCAATAGTCCTCCTGTGCTAGAAGATACCACAATTAGCTCCATTTTACTGTATAGTTGAATAATTGAAAATTTAAAGAGCTCTGAGACATAATTTAAGATCATCTGAGACAGATTTCACTTCAGTAGATTTAGTATCCTATAAAGGAGAGAGTCATAGGCAATGAAGTGACCCTGAAAAGGTAATAAATGGTTCTGGGAAAGCAGTATTTCGCAAAAATGGCAATCAAATTGTAAAGATTCATTCATCACGATTAGTCAGCATTAACTACAAAATCTCAGACTCTGTGCAGCCAATGGATGTAAACGGGACAACGTGTACAGGAAATGCTCATGTGCTTTGTGATGAAGTTTCTGAGAAGCAGCATGGTGTGGATTAATTGCTGGTAGTGGTAATTGGAATGATTATGACAAGGCTATCACATCCATAGACCAATTACCCAGACTGGGTACTCAGTGACATATATTCCAGATTAGAGGCATTCAACAGTTGTGGGGTGTGCACGAAAAACAACTGGCAAGTTGAAATATTAGTTGAATGTTCAGCATCATGGCGAAGAAATGAGGTCCATGGACTGGCAGAATGTGCATGAAAGCACAGTCCAAGTACTGGGAGTGAGACCAGAAATTACCCATTTGAGACAAAGCTTTTCTTTATTCTTTCATGAGATATGGGCATCGTCAGCAAGGCCAGCATTGATTTCCCATCCTTAATTGACCTTGAGAAGGTGTTGATGAGCCACCATCTTGAACTGCTGCAGTCTGCCTGGTGCAGATACACCCACAGTGCTGTTAAATAGGGAGAGCTTGCAGCAGTAGTCCCGGCAGACATAACAGTGCAAGTAGAGTCCATAACTTGAATTAATTAAACAATGCGATAAAGCCAACAGAGAACAGGACCAGAAGCAGAATTCCTTATGACTGTGACGTTTTGGTGGCTGCTTATAATCTAGAGGAGCAAACAATAGGAGAGACAAAAAAAGGGAGTGGCATAATTGGAGCGAGTTTGGAATTTATTCTCAGTTACCAGGTAATGTGAAACAAACTTTGTGACAAAGGTTGTTTTGTGATGAACAACTCCTTGTAAATTTACCTTATAAGGCGAAAGCTTGGGGTTTTGAAGAATAACTGCGTGATACAGATGTTTGAGTGGATACTCAAAATTCGAAAAGTACTCTTAAAACACTTTCAGATTTTTTGGCTACATCGTCTTGGAGTATAGGTAAATTGACATAAAAGCTATATCTCTGCACGGCAATATTTATCAGAAGTGTTTCTGAAACTATGCAAAGAGGCAGCAGATGAAGGCCGAAAACCTTGGAGACTGAACAAATGTGTCTATGGCCTGAATGGATTTGGTATTTTCCAGTGAGATGTGTTCAACTAAAAGCAAATCCTACAATTTTTCATTGGATTCACAAAGGGAAACTTTTCGGCATCATCATGAAACATGTTATGATTTCTTTTGGAGCGGTACTGTGAAATTTGTGAAATAGGTTATTTTTGAAAACAGAGTCATGTTGTCGAAGCTTTTTGTCTTGCACTCAACAGGACAATCCGCAAGAATAACCAATGTAAGGGAAAACAAAAACTTATTTTGCATGAGAAGACCGTGCTGATTGGTTGGCAAGTGAACTCTGTAGAGGCGTTGCCATGGAGAATGCACAAGTTTATGGTGACTGACAGTTAACTGCCAAGCTTTGTTTGAAATTTAAACCAGGCACCTTGACTCTGATTGGTCAAGGCATTGCCCTGAGGAATGAACCAGTGAGTGGCTCTCACTTATTTTGTTCAGCTGAAACAGGTACAATGTTTGTACATATTCTTTCCGTCTGCAAGTAACAGGGCCCTGTGTATTAATATATGTAGCTTGCAGTACGCACACATGCTCCACACTGCGAGCCCTACTGACAAATTGGTTTTTAGCGTCATTCTTAGCCCATTGTGGATTATTTAGCAAATGTTGCCCAATCGCGGAATCACAAGTAATGTTGGATCCTGTGCTTTGAGTTTTGCAAGCATGAGCTGGTTGGGTTCGACCTGTACCTTATCTGTTGTGAACAGTGGAAGGGACATGTTGTTTGATGTGATCTGCCAGTCATTGGGACGTACGGCCCATATACCTAGCATCACACTGGCATTGAAATTCATATATCACATTATTCATTTGTGTGATAAGCAGGATGTTTTTGGTTTGATGGCAGCATCCGGTTGGTGGCGAACATCACACATGTTGCTACAGCATAGTAGCAGCATGAAAGAGCTAGCTTTAGCTGTTGCTCAAAGTTTTGGGATATATTACCCTTCCAGCGTAATCTGAGGTAGACTGGGCAATTTTCAGGGCAGAAAAAAAAATGATCTTAGGCTGATTCATAAGTTTACACAATATATAGTGAGAAATGATCTTGATCAGGGTAACCATTTTCATGCAGGATGTCTTTGATTCGCCCTATTTCAGTATCAAGGTTGCATGGTGAGCAAATGACTCAGGCTGTATTTCATCCACATCCTCATCAACACCAGGGCTATTGTTCCTGTGACTGTTCATCCACATCAACACCAGGGCGATTGTTCCTGTGACTGTTCATCCACATCAACTCCAGGGCGATTGCTCCAGAGACTGGTAATCCACATCAACACCAGGGCGATTGCTCCAGAGACTGGTAATCCACAGCAACACCTGAGATCATAACAAAATAATTTGTACATCACATTTTGAAGAAATCTAAAAGGATTATAAAATTATTTTGTTTTCTATATCATTTATTGATGATATTTTATGACACGCAACTAAAAACGGTTCATCAAATCAGTTTCTTCAGTGGACTGTAACTAATATCCCTGCTCACATTCCCTAGATGACTGTCTCCATGGAGGTTGATCTGTACTATTAATAAGGGCTCCTCTGAAGAGTCTCTACATTTGTGTTTAGCACAAGAAATAGGATACACAGTAATTTACCAGATCGAGATCATTTACTACCCGATTCTTGCAGCCGTCAATATTACTGATAAGACAGTGAATTAAGAAAGTGAAATTTCAATATCAATATTGACACCTCATGTTATATTTTCCCTGTTTGCTGCCATCAGTTAAATGTCAAGTGATTGTCTTGTTTTCTTAATGTGATTTCTCAATTAGAATTCGAATACTTCTTGAATTTTTTGCACAGAAAGCGATTAAACAGAAATCCCTCAATCTTTACAATAGAACCTCTTCCCGAGAGTCTGCATGGACAGATCAGAAATGTTTGAGCAATTTTCAATGTGCTGATGTTGTTAAGTAGGTTACACGTGTACCATGGGGAATCGAGGAGATATTGTATTGTAAATGTATTTCATGTTAACAAATGGAGTTACTGCAGAGGTTTCTGTTGTTGGTATGGATTTGAATGCATTTTCAATTGTGTTTCTGAGTGTAAGTGGAAGGAATGGACATGTTACTGACACATGACCCATTCCACCAGAGATTTCCATTCTGCACTTTGCCAACCAATGCTTAAACAGAGGAAGAGAGTGCACTCTCCATGCTGCATAGATCATAATGAAACAGGATGGGAGTGAGGTCTCATGTTGTACAGAACATCTCCGGTGAGGCAAGAGTGCACTCTCCATGTTGTACAAACTGTAACACAGCAGGGCGAGAGTGCACACTCCATGTTGTGCAAACTGTAACACAGCAGGAGGAGAGTGCACTCTCCATGAAATACAGATTATAACCCAACAAGGAGGTGCTGATCTTCAATTATTTACTGTACATATGACAACCCAACAGGGTGAGAGTGCACTCTGCAATTGCACAAACTGCAACACAGCAGGGCGAGAGTGCACTCTCCATGTTATACAGATTATAACCGAACAAGGAGGTGCTGATCTACAATTATTTACTGGACATATGACAACCCAACAGGGTGAGAGTGCACTCTCCAATTGTACAAACTGTAACACAGCAGGGTGAGGGTGCACTCTCCATGTTGTACAAAGAGTAACACAGCAGGGCGAGAGTGCATTCTCCATGTTATACAGATTATAACCCAACAAGGAGGTGCTGATCTGCAATTATTTACTGGACATATGACAACCCAACAGGGTGAGAGGGCAGTCTCCATGTTGGACAGATTATAACCCAACAGGGTGAGAGTGCACTCTCCATGTTATACAGACGATAAACCAATAAGATGAGAGTGCACTCTCCATGTTGTACAGACTATAACCCAACAGGGTGAGAGCTCGCATCTCCATGTTGTACAGACCATAACCCAACAGGGTGAGAGTGCACTCTCCATGTTGTACAGACGATAAACCAATAGGGTGAGAGTGCACTCTCCATGTTGTACAGACCACAACCCAATAGGGCGAGAGTGCGCTCTCCATGTAGTGCAGACCATGACCCAATACGGCAAGAGGGCACTCTCTATGTTGTACAGACCATAACCCAATAGGGGGAGAGTGCACTCTCCAAGTTGTACAGACTATAACCCAATAGGGTGAGAGCGCACTCTCCATGTAGTGCAGAACATGACCCAATAGGACGAGAGTGCACTCTCCATGTTGTACAGACCAGAACCCAATAGAGTGAGAGAGTGCTCTCCATGTATTACAGACCATAACCCAATAGGGCGGGAGTGCACTCTGCATGTTGTGCAGATCATAACACAATTGGGTGAGAGTGCACTCTTCATGTAGTACAGACGATAAACCAATATGGGGAGAGTGCACTCTCCATGTTGTACAGACCACAACCCAATAGGGCGAGAGTGCGCTCTCCATGTAGTGCAGACCATGACCCAATATGGGGAGAGTGCACTCTCCAAGTTGTACAGACTATAGCCCAATATGGTGAGAGTGCACTCTCCATGTTGTGCAGACTATAATCTAACAGGGAGAGAGTGCGCTCTCCATGTTGTACATACCATAACCCAACAGGGTGAGAGTGCACTCTCCATGTTGTACAGACTACAATCCAACAGGGTGAAAGTGCACTCTCCATGTTGCAGAGATGAAAAGCCAACAGGGTGAGACTGCACTCTCCATGTTGTACAGACTCTTTCCCAACAGGGCGAGAGTGCACTCTCCATGTTGTACAAACTGTAACACAGCAGGGCGAGAGTGCACGCTCCATTTTATACAGATTATAACCCAACAGGAAGGTGCTGATCTGCAATTATATACTGTACATATGACAACCCAACAGGGTGAGAGTGCGCTCTCCATGTTGCACAGACTATAACCCAACAGGGCGGAAACACACTCTCCATGTACTGCAGACCACAACCCAATAGGGTGAGACTGCACTCTCCATGTTGTACAGACTATAACCCAACAGGGTGAGAATTCGCATCTCCATGTTGCACAGACCATAACCCAATTGGGTGAGAGTGCACTCTCCATGTTGTACAGACGATAAACCAACAGAGTGAGAGTGCACTCTCCATGTTGTACAGACCACAACCCAATATGGCGAGAGTGCGCTCTCCATGTAGTGCAGACCAGAACACAATAGGGTGAGAGTGCACTCTCCATGTTGTACAGACCACAACCCAATAGAGCGAGAAAGCACTCTCAATGTTGTACAGACCAGAACCCAATAGGGTGAGAGTGCACTCTCCATGTTGTACAGACCACAACCCAATACAGCGAGAGAGCACTCTCCATGTTGTTCAGATCAGAACACAATAGGGTGAGAGTGCACTCTTCATGTCGTACAGACCATGACCCAATAGGGCTAGAGTGCACTCTCCATGTTGTACAGACCAGAACCAATATGGTGAGAGTGCACTCTCCATGGATTGCAGACCATAACCCAAAAGGGCGTGAGTGCACTCTCCATGTAGTACAGACCATAAGCCAATAGGGGGAGTGTGCACTCTCCAAGTTGTACAGACTGAAACCCAATAGGGTGAGAGTGCACTCTCCATGTCGTGCTGACCATGACCCAATAGGGCGAGAGTGCACTCTCCATGTTGGACAGACCAGAACCCAATTGGGTAAGAGTTCGCTCTACATGTTGTACAGCCGTTTACTCAACAGGGTGAGCGTGCACTCTCCATGTTGTGCAGACTATAACCCAACAGGGTGAGTTCGCATCTCCATGTTGTACATACCATAACCCAACAGGGTGAGAGTGCACTCTCCATGTTGTACAGACGACAATCCAACAGGTTGAGAGTGCACTCTCCATGTTGCAGAGACGAAAAACCAACAGGGTGAGACTGCACTCTCCATGTTGTACAGACTGTTAACCAACAGGTTGAGAGTGCACTCTCCATGTTGTACAGACACTTTCCCAACAGGGTGAGAGTGCACTCTCCATGTTGTACAGACTATATCCCAACAGGGTGAGAGTGCATTCTCCATGTTGGACAGACACTTTCCCAACAGGGTGAGAGTGCATTCTCCATGTTGTACAGACTCTTTCCCAACAGGGCAAGAGTGCACTCTCCATGTTGTACAAACTATAACACAGCAGGGCGAGAGTGCACGCTCCATTTTATACAGATTATAACCCAATAAGGAGGTGCTGATCTGCAATTATTTACTGGACATATGACAACCCAACAGGGTGAGAGTGCGCTCTCCATGTTGGACAGTCTATAACCCAACAGGGTGAGAGTGCACTCTCCATGTTGTACAGAATATAACCCAACAGGGCGAGAGTGCACTCTCCATGTTGTATAGACTATAATCCAACAGAGCGAGAGTGCACTCTCCATGTTGTATAGACTATATCCCAACAGGGTGAGAGTGCGCTCTCCATGTTGTACAGACTATAACCCAACAGGGTGAGAATTCGCATCTCCATGTTGTACAGACCATAACCCAAGAGGGTGAGAGTGCACTCTCCATGTTGTACAGACGATAAACCAACAAGGTGAGAGTGCACTCTCCATGTTGTACAGACCACAACCCAATATGGCGAGAGTGCGCTCTCCATGTAGTGCAGACCATGACCCAATAGGGCGAGAGTGCACTCTCCATGTTGTACAGACCAGAACCCACTAGGGTGAGAGAGCACTCTTCATGTATTACAGATCATAACACAATAGGGTGAGAGTGCACTCTCCATGTAGTACAGACCATAACCCAATAGGGTGAGAGTGCACTCTCCATGTAGTACAGACCATAACCCAATAGGGGGAGTGTGCACTCTCCAAGTTGTACAGACCATAACCCAATAGGGTGTGAGTGCACTCTCCATGTCGTGCTGACCATGACCCAATAGGGTGAGAGTGCACTCTCCATGTTGGACAGACCAGAACCCAAAAGGGTGAGAGGACGCTCTCCATGTATTACAGACCAGAACCCAATAGGGCGGGAGTGCACTCTCCATGTTGTGCAGACCATAACACAATAATGCGAGAGTGCACTCTCCATGTTGTACAGATCATAACACAATAGGGTGAGAGTGCACTCTTCATGTAGTACAGACCATAACCCAATAGGGGGAAGAGTGCACTCTCCAAGTTGTACAGACTATAACACAATAGGGTGAGAGTGCACTCTCCATGTCGTGCTGACCATGACCCAATAGGGCGAGAGTGCACTCTCCATGTTGGACATACCATAACCCAATTGGGTGAGAGGGCGCTCTCCATGTATTACAGACCATAACCCAAAAGGGCGGAAGTGCACTCTCCATGTTGTGCAGACCATAACCCAATAGGGCGAGAGTGCACTCTCCATGTTGTACAGACTATAATCCAACAGGGTGAGAGTGCACTCTCCATGTTGTACTGACAATAAACCAACAGGGTGAGAATTCGCATCTCCATGTAGTGCAGACCATGACCCAATAGGGCGAGAGTGCACTCTCCATGTTGTACAGACCAGAACCCAAAAGGGTGAGAGGACGCTCTCCATGTAGTGCTGACCATGACCCAATAGGGCGAGAGTGCACTCTCCATGTATTACAGATCATAACACAATAGGGTGAGAGTGCACTCTCCATGTCGTGCTGACCATGACCCAATAGGGTGAGAGTGCACTCTCCATGTTGGACAGACCAGAACCCAAAAGGGTGAGAGGACGCTCTCCATGTATTGCAGACCAGAACCCAATAGGGCGGGAGTGCACTCTCCATGTTGTGCAGACCATAACCCAATAATGCGAGAGTGCACTCTCCATGTTGTACAGATCATAACACAATTGGGTGAGAGTGCACTCTTCATGTAGCACAGACCATAACCCAATAGGGGGAGAGTGCGCTCTCCATGTCGTGCTGACCATGACCCAATAGGGCGAGAGTGCACTCTCCATGTTGGACATACCAGAACCCAATTGGGTGAGAGGGCGCTCTCCATGTATTACAGACCATAACCCAAAATGGCGGAAGTGCACTCTCCATGTTGTGCAGACCATAACCCAATAGGGCGAGAGTGCACTCTCCATGTTGTACAGACTATAACCCAACAGGGTGAGAGTGCACTCTCCATGTTGTACAGACTATAACCCAACAGGGTGAGAGTGCACTCTCCATGTTGTACTGACGATAAACCAACAGGGTGAGAGTGCACTCTCCTTGTTGCACAGACCACAACCCAATGGGGAGAGAGTGCGCTCTCCATGTAGTGCAGACCATGACCCAATAGGGCTCGAGTGCACTCTCCATGTTTTACAGACCAGAACCCAATAGGGTGAGAGGGCGCTCTCCATGTATTAAATACCATAACCCAATAGGGCGAGAGTGCACTCTCCATGTTGTACAGACCAGAACCCAATAGAGTGAGAGTGCGCTCTCCATGTATTACAGACCATAACCCAATAGGGCGAGAGTGCACTCTCCATGTTGTACAGACCAGAACCCAATAGGGTGAGAGGGCGCTCTCCATGTATTACAGACCATAACCCAATAGGGCAGGAGTGCACTCTCCATGTTTTACAGAACAGAACCCAATAGGGTGAGAGGGCACTCTCCATGTATTACAGACCATAACCCAATGGGGCGAGAGTGCACTCTCCATGTTGTCCAGATCATAACACAATAGGTTGAGAGTGCAGTCTTCATGTAGTACAGACCATATCCCAATAGGGGGAGCGTGCACTCTCCATGTTGGACAGACCTGAACCTAATAGGGTGAGAGGGCGCTCTCCATGTATTACAGACCATAACCCAATAGGGCAGGAGTGCACTCTCCATGTTGTACAGAACAGAACCCAACAGGGTGAGAGGGCGCTCTCCATGTATTACAGACCATAACCCAATGGGGCGAGAGTGCACTCTCCATGTTGTGCAGATCATAACACAATAGGGTGAGAGTGCAGTCTTCATGTAGTACAGACCATATCCCAATAGGGGGAGTGTGCACTCTCCATGTTGGACAGACCTGAACCCAATAGGGTGAGAGTGCACTCTTCATGTAGTACAGACCATAGCCCAATAGGGGGAGTGTGCACTCTCCAAGTTGTACAGACTATAACCCAATAGGGTGAGAGTGCACTCTCCATGTCGTGCTGACCATGACCCAATAGGGCGAGAGTGCACTCTCCATGTTGCACAGACCAGAACCCAAATGGGTGAGAGGACGCTCTCCATGTATTGCAGACCATAATCCAATAGGGCGGGAGTGCACTCTCCATGTTGTGCAGACCATAACCCAATAATGCGAGAGTGCACTCTCCATGTTGTACAGATCATAACACAATTGGGTGAGAGTGCACTCTTCATGTAGCACAGACCATAACCCAATAGGGGGAGAGTGCGCTCTCCATGTCGTGCTGACCATGACCCAATAGGGCGAGAGTGCACTCTCCATGTTGGACATACCAGAACCCAATTGGGTGAGAGGGCGCTCTCCATGTATTACAGACCATAACCCAAAATGGCGGAAGTGCACTCTCCATGTTGTGCAGACCATAACCCAATAGGGCGAGAGTGCACTCTCCATGTTGTACAGACTATAACCCAACAGGGTGAGAGTGCACTCTCCATGTTGTACAGACTATAACCCAACAGGGTGAGAGTGCACTCTCCATGTTGTACTGACGATAAACCAACAGGGTGAGAGTGCACTCTCCTTGTTGCACAGACCACAACCCAATGGGGAGAGAGTGCGCTCTCCATGTATTAAATACCATAACCCAATAGGGCGAGAGTGCACTCTCCATGTAGTGCAGACCATGACCCAATAGGGCTCGAGTGCACTCTCCATGTTTTACAGACCAGAACCCAATAGGGTGAGAGGGCGCTCTCCATGTATTAAATACCATAACCCAATAGGGCGAGAGTGCACTCTCCATGTTGTACAGACCAGAACCCAATAGAGTGAGAGTGCGCTCTCCATGTATTACAGACCATAACCCAATAGGGCGAGAGTGCACTCTCCATGTTGTACAGACCAGAACCCAATAGGGTGAGAGGGCGCTCTCCATGTATTACAGACCATAACCCAATAGGGCAGGAGTGCACTCTCCATGTTGTACAGAACAGAACCCAATAGGGTGAGAGGGCACTCTCCATGTATTACAGACCATAACCCAATGGGGCGAGAGTGCACTCTCCATGTTGTACAGACTATAACCCAACAGGGTGAGAGTGCACTCTCCATGTTGTACTGACGATAAACCAACAGGGTGAGAGTGCACTCTCCTTGTTGCACAGACCACAACCCAAAATGGCGGAAGTGCACTCTCCATGTTGTGCAGACCATAACCCAATAGGGCGAGAGTGCACTCTCCATGTTGTACAGACTATAACCCAACAGGGTGAGAGTGCACTCTCCATGTTGTACAGACTATAACCCAACAGGGTGAGAGTGCACTCTCCATGTTGTACTGACGATAAACCAACAGGGTGAGAGTGCACTCTCCTTGTTGCACAGACCACAACCCAATGGGGAGAGAGTGCGCTCTCCATGTAGTGCAGACCATGACCCAATAGGGCTCGAGTGCACTCTCCATGTTTTACAGACCAGAACCCAATAGGGTGAGAGGGCGCTCTCCATGTATTAAATACCATAACCCAATAGGGCGAGAGTGCACTCTCCATGTTGTACAGACCAGAACCCAATAGAGTGAGAGTGCGCTCTCCATGTATTACAGACCATAACCCAATAGGGCGAGAGTGCACTCTCCATGTTGTACAGACCAGAACCCAATAGGGTGAGAGGGCGCTCTCCATGTATTACAGACCATAACCCAATAGGGCAGGAGTGCACTCTCCATGTTGTACAGAACAGAACCCAATAGGGTGAGAGGGCACTCTCCATGTATTACAGACCATAACCCAATGGGGCGAGAGTGCACTCTCCATGTTGTCCAGATCATAACACAATAGGTTGAGAGTGCAGTCTTCATGTAGTACAGACCATATCCCAATAGGGGGAGCGTGCACTCTCCATGTTGGACAGACCTGAACCTAATAGGGTGAGAGGGCGCTCTCCATGTATTACAGACCATAACCCAATAGGGCAGGAGTGCACTCTCCATGTTGTACAGAACAGAACCCAACAGGGTGAGAGGGCGCTCTCCATGTATTACAGACCATAACCCAATGGGGCGAGAGTGCACTCTCCATGTTGTACAGACCAGAACCCAATGGGGCGAGAGTGCACTCTCCATGTTGTGCAGATCATAACACAATAGGGTGAGAGTGCAGTCTTCATGTAGTACAGACCATATACCAATAGGGGGAGTGTGCACTCTCCATGTTGGACAGACCTGAACCCAATAGGGTGAGAGTGCACTCTTCATGTAGTACAGACCATAGCCCAATAGGGGGAGTGTGCACTCTCCAAGTTGTACAGACTATAACCCAATAGGGTGAGAGTGCACTCTCCATGTCGTGCTGACCATGACCCAATAGCGCGAGAGTGCACTCTCCATGTTGCACAGACCAGAACCCAAATGGGTGAGAGGGCGCTCTCCATGTATTCCAGACCATAATCCAATAGGGCGGAAGTGCACTCTCCATGTTGTGCAACCCATAACCCAATAATGCGAGAGTGCATTCTCCATGTTGTACAGACTATAATCCAACAGTGAGAGAGTGTGCTCTCCATGTTGTACAGACCACAACCCAATAGGGTGAGAGTGCACTCTCCATGTATTACAGACCAGAACCCAATAGGGTGAGAGTGCGCTCTCCATGTATTACAGACCATAACCCAATAGGGCGAGAGTGCACTCTCCATGTTGTACAGATCAGAACACAATAGGGTGAGAGTGCACTCTTCATGTAGTACAGACCATAACCCATGAGAGAGAGAGTGCATTCTCCAAGTTGCACAGACTATAACCCAACAGGGTGAGAGTGCACTCTCCATGTAGTGCAGTCCATGACCCAATTGGGCGAGAGTGCACTCTCCATGTTGTACAGACCAGAACCCAATAGGGTGAGAGTGCACTCTCCATGTTGTGCAGACCATAACCCAATGGGGCGAGAGTGCACTCTCCATGTTGTGCAGACCATAACCCAATAGGGCGAGAGTGCACTCTCCATGTTGTACAGACTATAACCCAACAGGGTGAGAGTGCACTCTCCATGTTGTACAGACTATAACCCAACAGGGTGAGAGTGCACTCTCCATGTTGTACTGACGATAAACCAACAGGGTGAGAGTGCACTCTCCTTGTTGCACAGACCACAACCCAATGGGGAGAGAGTGCGCTCTCCATGTAGTGCAGACCATGACCCAATAGGGCTCGAGTGCACTCTCCATGTTTTACAGACCAGAACCCAATAGGGTGAGAGGGCGCTCTCCATGTATTAAATACCATAACCCAATATGGCGAGAGTGCACTCTCCATGTTGTACAGACCAGAACCCAATAGAGTGAGAGTGCGCTCTCCATGTATTACAGACCATAACCCAATAGGGCGAGAGTGCACTCTCCATGTTGTACAGACCAGAACCCAATAGGGTGAGAGGGCGCTCTCCATGTATTACAGACCATAACCCAATAGGGCAGGAGTGCACTCTCCATGTTGTACAGAACAGAACCCAATAGGGTGAGAGGGCACTCTCCATGTATTACAGACCATAACCCAATGGGGCGAGAGTGCACTCTCCATGTTGTACAGACTATAACCCAACAGGGTGAGAGTGCACTCTCCATGTTGTACTGACGATAAACCAACAGGGTGAGAGTGCACTGTCCTTGTTGCACAGACCACAACCCAAAATGGCGGAAGTGCACTCTCCATGTTGTGCAGACCATAACCCAATAGGGCGAGAGTGCACTCTCCATGTTGTACAGACTATAACCCAACAGGGTGAGAGTGCACTCTCCATGTTGTACAGACTATAACCCAACAGGGTGAGAGTGCACTCTCCATGTTGTACTGACGATAAACCAACAGGGTGAGAGTGCACTCTCCTTGTTGCACAGACCACAACCCAATGGGGAGAGAGTGCGCTCTCCATGTAGTGCAGACCATGACCCAATAGGGCTCGAGTGCACTCTCCATGTTTTACAGACCAGAACCCAATAGGGTGAGAGGGCGCTCTCCATGTATTAAATACCATAACCCAATAGGGCGAGAGTGCACTCTCCATGTTGTACAGACCAGAACCCAATAGAGTGAGAGTGCGCTCTCCATGTATTACAGACCATAACCCCATAGGGCGAGAGTGCACTCTCCATGTTGTACAGACCAGAACCCAATAGGGTGAGAGGGCGCTCTCCATGTATTACAGACCATAACCCAATAGGGCAGGAGTGCACTCTCCATGTTGTACAGAACAGAACCCAATAGGGTGAGAGGGCACTCTCCATGTATTACAGACCATAACCCAATGGGGCGAGAGTGCACTCTCCATGTTGTCCAGATCATAACACAATAGGTTGAGAGTGCAGTCTTCATGTAGTACAGACCATATCCCAATAGGGGGAGCGTGCACTCTCCATGTTGGACAGACCTGAACCTAATAGGGTGAGAGGGCACTCTCCATGTATTACAGACCATAACCCAATAGGGCAGGAGTGCACTCTCCATGTTGTACAGAACAGAACCCAACAGGGTGAGAGGGCGCTCTCCATGTATTACAGACCATAACCCAATGGGGCGAGAGTGCACTCTCCATGTTGTGCAGATCATAACACAATAGGGTGAGAGTGCAGTCTTCATGTAGTACAGACCATATCCCAATAGGGGGAGTGTGCACTCTCCATGTTGGACAGACCTGAACCCAATAGGGTGAGAGTGCACTCTTCATGTAGTACAGACCATAGCCCAATAGGGGGAGTGTGCACTCTCCAAGTTTTACAGACTATAACCCAATAGGGTGAGAGTGCACTCTCCATGTCGTGCTGACCATGACCCAATAGGGCGAGAGTGCACTCTCCATGTTGCACAGACCAGAACCCAAATGGGTGAGAGGGCGCTCTCCATGTATTCCAGACCATAATCCAATAGGGCGGAAGTGCACTCTCCATGTTGTGCAACCCATAACCCAATAATGCGAGAGTGCACTCTCCATGTTGTACAGACTATAATCCAACAGTGAGAGAGTGTGCTCTCCATGTTGTACAGACCACAACCCAATAGGGTGAGAGTGCACTCTCCATGTATTACAGACCAGAACCCAATAGGGTGAGAGTGCGCTCTCCATGTATTACAGACCATAACCCAATAGGGCGAGAGTGCACTCTCCATGTTGTACAGATCAGAACACAATAGGGTGAGAGTGCACTCTTCATGTAGTACAGACCATAACCCATGAGAGAGAGAGTGCATTCTCCAAGTTGCACAGACTATAACCCAACAGGGTGAGAGTGCACTCTCCATGTAGTGCAGTCCATGACCCAATTGGGCGAGAGTGCACTCTCCATGTTGTACAGACCAGAACCCAATAGGGTGAGAGTGCACTCTCCATGTTGTGCAGACCATAACCCAATGGGGCGAGAGTGCACTCTCCATGTTGTACAGATCATAACACAATAGGGTGAGAGTGCGCTCTCCAAGTTGTACAGACTGTAACCCAATAGGGCGGGAGTGCACTCTCCATGTTGTGCAGACCATAACCCAATGGGGCGAGAGTGCACTCTCCATGTTGTACAGACTATAACCCAACAGGGTGAGAGTGCACTCTCCATGTAGTGCAGACCATGACCCAATTGGGCGAGAGTGCACTCTCCATGTTGTACAGACCAGAACCCAATAGGGTGAGAGGGCGCTCTCCATGTATTACAGACCATAAACCAATAGGGCGGGAGTGCACTCTCCATGTTGTGCAGACCATAACCCAACAGGGTGAGAGTGCACTCTCCATGTTGTGCAGACCATAACCCAATGGGGCGAGAGTGCACTCTCCATGTTGTACAGACTATAACCCAACAGGGTGAGAGTGCACTCTCCATGTTGTGCAGACCATAACCCAATGGGGCGAGAGTGCACTCTCCATGTTGTACAGATCATAACACAATAGGGTGAGAGTGCGCTCTCCAAGTTGTACAGACTGTAACCCAATAGGGCGGGAGTGCACTCTCCATGTTGTGCAGACCATAACCCAATGGGGCGAGAGTGCATTCTCCATGTTGTACAGATCATAACACAATCGGGTGAGAGTGCACTCTTCATGAAGTACAGACCATAACCCAATCGGGGGAGAGTGCACTCTCCAAGTTGTACAGACTTTCGCCCAACATGGTGAAAGTGCACTCTCCATGTTGTACAGACAATAACCCAACAGGGTAAGAGTTCGCTCTACATGTTGTACAGACGTTTAGTCAACAGGGTGAGCGTGTACTCTCCATGTTGTACAGACTATAATCCAACAGGGAGTGAGTGTGCTCTCTATGTTGTACAGACTATAACCCAACAGGTTGAGAGTTCGCATCTCCATGTTGTACAGACCATAACCCAACAGGGTGAAAGTGCACTCTCCATGTTGGACAAACCAGAACCCAATAGGGTGAGAGAGCGCTCTCCATGTATTACAGACCATAACCCAATAGGGCGTGAGTGCACTCTCCATGTTGTGCAGACCATAACCCAATAGGGCGAGAGTGCACTCTCCATGTTGCACAGACCAGAACCCAAATGGGTGAGAGGGCGCTCTCCATGTATTCCAGACCATAATCCAATAGGGCGGAAGTGCACTCTCCATGTTGTGCAACCCATAACCCAATAATGCGAGAGTGCACTCTCCATGTTGTACAGACTATAATCCAACAGTGAGAGAGTGTGCTCTCCATGTTGTACAGACTACAACCCAACAGAGTGAGAGTTCGCATCTCCATGTTGTACAGACCACAACCCAATAGGGTGAGAGTGCACTCTCCATGTATTACAGACCAGAACCCAATAGGGTGAGAGTGCGCTCTCCATGTATTACAGACCATAACCCAATAGGGCGAGAGTGCACTCTCCATGTTGTGCAGACCATAACCCAATGGGGCGAGAGTGCACTCTCCATGTTGTACAGATCATAACACAATAGGGTGAGAGTGCACTCTTCATGTTGTGCAGACCATAACACAATAGGGTGAGAGTGCACTCTCCAAGTTGTACAGACTGTAACCCAATAGGGCAGGAGTGCACTCTCCATGTTGTGCAGACCATAACCCAATAATGCAAGAGTGCACTCGCCATGTTGTACAGATCATAACACAATCGGGTGAGAGTGCACTCTTCATGAAGTACAGACCATAACCCAATCAGGGGAGAGTGCACTCTCCAAGTTGTACAGACTTTCGCCCAACATGGTGAGAGAGCACTCTCCATGTATTGCAGACCATAACACAATAGGGCGTGAGTGCACTCTCCATGTTGTGCAGACCATAACCCAATGGGGTGAAAGTGCACTCTCCATGTTGTACAGATCATCGCACAATAGGGTGAGAGTGCACTCTTCATGTTTTTTTTATTTTTTTTTATTTCCAAAATATACTTTATTCATAAAAATCTGTAAAAATTACATTGCCAAACAGTTTCCAAACAGCACCAAAAAATACAAACATTGCAAGGGAGATCAGTTTCCTTCAATACTGTCATGAGTTTCTTCCCAACCCTTCCGTTTCACAATTGTCATGTCAATTACAGTTTTACATTTTCAGCAATTGAGAATATTGACGATACAGTTCGAGGGGTTTCCCATTGATCCAGCCCCTCAGTCCAGCTTGGTGGGGGAACCTTACACTGTGGTCTTTTCCCATTGAGCCTTTGCTGCGGCTGCCCCAAGCGTTCATGCGTCCCTCAGCACGTAGTCCTGGACCTTGGAATGTGCCAGTCTGCAACATTCGGTGGTGGACAACTCTTTGCGCTGGAAGACCAGCAAGTTTAGGGCAGACCAAAGGGCGTCTTTCACCGAATTGCTAGTCCTCCAGCAGCAGTTGATGTTTGTCTCGGTGTGCGTCCCTGGGAACAGCCCGTAGAGCACAGACTCCTGTGTTACAGAGCTGCTTGGGATGAACCTTGACAAAAACCACTGCATCTCTTTCCACACCTGCTTTGCAAAGGCACATTCCAGGAGGAGGTGGGTGGCCGTCTCTTCCCCACCACAGCCAA
Source organism: Heterodontus francisci (assembly GCF_036365525.1). Classification (NCBI taxonomy): domain Eukaryota; kingdom Metazoa; phylum Chordata; class Chondrichthyes; order Heterodontiformes; family Heterodontidae; genus Heterodontus; species Heterodontus francisci. The sequence continues at coordinate 71,672,228 of NC_090399.1, forward strand.
CGCGGGGGCACTGTGCGGAGGGGGCGAGACTTCGGGTGTGCATGAAGGATCTGACGGGGAGGGCCCTTCTCAACACCAGCCAAGCTACGTCTTGGTGCTTGTTTGAAAGTTCTGGTGATGAGGCATTCCGCCAAATGACTTTGACGGTCTGCTCGGGGAACCATCCGACAGGATCCACCGTTTCCTTTTCCCGTAGGGCCTTGAGGACATTCCGTGCAGACCACTGCCTGATGGACCGGTGGTCAAAGGTGTTTTCCCGCAGAAACTGCTCCACGAAGGATAGGTGGTACGGCCTGTCCCAACTGCATGGAGCGTTCCGCGGCAATGTGACCAGGCCCATCCTTCGCAACACCGGGGACAGATAAAACCTCAGCACATAGTGACACTTGGAGTTTGCGTACTGGGGATCTACACATAGCTTGATGCAGCCGCACACGAAGGTGGTCATCAGGATGAGGGCCGCATTGGGTACATTTTTCCCGCCCTTGTCCAGAGATTTGAACATCGTGTCCCTCCGGACCCGGTCCATTTTAGATCCCCAGACGAAGCGGAAAATGGTTCGGGTGACTGCCACGGCGCAGGAGTGGGGTATGGGCCAGACCTGCGCCACGTAGAGCAACAACGTGAGCGCCTCGCACCTGATGACCAGGTTCTTACCCACAATGGAGAGAGATCGCTGCCCCCACATGCCCAACTTTTTTTGTGCAGACCATAACCCAATAATGCGAGAGTGCACTCTCCATGTTGTACAGATCATAACACAATCGGGTGAGAGTTCACTCTTCATGTAGTACAGACCATAACCCAATAGGGGGAGTGTGCACTCTCCAAGTTGTGCAGACTATAACCCAATAGGGTGAGAGGGCGCTCTCCTTGTTGTACAAACTGGAACACAGCAGGGCGAGAGTGCACTCTCCATGTATTACAGACCATATCCCAATAGGGCGAGAGTGCACTCTCCATGTTGTACAAATCAGAACACAATAGGGTGAGAATGCACTCTTCATGTAGTACAGACCATAACCCAATAGGGCGAGAGTGCACTCTCCATGTTGTACAGAATATAACCCAACAGGGTGAGAGTGCACACTCCATGTTGTACAGACCATAACCCAATAGGGCGAGAGTGCACTCTCCATGTTGTACAGACCAGAACCCAATAGGGTGAGAGTGCACTCTCCATGTATTACAGACCATAACCCAATAGGGCGAGAGTGCACTCTCCATGTTGTACAGACCAGAACCCAATAGGGTGAGAGTGCACTCTCCATGTTGTACAGACCATAACCCAATAGGGGGAGTGTGCACTCTCCAAGTTGTGCAGACTATAACCCAATAGGGTGAGAGGGCGCTCTCCTTGTTGTACAAACTGGAACACAGCAGGGCGAGAGTGCACTCTCCATGTAGTGCAGACCAGGACCCAATAGGGCGAGAGTGCACTCTCCATGTTGTACAGACCAGAACCCAATAGGGTGAGAGGGCGCTCTCCATGTTGTACAAACTGTAACACAGCAGGGCGAGAGTGCACTCTCCATGTTTTACAGACTATAACCCAATAGGGCAAAGCTTAACTGCAGTTACTTGCTTTTGCAGAGACTGGTGTTTTGGGTCCCATAATTCTCCAGAACAAAAAATCATCAGTTTTTATCTTCAGCATCTCTTTTGCTATCTCACATTAACAACTTTGTTTGCCTTCTCATTTTCCTGTAACTTCTTTTGCCACAGATTCCCCTGTCACCGATAAATAGATCTTTAAAGAACAATTACATTTAATTCAGAAATGGAATTCTCATATTTCCATCCTGTCTTTTTCAACTTGAAATGATTATTTTAAAATTGCTTGGGGACAGCATCGAGTTAAATATCTGTTTCTGTTTCTTCCAGTTAACTTGGTGAGGATTGTGATTTTGTCTCGAGGAAAATGCGGTCTCTCCAAATGTATCACTCACTATCTGGTTGCCATGGCAGTGGCGGATCTAATGGTGATTATCATCCATGTGATATTACACCGGATTAATATCATATACTTTCCAGTTAGTTTCCTGTTTATAACTCCTGTGTGTATGGTGAACCTTGTCGCATATACTGTCGCTTTAGACTGTTCTGTCTGGTTTACTGTTGCCTTCACTTTTGATCGCTTTGTAACAATTTTCTTTCAGAAGCTGCAATCAAAATATAATACTGAGAAAGCAGCGATGGTTGTTATCACGACTGTGTTTGTGATGAGCTGTCTGAGGAGTATTCCCTTTGACTGTGCAGGTGAAGCTGTAACTATAATTGACAATGTACCTTGGTGTTGTGTTCCAACAGCTGATTATCTCACCTCCCCCTTGTGGAGGGTTTATGAACGTCCAGATTCCTCATAGAAACAGTTAAGGATGCCAAACTGCACGACGTCTTCAGCAAACCTGCAGACGGAGCGCAGCGCAGATACACATGGTCAAGATCGGACGGGTCTGCCCGTTCCAGGATTGACTTCCTGTTTGTTTCCCGTGCTGTCACGGTCGGATCCACCGACGTCAAGCCGGTGTTCTTCTCCGACCACTGCCTCTTACTGGCCGACTGTCACTTACAGGACGACCAGCGGGTTGGCAGAGGGACGTGGAAGCTCAATGCGACACTGCTGACCCCAGAGAACGTTGAGGAACTCAAAAGGGATTACAATGGTTGGAGGACCGTGAAACCCCTCTTTGAGTCTCCAGTTCACTGGTGGGAAGCGATTAAGGAGAACATCAAGAGGTTCTTCATCCACAAAGGTGTTCAGAAGGCGAGAGAGAGACAGAGGGAACTGTCCCGACTGCAGAAAATTATGCAAAATCTACTCCGGTTGCAGTCAATGGGGGTCGAGGTCAAGGAGGACCTCCAAGAGGTGAAGAGCCAGCAGGCCTCGCTCTTTGCCAAGGAGGCCTCCAAGATCATCTTCCGGTCCAGAGTCCGCTCCATCGAGCAGGATGAGACGTGCTCGCGTTACTTCTTCCAAAAGGTACACACAGAGAGCTCTGTTATCAGCAGCCTGAAGGAAGAAGATGGCTCGGTAACGTCTTCGCAGTCCGACATACTAAGGATCAGCAAATCCTTTTATGCTGGGCTGTATGACGCGAAGCCCACAGACAGCAGAGCCTCCCAGTCCTTCCTGTCATCTATCACAGAGGTCTTAGATGACAGCAGGAGGGAGGGACTGGACAAGCCGCTAACTCTGGACGAGCTGACAAAGGCCGTCGAGTCTTTCGAGGCGAGTAAAACTCCCGGGAGTGACGGCTTACCGGTCGAGTTGTACTCGGCCCTGTGGGACTGGGTCGGCCCGGACCTGCTGGAAGTATACGAGAGTATGCTCCTGGCCGGTAGCATGTCAGAATCCATGAGAAAAGGCATCATCACCCTCATTTACAAGCAGAAGGGGGAGAGGGTAGAAATCAGAAATTGGCGGCCCATCTCACTGCTTAATGTTGATTACAAGATTCTGTCCAAAGTCATAGCCAGTCGAGTCAAGTCTGCTCTGGAGTTGGTGATTCACCCCGATCAGACCTGTACTGTACCCGGCAGGAAGATCTCTGATAGCCTCGCGCTACTCAGGGATACGATCGCCTACGTACGGGACAGGAGGGTGGACACCTGCCTCATCAGCCTGGACCAGGAGAAGGCTTTTGACAGGATATCGCACACCTACATGATGGACGTGCTTTCCAAAATGGGGTTTGGGGAGGGAATCTGCAATTGGATCCAACTGCTCTACACAAACATCAGTAGCGCAGTCTCAATCAACGGGTGGGAATCTGAAAGTTTCCCGATCAAATCTGGAGTCAGACAGGGCTGTCCTCTTTCCCCGGTCTTGTTTGTTTGCTGTATTGAACCCTTTGCTGAGTCTATTAGGAAGGATGCGAGCATAAGAGGGGTGACAATCCCAGGCAGCGGAGGCACTCAGGTCAAAACCTCCCTGTACATGGATGACGTCGCCGTCTTCTGCTCGGATCCGCTGTCCGTGCGCAGACTGATGAGCATCTGCGACCAGTTCGAACTGGCCTCGGGAGCCAAAGTTAACCACGGCAAGAGCGAGGCCATGTTCTTTGGCAACTGGGCTGACCGATCCTTTGTCCCCTTCACCGTCAGGTCAGATTACCTGAAGGTGCTGGGGATATGGTTCGGAAGTGCCGGGGCGTGCACCAAAACATGGGAGGAGCGAGTAGCCAAGGTACGACAAAAGTTGGGCATGTGGGGGCAGCGATCTCTCTCCATTGTGAGTAAGAACCTGGTCATCAGGTGCGAGGCGCTCACGTTGTTGCTCTACGTGGCGCAGGTCTGGCCCATACCCCACTCCTGCGCCGTGGCAGTCACCCGAGCCATTTTCCGCTTCGTCTGGGGATCTAAAATGGACCGGGTCCGGAGGGACACGATGTTCAAATCTCTGGACATGGGCGGGAAAAATGTACCCAACGTGGCCCTCATCCTGATGACCACCTTCGTGTGCGGCTGCATCAAGCTGTGTGTAGATCCCCAGTACGCAAACTCCAAGTGTCACTACGTGCTGAGGTTCTATCTGTCCCCGGTGTTGCGAAGGATGGGCCTGGTCACATTGCCGCGGAACGCTCCGTGCAGTTGGGACGTGCCGTACCACCTATCCTTCGTGGAGCAGTTTCTGCGGAAAAACACCTTTGACTACCGGTCCATCAGGCAGTGGTCTGCACGGAATGTCCTCAAGGCCCTACGGGAAAAGGAAACGGTGGATCCTGTCGGATGGTTCCCCGAGCAGACCGTCAAAGTCATTTGGCGGAATGCCTCATCACCAGAACTTTCAAACAAGCACCAAGACGTAGCTTGGCTGGTGGTGAGAAGGGCCCTCCCCGTCAGATCCTTCATGCACACCCGAAGTCTCGCCCCCTCCGCACAGTGCCCCCGCGTTGGCTGTGGTGGGGAAGAGACGGTCGCCCACCTCCTCCTGGAATGTGCCTTTGCAAAGCAGGTGTGGAAAGAGATGCAGTGGTTTTTGTCAAGGTTCATCCCAAGCAGCTCTGTAACACAGGAGTCTGTGCTCTACGGGCTGTTCCCAGGGACGCACACCGAGACAAACATCAACTGCTGCTGGAGGACTATCAATTCGGTGAAAGACGCCCTTTGGTCTGCCCGAAACTTGCTGGTCTTCCAGCGCAAAGAGTTGTCCACCACCGAATGTTGCAGACTGGCACATTCCAAGGTCCAGGACTACGTGCTGAGGGACGCACTAAAGCTTGGGGCAGCCGCAGCAAAGGCTCAATGGGGAAAGACCACAGTGTAAGGTTCCCCCACCAAGCTGGACTGAGGGGCTGGATCCATGGGAAACCCCTCGAACTGTATCGTTAATATTCTGAATTGCTGTAAATGTAAAACTGTAATTGACATGACAATTGTGAAACGGAAGGGTTGGGAAGAAACTCATGACAGTATTGAAGGAAACTGATCTCGCTTGCAATGTTTGTATTTTTTGGTGCTGTTTGGAAACTGTTTGGCAATGTAATTTTTACAGATTTTTATGAATAAAGTATATTTTGGAAATTAAAAAAAAAAAAAAAAATGTTTTGGCTGTCCTCTGTCCCCGGTCTTGTTTGTTTGCTGTATTGAACCCTTTGCTGAGTCTATTAGGAAGGATGCGAGCATAAGAGGGGTGACAATCCCAGGCAGCAGAGGCACTCAGGTCAAAACCTCCCTGCACATGGATGACGTCGCCGTCTTCTGCTCGGATCCGCTGTCCGTGCGCAGACTGATGAGCATCTGCGACCAGTTTGAACTGGCCTCGGGAGCCAAAGTTAACCACGGCAAGAGCGAGGCCATGTTCTTTGGGAACTGGGCTGACCGATCCTTTGTCCCCTTCATCGTCAGGTCAGATTACCTGAAGGTGTTGGGGATATGGTTCGGAAGGGCCGGGGCGTGCACCAAAACATGGGAGGAGCGAGTAGCCAAGGTACGACAAAAGTTGGGCATGTGGGGGCAGCGATCTCTCTCCATTGTGGGTAAGAACCTGGTCATCAGGTGCGAGGCGCTCACGTTGTTGCTCTACGTGGCGCAGGTCTGGCCCATACCCCACTCCTGCGCCGTGGCAGTCACCCGAGCCATTTTCCGCTTCGTCTGGGGATCTAAAATGGACCGGGTCCGGAGGGACACGATGTTCAAATCTCTGGACATGGGCGGGAAAAATGTACCCAGCGTGGCCCTCATCCTGATGACCACCTTCGTGTGCGGCTGCATCAAGCTATGTGTCGATCCCCAGTACGCAAACTCCAAGTGTCACTACGTGCTGAGGTTCTATCTGTCCCCGGTGTTGCGAAGGATGGGCCTGGTCACATTGCCTCGGAACGCACCATGCAGTTGGGCGGCGCCGTACCACCTATCCTTCGTGGAGCAGTTTCTGCGGAAAAACACCTTTGACCACCGGTCCATCAGGCAGTGGTCTGCACGGAATGTCCTCAAGGCCCTACGGGAAAAGGAAACGGTGGATCCTGTTGGATGGTTCCCCGAGCAGACCGTCAAAGTCATTTGGCGGAATGCCTCATCACCAGAACTTTCAAACAAGCACCAAGACGTAGCTTGGCTGGTGGTGAGAAGGGCCCTCCCCGTCAGATCCTTCATGCACACCCGAAGTCTCGCCCCCTCCGCACAGTGCCCCCGCGTTGGCTGTGGTGGGGAAGAGACGGTCGCCCACCTCCTCCTGGAATGTGCCTTTGCAAAGCAGGTGTGGAAAGAGATGCAGTGGTTTTTGTCAAGGTTCATCCCAAGCAGCTCTGTAACACAGGAGTCTGTGCTCTACGGGCTGTTCCCAGGGACGCACACCGAGACAAACATCAACTGCTGCTGGAGGACTATCAATTCGGTGAAAGACGCCCTTTGGTCTGCCCGAAACTTGCTGGTCTTCCAGCGCAAAGAGTTGTCCACCACCGAATGTTGCAGACTGGCACATTCCAAGGTCCAGGACTACGTGCTGAGGGACGCATGAACGCTTGGGGCAGCCGCAGCAAAGGCTCAATGGGGAAAGACCACAGTGTAAGGTTCCCCCACCAAGCTGGACTGAGGGGCTGGATCCATGGGAAACCCCTCGAACTGTATCGTTAATATTCTGAATTGCTGTAAATGTAAAACTGTAATTGACATGACAATTGTGAAACGGAAGGGTTGGGAAGAAACTCATGACAGTATTGAAGGAAACTGATCTCCCTTGCAATGTTTGTATTTTTTGGTGCTGTTTGGAAACTGTTTGGCAATGTAATTTTTACAGATTTTTATGAATAAAGTATATTTTGGAAATAAAAAAAAAGTTTATGAATGTTTTGACATTATCATAACCCCTCTATTACCAATCTGTTTAATTCTGTTGTTCAATGCATTGGCCATCAGACACATTATAATGGCAAATAGAGTTCACAGGGGACTCCAGAGAAACAGTGAGAGTCAGAATGATCCAGAGGTGAAGAATCGAAGGAAATCCATGATATTGCTTTTCACTATTTCTGCCAATTTCATATTATTGTGGATGACATATGTTGTCCATTCGATAAATTGGCCAGTGAGAAACTATACTTACACCGACAAATATTACAGTAACCTGATATATATTACCCAACAAGCTGGGGCCATGCTGAAGCTTCTCAGTTCCTGCACAAACATTTGTGTCTATGGACTGACACAGAGGAAATTCAGAGAGGAGCTGAAGAATGGGATAAAATATTTGTTTACACTGAATGGGAAATTGTGTCAATAACAAATAATAAACATTGATCTGGAGCAGAGCTGATCGGTTACTTGGTCACTTGCTTTTTATATTCCTGAAATCCTTGTGGGAGGTGAAGGACAATGAGAAAACTAACTATCTTTAAGGAGATTTTGGATTGTGATGTATAATGGCCATTACATTAAAGATAAACTTTAATGTGGGTAAATGAAACAGTATCACATGAAATATCCTGAAGTCAGTTTAACTGTTGGATTTGTGAGTTACAGCAACCGTACATCATCAAAAGATTTGAAATTAAATCCACAAAAAGAAGCAGTAACAGGAAATTGCATATTCTACACCCTAAGAACAACCTCAGGCAAGGATGTTCTGACTATCATTACAATTCACCACTGGATTAATGCACAACAACAATCTCGTTTTCAACAACAAACTCACAGGGTTAGAAAAGGTACATTTGCAATAACCTTCTCAGTGATGCTCAGTTTGGGTTCGGCCAGAGCCACTCAGCTCCTGACCTCATTACAGCCTTGGTTAAAACACAGACAAAAGAGTTGAACTCAAGAGGTGAGGTGAGTGTGACTGCCCTTGACAATAAGGCAACCTGTGACCAAGCATGATATCAAGGAACCCTAGTAAAACTGGAGTTAATGTGAATCCGGGGGGAAACTCTCTGCTGATTGGAGCCTTACCTAGCAGAAAGGAAGATGCTGAAACTGAACTGGAGCAGCCATATAAATGCTATGGCTACAAGAGCAGGTCAGAGGCAAGGAATTCTGCAGCAAGTAAATCACCTCCTGACTCCCCAAAGCCTGTCAGCATTTACAAGGCACAGGTCAGGACTGTGATGGAATACTCTCCACTTGCCTGGATGGGTCCAGCTCCAACAGAACTCAAGAAGCTCAACACCATCCAGGACAAAGCAGCCCACCTGATTGGCGGGCCATGCACAAACATTCACTCCCTCCACCACTGACGTGCAGTGGCAGCAGTGTGTACCATCTACAAGATGCACTGCACCAATGCACCAAGGCTCCTTACACAGCATCTTTCAAAGCCGTGACCTCTACCACCTCGGAGGACCAGGGCAGAAGATGCATGGGAAGACCACTACCTGCAAGTTGCCTTCCAAGCCACACACCATCCTGACTATTGCCGTTCCTTCACTGTCGCTGGGGGAAAATCCTGGAACTCCCTTCCTGAGAGCATTGTGGGTGTCCCCACAAAGACTGCAGTGGTTCAAAAAGGCAGCTCACCACCACCTTCTCAGGTGCAAGTAGGGATGGACAATAAATGCTGGCCTAGCCAGTGATGCCCAACTCCCAGGAACGAATAAAAAATGTTTCTCACAAAGAGGCCGAAATGGATTCATATGTTCTAGAAATATCTACTCTTTGCCTGTGCCTTGACTGTCTTATTCATTCATAGAATATCCTATCTTGCCCTCATATTTGCTGTTTCAAATACAATGGGATAGATTTTTGGGATATTCTGTCCCAAATACATGGGATAAACTAGCTGCTACACTTCTGTTTTAAGCTGAGTCACATGAAGTGGGCCTCACTGTCCTCTATGTCATTATTTCTGCAGGAACATTCCTAGAATGCATAGATATCCCCTGTATCTCTTCATCACCATCAATTGTCCTTATAAACCCCTCACCATTAACACCTCCTACCTCAACTACAACAACATATGTGAAAAATCAGAGACTTCATTGTCTCTGGCGTTGAGAGCAACTGTTCACCTGCTCCTGTTAAAATCAGCCTTTGGTTGCCCAACAAACCAACACTTTCTGTCCTGAACCAATTACTTTCACCAATCTCTCTCCTATCTCCCCACAATCTCTATGAAAATGTGACTAGTCCATGAAAACCACCTCCTGCAGCCTTGAGCTTATTTCCACTTGAATCACAGGAACATAGGAAACATAAGAACAGGAGTAGGTGTAGGCCATTCAGCCCATCGAGCCTGCCCCGCCATTCAATATGATCATGGCTGATCATCCACTTCAATGTATTTTTCCCACACTATCCTTATATCCCCTTACATCATTTGTATTTACAAATTTGTCACTCTCTGCTTTAAACATGCTCACTGACTGAGCTTCCATAAACCTCTGGGGCAGATAATTCAAAAGATTCACAATCCTCTGAGTACAGAAATTTCTCCTCATCTCTGACCTAAGTTGCTTGCCCCTTATTTTGAAATTGTGCCCCCTGGTCCTAGACTCCCCAACCATGGGCAGAACCTTACTTTCATCTACCCTGTCTATTCCTTTAAGTATTTTGTAGGTTTCAATGAGATCACCTCATTCTTCGAAACACTAGAGAATACAGGCTCAGTTTCCCCAACCTCTCCTAATAGGACAGTCTCTCCATCCTGGAACAAGTCTGGTGAATCTTTGTTGCATTCCCTCGATGGCAATAATAACTTTCTTAAGGTATGGGGACTAAAACTGCACACAGTACTCCAGGTGTGGTCTCACCGAGTTTCTATACAATTGAAGCAAGTCTCCACCACTCCTGTACTCAAATCCTCTTGTGATAAATGCTGACATTGCCTTAACCTTCTTAATTGCTTGTTGCACCTGCATGTTAGCTTTCAGTAACTTATTGACACTGACATCCAGGTCACTTTGTACATCTATACTATCTAATCTATTACCATTTAAGAAATACTCTGCACATCCATTCCTCCTACCAATGTGGATAATTTCACATTTTTACACATTTTATTCCATGTGTCACGTTCTTGCCCACTCACTAAGTCTGTCCAAATCCTCTTGAAGCCACTTTGCATCTTCCTCACATTACACATTCCCACCTAGTTCTGTGTCATCCACAAACTTGTAAATGCTACATTTGGTCCCACATCCAATTCATTGATTTATATTGTGAACAGCTGGAGTCCATGCACTGATCCCTGCGGTGCCCCTCTCGTCACAGCCTGCCAATGTGAAAATGTTCCGTTTATTCCTAATCTCTGCTTTCTGCCTCTTGACCAATCCTTCATCCATGCCAGTATATTACCTCCTATCTCATGTGCTTTAATTTTGATTACCAACTTTCTGTGGGAGACTTTATCAAAAGCTTTCTAAAAATCTAAATGTACCTCATCCAATGACCCCCCCCCCCCTTTATTAATTCTGTTAGTAGCATCCTCACAAAACCAATTCCAGCAAGTTGGTCATACATGATTTTCCATTCATAAATCCATATTGTCTATTCCTAATCATATCACTATTATCCAAGTTTCCATTTATCACATCCTTCAGAATAGATTCGAGCATTTTCCCAATGAATAATATTAGGATAACAGGTCGACAATTCCTTGTTTTCTCTCTCTGTCCTTTCTTTAAAAAGTGGGATGACATTTGCTACATTCCAATCTGCAGGAAATGCTCCAGAATCTATTGAATTTTGTAAGATGATCACCAATGTATCCATGATCTCCATAGTTACCTCTTTCAACACTCTGGGATGTAAAATATCAGGGCCTGGGGAATTATCAACCTTCAGTCCCATTAATTTCTCCAATACAACCTCCGTACTAATACTAATTTCCTTCAATTTCTCATTCCCCTAATCCCTTGGATCTCTGATTCTGGGAGATTTCTTGCATCTTCCTCAGTGAAGACAGACAGAAAGGATTCATTTAGCTTCTCTGCCATTTCTCTATTCCCAATTACAAATTCTCCTGACTCTGCCTGCAATGGACCCAAGTTTGTCTTAGCCAAACGTTTCCTTTTTACACTAACCACCTTTACATGGTCCATCTCTGACACTTCCCTTCCCTTCCTCGACTTCTCTGTCTCCATCTCTGGGGATAGGTTGTCTACCAATATCCATTATAAGCCCACTGACTCCCACAGCTACCTCGACTACACTTCTTCACACCCTACCTCCTGTAAGGACTCCATTCCATTCTCCCAGTTTCTCCGTCTCCGACGCATCTGCTCTGATGATGCTACCTTCCATGACGGTGCTTCTGATATGACCTCCTTTTTCCTCAACCGAGGATTTCCCCCCACTGTGGTTGACAGGGCCCTCAACCGTGTCCGACCCATTCTCCGCACCTCTACCCTCACCCCTTCCCCTCCCTCCCAGAACCGTGACAGGGTTCCCCTTGTCCTCACTTTTCATCCCACCAGCCTCCATATCCAAAGGATCATCCTCCGCCATTTTCACCACCTCCAGCGTGATGCCACTACCAGTCGCATCTTCCCCTCCCTTCCCCTGTCAGCATTCCGAAGGGATCGTTCCGTCCGCAACACCCTGGTCCACTCCTCCATTACCCCCACCACCTCGTCCCCGTCCCAGGGCACCTTCCCCTGCAATCGCAGGAGGTGTAATACCTGCCCATTTACCTCCTCTCTCCTCACTATCCCAGGCCCCAAACACTCCTTTCAGGTGAAGCAGCGATTTACTTGTACTTCTTTCAATGTAGTATACTGTATTCGCTGCTCACAGTGTGGTCTCCGCTACATTGGGGAGACCAAGCGCAGACTGGGTGACCGCTTTGCGGAACATCTCCGCTCAGTCCGCAAGCAGGACCCTGAGCTTCCGGTTGCTTGCCATTTCAATACTCCCCCCTGCTCTCATGCTCACATCTCTGTCCTGGGATTGCTGCAGTGTTCCAGTGAACATCAACGCAAGCTCGAGGAACAGCATCTCATCTACCGATTAGGCACACTACAGCCTGCCGGACTGAACATTGAGTTCAATAATTTCAGAGCATGACAGCCCCCCATTTTACTTTCATTTTTAGTTAGTTTTTCTTTCCCCTTTTTTTTTACATTCCTTTTTACATTTTTTACAATCTTTTTTTGCATTTATTTCATTTCATCTTAGTTTGTTCAGTTTGCTTCCCCACTGTTTTTTTCAGGTTGTTTTTCTTCAGGTTTGCACTTGCTGCTGTTCAATATTCAGTGTATTCACACCTAATCTGTCCTAATGCTTTGTCTTTCAACACACCATTAACATATTGTTTGCCTTTGCTCCGTGACCTTTTGGTCAGCTATGTGGCCTGGTCCAGTCTGCACCTTTTCCTTTGTTATCTCTTGCCCCACCCCCACCTCACCTGTTTATAATCTGTGACTTGTCTAATATTTGTCAGTTCCGAAGAAGGGTCACTGACCCGAAACGTTAACTCTGCTTCTCTTTCCACAGATGCTGCCAGACCTGCTGAGTGACTCCAGCATTTCTTGTCTTTGTTTCCTTTTTACATACCAATAGAAGCTTTTACAGTCCATTTTTATATTTGTTGCTAGCTTGCATTCACATTCTATTCTCCATTTCTGTACCAGTTTCTTCGCCCTCCTTTGCTCTATTATAAAGTCCTCCTAGTCCTCAGATTATTACTATTTCTGGCAACTTTATAGGCCTTTTCTATTAATCTGATACAATCCCTAACTTCCTTCATTATCTACGGTCGAGTGTCATTAACTTTGGTGTTTGTTGTGCCTTGAAGGAATGTATATCTGCTGTAAACTATGCAATATTTATTTAAAGACTATACATAAATTTGTCATAACTATGTCATAAATTTTAATGTATTTTCCCAATCTACCTCAGCCAATTTGCCCCTCATAATTTCATAATTTCCTTCATTCAAATTTAACAACTTGGCTTCAGATTGAACTACCTCACTTTCAAACAAAATGTAAAATTCTATCATGTTATGGTCACTCATCCCAAAATATTTTTTAACAACAAAATTAGTAATTAGCCTTTTCTCATTACAGAAGAGAGATCCAAAATAGCCTGTGCTCTCGTCAGTCCCTTAACATCCTGCTCTCGAAAATCATCCTTAACGCACTTCAGAAACTCATCCTCCACAGCGTTAGTGCTCACTAGGTTTACCCAGTCTATATGCAGATTGATGTCACCCATGATTACTGTATTACCCATGCCACATGCTTCTCTTATCTCCTGATTAATACCCACACTACCACGACTGTTGCATGGCCTATAAACAACTCCTCCCAATGTGTACTGCCCCTGGCTGTTTCTTAGCTCCACCCAAACAGATTCCACTTTTTCTTCTTCTGATCTGAGATTCTCCCTTACTGATATACTGATGCCATCTCTTAATGTCTGTGGCGCCCAGGGCGATTGTCACGTAAGGCTGGGAGAGAAATTCACCGCAGAGAGAGGGTGAACGGCTGGCAATCCGGGAAAGGAATGCTGATGAAGCTTGGCCAACTGGACAGGAAGGCTGTGGCTGTGTTCGGGGAGCCCGTCCACGGCGGTGATCAGGAGGAAGAGCAGCCACTTGGTCCCGAGAGCGGCCACATGGTTCCAGCAGCGGCTCCCGCTCACTTGACGACTCCACGCTGCTTCCACACAAACCTTCCCCACAACTCCGACTCGGCTCCCAGATCCTGGATCCCGATACCTGTAGTCGAACACCATTGTAAAAGGGACAATGGTGGGAGCTGATGCAATGTTTTGTTTTATTACCTGCACCCCCTCCCTCCCCCTCCCAGCTCACCCCCTCGCACCCCCTCCCCCCACCCCGCTTGCACTCCCCTCCCCCAACCCCCTCACTCCCCCTTCCACACACACCCCCTTCCCAGCTCCCCCTTGCACCATCTTCCCCTCGCACCCCATTCCCCTGCACCCCTCCCCCTATCCCCTGCAGCCCCCCTCCCAGCTCCCCACTCATCCCCTTCCCTCCACCCCTTCCCACCGCACACCTCCTCCTCGCACCCCCTCCCCACTTCCCCCCACCTCCTCCCACCGGCATCCACCTACCCCTGTGTAGGGGCCCCAACAGCCCCACTGACTTGTGGGCGTCTCGGGAGAGACCAAGGCTAAGGGAGTAAACCATAACAGAAAATCAGGAGAGGAACCCCGAAGGCAGTCATGTGACACCTTTGGCATGTTTCTGGCAGTTCCTGCAGCCATACTGGTGCCAAACATTCATGCTCTGCACCCCTTTGGACCCCACCAGGAAGGCCTAGAGGGTGGTTTTGATGCTTGGGCGACTCAAAACCTCCATACATCCGCCCAGGCATGCACCATGGAGAGGTCACTCCATAGTCGCCTCACAGCAACTGAAACAACACGGAAGGCAGCAGTTATGGGTTATAAGTCCAGCTCAATTGGCGTAGTGATTGGACGCCACGGGTTGCCTTTGTCGATGGGAGAGGTCATCGCATCTCACTGGATAGCTACCGCCCGCCTCAAACCGGTCAGTAAGGTTCTGTCCCTCCACAGTCCACCTGCTTCAATGGGTGCTTGGAGCTCAGGGTCATTGCCCGACCAGTGGACTGTAACACCGCACCAAACAGCACGACCAAAAAAGGAAAGAAGGTACCAGCCCTTCGTTTTGCAAGCTGGAACGTCAGAACTATGTGTCCTGGCCTGTTGGAAGACTTTACACAAATCAACGATTCTTGGAAGACCGCCATCATCAACAATGAGCTCAGTAGATTCACTGTGGACATTGCAGCACTTCAGGAGACTCGGCTCCCTGCGAGCGGATCTCTAAGAGAGCAAGACTACACCTTCTTCTGGCAGGGTAGGGATCCTGAAGAACCAAGACAGCATGGAGTGGGCTTTGCCATCAGAAACTCTTTGCGCAGCATGATAGAACCTCCCTCAAATGGCTCGGAACGCATACTGTCCATCCGACTACTCACCACCTCTGGTCCAGTACACCTACTCAGCATCTATGCTCCAACACTCTGATCCCCACCTGAAGCAAAATACCAGTTCTACAAGGAACTCCATAATAACATTAGTAGCATTCCCAACACCGTACACCTATTCCTGCTGGGGGACTTTAACGCCAGGGTTGGGGCCGACCATGACTCATGGCCCTCCTGCCTTGGGCACTATGGCATTGGAAGGATGAATGAGAATGGACAGAGACTGCTTGAGTTGTGTACCTATCAGAACCTCTGCATCACCAACTCATTCTTTCATACTAAACCCTGTCACCAGGTTTCTTGGAGGCACCCAAGATCACGTCGTTGGCACCAGCCGGACCTCATCATCACAAGGTGAGCCTCTTTAAACAGAGTTCAAATCACACCCAGCTTCCACAGTGCGGACTGTGACACCGACCACTCCCTGGTGTGCAGCAAGGTTAGCCTCAAACCAAAGAAGCTGCATCACTCCAAGCAGAAGGGCCACCCGCGCATCAACACAAGCAGAATTTCTCATCCACAGCTGTTACATAAGTTTCTAAATTCACTTGAAAAAGCCCTTCAAAACACTCCCACAGGGGATGCAGGGACCAAGTGGGCCCACATCAGAGACACCATCTATGACTCAGCAATGACCAACTTTGGCAATCGTGCGAAGCGGAATGTAGACTGGTTTCAATCTCACATTGAAGAGCTGGAACATGTCATAGCCACTCAGCGCAGTGCACTGCTGAACTACAAGAAAGCCCCCAGCGAGTTAACATCCGTAGCCTGCTATACTTTCAGCACTGCACGAACTGCTTTGCCTGTGCTGGGACGAGGGAGCAGTACCACAGGACATGCGCGATGCCAATATCATCACCCTCTATCAGAACAAGGGTGACCGCGATGAGTGCAACAACTACCGTGGAATCTCCCTGCTCAGCATAGTGGTGAAAGTCTTCGCTCATGTCGCATTAAACAGGCTCAGAAGCTGGCTGAGCGTGTCTATCCTGAGGCACAGTGTGGCTTTCGAGCAAAGAGATCCACCATTGACATGCTGTTCTCCCTTCGCCAACTACAGGACAAATGCTGTGAAAAACAGATGCCCCTCTACGTTGCTTTGATTGATCTCACCAAAGCCTTTGACCTCGTCAGCAGACGTGGTCTCTTCAGACTACTAGAAAAGATTGGATGCCCACCAAAGCGACTGAGTATCATCACCTCATTCCATGACAAATATGAAAGGCACAATTCAGCATAGCGGTGCCTCATCAGACCCCTTTCCAATCCTGAGTGGTGTGAAACAGGGCTGTGTTCTCGCACCTACACTGTTTGGGATCATTCTTCTCCCTGCTGCTTTCACATGCGTTCAAGTCCTCTGAAGAAGGAATTTTCGTCCTCACAAGATCAGGGGGCAGGTTGTTCAACCTTGCCCGTCTAAACGCGAAGACCAAAGTACGGAAAGTCCTCATCAGGGAACTCCTCTTTGCTGACGATGCTGCATTAACAGCTCACACTGAAGAGTGTCTGCAGAGCCTCATCGACAGGTTTGCGGCTGCCTGTAATGAGTTTGGCCGAACCATCAGCCTCAAGAAAACAAACATCATGGGGCAGGATGTCATAAATGCCCCATCCATCAATATCGGCGACCACACTCTGGAAGTGGTTCAAGAGTTCACCTACCTAGGCTCAACTATCACCAGTAACCTGTCTCTCGATCCAGAAATCAACAAGCGCATGGGAAAGGCTTCCACTGCTATGTCCAGACTGGCCAAGAGAGTGTGGGAAAATGGCGTACTGACACAGAACACAAAAGTCCAAGTGTATCAAGTCTGTGTCCTCAGTACATTGCTCTACGGCAACGAGGCCTGGACAACGTATGTCAGCCAAGAGCGACGTCTCAATTTATTCCATCTTCGCTGCCTCCGGAGAATCCTTGGCATCAGGTGGCAGGACCGTATCTCCAACACAGAAGTCCTAGAGGCGACCAACATCCCCAGCATATACACCCTACTAAGCCAGCGGGGCCTGAGATGGCTTGGCCATTTGAGCTGCATGGAAGATGGCAGGATTCACCAAGGACACATTGTACAGGGAGCTCGTCACGGGTACCAGAGCCACCGGCCGTCCATGTCTCCGCTTTAAAGAAGTCTGCAAACGCGACATGAAGTCCTGTGACATTGATCACAAGTCGTGGGAGTCAGTTTCCAGCGATCGCCAGAGCTGGTGGGCAACCATAAAGGTGGGGCTAAAGTGTGGCGAGTCGAAGAGACTTCGCAGTTGGCAGGAAAAAAGACTGAAGAGCAAGGGGAGGGCCAACTGTGTCACAGCCCCGACAACCTATTTTATGTGCAGCACCTTTGAAAGAGTCTGTCACTCTAGTATTTGCCTTTATAGCCACTACAGGCACTGTTTCACAAACCACTGACCACCTCCAGGCGCTTACCCATTGTCTCTCGAGACAAGGAGGCCAAAGAAGAACACTACCTCCTTTTCCTTTTCGCCTGCCCTTCCTAAATGTCGAATATCCTTGGATGTTCATTTCCCAGACTTAGTCACCCTGTAGCCACATTTCCATAATGGCCATTCCATCATTCCCATTTCCAACCATTTGGGCCTTTAAATCATCTACCTTGTTGCGAATGCTGCATGCATTCAGATAGACTGCCCTTAACCTTGTCTTCTTGACATTCTGCATTCTAAGCCTAGTTGATGCTCACCTTTGTTTCACCTACCTTCTAATTTCACCTGCTACTTTTCTACATCCGGTTACCAGCTTTACTTCTTTCTAATTTGAGCTACCCCTCAGGTTCCCATCCCACTGACAAGCTAGTTTAAATCCTCTCCAACAGCAAAAACAAATCTCCCTGCGAGGATGTTAGTTCTGGTCCTGTTAAGGTGTAGCCCGTCCATCTTGTACAGGTCCCACCTGCCACAGAACTGGTCCCAATGCCTCAGAAATCGGATACCCTCAATCCTACACCAATTCTCCAGCCACATGTTCAATCAATCAATCCTCCCATTCCGATGCTCACTGGCACATAGCACTGGGAATAATACTGAGATTACTGCTTTGGTGGTCTTGCTTTTTAATTTCCTTCCTAACTCCCTAAAATCTGCTTTCAGGACCTCATCCCTCATCCTACCTATGTCATTGGTACCAATGTGGACGACGACCTCTTGCCCAGAAGGATGTCCTGCAGCCGCTCCATGAAATCCTTGACCTTGGCACCAGGTAGGCAAGACAGCATCCTGGAGTCATGTTTACTGCAGCAGAAACGGGTGTCTGATCCCCTGACTATCGAATCCCCTATCATTATTGCTCTTCCACTCTTCTTCCTCCCCGTGATGCCACGGACTTTGCTGTAGCTGCATTCCCCTGAGGAACTATCACTTTCACCAGTATCCAAAATGGAAAACCGATTAGCAATCGGGGGACTCCTGCACTGCCTGCCTGGTTCTCCGATACTGTCTGGTGGTTACCCATTCCCTCTCTGCCTGCAAGCTCCTAACCCGCAGTGTGACCACCTCCCTAAACTTTCTATCCACATAGTCCTCTTCCTCCTGGATGCACAACAGTGACTCCAGCCACTGCTCGAGTTCCAAAACCCAGAGCTGAAGATTCTGCAGCCAGTGACACTTCACACAGATGTGTTCGTCCAGGACATGTGGTGTGTCCATGACTTCTCACATACCACAGGATGTACATTCCATTTGGTCAAACTGAACTGCCATAACATAACTTTGTTTTTATTATTACAGTAAAATAACTTACCAGTTACTCTCGAATCCCTGGACTGAAGAGAGAGGCAGCTGCTGGAGGCAGAAATAAAGAAAGAAAGAAAGAAAGGAGCCACTCCCTCATGCACCAAACTCCCACTTTACAATCGCTGCACTCATATTTATTTTCTTCTTAATTTAAAGGTCTCCTCCTTGCTGAAATCCCTCTTTCTAAAACTGCAAGAAACCTTAGTTACCTCTTACCTGGAATATGAATTTCAATTAACTGCTAGATGTAAACAAGACAAAAACTAGCCTTGAGAGATTAAGCCTTAAAATTTAGTCACTTAGCAAATTCCCTTCTTCACACTCAGTGCAGTGGGGGATACTGGCGGAGGATGGTATTACTGGGTGCACAACTCTGCATGCAGGAAGGGAGGTGTAAGGGGGGATGGCATTACTGGGGGCACAACTCTGCATGCAGGAAGGGAGGTGTAAGGGGGGATGGCATTACTGGGGGCACAACTCAGCATGCATGAAGGGATGTGTGAGGGAGGATGGCATTACTGGGGGCACAACTCTGCATGCATGAAGGGAGGTGTAAGGGGGGATGGCATTACTGGGGGCACAACTCAGCATGCATGAAGGGATGTGTGAGGGAGGATGGCATTACTGGGGGCACAACTCTGCATGCATGAAGGGAGGTGTAAGGGGGGATGGCATTACTGGGGGCACAACTCAGCATGCATGAAGGGATGTGTGAGGGAGGATGGCATTACTGGGGGCACAACTCTGCATGCAGGAAGGGAGGTGTAAGGGAGGATAGTATTACTGGGGGCACTACTCAGGAAGCAGGATGGGAGGTGTGAGAGAGGATGTTGTTACTGGGGGCACAACGCAGCAAGCAGGATGGGAGGTGTGAGGGGGGATGGTATTACTGGGGCACAACTCTGCAGACCTGTAGGGAGGTGGGAAAGGGGATGGTATTGCCAGGAGCACAATTCTGCAGAAGTGTAGGGAGGTAATGTGTACCAGCCCTATGTAAAGGGTGGCTGCACTGTGCCACTGATTGTTTTTGTGTGAGTGATGGAGCAATGGTATTCCAGTCACCCTGTGTGTGGGGAGAGTGCCAGAAACAATTGATGTGTAAAGGTTATCTGGCGGGTGGGCCAATCGAGGAAGCTGTTATAATCTTAATGTAGTCATGCTGTGTCAGCTTTCATGGAAGCTAAGACGGGCAATGCTGTGTCACATATTGATGCATGAAAGCACCTGACGTAGCAGTCAACATCATTCTTTGCCCTGCTCGGTATCTTTGAAGAAGTGAAGGAACCGTGTTTAATTGTTACTTACAGATGTGAATGGTTCACCCAATATTCATTGATCCGCTTGTCTTGAGGATCTATATTCACCGCGGGCAAAACCAACTGGCCACTGCAGCCCACGTGGAACCCCGCAGTCGTGAGCAACAGCAGCAGCAATAACCCCCAAGAAGAGCTCGCCACCAGAGATTACCGCACATCGACAGGTCCCACATGACATACCTGCAGATGTCTGAGCACCAGTGTCAGAGGTGATTGCAGATTTCGAGAGAGGTGGTGACACAGTTCTGTTCCCTAATCAATGATGAACTGCAGCCAATGGGCTTCGGTTGTCATCCTATCCCTGTGGCCCTCAAAATGACAGCGGCTCTTAACTGTTATGCCCCTGCATTATTTCAGGGGCCCACCAGAGACCTTTGTGCAGCTGCATCAGGGAGGTGACCAATGCCCTGTACCAGAGGGCTGGAGACTATGTTCACTTTACAACAGACCCAGAGAGCCAGGCCCAGAGGGCCATCACTTTCAGCTAAGTTGCGGATTTCCCACCGGTGCCAGGGGTCATAGCTTGCACCCATGTGACCATCAAGGCTTCGACGAGGCAAACTGCTGTCAACGTCTGCCGTCGGGGCTTCCAATCGCTCAACGTGCAGCTGGCATGTGAGCACCAGAAACGCTTCATGCAAATCTGTGTCCGTTTCTCAGGCACCTGTCATGGTGCCTTCTTCCTGCACCAGTCCCTGCTGCCACTGCTATTCACTGAACTGGCTCAGATGGAGGGGTGGCTTCTTGAAGACAAGGGCAACCCCTTGCAGACATGGCTCCTGATACCGGTGAGATAAACCACCAATGCTGCATAGGAGTGATACAATGCCAGCCATGGAGCTACAACAGCCATCATTGAGCAGGCAATCGGCATGCTGAAAATGTGCTTCCACTGACTGGATAGATTGGCTGGTGCCCTGCAGTATGAACCAGAGTCCGATCCTGCTGTCTTCACCACCCAGAGTGTCTGCAGCCACAGCATGCAGTGAGTCCGATCCTCCTGTCTTCACTGTCCAGAGTGTCTGCAGCCACAGCATGCGGTGAGTCTGATCCTGCTGTCTTCACTGTCCAGAGTGTCTGCAGCCACAGTGTGCGGTGAGTCCGATCCTGCTGTCTTCACTGTCCAGAGTGTCTGCAGCCACAGCATGCGGTCAGTCCGATCCTGCTGTCTTCACTGTCCAGAGTGTCTGCAGCCACAGTGTGCGGTGAGTCCGATCCTGCTGTCTTCACTGTCCAGAGTGTCTGCAGCCACAGTGTGCGGTGAGTCCGATCCTGCTGTCTTCACTGTCCAGAGTGTCTGCAGCCACGGAGTGCGGTGAGTCCGATCCTGCTGTCTTCACTGTCCAGAGTGTCTGCAGCCACGGAGTGCGGTGAGTCCGATCCTGCTGTCTTCACCACCCAGAGTGTCTGCAGCCACGGAGTGCGGTGAGTCCGATCCTGCTGTCTTCACTGTCCAGAGTGTCTGCAGCCACAGTGTGCGGTGAGTCCGATCCTGCTGTCTTCACCACCCAGAGTGTCTGCAGCCACGGAGTGCAGTGAGTCCGATCCTGCTGTTTTCACTGTCCAGAGTGTCTGCAGCCACGGAGTGCGGTGAGTCCGATCCTGCTGTCTTCACCGCCCAGAGTGTCTGCAGCCACGGAGTGCGGTGAGTCCATTGAAGTGAAGAAGGAGCAGCGGGACCCGAGAGAAGTCTTGAGAAAAGGTGCCCCGAACACCCAAAAAATCCACGAACGGCCCCCCCGGCCGCAACTTCAAAGCGCCCGCGGGAGATGGCTTGGAGAGCATCTGCAGCGCACTGTCGGCAATGCTGCATGCCTTTATTTAAACCACTGCAAATAAAAACCCTTAGCAAATGTAATCACCTCGAAGTCTGCCAAAATATGCTTCACCTCCCGAAGGACGTGGATGAGCTTTCTGGACGTCGATGGTGGGCACTGAGGAAATGGCTTATTACCTGCACCAGCTTCACCCCCCCTCCCAACCCCCTTTACCCCCCTTCCACCCCCCCGTCCCCTTCCCTGCTCCACCCTCTCAGCTCACCCCCTCACAACCCCATCCCAGCCCGCCCCCCCCGCATCATCTTCACCCCGCACCCCCTTCCCCTGCACCCCCCCCACCTCCCTACAGCCCCCTTCCCTGCTCCCCCTCGCACCCCCCTCCCACCCCCTCCCTCTACCCCTCCCCCTTGCATCCCCTCCTCCTACCGGCATCATCCTGCACCTGTGTAGGGGCCCCAACAACCCCACTGCCTTGTGGGCGTCTTGGGAGAGACCAAGGCTAAGGGAGTAAACCCTAACAGAAAATCCGGAGCGGAACCCCGTAGGCGGTCATGTGTCACCTTTGGCATGTTTCCGGCAGTTCCTGCAGCCATACCGGTGCCAAACGTCATGTGCTGCACTCCTTTGGACCCCACCAGAACGGCCGAGAGGGGGGTTTTGACGAATGGGCAACTCTCAACCTCCATAAATTTGCCCAGGCATGCGCCATGGAGAGGTCACTCCATAGTTGCCTCACAGCGACTGACACAACATGGAAGGCAGCAGTTACGGGTTATAAGTCCAGATAAATTGGCGTAGAAACTGGGCGCCACGGGTTGCCTTTGTCGGTGGGAGAGGTCATTGCACCTCACTGGACAGCTACCGCCCGCCTCAAACTGGGCAGCCCCCGGTCAATAAGGTTCTGTCCCGCCACAGTCTGCTTGCTTCAATGGGTGCTTGGAGCTCAGGGTCATTGCCCGAAAGGTGGACTGATACACCACACCAAACAACACGAAAAAAGGAAAGAAGGTACCAGCCCTTCGCTTTGCAAGCTGGAACATCAGAACTATGTGTCCTGGCCTATCAGAAGACCTTACACAAATCAACGATTCTCGGAAGACCGCCATCATTAACAACGAGCTCAGTAGATTCAATGTAGACATTGCAGCACTTCAGGAGACTCGCCTCCCCGCGAGTGGATCTCTAGCAGAGCAAGACTACACCTTCTTCTGGCAGGGCAGGGATCCTGAAGAACCAAGACAGCATGGAGTGGGCTTCGCCATCAGAAACTCCTTGCTCAGCATGATAGAGCCTCCCTCAAATGGCTCAGAACGCATACTGTCCATCCGACTGCTCACCACCTCTGGTCCAGTACACCAACTCAGCATCTATGCACCAACACTCTGCTCCCCACATGAAGCTAAAAATCAGTTCTACGAGGAACTCCATAACATCATCAGCAGCATCCCCAACACCGAACACCTATTCCTGCTGGGGGACTTTAATGCCAGGATTGGGGCCAACCATGACTCATGGCCCTCCTGCCTTGGGCGGTATTGTGTTGGAAGGATGAATGAGAACGGGCAGAGACAGCTTGAGTTGTGTACCTATCATAACCTCTGCATCACCAACTCGTTCTTTCACACTAAACCCAGTCATCAGGTTTCATGGAGGCACCCAAGATCGCGTCATTGGCACCAGCTAGACCTCATTGTCACAAGGCGAGCCGCCTTAAACAGTGTTCAAATCACACACAGCTTCCACAGTGTGGACTGCGACACCGACCACTCCCTGGTGTGCAGCAAGGTTAGACTCAGACCAAAGAAGTTGCATCATTCCAAGCAGAAGGACCACCCGCGCATCAACACGAGCAGAATTTCTCACCCACAGCTGTTACAAAAATCTCTAAATTCACTTGTAACAGCCCTTCAAAACACTCCCACAGGGGATGCTGAGACCAAGTGGGCCCACATCAGAGACACCATCTATGAGTCAGCTTTGACCACCTACGGCAAATGTGCGAAGAGAAATGCCGACTGGTTTCAATCCCATAATGAAGAGCTGGAACCTGTCATAGCCGCTAAGCACATTGCACTGTTGAACTACAAGAAAGCCCCCAGCGATTTAACATCCGCAGCACTTAAAACAGCCAGAAGCACTGCACAAAGAACAGCCAGGCGCTGCGCAAACGACTACTGGCAACACCTATGCAGTCATATTCAGCTGGCCTCAGACACCGGAAACATCAGAGGAATGTATGATGGCATGAAGAGAGCTTTTGGGCCAACCATCAAGAAGATCGCCTCCCTCAAATCTAAATCAGGAGACATACTCACTGACCAACACAAACAAACGGACCGCTGGGTTGAGCACTACCTAGAACTGTACTGTGCTGGGACGAGGGAGCAGTACCCCAGGACATGCGCGATGCCAACATCATCACCCTCTATAAAAACAAAGGTGACCGTGGTGACTGCAACAATTACCGTGGAATCTCCCTGCTCAGCATAGTGGGGAAAGTCTTTGCTCGAGTCGCTCTGAACAGGCTCCAGAAGCTGGCCGAGCGCGTCTACCCTGAGGCACAGTGTGGCTTTCGTGCAGAGAGATCGACCGTTGAAATGCTGTTCTCCCTTCGTCAGATACAGGAGAAATGCCGTGAACAACAGATGCCCCTCTACATTAGATTAGATTAGATTAGATTAGATTAGAGATACAGCACTGAAACAGGCCCTTCGGCCCACCGAGTCTGTGCCGAACATCAACCACCCATTTATACCAATCCTACACTAACCCCATATTCCTGCCAAACATCCCCACCTGCCCCTATATTTCCCTAACACCTACCTACACTAGTGACAATTTATAATGGCCAATTTGCCTAACAACCTGCAAGTCTTTTGGCTTGTGGGAGGAAACCGGAGCACCCGGAGAAAACCCACGCAGACACAGGGAGAACTTGCAAACTCCACACAGGCAGTACCCGGAATCGAACCCGGGTCCCTGGAGCTGTGAGGCTGCGGTGTTAACCACTGTGCCACTGTGCCTCCCTAAGCAATATCCTGGGTCCCTGGGTTACTAGTCTAGTGACAATACCACTATGCCACCACCTCCCCTACACAATACCACTATGCCACCACCTCCCCTACATTGCTTTCATTGATCTCACCAAAGCCTTTGACCTCGTCAGCAGACATGGTCTCTTCAGACTACTAGAAAAGATTGGATGTCCACCAAAGCTACTAAGTATCATCACCTCATTCCATGACAATATGAAAGGCACAATTCAACATGGTGGCTCCTCATCAGAGCCTTTTCCTATCCTGAGTGACGTGAAACAGGGCTGTGTTCTCGCACCCACACTTTTTGGGATTTTCTTCTCCCTGCTGCTTTCACATGCGTTCAAGCCCTCTGAAGAAGGAATTTTCCTCCACACAAGATCAGGGGGCAAGTTGTTCAACCTTGCCCGTCTAAGAGCGAAGTCCAAAGTACGGAAAGTCCTCATCAGGGAACTCCTCTTTGCTGACGATGCTGCTTTAACATCTCACACTGAAGAATGCCTGCAGAGTCTCATCGACAGGTTTGTGGCTGCCTGCAATGAATTTGGCCTAACCATCAGCCTCAAGAAAACGAACATCATGGGGCAGGACGTCAGAAATGCTCCATCCATCAGTATTGGCGACCACGCTCTGGAAGTAGTTCAAGAGTTCACCTACCTAGGCTCAACTATCACCAGTAACCTGTCTCTCGATCCAGAAATCAACAAGCGCATGGGAAAGGCTTCCACTGCTATGTCCAGACTGGCCAGGAGAGTGTGGGAAAATGGCGCACTGACACGGAACACAAAAGTACGAGTGTATCAGGCCTGTGTCCTCAGTACCTTGCTCTTTGGCAGCGAGGCCTGGACAACGTATGTCAGCCAAGAGCGACGTCTCAATTCATTCCATCTTCGCTGCATCAGAAGATTACTTGGCATCAGGTGGCAGGACTATATCTCCAACACAGAATTCTCGAGGCGGCCAACATCCCCAGCTTGTACACACTACTGAGTCAGCGGCGCTTGAGATGGCTTGGCCATGTGAGCCGCATGGAAGATGACAGGATCCCCAAAGGCACATTGTACAGCGAGCTCGCCACTGGTATCAGACCCACCGGCCGTCCATGTCTCCGCTTTAAAGACGTCTGCAAACGCGACATGAAATCCTGTGACATTGATCACAAGTCGTGGGAGTCAGTTGCCAGCGTCCGCCAAAGCTGGCGGGCAACCATAAAGGAGGGGCTAAAGTGTGGCGAGTCGAAGAGACTTAGTAGTTGGCAGGAAAAAAGACAGAGGCGCAAGGGGAGAGCCAACTGTGTAACAGCCCCGACAAACAAATTTCTCTGCAGCACCTGTGGAAGAGTGTGTCACTCCAGAATTGGCCTTTATAGCCACTCCAGGCGCTGCTTCACAAACCACTGACCACCTCCAGGCGCGTATCCATTGTCTCTCGAGATAAGGAGGCCAAAGAGAGACGATAGAATAGCCTGTGAGTGCAATGTTCATTATTCAATCGTTACCCAGAAATTTGGCAGAGATATTGTGAGTGTGAATAGAGAAAGGCTTCCACGAGATATCAACCGAAATGTTAAGCAGTTGATGTTTTTGAAGACCAGACTTTGCTGCTCAGTTTCCATATCTCCGTGCAGCCCAGATTAGATTTGGCTGAATCCTCTTTTTATGCAGAGCCGTTTCACATCCTATGATCACACGGAGAGTGCGGGGGGAGATCTGCTTGTTGATTGGTTTTCTTCCTTTGAACTATAAGTGGAGGATGGAGCTTGTGCAGTGCAGATGAACAGCTGCTGAAGGAAAAGCCTTTTATTATCTATGAGGTCCCTGCACCACTCATAGCCAGTGTAACTGCTTTTGTCTCAATTTATTTGGGAAAGTTAAAGAGCCCTGTGAAGTGCAGCCAACACTGAATATTGTGAACAAATCCTAATGATTGAGTAGCTGTCTGTTACTGAAACAGGAAGAAATCCAGGTGCATTGCTGTTAACTCTAATCTGGGTGTAACTTAGTGTTACAGTGGCAACTTTGTCCATATAGACCTTGGTTTAAAGCCCCAGAACCATGAGAATCATTGGATCTGAAAGTGTAGAATGAGTCTATTCAACTCATGGTGCCTTTGCTGAGATTTTTAAAGATTAATCCCATTAATCCCACTTCCCTGCTGAGTCTCCTTTGTCCTGTAAATGCTTAATTTGAAAATATATATCCAATTCCCTGCTGAAAGTTGTGAATGAATTGTCTATCCCGGGCCTTTTAGGGAGTGAATTCCAGGTTGTATCAATGAACAATGGAGAGATGCTTCACTTTTAAATCATTGGGTCAACCTCAGCTGAAACAATTTTAGACACCACACTTTCGAAAGGATAGGAAAGTCTGAGAGATTGACCAGAATTACAAAAGACGTGGTGGACTTCTGTTTTGTAGATAGACTAGGATTACAGGGAAGGAGAAGGGGAGATTTAATGAAGGTGTTAATGTTGATGAGAGTTTGTAATAGACTCAGAGTGGTCTTGGTTAGACTTTGCTGATAGAAGTGTGTTTAGTTCTGGTCTTCATAGTACAAAATATTTATAAAAGCATTGGAGAAAGTGTGAAAAGAATTGCAGAATGATATCAGAACTAAGATGTTCGAACCTTCATGAAAGATTGAACAGGCTGGAGATCTTTTCTCTGTAAAAGTGAGGTTTGAGAGGTTTCTTCATAATTAGGAGGGGTTTAATCAGGTAGAAATAGAGAAGGAGTTTTTCAGTTGGTGGGAAGGGAAGTTTGACATTGAAGCATTCTTTGGGCCTCCTTATCTCGAGAGACAATGGATACGCGCCTGGAGGTGGTCAGTGGTTTGTGAAGCAGCGCCTGGAGTGGCTATAAAGGCCAATTCTGGAGTGACAGGCTCTTCCACAGGTGCTGCAGAGAAATTTGTTTGTTGGGGCTGTTGCACAGTTGGCTCTCCCCTTGCGCCTCTGTCTTTTTTCCTGCCAACTACTAAGTCTCTTCGACTCGCCACAATTTAGCCCTGTCTTTATGGCTGCCCGCCAGCTCTGGCGAATGCTGGCAACTGACTCCCACGACTTGTGATCAATGTCACACGATTTCATGTCGCGTTTGCAGACGTCTTTATAACGGAGACATGGACGGCCGGTGGGTCTGATACCAGTGGCGAGCTCGCTGTACAATGTGTCTTTGGGGATCCTGCCATCTTCCATGCGGCTCACATGGCCAAGCCATCTCAAGCGCCGCTGACTCAGTAGTGTGTATAAGCTGGGGATGTTGGCCGCTTCAAGGACTTCTGTGTTGGAGATATAGTCCTGCCACCTGATGCCAAGTATTCTCCGAAGGCAGCGAAGATGGAATGAATTGAGACGTCGCTCTTGGCTGGCATACGTTGTCCAGGCCTCGCTGCCGTAGAGCAAGGTACTGAGGACACAGGCCTGATACACTCGGACTTTTGTGTTCCGTGTCAGTGCGCCATTTTCCCACACTCTCTTGGCCAGTCTGAACATAGCAGTGGAAGCCTTACCCATGCGCTTGTTGATTTCTGCATCTAGAGACAGGTTACTGTGATAGTTGAGCCTAGGTAGGTGAACTCTTGAACCACTTCCAGAGCGTGGTCGCCAATATTGATGGATGGAGCATTTCTGACATCCTGCCCCATGATGTTCGTTTTCTTGAGGCTGATGGTTAGGCCAAATTCATTGCAGGCAGACGCAAACCTGTCGATGAGACTCTGCAGGCATTCTTCAGTGTGAGATGTTAAAGCAGCATCGTCAGCAAAGAGGAGTTCTCTGATGAGGACTTTCCGTACTTTGGACTTCGCTCTTAGACGGGCAAGGTTGAACAACCTGCCCCCTGATCTTGTGTGGAGGAAAATTCCTTCTTCAGAGGATTTGAACGCATGTGAAAGCAGCAGGGAGAAGAAAATCCCAAAAAGTGTGGGTGCGAGAACACAGCCCTGTTTCACACCACTCAGGATAGGAAAGGGCTCTGATGAGGAGCCACCATGTTGAATTGTGCCTTTCATATTGTCATGGAATGAGGTGATGATACTTAGTAGCTTTGGTGGACATCCGATCTTTTCTAGTACTCTGAAGAGACCACGTCTGCTGACGAGGTCAAAGGCTTTGGTGAACCATAGAACCATAGAATCATAGAATGGTTACAGCACAGTGGCGCAGTGGTTAGCACTGCAGCCTCACAGCTCCAGGGACCCGGGTTCGATTCTGGGCACTGCCTGTGTGGAGTTTGCAAGTTCTCCCTGTGTCTGCGTGGGTTTTCTCCGGGTGCTCCGGTTTCCTCCCACAAGCCAAAAGACTTGCAGGTTGGTAGGTAAATTGGCCATTATAAATTGTCACTAGTATAGGTCGGTGGCAGGGAAATATCGGGACAGATGGGGATGTTTGGTAGGAATATGGGATTAGTGTAGGATTAGTATAAATGGGTGGTTGATGGTCGGCACAGACTCGGTGGGCCGAAGGGCCTGTTTCAGTGCTGTATCTCTAATCTAAAAAAAAAGCACAGAAGGAGGCCATTCAACCCATTGTGTCCATCCTAGACTCGACGAGAGTAATACAGCGAGCCCCACTCCCCCACCTTTTCTCCAGAGGCCTGCATTTATTTCTATTCCAATAATTATCTAATTCCCTTCTGAAAGACATGATTACATCTCCCTCCATCACACTCTCAGGCAGTGTATTCCAGATCCTAACCACAAGATGCATTAAAATGTTTTTCCTCATGTCACCTTTGATTCTTTTTCCATTCACCTAAAATCTGTGTCCTCTGGTTCTCTCCTTTTCTTCCAATGGGAACCATTTGTCCTTAACTACCCCGCCTAGACCCCTCATAATTCTGAACAATTCTATCAAATCTCATCTCAACCTTCTCTTCTCTGAAGAGAACAGTCGAAGCTTCTCCACTCTATCCATGGACATGAAGTCTGTCATCCCTGGAAACATTCTCTTCAATCTTTTCTTCATCCTCTCTAATTCTTCACAAGTGTAGTGCCCAGAATTGGACAGAATAATCCAGTTGAGGCCAAACCAGCGTTTTGTAAATATTCACCATAACGTCCTTGCTTTTGTACGGTGTGCCTCCAGTTATAAAGCCCAGGATCCCAAATGCCTTTTTAACCACTTTCTCAACATGTCCTGCGACTGTCAATGATTTGTTCACAAATATTCCCAGGATTTTCTGGTTGCAAACTGTCACTAGTGGAGTGCTGGGCCCTGACCTGTTTACAATCTTTATTAATGACTCTAATGAAGGGATTCAGTGTATTGTAGGCAAATTGGATGACGGTTTAAAGATAGATAGGAAAGCAAATTATTAGGAGGACACATAGAGGACAGGATTTTACAGACCCGCCGATGTCAGGTTTCGTGGCGGGGTGGGGAGGAGGAAAATGCCTGTGGAAGAGGGCTGACACGCACCCCGAGACCGGGAGGAGGTCCTGGTGTGATATCACCTGTGGTGGTGAGGCCTTGTAGTGCCAAGCCCACCACCCCCCGCCCTCACCCCCTGGCACTCTGTGACAGGAGCCCATTTGTATTTTCAAATAAATGTAAATAAATGCATTCTTTATCCTTCTGTTCCCACTCAGATCTTCAGCCTGGTGACCGGCACTCCCCAGCCTTCGGATCTCCATCGGAGGAAATGAAGTGGAACACTTGTAGGGAGGGGAGAGGAGGGAGGTTTCTCAGTGGGGGAGGTGGAAGGAGGCACAGGCTCAAAGTGACATCATTGTGTTGCAGATGGTGGAAAAGGTTTGAGGTTAAAGTTGATGTACTTTGTGGGGGGAAGAAGCTAATGTGGACAGGTAAATGTTTTAGTGGAGTGGGGTGGACGGGAAGAGGGCAAGTTATTAATTTAATTGCTATTGGCGGGTGAGAGAGGGGAAAAGAAATGTCCTTAATTAATTTTATGCCCTTGCACTTTAAACATGTAAACTTAACGATCGGACTCAAAGCCCTTTGAAAATGGTGTCAGCACCTGTGTACAGACAGCTGACACCATTACCAGAAACAGACAGACAGTCCACTCCATGTGATCGGGGGCACCTACTCCGGTTATTTAAATGAGCTGCCACACTTAGGATTGCAGCAGCTCCATGAGGTGCAGCCTACCCAGGCAGACAGCCATTGATTTTGACAACAGGCTGATAAAATTCAGCCCAGAGTCTGTGAAGGGATTTCGATAGGTTAAGCGAGTCAGCAATAAATTGGCTGATGGTGTTTGTAGGTTTGTAGGTTTGTCCACTTTGTTGAGAAGACTGGAAAACAGAATATCATTTAAATAGAGAGAGATTGCAGAATGCTCTGGGATCTGGGTGTATGAATCACAAAACATTAGCAGGCAGGTACAGCAAGTAATTACAAAACAAAGGAATTTTGTCCTTTATTCCAGGAAGGATGGTGTATAAAAGCAGTGAAGTCTTGTAACAGCTGTAGAGGATGTTGGTGAGACCACACCTAAAATAATGCGGAGAGTTTTGGTCTCCTTATTTAAGGAGGGATATACTTAAGTTGGAAGCAGTTCCGAGAAGTTTCACTAGGTTAATTCCTGGGCTAAAGGGGTTGTCTTATGAAGAAATGTTGAACAGGTAGAATCACTACTCATTGAAGTTTGGAAGAATTAGAGGTGATTTAGAGGCCATTAAAACATTTGTTTAATTTTCATAGTTTTCAAACTATATTTGTCCCCTCTTTGGATAGTTTCAGAAACACTTCCCTTTGTTGAAATAGGTTTTTTTATGTCATTTGATCTAAGTTCCCATGTGTGGCCATAAATATGATAAATATTTTTAATATTACTTTTCCACCTATAGGAGAATGCAGATGAACCTCTGAATTAGAGATTAGAAGAGAAGTCAAAATTAAGCAATTAGAAAGACAAAGAGAAACTATGAAATTAAATTAACAAGGAATGTAAAACAAGACACTTAAATAATTTCCAGGAACCTCAATGAAAAAGGAATTATGGGATCGGAATATAACCATTTAGAGATAGTTAGTATACTACCACAGGTAACAATAATGATAGTGATAGTGATACTAATGATACTGATATGGAAAGAATGCTGAAGACCGCAGTAAGCATGGTGTAAGTTTTGTAATGTGTCACCACCTGACAACGTCAATTGATCCGCCAGTAGCAACCTCGGAGAGCCTCAACTCCCAGTGTTATCATCTGATGGATACACAGTCAACATCATATGTGTCTATGCACCAATTCTGAACACCAGCATCTCAGATAAAGAGCATTTCTATGACTCTCTAAGTGACATTCTGAGGAACATACAGTTGTGGAGAAAATCTAACCACTCTCAAGATCATGGGATTAAAACAAATATAAACTTTATTTCAAGCATATGAGGGGGAGAAGCTTCTGGTTACCCAAATATCTTCACAGTGATACAGAGTTACAGCACACATTTAGAGGATATAATAGTCATTACTCACTGTTCACACTACACCCGACACCTTCCAGGTAGACAACTTGATCAATAAACTGGATTGTATTGCCCCACAGATGTCTTCCTGGGTTCACCTCTCCTGACCTTGAAGCTGGTAGTTCCCATGGCTTATTGCTGCCTGTCTGATCTCCGGTCTTCCCTTATCTCTTTGATCAGTGAAGGAAGGACAGCATGTTTACAAAGGCTGTAGAGGCAACTAGGTACTGAGTTGTATAATCCCAGCACAATGGTCAAGTATCCCATCATTCAACGGGTCCTTCACAACTACAGTGTTTCTTCTGAGCTTATTAATGCATAATAAGGTCAGATCTACTAATGTTGCCCCTTTGGTCTCACTTCAGTCCCTCCTTTTAGACCCCTGATGCACCACCTGACCCAGGCGGGACATTCCCGAAATCCTCTACTCACCAATTGTTCCAGGGATGCTAGTGGAGTTCAGAGGGATTCAGACATTCTTGTTTACAGTTCTCTTATGTGTCAACAATGTCCTGTTGACCTAGGCTGGGCCCGGAACCATCATTCCATTAGATTGCAACATCCTCATAAATGTTCCCGACTTTTATATTCCCTGGGAGATGGGCTTCAACTGTGGTGGATATCAATCTGCACCCTTTGTTAGCCAACATCACCATCTGCACCACATGTGATAGCGTCAGCCTCTGGTGGCAACAAATAGAAAGACTGACCAACAGTACCACAACGGACACAATGGCTGCAGTGATTCTTCCCATTTCCCACCAGTTATACGGCATTCTTGACATCTTGGCTTGATTACTGGCTGAGTCCTCAAATACCACAGCCACTCCATTGGGTAGGTTTACCTGCACCTTGCCCCTCGTGATTGCTTGACAGCTTTGCTCCATAAACCTCCTTGTGGTGGCGAGGGCACATTACACCATTTCCCGAGCTATTCTTCCTGGGATATCGTCAATGTTTAATGAACCAATACACCATGGGCTGAATACATATCCCGTGAGGGCCCTGCCTGCAAGGTGGAATTCTCTCACTGTAAAGGAATCTGTCATCTGCAGGCAGAAGGTATGGTTATTGTCACACTCCAATCCTATATATAAGAACCTCATCCTGTCTGTCATAAAGCATCACGGTGTATGGGAGGTTAGGACTGCCTTAAATGATTTTCCAGGAGTGTTGACCGAAACCACTATTGCAGAGTCACTACTGATGGGTCTCAGGGTATTACAAGAGCAGGTGATGTAATGCTGCGACTCAGTACAACATTCAAACATTCTGGTGTTGTCATCGAAAGGGCACCAATTAAACCTAGAGCTATATACCCCCACGATCACACCAGATACACCAACCCATTCCTCTCCTCACCCAGGGATTCAAATTCATATCCCTTTGAATAAGTTCCGTTAGCATGTTCTTGAGGCACAATCATTAGGAACTTAGGTCTCTGATACCCACAAGTTGACAAATGAAAGCATCATATAACATTACATCCGAACTGATTAACAATGTCTTCATTGCTCTTGACAATATTGTCCCTCTAACTCTGATTCCTAAACTAATGGAGGCAGATTAATCCATCCCACCATGATGTCCAATCCGGTGTTAGACACCCTCGAGCTGCTCTCTCCTTTAGGTAGGTACACATACTCTCCTGGATGTAGACAAGTGGTTCTGTTGATATTTACGGTGGGTGCCTCTCATGCCACCACAGTTACTAGGAGGGTGATCACCGTTACTGCTACCCACCGGGCTGCCATTGCTCCAGTGGTTTACCAGAAACAGAATGTTGGCAGAAACAGAATGTGAGTCAAGTCGTTTGACCTGAGACCATTGGGAGAGGTGTCACACCGTGAGGCATTCCTGGAAAGTAAAGTACCAATCACATCATTTTCAGAATTTTCCTTTTACAATCTAAATATACAGGATATTCCTGTATCAAACCTCTGAGCTGAAACACAGTGATGTTGTTTTCATATTCAATCCAATATTTACTGTTGTCCAAACAGAAAGCACAGAGACTGATTCTGTTGTTTTATTGCTTTCTAAAAATCTCTTTAAATTTCATATTAGAAAACCAAATCAAAGGAATTTAATTTAATTCAACAATTTCAATTCATTGTAGATGTCTAATCAAATTATTGAAGCTGTTGACAATCTTGTTGCACTTTCAGTTACCGCGAAATAGAAACATAGTATCATCGAAAGATTAAGGCATAGAAAGAGGCCACTTGGCATTTCGTGTCTGTACCAGCTGAAAAATGATGCAGCTATTCTAATCCTACCTTCCACCAGTTGCTCCGTAGCCTGCAGATTACGTCACATGAGGTGCATATCCAGGCTGACTCAACTACCCTTTCAGGCAGTGAATTTCAGAATCCTGCCACCCACTGGGTGAAAAAGCTTTTCCTCATCACCCCTCCAAGTCTTCGACCAATCACTTTAAATCTATGCCCCCTCGCTACTGACCTCTCTGCTAAAGTAAATAGGCCCTTCACCTCCACTCTATCCAGGCCCCTCAAAATTGTGTACATTTTAATAAGAACACCCCACCCCCCCTCCCAGCTTTCTCTGTTCCAAGGAGAACAACCCCAGCCGATCCAATCATTCCTCATAGCTGCATTTTCCAGTCCTGACAACATCCTCGTAAATCTCCTCTGTACCCTCTCTAGTGCAATTACATCCATTCTGTAATGAGGTGAACAGAACTGCACACAGTACGCAACTTCTGGCCTAACCAATGAGTTATACAGTTCCAGCATAACCTTCCTGCTCTTATATTCTTTACCATGGCTATTAAAGGTAAAGATTCCAAATGCCTTCTTAACCACCTTATCGACCTGTCCTGCTACCTTCAGGGATCTGTAGACATTCACTCCAAGGTCTCACACTTCTTTTCCACTTCTCATTATTTTCCCATTAATTGTATATTCCTTTGCCTTGTTTTACCTTCCAAAATACCTCACCTCATACTTTTTCTTTTAGAGATACAGCACTGAAACAGGCTCTTTGGCCCAACGAGTCTGTGCCGACGATCAACCACCCATTTATACTAATCCTGCACTAATCCCAAATTCCTACCACATCCCGACCTGTCCCTATATTTCCCTACCACCTAACTATACTAGCAACAATTTGTAATGGCCAATTTACCTATCAACCTGCAAGTCTTATGGCTTGTGGGAGGAAACTGGAGCACCCGGAGAAAACCCACGCAGACACAGGGAGAACTTGCAAACTCCACACAGGCAGTACCCAGAACTGAACCCGGGTCGCTGGAGCTGTGAGGCTGCGGTGCGAACCACTGCGCCACTGTGCTGCCGACTTCTCCAGGTTGAATTCCATTTGCCACTTTGATGCCCGTCTGACCAGACCACCAGTATCTTCCTGCAGCCTACAGCTGTCCTCCTCGCTATCTATCACACGGCCAACCTTTCTTTCGTCTCAAACTTCTCGATCATACCGCCTACTCTTACGTCCAAATTGTTACTATATTCCACAAAAAAGAGGGAATCCAGTGCTGAGCCCTGCGGAACACCACTGGAAACAGGCCTCCAGTCGCGAAAAAACACCCGTCAACAATTACCCTTTGTTTCTGCCACTGAGCCAATTTTGTTTCCACCGATCGCATTTCCCTGGATCCCATGGGATTTTATTTTTTTAAACCAGTTTGCTGTGTGGGACCTTGTCAAAAGCCTTGCGAAAATCCATGTAGACAACACCAACTGCTGTACCCTTATCTATCTTCCTTGTAACATCTTCAAACAATTCGATCAATTTAGTCAAACAAGATCTTCCATTAACAAATCCATGCTGACTCTCCTTGATTAACCTGTGCCTTTCGAAGTGACAGTTTATCCTGTCTCTCAGAATAGATTCCAATAATTTGCCCACTAATGATGTTAGACTGACTGGCCTGTAATTATTCAGTCTATCCTTCGCACCCTTTGTATACAGAGGTACAACATTATCAGTTCTCCAATCCTCTGGCTCCAAACCTGTATCCAGTGAGGACTGGAAGATGATGGTCAAACCTTCTGTTATTTCCTCTATTTCTTTATAAAGGACAAAGATCAATTCTGCTCGAGGCAGGATGTGTCAATGATCCAGACATATCTGACAATACACAAACTTAAACATTTTTATAATGCTCAATAGAAATATATTTTGAAAGTTGTACGGTCAGTTTAAACTGCTCGTATAAAAGGTTAACTTTCTGCTCGTCTGAAAGGGGATAGGAAGAACATTCTCAGATGGACTAGTGATGATGTCACCACCCCTATTCCTATGACAACAGAACAAATTACGTGCTCTGGAGTCGTCTGAACAGGTTCTTGATAAGCAAATGAGAAATTTGTATTTCAGAATGCTTTCCACTGACAATGTTTCAAAATGCCAGCTCTCTCTTTATTTAGATCCCTTTGTTAAATTCTCTTCTTTCTCATCTTTTCTAAGAGCATTTAAATTTAGTGCCTCCAAATTAATTCCTCCTAACCCTTCTCTGACTCCTGTCTAAGTCTGTTCAGGACAGCTCACTAAAATGGGAAAACAACCCGAAATTATTTACTGCCGACCTTCTTAGATGTCCTGGAGCATATCAACATTACAAAGGAGGAGGTTTTGGAGGTTTAGAAGTGCTTGTAGGTAGATAAATCCCCAGGGCCTGACCAGGTGTATCCTAGGATACTATGGGAAGCAAGGGAGGTGATTGCTGGGGCTTTAGCAGAGATTTTTGTATCATCGTTAGCCACGGGTGAGATACCGGAAGACTGGAGGATAGCTAATGTTGTGCCTTTATTTAAGAAGGGCAGCAGGGATAAGCCAGGGAACTACAGGCCGGTGAGCCTTAAATCAGTGGTGGGAAAGTAATTGGAAGGGATTCTGAGAGACAGGATTCAGATGCATCTGGAAAGGCATGGTCTCATTCGGAATAGTCAGCATGGCTTTGTGCATGGGAAATCATGTCTCACGAATTTGATTGAGTTTTTCAAGGAGGTGACCAAGAGTATTGATAAGGGCAGGGCGATGGACGTTGTCTACATGGACTTTAACAAGGCCTTTGACAAGGTCCCGCATGGTAGGCTGGTCCAGAAGGTTCGAACACATGGGATCCAGGGTGAGCAAGCAAATTTGATACACAATTGACTTGGTGATAGGAGGCAGAGGGTGGTAGTGGAGGGTTGTTTTTCAGATTGGAGGCTGGTGACCAGTGGTGTGAACAGGGATTGGTGCTGGGCCCTCTGTTGTTTGTCATATATATTAATGACTTGTATGTGAATGTAAGGGGCATGATTAGTAAGTTTGCAGATGACACCAAAATTGGTGGTATAGTGGACAGTGAAGAAGGTTGTCTAAGGTAACAACAGGAAATAGATCAACTGGGAAAGAGGGCAAGGAATTTAACGCAGACAAGTGTGAAGTGAAGTGATGCATTTTGGGAAGTTAAACCAGGGCATGACATATACAGTGAATGGCAGAGCCCTGGGGAGTGTTTTGAGCAGAGAGACCTTGGGGTGCAAGTACATAGTTCCCTGAAAGTGGCAAGACAGGTAGACAGGGTGGTGAAGAAGGCATATGACATGCTTGCCTTCATCGGCCGATGCATTGAGTACAAGAGTTGGGACGTCATGTTACAGTTGTACATAACGTTGGTTAGGCTGCATTTGGAGTACTGTGTGCAGTTCTGGTCGCTGCACTACAGGAAAGATGTGATTAAGCTAGAGAGGGTGCAGAAAAGATTCACAAGGATGTTGCCTGGTTTGGAGGGCTTGAGTTATAAAGAGAGATTGGAAAGGCTGGGTCTGTTTTCCCTGGAGTGAAGGAGGCTGAGAGGGGACATGATAGAGGTATATAAAATTATGAGAGGCATAGATAGGGTAGATAGCCAGAGTATGTTTCCCATGGTTGGGGTGACTAAAACTAGAGGGTATAGATTTAAGGTGAGAGGGAGGAGGTTTAAAGGGGATCAAAGGGGTAAATTTTTCACACAAAGAATAGTGGGTATCTGGAATGAGCTGCCTGAGGAGGTGGTGGAGGCAGGAACAGTAGCAACATTTAAAAGGCACCTGGACAGGTACATGAATGAGCAAGGCATAGAGGGATATGGAATTAATGCAGGCAGGTGGGATTAGTATAGATAGGCTTTACGGTTGGCATGGACACGGAGGCGAAGGGCCTGTTTCTATGCTGTACGGCTCGATGACTCTATGGGGATAGTGCAGGAAGGTGGAGTTAGGATAATAGATCAGACATTATCGTATCGAATGACAGAGCAGAACCAAAGGGCCGAATGATCTACTCCTCTTCCTATTTCTTATGTTCTTATGTTCATATGCCTGTGATGTGCTTTACTTTGTAAGTCTTCTGGGACTTGTTATTCCATATTTTTGACAGTTTGTCTCAGTCACTGAAGCTGTTTGGTCAACTTCCAAATTCATCTTAAACATTTGAATGATTGGCAAGCAATAGCTGCTGATCTGCTGAGTGTATTTTCTATATAGGACACAAATGTCTCAGGGGAATGTGGATCGTAGCCAAGTTAAATCATATGAAAATGGCCATTCTACAGACCAGCTAATAGTGGAAGGGAATTAGAGGAAAATATGAAGTGAATAAAATTCATCATGTATTAATCATGGGAGATTTCAATCACAACAGATAATCTGGAAAGAAGAAAAAATATATCCTGCTAAAAAAAAACAGACTACTCAATAATGAGATACCAGGGATAAATAAAGTGGAAAGCACAGAATTAAACCTAAGGCAGAGAAAGAGCAGGAAGGCAGTGCAGGAGTCCCCTGCGGTCATCTCCCTCCAAAACAAGTATACCGTTTTGGATATTGTTGAGGGAGATGGCTCACCAGGGGAAGGCAGCAGTAGCCAGTTCCATGGCACCGTGGCTGGCTCTGCTGTTCCGAAGGGCGGGAAAAAAGAGTGGAAGGGCTATAGTCGTAGGGGATTCGATTGTAAGGGGAGTAGATAGGCGGTTCTGTGGTCGAAAACGAGGCTCCCGAATGGTATGTTGCCTCCCAGGTGCACGGGTCAGGGACGTCTCAGATCGGCTGCAGAACATTCTAAAGGGGGAGGGTGAACAGCCAGTTGTCATTGTGCACATAGGCACTAATGATATAGGTAAAAAACGGGATGAGGTCCTACATGCAGAGTTTAGGGAGTTAGGAGCCAAGTTAAAAAGTAGGACCTCAAAGGTAGTAATCTCAGGATTACTACCAGTGCCACGTGATAGTCAGAGTAAAAATGAAAGAATAGTCAGGATGAATGCGTGGCTTGAGAGATGGTGCAGGAAGGAGGGGTTCAGATTTTTGGGACATTGGGACCGGTTCTGGGGGAGGTGGGACTATTACAAATTGGACGGTCTACACCTGGGCCGGACTGGAACCAATGTCCTTGGAGGTGCTTTTTGCTAACGCTGTTGGGGAGGGTTTAAACTAATGTGGCAGGGGGATGGGAACCAATTGAGGTCAGTTGACAGTAAGGAGGTAGTAACAAAAGCCTGTAAGGAACTAGATAATGAAGTCAGTGTGACTAAGGGGAAGAGCAGGCAGGGAGCAGATGATGAATATAAAGGGACTGGTGGTCTGAGGTGCATTTGTTTTAATGCAAGAAGTGTAGTAGGTAAGGCAGATGAACTTAGGGCTTGGATTAGTACCTGGGAGTATGATGTTATTGCTATTACTGAGACTTGGTTGAGGGAAGGGCATGATTGGCAACTAAATATCCCAGGATATCGATGCTTCAGGCGGGATAGAGAGGGAGGTAAAAGGGGTGGAGGAGTTGCATTACTGGTCAAAGAGGATATCACAGCTGTGCTGAAGGAGGGCACTATGGAGGACTCGAGCAGTGAGGCAATATGGACAGAACTCAGAAATAGGAAGGGTGCGGTAACAATGTTGGGGCTGTACTACAGGCCTCCCAACAGCGAGCGTGAGATAGAGGTACAAATATGTAAACAGATTATGGAAAGATGTAGGAGCAACAGGGTGGTGGTGATAGGAGATTTTAATTTTCCCAACATTGACTGGGATTCGCTTAGTGTTAGAGGTCCAGATGGAGCAGAATTTGTAAGGAGCATCCAGGAGGGTTTTCTAGAGCAGTATGTAAATAGTCCGACTCGGGAAGGGGCCATACTGGACCTGGTGTTGGGGAATGAGCCCGGCCAGGTTGTTGAAGTTTCAGTAGGGGACTACTTTGGGAATAGTGATCACAATTCCGTAAGCTTTAAAATACTCATGGACAAAGACGAGAGTGGTCCAAAAGGGAGAGTGCTAAATTGGGGGAAGGCCAACTACACCAAAATTCGGCAGGAGCTGGGAAATGTAGATTGGGAGCAGCTGTTTGAAGGTAAATCCACATGTGATATGTGGGAGGCTTTTAAAGAGAGGTTGATTAGCGTGCAGGAGAGACATGTTCCTGTGAAAATGAGGGATAGAAATGGCAAGATTAGGGAACCATGGATGACAGGTGAAATTGTGAGACTAGCTAAGAGGAAAAAGGAAGCATACATAAGGTCTAGGCGGCTGATGAAAGACGAAGCTTTGAAAGAATATCGGGAATGTAGGACCAATCTGAAACGAGGAATTAAGAGGGCTAAAAGGGGTCATGAAATATCTTTAGCAAACAGGGTTAAGGAAAATCCCAAAGCCTTTTATTCATATATAAGGAGAAAGAGGGTAACTAGAGAAAGGATTGGCCCACTAAAGGACAAAGGAGGAATGTTATGCTTGGACTCAGAGAAAATGGGTGAGATTCTAAACGAGTACTTTGCATCGGTATTCACCGAGGAGAGGGACATGACGGATATTGAGGTTAGGAACAGATGTTTGATTACTCTAGGTCAAGTCGGCATAAGGAGGGAGGAAGTGTTGGGTATTCTAAAGGGCATTAAGGTGGACAAGTCCCCAGGTCCGGATGGGATCTATCCCAGGTTACTGAGGGAAGCGAGAGAGGAAATAGCTGGGGCCTTAACAGATATCTTTGCAGCATCCTTAAACACGGGTGAGGTCCCGGAGGACTGGAGAATTGCTAATG
The DNA here is from genome assembly GCF_036365525.1 of Heterodontus francisci. Taxonomy (NCBI): domain Eukaryota; kingdom Metazoa; phylum Chordata; class Chondrichthyes; order Heterodontiformes; family Heterodontidae; genus Heterodontus; species Heterodontus francisci. The sequence continues at coordinate 71,713,936 of NC_090399.1, forward strand.
TTGTCCCCTTGTTTAAGAAGGGTAGCAGGGATAATCCAGGTAATTATAGACCGGTGAGCCTGACGTCAGTGGTAGGGAAGCTGCTGGAGAAGATACTGAGGGATAGGATCTATTCCCATTTGGAAGAAAATGGGCTCATCAGTGATAGGCAACATGGTTTTGTGCAGGGAAGGTCATGTCTTACCAACTTAATAGAATTCTTTGAGGAAGTGACAAAGTTGATTGATGAGGGAAGGGCTGTCGATGTCATATACATGGACTTCAGTAAGGCGTTTGATAAGGTTCCCCATGGCAGGCTGATGGAGAAAGTGAAGGCGCTTGGGGTCCAAGGTGCACTAGCTAGATGGATAAAGAACTGGCTGGGCAACAGGAGACAGAGAGTAGCAGTAGAAGGGAGTTTCTCAAAATGGAGACGTGTGACCAGTGGTGTTCCACAGGGATCCGTGCTGGGACCACTGTTGTTTGTGATATACATTAATGATTTGGAGGAAAGTATAGGTGGACTGATTAGCAAATTTGCAGACGACACTAAGATTGGTGGAGTAGCAGATAGTGAAGGGGACTGTCAGAGAATACAGCAGAATATAGATAGATTGGAGAGTTGGGCAGAGAAATGGCAGATGGAGTTCAATCAGGGCAAATGCGAGGTGATACATTTTGGAAGATCCAATTCAAGAGTGAACTATACAGTAAATGGAAAAGTCCTGGGGAAAATTGATGTCCAGAGAGATTTGGGTGTTCAGGTCCACTGTTCCCTGAAGGTGGCAACGCAGGTAAATAGAGTGGTCAAGAAGGCATACGGCATGCTTTCCTTCATCGGACGGGGCATTGAGTACAAGAGTTGGCAGGTCATGTTACAGTTGTATAGGACTTTGGTTCGGCCACATTTGGAATACTGTGTACAGTTCTGGTCGCCACATTATCAAAAGGATGTGGATGCTTTGGAGAGGGTGCAGAGGAGGTTCACCAGGATGTTGCCTGGTATGGAGGGCGCTAGCTATGAAGAGAGGTTGAGCAGATTAGGATTATTTTCATTAGAAAGACGGAGGTTGAGGGGGGACCTGATTGAGGTGTACAAAATCATGAGAGGTATAGACAGGGTGGATAGCAAGAGGCTTTTTCCCAGAGTGGGGGTTTCAATTACTAGAGGACACGAGTTCAAAGTGAAAGGGGAAAAGTTTAGGGGGGATATGCGTGGAAAGTTCTTTACGCAGAGGGTGGTGGGCACCTGGAACGCATTGCCAGCGGAGGTGGTAGATGCGGGCACGATGGAGTCTTTTAAGATGTATCTAGACAGATACATGAATGGGCAGGAAGAAAAGAGATACAGAACCTTAGAAAATAGGCGACATGTTTAGAGAGAGGATCTGGATCGGCGCAGGCTTGGAGGGCCGAAGGGCCTGTTCCTGTGCTGTAATTATCTTTGTTCTTTGTTCTTTTTAAAATAAACATCATGTACAAAGTACATTGACAATAAAGGAGAGTTTGTGGAAAAACAACATCAAAGACGTTAAGAATGAAGACAAAAATATTATGAAGTCAAAATTTTGATTGCCGAGGAATACAAAAGGAATAGTAAAGTATTATACAGACATTGTTAGAAATAGAAATTAAAATATTTAAAATAGAAACACTGGGATACCAGTAAAAATTAGAGAAAATAAATCCTTGGTCCTGGATGAATTGAATCTGTATCAGGCAATCGATAAAACATTTAGTTAAGGGGAAGGGGTGGTGTAGTGGAAATATTCACTGGACTAGTAATCCAGAGGCCAGTCTCTGGGACATGGATTGGAATTCCACCACAGCAGTTGGTGAAATTGGAATTAGACCTGGACAAACAGGTCAGTGGCAAGTGGTACAAAGGAAAACCACAAAGAAAAAAACCTCTAAAAGCGGAGCAGGCCACCACCCAAACCAATGGCAAGAGGAGGCTTCCTTCTGAAACAGACGACAACAGCTCCTTTTCACTGGATGGGGAAATGCTGGAATGACGGCCCCTTCAAAAGAGGTGGCAGAACTCCAAGGAGCTGGAAGATAAAGCCTCCCAGCCCCCGGGCACTGGAAGCAGTAATGGGCCCGGCGTGCCCCAACCCCAAAGCGCCACACGTAACGACGTGGCCAACGCATCCCAGCTCCGGGACACGAGAGCAAAGACACGTCTGGCACACATCAGCTCCGGGAAGCCGGGAGCAGTGATGTTTTCGATGAGAAACAGAGGGGAACAGCAGAGGAAAACCCAATCCTTGCCGCCTGCAAGACCCCCCCGAGGTCACCCCAGCGGAACAAACCCTGCATGTAAAACCAGGAGGGGTTTCTGAGCCCAACCAACGTGAAACAGCTTGCGCACACTATGGGTATTGAGGAACATCCCGAAGGACTGGGACTAGCGAGGACAAATGGTATGGGAAGCAAAAACCAACTTTTTAAAAATGGGTGTAAGAATTGCTTCCATTAATGTGCGTAGCATTAAATCCACTACGTGATGTGTTTCAACCTTGGATTACCTCACCAAGATCAAAGCTGACCTACTGTTTCTGCAGGAGTGTGGAATACCACACCTCAGCACCTACAGGCAGTGGTCGCGATGGTGGTTCCACGGGCCATCGAGCTGGTCGGGGGGTAATGATTGCCGTTCCTCCGGCCTGGGTATTCTGCTGCGGGGAGGTAACGTCACCATCTCCGAAGTTAAGGAGGTGGTGGGTGGTTGCCTCCTCATAGCAGACGTAATGTACAACAATGCTCTGCTCCGGTTGATCAACGTGTACGCCCCGGTTCAATGCAGCGAGCGGCTGACCGTCTTCCAGCAGCTCCCACTGCTGCTGGCGACGTCCAGGCCGGTCATCCTAGGCAGTGACTTCAACTGCATCATCAATGTGGCTGGACGATCCGGCAGTGACGACAGCAAACTGGACGCTACATCCAGATTCCTAATAGAAACAGTTGAAGATGCCAAACTGCACAACATCTTCAGCGAACCTGCAGACGGAGCGCAGCGCAGATACACATGGTCAAGATCGGACGGGTTTGCCCGTTCCAGGATTGACTTCCTGTTTGTGTCCCGTGCTGTCACGTTCGGATCCACCGACGTCAAGCCGGTGTTCTTCTCCGACCACTGCCTCTTACTGGCCGACTGTCACTTACAGGATGACCAGCGGGTTTGCAGAGGGACGTGGAAGCTCAGTACGACACTGCTGACCCTAGAGAACGTTAAGGAACTCAAAAGGGATTACAAATGTTGGAGGACCGTGAAACCCCTCTTTGAGTCTCCAGTTCACTGGTGGGAAGGAGGTTCTTTCTCCACAAAGGTTTTCAGAGGGTGAGAGAGAGACAGAGGGAAATGTCCCAACTCCAGAAAAGTATGAAAATCTGCTCCGGCTGCAGTCAATGGGCATCGAGGTCAAGGAGGACCTCCAAGAGGTGAAGAGACAGCAGGCCTCGCTCTTTGCCCCGGAGGCCTCCAAGATCATCTTCCGGTCCAGAGCATTGAGCAGGATGAGACGTGCTCACGTTACTTCTTCTAAAAGATAACTCTGTTATCAGCAGCCTGAAGGAAGAGGATGGCTCGGTGACGTCTTCACAGTCCAACATACTAAGGATATATTTTGAAAGTTGTATGGTCAGTTTAAACTGCTCGTATAAAAGGTTAACTTTCTGCTAGTCTGAAAGGGGATAGGAAGAACATTCTCAAATGGACTAGTGATGATGTCACCACCTCTATTCCTATGACAACAGAACAAATCACGTGCTCTGGAGTCGTCTGAACAGGTTTATTACAAACAAATGAGAAATTTGTATTTCAGAATGCTTTCCACTGACAATGTTTCAAAATGACAGCTCTCTCTTTTCTTAGATCCCTTTGTTAAATTCTCTTCTTTCTCATCTTTTCTAACAGCATTTTAATTTAGTGCCTCCAAATTAATTCCTCCTAACCCTTCTCTAATTCCTGTCTACGTTTGTTCAGGACGGCTCACTAAAATGGTAAAACAACCCGAAATTATTTACTGCCGACCTTCTTAGATCTTTTATCTTTCCTCATGATTGCTGCACATCACATGTCCACTTTCTTGGCCTTCAGTATTTTTATTCGCCCTCCAAATCCTGAATATCTACTTTTTTCATCAATTCTGTTGATTTACTCAATTTTGTATGTCTATGACACAGAGCTACCATTGCCATTTCTGTTTTATCCTTTGTTTGTTCATTTGTTCTTTTCCTCAGATGACATTTTAGTTTCTGAAAAGTAACTTGCTAAATTACACTCTACTTTTTACATCTCACAATTATCCCAAATTCAAATAACAATGTTTCTGCAAATGTTGTTCTCTATCTTCATAGAAACCACCCAGATTGTTTTGTTTCTCAAAATTCGATTATCCCCTTAAACTTCAAAACATCTCCATCAGGGAGATTCGAGATTAAATTCCAATTGTTTCCAAACTTTCCACATTTTTGTAAGAGGTTCCGAACCCAAGGAAATTGTTTTTGATAAAATGATTTAAACTTAATTCAGACTAATGCTTTATTAACTGCACACAGAACAGAACAGCACGTGTGTTTTTAAGGAAATGGTAAATTACATCATTTTTTTCATGTTCTTTCTTCAAGCGCATTTTCAAATGACTGTAATAAAACCAAAAACCTGAAGAAAAAGTGATTTAACATTCTTTACAACCAATGACTTAACACCAGCTTCTTAAACTAACTTTAAAATCTTTCCCATATCTCCTTGAATCATCCTTTCTCTCCCTTAAACCAGTTTCCAATCCCAGATGTGTGCTGCTTAAAAACAATCCGTAGAGCAAGTCTTTAAATTAAACTACAAAAAGGCAATAGCAGATTTAAAAGCAAAGTGTTTTAAAATTTCAAATTGGATTTCTGCCAGGTATCTTCAAGCCTGCCATAGTGATAAGGGATCAGATGGGGAAGAATTTGTTAATTGTGTCCAGGATAGTTTTCTGAAGCAGTATGTGGATGGCCCTACGAGAGAAGGGGCTACTACACTTGACCTCCTCTTCGGAAATGAGGATGGGCTGGTGGTGGATGTGTCACTGGGGAGCACTTTGGGACCAGTGACCATCACTCTATTAGCTTCAAGATAGTTATGGAAAAGGATAGGCCTGGTCCTCAGGTTGAAATCCTAAATTGGGGGAAGGCTAATTTCGATGGCGTCAGACAGGAACTCTCAAAAGTTGAATGGGAGAGGCTGTTTACAGGAAAAGGGACGTCTGGCAAGTGGGAGGCTTTTAAAAGTGAGATAGGAAGACTTCAGGGCCAGCATGTTCCTGTTAGATGGAAATGCAAGGCTGGCAAGTTTAGGGAACCTTGGTTGACGAGGGATATTGAGGATCTGGTCAGGACAAAGAAGGAGGCATATGTCAGGGAGAGGCAGCTGGGGTCGAGAGAGTCCCTCAAGGAGTATAGGGGATGTAGGACTACACTTAAGAAGGAAATTAGGAGGGTGAAAAGGGGCCATGAGATTTCCCTGGCAGATAACATAAAGGAGAATCCTCAAAGATTCTATAAGTATATTAAGAGTAAAAGGGTAGCTAGGGAGAGAGTAGGTCCCCTTAAGGATCAGTGTGGCAATCTATGTGTGGAGCGAGGTCTTAAATGAATATATCTCGTCTGTATTTACCATGGAAAAGGTCATGGAAGCTAGTGAGTTCAAGGGAGGGAACACCAATATCCTGGAGCATATCAACATTACAAAGGAGGAGGTGTTGGAGGTTTTGAAGTGCATTAAGGTGGATAAATCCCCAGGACCTGACCAGGTGTATCATAGGATGCTCTGGGAAGCAAGGGAGGAGATTGCTGAGGCCCTGGCAGAGATTTTTGTATCATCGTTAGCCACGGGTGAGATACCGGAAGACTGGAGGATAGCTAATGTTGTGCCTTTATTTAAGAAGGGTAGCAGGGATAAACCAGGGAACAACAGGCCGGTGAGCCTTACATCAGTGGTGGGAAAGTAATTGGAAGGGATTCTGAGAGACAGGATTTATATGCATCTGGAAAGGCATGGTCTGATTAGGGAAAGTCAGCATGGCTTTGTGCGTGGGAAATCATGTCTCACGGATTTGATTGAGTTTTTCGAGGAGGTGACCAAGAGGATTGATGAGGTCAGGGCGATGGACATTGTCTACATGGACTTTAGCAAGGCCTTTGACAAGGTCCCGCATGGTAGGCTGGTCCAGAAGGTTCGAACAGAAGGGATCCAGGGTGAGCTAGCAAATTGTATACAAAATTGGCTTGGTGATAGGAGGCAGAGGGTGGTAGTGGAGGGTTGTTTTTCAGATTGGAGGCCGGTGACCAGTGGCGTGCTGCAGGGATCGGTGCTGGGCCCTCTGTTGTTTGTCATATTTCTTGATGACTTGGATGTGAATGTAAGGGGCATGATTAGCAAGTTTGCAGATGACACCAAAATTGGTGGTATAGTGGATAGTGAAGAAGGTTGTCTAAGGTTACAACAGGATATAGATGAACTGGGAAAGTGGGCAAGGAATTTAACGCAGACAAGTGTGAAGTGAAGTGATGCATTTTGGGAAGTAAAACCTGGGCAGGACATATACAGTGAATGGCAGAGCCCTGGGAGTGTTCTTGAGCAGAGAGACCTTGGGGTGCAAATACATAGTTCCCTGAAAGTGGCAACACAGGTAGACAGGGTGGTGAAAAGTCCTGGGGAAATTTGATGTACAGAGAGATTTGGGTGTTCAGGTCCATTGTTACCTGAAGGTGGCAACGCAGGTCAATAGAGTGGTCAAGAAGGCATACGGCATGCTTTCCTTCAACAGACGGGGTATTGAGTACAAGAGTTGGCAGGTCATGTTACAGTTGTATAAGACTTTGGTTCGGCCACATTTGGAATACTGCGTGCAGTTCTGGTCGCCACATTACCAAAAGGATGTAGATGCTTTGGAGAGGGTGCAGAGGAGGTTCACCAGGATGTTGCCTGGTATGGAGGGCGCTAGCTATGAAGAGAGCTTGAGTAGATTAGGATTATTTTCATTGGAAAGACGGAGGTTGAAGGGGGACCTGATTGAGATGTACAAAATCATGAGAGGTATAGACAGGGTGGATAGCAAGAAGCTTTTTCCCAGAGTGGGGGATTCAATTACCAGGGGTCACGAGTTCAAAGTGAGAGGGGAAAAGTTTAGGGGGGATATGCGTGGAAAGTTCTTTATGCAGAGGGTGGTGCGTGCCTGGAACGCGTTGCCAGCAGAGGTGGTAGACGCGGGCACGATAGTGTCTTTGAAGGAGTATCTAGACAGATACATGAATGGGCAGGAAGCAAAGACATACAGACCCTTAGAAAATAGGCGACAGGTTTAGATAGAGGATCTGGATCGGCGCAGGCTTGGAGGGCCGAGGGGCCTGTTCCTGTGCTGTAATTTTCTTTGTTCTTTGTTCTTTGTGTTTGGCATGCTTGCCTTCATCGGCCGAGGCATTGAGTACAAGAGTTGGGACGTCATGTTACAGTTGTACATAACGTTGGTGAGGCTGCATTTGGAGTACTGTGTGCCGCACTACAGGAAAGATGTGATTAAGCTAGAGAGCGTGCAGAAAAGATTCACAAGGATGTTGCCTGGTTTGGAGGGCTTGAGTTATTAAGAGAGATTGGATAGGCTGGGTCTGTTTATCCTGGAGTGAAGGAGGCTGAGAGGCGACATGATAGAGGTATATAAAATTATGAGAGGCATAGATAGGGTAGATAGCCAGAGTCTGTTTCCCATGGTAGGGGTGACTGAAACTAGAGGGCATAGATTTAAGGTGAGAGGGAGGAGGTTTAAAGGGGATCAAAGGGGTAAATTTTTCACAAAAAAGAATGGTGAGTATCTGGAATGAGCTGCCTGAGGAGGTGGTGGAGGCAGGAACAGTAGCAACATTTAAGAGGCATCTGGACAGGTACTTGAATGAGCAAGGCATAGAGGGATATGGAATTAATGCAGGCAGGTGGGATTAGTATAGATAGGCATTATGGTCAGCATGGACACGGAGGCGAAGGGCCTGTTTCTATGCTGTACGACTCTATGACTCTATGGGGATAGTGCAGGAAGGTGGAGTTAGGATAATAGATCAGACATTATCGTATCGAATGACAGAGCAGAACCAAAGGGCCGAATGATCTACTCCTCTTCCTATCTCTGATGTTCTTTTGTTCATATGCCTGTGATGTGTTTTACTTTGTAAGTCTTCTGGGACTTGTTTTTCCTTATTTTTGACAGTTTGTCTCTGTCACTGAAGCTGTTTGGTCAACTTCCAAATTCATCTTAAACATTTGAATGATTGGCAAGAAATAGCTGCTGATCTGCTGAGTGTATTTTCCATATAGGACACAAATGTCTCAGGGGAATGTGGATCGTAGCCAAGTTAAATCATATGAAAATGGCCATTGTACAGACCAGCTAATAGTGGAAGGGAATTAGAGGAAAATATGAAGTGAATAAAATTCATCGTGTATTAATCATGGGAGATTTCAACTACAACAAATAATCTGGAAAGAAGAAAAATTATATCCTGCTAAAAAAAAACAGACTACTCAATAATGAGATACCAGGGATAAATAAAGTGGAAAGCACAGAATTAAACCTAAAATAAACATCATGTACAAAGTACATTGACAATAAAGGAGAGTTTGTGGAAAAACAAAATTAAAGAATTTAAGAAGGAAGACAAAAATATTATGAAGTCAAAATTTCGATTGCCACGGAATACGAAAGGAATAGTAAAGTATTATACAGACATTGTTAGAAATAGAAATTAAAATATTTCAAATAAAAACACTGGAATACCAGTAAAACATAGAGAAAATAAATCCTTGGAACTGGATGAATTGAATCTGTATCAGGCAGTGAAAATTGCATTGAGAGCATCACAGTTAGTTAAGGGGAGGGTGTGATGTAATGGGAATGTCACTGGACTAGTAATCCAGAGGCCAGGCTAATGCTCTGGGGACATGGATTGGAATTCCACCACAGCAGTTGGTGAAATTAGAGTTCAATTGATAAATCTGCAATGAAACACCACTCTAATGGAGACCATGAAACCATTGTCAATTGTTGTTAAAACCCATCTGGTTCACTATTTTCCTTTCGGGATGGAGATCTGCCATCCTTACCTGTCTGACCTACATGTGACTCCAGAGCCGAGCAATGTGGTTGACCCTGAAATGGCCTAACAAGCCACTCAGTTGTACCAAACCGCTACGAAGCCTAAGAAAAGGAATGAAACCAGACGACCATCAGGCATCGATCTAGGAACCGGAAACAACAACAGCAAACCCAGCTCTGTTGACCCTGCAAAGTTCTCCTTCCAACATCTGGGGGTTTGTGCCAAAATTGGGAGAGCTGTCCCACAGACTAGTCGTGCAACAGCCTGATGTAGTCATACTCCTGGAATTGTACATTACAGTCAATATCCCAAACACCACCATCACCATCCCTGGGTATGTCTTGTCCCACCGGCAGGGCTGACCCTCCAGAGGTCACGGCACAGTGGTGTACAGTCAGGAGGGAGTTGCCCTGGGAGTTGTCAACATCGATTCCAGATCCCATGAAGGTTCATGGCATCAGGTCAAACATGGGCAAACATGGGCAAGGAAACCTCCTACTGATTACCACCTAATGCCCTCCCTCAGCTGATGAAACAATCCTTGCCCATGCTGAACACAAATTGGAAGAAACACTGAGGGTAGAAAGGGCGCAGAATGTACTCTGGGAGGGGGAATTCAATGTTCATCATCAAGAGTGGCTTGGTAGCACCACTACTGACCAAGCTATCCTGAAGGACATGGTTGCTAGTCTGGATCTGCAGCAGGTGGTGAGAGAACCAACAAGAGGGAAAACCCTACTTGGCCTCATCCTCACCAATCTGCCTTTCGCAGATTCATCTGCCAATGACCGTATTGGTTGGAGTGACCATTATACAGTCCTTGTGGAGATGATGTCCTGTCTTTACATTGAGGATACCCACCAATGTGTTGTGTGGCACTACCACCGTGCTAAATAGGATAGATTACTAACAGATCGAGCCACTCAAAATTGGGCTTCCATGAGGTGCTGTGGACCATCAGTAGCAGCAGAATTGCACTCAACCACAATTTGTAACCTAATGGTCCAGCATATCACTCACTCTACCATTACCATCAAGCTGGGGGACCAACCCTGGTTCAATGACAAGTGCAGGAGGGCATGCCAGGAGCAGCACCAGGCATACGTAATAATGAGGTGTCAACCTGGTGACACGACAACACAGGACTACTTGCATGCCAAACAGCATAAGCAGCATGTAATAGACAGGGATAAGTGATGCCACAACTAACAGATAAGTTGTAAGCTCTGCAGTCCAGCCGCATCCAGTCGTGAATGGTGGTGGACAATTAAACAACTAACTGGAGTTGGTGGCTCCAAAAATATCCCCATCCTCAATGATGGGGGAGCCCAGCACTTCAGTGCGAAAGACAAAGCTGAAGAATTTGCAACAATCTTCAGCCAGAAGTGCCGAGTGGATGATTCATCTCATCCCCCTCCTGAGGTCCCCCAGCATCACTGATCCTCACTAAATACAGGCGAGGTACCAGACGATTGGAGGCCTGTGAATGTTGTACCATTGTTTAAAAAGGGTGCGAGGGATAGGCCAAATCATTATAGAGTGGCCAGTCTGATCTCGGTAGTGGGTAAATTATTGGAATCAATTCTGAGGGACAACATAAACGGCCACTTAGAAAGGCACGGATTAAGCAGGTATAGTCAGCATGGATTTGTTATGGGAGAATTGAGTCTTGCTAACTTGATTGAGTTCTTTGAGGAAATGTCGAGGAGAATTGATGAGGGTAATGAGGTGGATGTGGTCTCTGTGGATTTTAGTAAGGCATTTGATAAGGTCCCACATGGCAGACTGGTCAATAAAATGAAAGCCATGGGATACAAAGAATGTGGCAGGGACAGAAAACAAGTCGATGAATGTTTTTTTGAGAATGAAAAGCTGTTTCCAGTGGCATTTCACAGGGCTCAGTGTTGGGCCCCTTGCTGTTTGTGATATATATTAATGACTTGGACTGAAATGTGGGAGGCCTGATTGGGAAATTTGCTGATGACACAAAAATTGGCCATGTAGTTAAAATTGAAGAGGATATCCATAGACTCCAGAATGATATCAATGGTTTGGTTGAGTGGGTGTGAATGTGGTAAATGGAATTCAATCCAGATTGAATTGAGGGTAAATCAACATCTGACATGTGGGAGTCTTTCAAATGTCAGTTGATTAGAATCCAGCACCAGCATGTTCCTGTGAGGAAGAAGGATAAGTTTGGCAAGTTTCGGGAACCTTGGATATCGCGGGATATTGTGAGCCTCGTCAAAAAGAAAAAGGAAGGATTCATAAGGGCTGGAAGGCTAGGAACAGACGAGTCCCTTGAGGAATATAAAGACAGTAGGAAGGAACTTAAGCAAGGAGTCAGGATGGCTAAAAGGGGTTATGAGAAGTCATTGGCAAACAGGATTAAGGAAAATCCCAAGGCTTGTTATACGTATATAAAGAGCAAGAGGGTAACCAGAGAAAGGGTTGTCCCACTCAAGGACAGAGAAGGGACTCTATGTGTGGAGCCAGAGGAAATGGGCGAGGTACTAAATGAGTACTTTGCATCAGTATTCACCAAGGAGAAGGACTTGGTCGATGATGAGCCTTGGGAAGAGAGTGTAGATAGTCTCAGTCATCTCATTATCAAAAAGGAGGAGGTGTTGGGTGTCTTGAAAAGCATTAAGGTAGATAAGTCCCCAGGGCCTGATGGAATCTACATTAGAATACTGAGGGAGGCAAAGGAAGAAATTACTGGGGCTTGACAGAAATCTTTGCATCCTCATTGGCTACAGGTGAGGTTCCAGAGGACTGGAGAATAGCCAATGTTGTTCCGTTGTTTAAGAAGGGTAGCAAAGATAATCCAGGAAATTATAGGCTGGTGAACCTTACGTCAGTGGCAGGGAAATTATTAGAGAGGATTCTTCAGGACAGATTTACTCCCATTTGGAAACAAATGGACTTATTAGCGAGAGGCAGCATGGTTTTGTGAAGAAGAGGTCGTGTCTCACTAATTTGATTGTGTTTTCTGAAGAAGTGACAAAGATGATTGACGAAGGAAGGGCAGTGGATGTTATCTATATGGACTTCAGTAAAGGCTTTGACAAGGTCCCTCATGGCAGACTGGTGCAAAAGGTGAAGTCACAAGAGATCAGATGGGAGCTGGCAAGATGGATACAGAACTGGCTCGGTCATAGAAGACAGAGGGTAGCAGTGGAAGGGTGCTTTTCTGAATGGAGGGATGTGACTAGTGGTGTTCCGCAGGGATCAGTGCTGGGACCTTTGCTGTTTGTAGCATATATAAATGATTTGGAGGAAAATGTAGCTGGTCTGATCAGTACGTTTGCGGACGACACAAAGGTTGGTGGAGTTGCGGACAGTGATGAGGATTGTCAGAGGATACAGCAGGATCTGGATCGGTTGGAGACTTGGGCAGAGAAATGGAAGATGGAGTTGAATCCGGACAAATGTGAGGTAATGCATTTTGGAAGGTCTAATGCAGATGGGAGTATACAGTAAATTGCAGAACCCTTAGGAGTATTGGCAGGCAGAGAGATTTGGGCGTACAGGTCCACAGGTCACTGAAAGTGTCAACGCAGATGGATAAGGTAGTCAAGAAGGCATACGGCATGCTTGCCTTCATCGGTCGGGGCATAGACTATAAAAATAGGCAAGTCATGCTGCAGCTGCACAGAACTTTAGTTAGGCCACACTTAGAATATTGCATGCAATTCTGGTCGTCACACTACCAGAAGGACGTGGAGGCTTTGGAGAGGGTACAGAAGAGGTTACCAGGATGTTGCCTGGTCTGGAGGGCATTAGCTATAAGGAGAGGTTGGATAGACTCGGATTGTTTTCACTGCAACGATGGAGGTGGAGGGGCGACATAATAGAGGTTTACAAACTTACAAGCGGCATGGACAGAGTGGATAGTCGGAAGCTTTTTCCCAGGGTGGAAGAGTCAGTTACTAAGGGACATAGGTTCATGGTGAGAGGGGCAATGTTTAGAGGGGATGTTCGAGGCAAGTTTTTTACACAGAGGGTGGTGAGTACCTGGAACCTGCTGCTGGGGGAGGTGGTGGAAGCAGATACGATAGCGACGTTTAAGAGGCATCTTGACAAATACATGAATAGGATGGGAATAGAGGGATACGGACCCTGGAAGTGCAGAAGGTTTTAGTTTAGGCAGGCGTCAAGATCGGCACAGGCTTGGAGGACCGAATGGCCTGTTCATGTGCTGTACGGTTCTTTTTTCTTTGTTCTTGCTCTTTGTATTTGGGGAGGGAAAATAAAGCCAGAGAATACACAATAAACAGGAGGATATTGAGAGGGGTTGAAGAAGTGAGAGACCTTGGAGTGTATGTCCATAGGTCCCTGAAGGTGGCAGGACATGTGGATAGAGTGGTGAAGAAGGCATATGGAATGCTTTCCTTTATTGGCTGAGGTTTAGAATACAAGAGCAGGGATGTGATGCTGGAACTGAATAAAACACTGGTTAAGCCACAGCTGGAGTATTGTGTACAGTTCTGGTTACCACATTACAGGAAGGACATAATTGCTCTGGAGAGAGCACAGAGGAGATTTACAAGAATGTTACCCAGGCTCAAAAGCTGCTGCTATGAGGAAATATTGGATAGGCTAAGGTTGTTTTCCTCAGGTAGAGGAGGCTGAGGGGAGACTTAATTGAGGTGTACAAAATTCTGAGTCGCCTAGATAGAGTAGACAGGAAGGACCTGTTTCCCCGAGCGGAGAGGTCAGTTACCAGGGGGCACAGATGTAAATGATTGGTAGAAGGATTAGAGGGGACATGAGGAAAAACCTTTTCACCCAGAGGATGGTGGGCATCTGGAATTCACTGCCAGGTATGGTGGTGGAGGCAGAAACCCTCAATTCATTTAAAAGGTACCTGGACCTGTTCCTGAAGTGTTGTAGCCTGCAAGGTTATGGACCAGGTGCTGGAAGGTAGGATTAGATTGGGTGGCTACTTTTTTTCAGCTGGCACGGACACGATGGGCTGAGTGGCCACCTTCTGTGCTGTAATTATTCTATGGTTCTATGGTTATTTGCCATTCTTCAGCCAATCCAATTCATTCCATGTGATTCCAAGGAACAGCTGACGGCACTGGATACTGAAAGGGCTAAGGGCCTGACAACATTCCGGTAGTAGTACTGAAAATTGTTCTCCAGAACTAGCCACTCCCCTAGCCAAGCTATTCCAGTACAACTACAACACTGGCATCTACCTGGCAATCTGCAAAGTTGCCCAGGTATATCCTGTACACACACAGCAGGACAAATCCAACCCATCAAATTACCAGGAGGAGCAACACAGATACACCAGGGGCTAAAAGTTATAAATGATGAGGACAGGTTATATTGACTAGCCTCGTATCCCCTTGACTATCGAAGATTAAGGTGTGATTCTTTGAAGTGTGCATGGTGATTAAGGGAATCAGGAAAGAGAAATTAATTCCTCTGTGGGCGGGTTCAGGAGAGGCCTTATCCCTAACATTGGAGCAAGGCCTCTCCACACTCTGCCTCTATTATTTCATTCTATTTCCCCACCTCATTCTCTCTCTCTCTTTCTGCCTCAGCCTCTTCTTTGTCTCTCAGTCCCTCTCATTGCCTCAGTCTCTGTACCCCTTTTCCACCTCTATTTCCTTTCTCCCCCTCTCTTGTCTGTAGTATCTTTCTCTCGCCTTCTTTGTCACTATCTCCCCTCTCACTCCTCTCTTTCTCTACATCATTCACTCTTTCCCATTCATTCTTTTCTTGCTAAGAATCTCTCTGTCTTTCACACTCTCTCAGGCTCATTCTCCCTTTCACACACTCTGTAAACAGCTCACTCCAAGAACGTCTCTCTCTTTCTGTATGTCTATCTTTTTTCTATGTATGTTTCCTCTCCCAATTCCCCTGTCTCTCTTCCCCTCTCACCATCAGTCTCTCTGGATGTCTATATTCAAAATCATGGTTCTTGATGTATCAAGACTGTCCCAAAACAAACATAATTAGAAAATATATTATTCCATAGAGACAGGCGGAAAAAGGTAATAGATCAGACAGAGATCAATGTATTTTTAGACAATGGGAGATTGAGGGATATGGAGATAGTGAGTGAAGGTGGAATGAAGGTAATAGATCAGACAGAGATCAATGTATTTTTAGACAATGGGAGATTGAGGGATATGGAGATAGTGAGTGAAGGTGGAATGAATGTAATAGATCAGACAGAGATCAATGTATTTTTAGACAATGGGAGATTGAGGGATATGGAGATAGTGAGTGAAGGTGGAAAGAAGGTAATAGATCAGACAGAGATCAATGTATTTTTAGACAATGGGAGATTGAGGGATATGGAGATAGTGAGTGAAGGTGGAATGAAGATAATAGATCAGACAGAGATCAATGTATTTTTAGACAATGGGAGATTGAGGGATATGGAGATAGTGAGTGAAGGTGGAATGAAGATAATAGATCAGACAGAGATCAATGTATTTTTAGACAATGGGAGATTGAGGGATATGGAGATAGTGAGTGAAGGTGGAATGAAGGTAATAGATCAGACAGAGATCAATGTATTTTTAGACAATGGGAGATTGAGGGATATGGAGATAGTGAGTGAAGGTGGAATGAAGATAATAGATCAGACAGAGATCAATGTATTTTTAGACAATGGGAGATTGAGGGATATGGAGATAGTGAGTGAAGGTGGAATGAAGGTAATAGATCAGACAGAGATCAATGTATTTTTCGACAATGGAAGATTGAGGGATATGGAGATAGTGAGTGAAGGTGGAATGAATGTAATAGATCAGACAGAGATCAATGTATTTTTAGACAATGGGAGATTGAGGGACATGGAGATAGTGAGTGAAGGTGGAATGAATGTAATAGATCAGACAGAGATCAATGTATTTTTAGTCAATGGGAGATTGAGGGATATGGAGATAGTGAGTGAAGGTGGAAAGAAGATAATAGATCAGACAGAGATCAATGGATTGTTCGACAATGGGAGATTGAGGGATATGGAGATAGTGAGTGAAGGTGGAATGAAGATAATAGATCAGACAGAGATCAATGGATTGTTCGACAATGGGAGATTGAGGGATATGGAGATAGTGAGTGAAGGTGGAATGAAGATAATAGATCAGACAGAGATCAATGTATTTTTAGACAATGGGAGATTGAGGGATATGGAGATAGTGAGTGAAGGTGGAATGAAGGTAATAGATCAGACAGAGATCAATGGATTGTTCGACAATGGGAGATTGAGGGATATGGAGATAGTGAGTGAAGGTGGAATGAAGATAATAGATCAGACAGAGATCAATGTATTTTTAGACAATGGGAGATTGAGGGATATGGAGATAGTGAGTGAAGGTGGAATGAAGGTAATAGATCAGACAGAGATCAATGTATTTTTAGACAATGGGAGATTGAGGGATATGGAGATAGTGAGTGAAGGTGGAATGAAGGTAATAGATCAGACAGAGATCATTGTATTTTTAGACAATGGGAGATTGAGGGATATGGAGATAGTGAGTGAAGGTGGAATGAAGATAATAGATCAGACAGAGATCAATGTATTTTTAGACAATGGGAGATTGAGGGATATGGAGATAGTGAGTGAAGGTGGAATGAAGGTAATAGATCAGACAGAGATCAATGTATTTTTAGACAATGGGAGAGTGAGGGATATGGAGATAGTGAGTGAAGGTGGAATGAAGGTAATAGATCAGACAGAGATCAATGTATTTTTAGACAATGGGAGATTGAGGGACATGGAGATACGGAGTGAAGGTGGAAGGAAGGTAATAGATCAGACAGAGATCAATGGATTTTTAGACAATGGGAGATTGAGGGATATGGAGATAGTGAGTGAAGGTGGAATGAAGATAATAGATCAGACAGAGATCAATGTATTTTTAGACAATGGGAGATTGAGGGATATGGAGATAGTGAGTGAAGGTGGAATGAAGGTAATAGATCAGACAGAGATCAATGGATTGTTCGACAATGGGAGATTGAGGGATATGGAGATAGTGAGTGAAGGTGGAATGAAGATAATAGATCAGACAGAGATCAATGTATTTTTAGACAATGGGAGATTGAGGGATATGGAGATAGTGAGTGAAGGTGGAATGAAGGTAATAGATCAGACAGAGATCAATGTATTTTTAGACAATGGGAGATTGAGGGATATGGAGACAGTGAGTGAAGGTGGAATGAAGATAATAGATCAGACAGAGATCAATGTATTTTTAGACAATGGGAGATTGAGGGATATGGAGAAAGTGAGTGAAGGTGGAATGAAGATAATAGATCAGACAGAGATCAATGTATTTTTAGACAATGGGAGATTGAGGGATATGGAGAAAGTGAGTGAAGGTGGAATGAAGATAATAGATCAGACAGAGATCAATGTATTTTTAGACAATGGGAGAGTGAGGGATATGGAGATAGTGAGTGAAGGTGGAATGAAGGTAATAGATCAGACAGAGATCAATGTATTTTTAGACAATGGGAGATTGAGGGACATGGAGATACGGAGTGAAGGTGGAAGGAAGGTAATAGATCAGACAGAGATCAATGGATTTTTAGACAATGGGAGATTGAGGGATATGGAGATAGTGAGTGAAGGTGGAATGAAGATAATAGATCAGACAGAGATCAATGTATTTTTAGACAATGGGAGATTGAGGGATATGGAGATAGTGAGTGAAGGTGGAATGAAGGTAATAGATCAGACAGAGATCAATGGATTGTTCGACAATGGGAGATTGAGGGATATGGAGATAGTGAGTGAAGGTGGAATGAAGATAATAGATCAGACAGAGATCAATGTATTTTTAGACAATGGGAGATTGAGGGATATGGAGATAGTGAGTGAAGGTGGAATGAAGGTAATAGATCAGACAGAGATCAATGTATTTTTAGACAATGGGAGATTGAGGGATATGGAGATAGTGAGTGAAGGTGGAATGAAGATAATAGATCAGACAGAGATCAATGTATTTTTAGACAATGGGAGATTGAGGGATATGGAGATAGTGAGTGAAGGTGGAATGAAGGTAATAGATCAGACAGAGATCAATGTATTTTTAGACAATGGGAGATTGAGGGCTATGGAGACAGTGAGTGAAGGTGGAATGAAGGTAATAGATCAGACAGAGATCAATGTATTTTTAGACAATGGGAGATTGAGGGATATGGAGAAAGTGAGTGAAGGTGGAATGAAGGTAATAGATCAGACAGAGATCAATGTATTTTTAGACAATGGGAGATTGAGGGATATGGAGATAGTGAGTGAAGGTGAAATGAATGTAATAGATCAGACAGAGATCAATGTATTTTTAGACAATGGGAGATTGAGGGATCTGGAGATAGTGAGTGAAGGTGGAATGAATGTAATAGATCAGACAGAGATCAATGTATTTTTAGACAATGGGAGAGTGAGGGATATGGAGATAGTGAGTGAAGGTGGAATGAATGTCATAGATCAGACAGAGATCAATGTATTTTTAGACAATGGGAGATTGAGGGATATGGAGATAGTGAGTGAAGGTGGAATGAAGGTAATAGATCAGACAGAGATCAATGTATTTTTATACAATGGGAGATTGAGGGATATGGAGATAGTGAGTGAAGGTGGAATGAAGGTAATAGATCAGACAGAGATCAATGTATTTTTAGACAATGGGAGATTGAGGGATATGGAGATAGTGAGTGAAGGTGGAATGAAGATAATAGATCAGACAGAGATCAATGTATTTTTAGACAATGGGAGATTGAGGGATATTGAGATAGTGAGTGAAGGTGGAATGAAGGTAATAGATCAGACAGAGATCAATGTATTTTTAGACAATGGGAGATTGAGGGATATGGAGATAGTGAGTGAAGGTGGAATGAAGGTAATAGATCAGACAGAGATCAATGTATTTTTATACAATGGGAGATTGAGGGATATGGAGATAGTGAGTGAAGGTGGAATGAAGGTAATAGATCAGACAGAGATCAATGGATTTTTAGACAATGGGAGATTGAGGGATATGGAGATAGTGAGTGAAGGTGGAATGAAGATAATAGATCAGACAGAGATCAATGTATTTTTAGACAATGGGAGATTGAGGGATATGGAGATAGTGAGTGAAGGTGGAATGAAGGTAATAGATCAGACAGAGATCAATGTATTTTTAGACAATGGGAGATTGAGGGATATTGAGTAGTGAGTGAAGGTGGAATGAAGATAATAGATCAGACAGAGATCAATGTATTTTTAGACAATGGGAGATTGAGGGATATGGAGATAGTGAGTGAAGGTGGAATGAAGGTAATAGATCAGACAGAGATCAATGTATTTTTAGACAATGGGAGATTGAGGGATATGGAGATAGTGAGTGAAGGTGGAATGAAGGTAATAGATCAGACAGAGATCAATGGATTTTTAGACAATGGGAGATTGAGGGATGTGGAGATAGTGAGTGAAGGTGGAATGAAGGTAATAGATCAGACAGAGATCAATGTATTTTTAGACAATGGGAGATTGAGGGATATGGAGATAGTGAGTGAAGGTGGAATGAAGATAATAGATCAGACAGAGATCAATGTATTTTTATACAATGGGAGATTGAGGGATATTGAGATCGTGAGTGAAGGTGGAATGAAGATAATAGATCAGACAGAGATCAATGTATTTTTAGACAATGGGAGATTGAGGGATATTGAGATAGTGAGTGAAGGTGGAATGAAGGTAATAGATCAGACAGAGATCAATGTATTTTTAGACAATGGGAGATTGAGGGATATTGAGATAGTGAGTGAAGGTGGAATGAAGGTAATAGATCAGACAGAGATCAATGTATTTTTAGACAATGGGAGATTGAGGGATATGGAGGTAGTGAGTGAAGGTGGAATGAAGGTAATAGATCAGACAGAGATCAATGTATTTTTAGACAATGGGAGATTGAGGGATATGGAGGTAGTGAGTGAAGGTGGAATGAAGGTAATAGATCAGACAGAGATCAATGTATTTTTAGACAATGGGAGATTGAGGGATATGGAGATAGTGAGTGAAGGTGGAATGAAAGTAATAGATCAGACAGAGATCAATGTATTTTTAGACAATGGGAGATTGAGGGATATGGAGATAATGAGTGAAGGTGGAATGAAGGTAATAGATCAGACAGAGATCAATGTATTTTTATACAATGGGAGAGTGAGGGATATGGAGATAGTGAGTGAAGGTGGAATGAAGGTAATAGATCAGACAGAGATCAATGTATTTTTAGACAATGGGAGATTGGGGGATATGGAGATAGTGAGTGAAGGTGGAATGAAGGTAATAGATCAGACAGAGATCAATGTATTTTTAGACAATGGGAGATTGGGGGATATGGAGATAGTGAGTGAAGGTGGAGTGAAGATAATAGATCTGACATGAACATATTGAATGACAGATCACAGTCCAATAGCCGAGTTACCTACTGCTGCTCCTTTCTGTTATTTTCTTATGCTCATGTGCCTGCAATGTTCTCTGCTCTGTAAATCTGCTAAACCTTGTTTTTTTTTGTTATTTGTGACAGTTTGTCTCTGTAACTGAAGCTGTTTGTTCAGTTTTCAAATTTATCTTAAATATTTGAATTATTGGCAAGCAATTGGTGCTGATCATTTGGATATTTCCATTGAGGACACAGATGCCTCGGAGGAATGTGGCTCTTAGCCAGGTTAAATAAAGCAAAAATGGTTATTCTTGAGCCCACGGAATAGTGGCCGCGATCTCACAGAAAATATGTAAACAAAGTTGTTCGATAAGTAAATTTCATAGCATAGGAATATAATCATGGAAGACTTCAACTGCAGCAAAAAAAATCTTTCAGGAAAAAATAGGAAAAATGGTAAAGGAAATGGATGAGTTCCCCTGTGTTCAGGATACATTTCTTACACAATACATATAAAGCTCAACAAGAGAGGAATCACTGATGGATCTATTAATATAAAATGAAATGGATGAGTTAACCTGTGTTCAGGATACATTTCTTACACAATACATATAAAGCTCAACAAGAGAGGAATCACTGATGGATCTATTAATATAAAATGAAATGGATGAGTTAACCTGTGTTCAGGATACATTTCTTACACAATACATATAAAGCTCAACAAGAGAGGAATCACTGATGGATCTTTTAATATAAAATGAAATGGATGAGTTCCCCTGTGTTCAGGATACATTTCTTACACAATACATATAAAGCTCAACAAGAGAGGAATCACTGATGAATCTATTAATATAAAATGAAATGGATGAGTTACCCTGTGTTCAGGATACATTTCTTACACAATACATATAAAGCCCAACAAGAGAGGAATCACTGATGGATCTATTAATATAAAATGAAATGGATGAGTTAACCTGTGTTCAGGATACATTTCTTACACAATACATATAAAGCTCAACAAGAGAGGAATCACTGATGGATCTATTAATATAAAAGGAACCAGAGCGGATAAAAGCAAGAGGTTTTGGTGAAAATCGCTGAAATATTAATCACAACATAACACGTTTTATGATAATGATTGAGAAAGATGTAAAAAGAAATAACAAAATAATAGATTGCAAAAAAACTGCCTTTGTGGGGGATGGGAATGCAACTTGTGCAGATAAACTGGAACAGAATATCGACGAACAAAGAGATAGAACAGCAGTGGGAAATGTTTAAAAAGGTGATCAATCGACTTCAGGGGAAATATATTCCACCAGGATCAATTAGTCAATAATAATACACCATAAATGAAAAAAGGGAATGAATGCAAAATTGAAATTAATGTACATTGACAATAAAGAAATGATGAAAAGAAAAATCAAGAGGTTAAGGAACAAATTAAAAAGGAATGCAAAGAGAAATTAGGAAATTAAATTATAAAGGAATATAAAGAGAAAAAGTAAAGTATTCTACTGACACATGCATAAAAAAGGTAAATCAGAATTGTGACAGAGTCAATGAAGACTGTTCAACAAAAACTCACAGATAATGAGAGAGAGAGATGGCAGAAATATTGGATAATTACTTTGTCTCATTATTTAACAGCTGGACCAACAAGGTGGATTTGACATCATAACATGTAGATATCAAGGGATTTAAAAAAGAGAGAGGAGGGAATGTCAGTAAAACTCAGAGATGATAAATTCTTGGAACTTGATAAATTGCATCCATGTATATTGAAACAGGTAAGTGAAGACTCCATGGAGAGTAATGTATTCAGTTCTGGACCCTGCACCCAAGAATGATGTATTAATGTATGAGGGGATGCAACACAGATTGACCAGAATAATAAATAATACTGAAGCTAAAGGGTTAAATTAGGAGGGTTGATTACATGGACTAGTCTTGTATTTACTGAACTATAGCAGGTGAAGGGGTTTATTTTGAAGTGTCAAAGGTGATGAAAGGATTTGATAGGTGGAGAGAACCTATTTTGTCTGGTGGGCGAGTCCAGAATAGAGCATATCCTGTAAAATTAGAGTGAGGTTACTCCTCTCCACACCTCTGTTATTTCTTTCTGATTGTGTCTCTCCCACCCCATTAACTCTCACTCTTTCTGTGTGTGTGTCTCTCTCTCTCTATTCTCTGCATCTCCAGCCCTCTCTCTTCCTCACTCTCTACCCCTTCTCTCTGTTTCTGTTATCTTTCTTTGCCTCTCTCTTCTGCATTTTCTGTCTCTTGCCTTCTTTGTCACAATCTCCTCCCTCCTCTTTCTATACCTCATTCATTCTCTCTCATTCTTCTCTTGCTAAGAATCTCTCTTTCTGTCTCTCTGTCTCGTTCTCTCTTTCCCACACTCTTTAATCCTCTTTGTGTCTATGTCATTCTTCTTCTGTCCGTCTTATTTCACTCTGTCTGCTTCCTTCTCTCTGTTGCTGTCACTCCCTGTCCCATTGTCTCCCTCCGCCCCTCTCTCTCTCGATCTCTCTGTCCATGTCTACCTGCTAAGTCAAGATTCTTGATGTATCCGGTCAGTCCCAGAACAAGCACTTCCACATGAATTCACCCCTTACTCTGTTTACATTGTCTGAACTGTTCACAACTTCTACAGCCCCAGTTTTGAGACCTGCAAGATTTTGTTGATAATCTAGAGGAAAGTTTGCTTTTGATTCGAACATTTGCTACAGCTCTGCTCCCTCATCTCACCCAGCTCCATTCCTGAACTCATTTTATTACATTTCATTGACCGGTGATACATCTGTCTGCTGATATATATCTGCTGGCAGGTGAGTCTAGAACTCGGGGTCACAGACTCATATTAAGGGTCAGCTATTTAGAACGATGATGAGGGGAAACTTCCTCACGCAAAAGCTTGTGAAACTTTGGGAGTCTCAACCCAGCGGACAGCAGATTCTCAATCGTTGAATTTGTTCAGACATTTTGTAATAGTTATTTGGATATCAAGGGGATTACAGGATATGGGGGTAGTGCGGAAAGATGGAGACAAGGGTACAAGATCAGCCATTATCGTACTGAATGTCAGCACTGGCTCAAAGGGCCGAATGGCCTACTCTTGCTCCTATTTCTTATGTTCTTATCTGCAAATGCCTGTGATGTGCTCCACTCTGCAAATCCTCTAGGCTTTGTTTTCCTCCTTTTTGATTGGCTATCACTGTAACTGTAACAAATATGTGCTTGCTATGCCCCTGTACTGGATTGTCATACTGCCCACATTGCCTGCAAGTTTAGTGAGTTTAGTGAGACGATTGATCGTCATTCTGGCAAGAAGTGGGAAGATTGCCCCAAAGCTGTGAAGTCTGGAGGTGCGGCCATTGTAGAGATGATTCCAACCAAGCCCATCTGTGTGGAGAGCTTGTCAGAATACCCACTTCTTGGATATTTTGCTGTCCGTGACATGAGACAAACTGTGGCTGTAGGTGTGATCAAGTCCGTTACTAAGAAGGAATCTGTTGTGAAAATTACCAAGGCTGCAAGTAAAATATGAAAGAAGTGAATCTCACCGCTGAGCCCTAGCATTCAGCAAACCCCGTTGAGACTGACATCACGAAAACATTTTGGTCAGTTTCCAAATTCATCTTAAACATTTGAATAATTGTCAGGTAACTGCTCCTGATCTGCTGAGTTCATGTCAATACAGCACACAGGTATCTGGTGAATGCTGGAACCCAGTCAAGTTATATAACACAAACAAGCCCATTCTGCAGACAACCTCATAGTGGGAAGGAATTAGAGGAAAATACTTTAGCAAAGCTTTGAAATGAAGAAAACTCATAGACAAGGGAAACGTCACAGAAAATAATTTGTCAAGGAAAAGGACAAAGGGAATAGAGTGGTTATCCTGTGTTCAGGGTGCATTTCTTATCCAGTATGTAAGATGACCAACAAGAGAGGAATCACTGCTGGATCGAGGAATAGAAAATGAACCAGAGCTGGGAAGAGTAGTCAGTTTCAGTGAAAATCATGTCAATATCAATCACAACAGAATAAGGTTTAAGGTAGTGATGGAGGAAATTTAGGTAAGAGAAACCAAAAATAATAGGTTGACAAAAGGTTGAGTTTTGACGTGATGAATATATAACTTGTGAGGATAAACTGGAACAGTATATTGACAAAGAAAGAGCTGGAACCATAGAATCATAGAAAGTTAAGGCACAGAGAGAGGCCACTTGGCCCATCATGTCTGTGCCGGCTGGAAAACAATCCACCCATTCGAATCCCACCTTCCAGCATTTGGTCCACAGTCCTGTAGGTTACAGCACTTGAGGAGCATATCCAGACTCCTTTTGAATGAGTTGAGGGTTTCTTCCTCAACTACCCTTTCAGGCAGTGAGTTCGAGACCCACACCACCCTCAATGTGAAAAGGTTTTCCTCAACTCCCCTCTGATTTTTCTTCCAATCACTTTAAATATATGCCGCTTAGTCACTGACCTCTCTGCTAAGGCCCTTCACCTCCACTCTATCCAGGCCCCACTAATTTTGTACATTTCAGTCAGATCTTCCCTTAGACTTCTCGGTTCCAAGGAGAACAACCTCAGCCTATCCAATCTTTCCGCATAGCTTCATTTTTCCAGTCCTGGAAACATCCTTGTAAATCTCCTCTCTACCCTCTCTCGTGCAATTACATCCTTTCGATAATGAGGTGACCAGATCTGCAACAGAACTCAAGTTGTGGCCTAACCAATGAGTTATACAGTTCCAGCATAACCTCCCTGCTCTTATATTCTATACCTCAGCTAGAAACATAGCAACATAGAACATAGGAGCAGGAGTAGGCCATTCGGCCCTTCGGGCCTGCTCCGCCATTCAAAGAGATCATGGCTGATCATCTAATTCAGTCCCCTGTTCCTGCTTTCTCCCCATATCCCTTGATCCCTTTGGCATTAAGAAATATATTTATCTCCTTCTTGAGCATATTTAATGACTTGGCCTCCACTGCCTTCTGCGGTAGAGAATTCCACAAGTTCACCCTCAGTGAATAAATTTCTCCTCATCTCGGTTCTAAATGGCATACCGTGTATCCTGAGACTGTGACCCCTGGTTCTGGACTCCCCAGGCTAATAAAGGAAAGAATTCCATATCCCTTCTTAACCATCTTATCGACTTGTCCTGCTACCTCAGGGATCTTTGGGCATTCACTTCTACGTCCCTTACTTCCTCTACACTTGTTTAGTTTAGTTTAGAGATACAGCACTGAAACAGGTCCTTCGGCCCACCGAGTCTGTGCTGCCCATCAACCACCCATTTACACTAATCCTACACTAATTCCATATTCCTACCACATCCCCACCTGTCCCTATATTTCCCTACCACCTACCTATACTAGGGGCAATTTATAATGGCCAATTTACCTATCAACCTGCAAGTCTTTGGCATGTGGGAGGAAACCAGAGCACCCGAAGGAAACCCACGCAGACACAGAGAACTTGCAAACTCCACACAGGCAGTACCCGGAATTGAACCCAGGTTGCTGGAGCTGTGAGGCTGTGGTGCTAATCGCTGTGCCACTGTGCCGCCCCACATGAATTCACCCCTTACTCTGTATACATTGTCTGAACTGTTCACAGCTTCTCCACCCCCAGTTTTGAGACCTGCAAGATTTTGTTGATAATCTAGAGGAAAGTTTGCTTTTGATTCTAATATTTGCTACAGCTCTGCTTCCTCATCTCACCCAGCTCCATTCCTGAACTCATTTTATTACATTTCATTGACCGGTGATACATCTGTCTGCTGATATATATATGCTGGCTGGTGAGTCTAGAACTCGGGGTCACAGACTCATATTAAGGGTCAGCTATTTAGAACGATGATGAGGGGAAACTTCCTCACGCAAAGGCTTGTGAAACTCTGGGAGTCTCAACCCAGCGGACAGCAGATTCTCAATCGTTGAATTTGTTCAGACATTTTGTAATAGTTATTTGGATATCAAGGGGATTACAGGATATGGGGGTAGTGCGGAAAGATGGAGACAAGGGTACAAGATCAGCCATTATCGTACTGAATGTCAGCACTGGCTCAAAGGGCCGAATGGCCTACTCTTGCTCCTATTTCTTATGTTCTTATCTGCAAATGCCTGTGATGTGCTCCACTCTGCAAATCCTCTAGGCTTTGTTTTCCTCCTTTTTGATTGGCTATCACTGTAACTGTAACAAATATGTGCTTGCTATGCCCCTGTACTGGATTGTCAAACTGCCCACATTGCCTGCAAGTTTAGTGAGTTCAAAGAGAAGATTGATCATCATTCTGGCAAGAAGTGGGAAGATTGCCCCAAAGCTGTGAAGTCTGGAGGTGCGGCCATTGTAGAGATGATTCCAACCAAGCCCATCTGTGTGGAGAGCTTGTCAGAATACCCACTTCTTGGATATTTTGCTGTCCGTGACGAGACAAACTGTGGCTGTTGGTGTGATCAAGTCCGTTACTAAGAAGGAATCTGTTGTGAAAATTACCAAGGCTGCAAGTAAAATATGAAAGAAGTAAATCTCACCGCTGAGCCCGAGCATTCAGCAAACCCCATTGAGACTGACATCACGAAAACATTTTGGTCAGTTTCCAAATTCATCTTAAACATTTGAATAATTGTCAGGTAACTGCTCCTGATCTGCTGAGTTCATGTCAATGCAGCACACAGTTATCTGGTGGATACTGGAACCCAGTCAAGTTATATAACACAAACAAGCCCATTCTACAGACTACCTCATAGTGGGAAGGAATTAGAGGAAAATACTTTTGCAAAGCTTTGAAATGAAGAAAACTCATCGACAAGGGAAACATCACAGATAATAATTTGTCAGGGAAAAAGACAAAGGGAATGGAGTGGTTATACTGTGTTCAGGGTGCATTTCTTATCCAGTATATAAGATGACCAACAAGAGAGGAATCACTGCTGGATCGAGGAATAGAAAATGAACCAGAGCTGGGAAGAATAGTCAGTTTCAGTGAAAATCGTGTCAATATCAATCACAACAGAATAAGGTTTAAGGTAGTGATGGAGGAAATTTAGGTAAGAGATGCCAAAAATAATAGGTTGACAAAAGGTTGAGTTTTGAGGTGATGAATATATAACTTGTGAGGATAAACTGGAACAGTATATTGACAAAGAAAGAGCTGGAACCATAGAATCATAGAAAGTTAAGGCACAGAGAGAGGCCACTTGGCCCATCATGTCTGTGCCGGCTGGAAAACGATCCACCCATTCGAATCCCACCTTCCAGCATTTGGTCCATAGTGGTGTAGGTTACAGCACTTGAGGAGCATATCCAGACTCCTTTTGAATGAGTTGAGGGTTTCTGCCTCAACTACCCTTTCAGGCAGTGAGTTCCAGACCCCACCACCCTCAATGTGAAAAGGTTTTCCTCATCCCCTCCCCCCTGATTTTTCTACCAATCACTTTAAATATATGCTGCCCAGTCACTGACCTCTCTGCTAAGGCCCTTCACCTCCACTCTTTCCAGGCCCCACTAATTTTGTACATTTCAATCAGATCTTCCCTTCGACTTCTCGGTTCCAAGGAGAACAACCTCAGCCTATCCAATCTTTCCGCATAGCTTCATTTTTCCAGTCCTGGAAACATCCTTGTAAATCTCCTCTCTACCCTCTCTCGTGCAATTACACCCTTTCTACAATGAGGTGACCAGATCTGCAACAGAACTCAAGTTGTGGCCTTACCAATGAGTTATACAGTTCCAGCATAACCTCCCTGCTCTTATATTCTATACCTCAGCTAGAAACATAGCAACATAGAACATAGGAGCAGGAGTAGGCCATTCAGCCCTTCGAACCTGGTCCGCCATTAAAAAAGATCATGGCTGATCATCTGATTCAGTCCCCTGTTCCTGCTTTCTCCCCATATCCCTTGATCCCTTTGGCATTACTGAAATACATCTATCTCCTTCTTGAGCATATTTAATGATTTGGCCTCCACTGCCTTCTGCGGTAGAGAATTCCACAGGTTCACCACCCTCTGAGTGAAGAAATTTCTCCTCATCACGGTTCTAAATGGCATACCGTGTATCCTGAGACTGTGACCCCTGGTTCTGGACTCCCCATGCTAATAAAGAAAAGAACTCCATATCCCTTCTTAACTACCTTATCCACCTGTCCTGCTACCTCAGGGATCTGTGGGCATTCAATTCAACGTCCCTTACTTCCTCTACACTTCTCAATACTTTCCCATTAATCATGTATTCCTTTGCCTTGTTTGACCTCCCCAAATGCATCACCTCACACTTCTCCAGGTTGAATTCCATTTGCCACTTTTCTGCCCATCTGACCGGCAGCCTACAGCTATCCTCCTCACTATCTACCACACGGCCAATCTTTGTGTCGTCTGCAAACTTTTTGATCATGCCCCTGACATTTAGATCCAAATCATTAATGTACACCACAAAAAGCAGGGGACCGAATACTGAGCTCTGTGGAACACCACTGGAAACAGCCCCCCAGTCGCGAAAACACCTGTCAACAATTACCCTTTGTTTCCTGCCACTGAGCCAATTTTGTATCCACCTTGCTGCATTTTCCGAGATCCCATGGGATTTTTTTTTTAACCAGTCTGCCATATGGGAGGTTGTCAAAAGCCTTGCTAAAATCCATGTAGACCACATCAACTGCACTACCCTCATCTATCTTCATTGTTCCTTCTTCAAACAATTCGATCAAGTTGGTCAGACAAGATCTTCCCTTAACAAATCCATGCTGTCTATCACTGATTAACCTGTGCCTTTCTAAGTGACAGTTCATCCAGTCTCTCAGAATAGATTCCAATAATTTGTCCACTACTGAGGTTAGACTGACTGGCTGGTAATTATTCAGGCTACCCCTCGCACCCTTTTTAAACAGAGGTACAATGTTATCAGCTCTCCAATCCTCCGGTACCACACCTGTATCCAGTGAGGACAGGAAATGATGGTCAGCCCCTCTGTTATTTTCTCTCTTACATATTTTAACAGCCTGGGGTACATTTCATTCGGCCCATGTGATTTATCAACTTTCAAGGATGCCATTCCCATGAATACTTCCTCTCTCCCTATGTTTATCACATCCAACACATCATAACCCACTTCCTTAACTACAAATATCTGCATAATTCCCCTCTTTTGTGAAGACAGTCACAAAGTATTCATTAAGAACCATACCAACATCTTCCGCTCCTACACATAGGTTACCTTTTTGGTCTTTTATGGTTCCTTCTCTCTCCTTAATTATCCTCTTACTATTAATGTATTGATAAAACATCTTTGGGTTCACCTTGATTCAGCGTGTCAATATTCTTTCATGCCCTCTCTTTGCTTTCCCAATTTCCTTTTTGATTTTACCCCTACACTTCCTAAACTCCTCTCTCTCGGCTTTCTGTAGTATTAAGTTCTTGGTGTCAGACATAAGCTTTCCTTTTTTCCCTTATCTTACCCTGTAAGCTCCTTGACATCCACGGGGCTCTGGATTTGACCGTCTAGATCGAGCAACAGTGGGTAATATGAGAAAATGATGATCCATATACTTCCTGAGAAATATCGGGATGAATTTTATCAGAGCACCGCGCTCCGCAGTGAAATGCTGTGAAAGCAGCAACGTTCCGACATTCCAATATTACCGGCGGAGGCTCATTTAAATGGAGGGGGTGGATCAGCCTCCCCCGATGACATAGAGTGGTGGCAGCCATGTCCCCGACAACAGCATCCAGTGTCACCGTGCAGGTGCCAGTGCCATTTATAAAGGGCTGCAAGCCCTTAGAAATAATTGTAATTTTTAAAGTAATATTTCAGTACATTTAGTGTACAGATTGTAATAAATGATGGAGGCCCTTTCCCACCACCCCTCCCCCATCCTCCCCCCTCCTCCCCCCTCCTCCCCCCTCACTGTTTGATTTTCAGGGCAATATGACCAACATGATCCTTATTCCCAACCCCAGCTTTCCCCCCACCTGTTCACTTTTGCCCTCCAACCCCTTTCCACCATCCCCACAACCAATAGGAAAACACTTTCCCAGCTCCCCCCGCCTTCCCTCCCTGAAAATGTTACTCCTCCCGCCTCTCCACCAGCTTCTCGCCTCAGAATTCCCTACGGAGTTCCGACGGTGCACGAGTTGTGATCACCGGCCATAAAATCGGTGTGGGACGATCGCCGTCAGCAACTGGGGTCATTTGCATTTTAGTGATGTGCATTTACATATTTAGAAGAAAGTCCCATCGCTTGGCGATGGAGGGGCCGCACCGAGGTCCCACTGCTGCTGGTAATATGCGGTGGGCCTTCTCAATGTCAGGGCAAAGAGGAACTACACATTTTAATTGGAAAGGTGATGAAAGGAAATAGTAATGCATTCTGCATACAGCAGCTGAAGCAGCTCTGGGTCTTCCTGACTTCAGACTGCACCACCTCTACTACGTCAGCGGCGCTTGAGATGACTTGGTCATGTGAGCCGCATGGAAGATGGCAGGATCGCCAAAGGCACATTGTACAGCGAGCTCGCCACTGGTATCAGACCCACCGGCTGTCCATGTCTCCGCTTTGAAGACGTCTGCAAACGCGACATGAAATCCGGTGACATTGATCACAAGTCGTGGGAGTCAGTTGCCAGCGTTCGCCAGAGCTGGCGGGCAGCCATAAAGACAGGGCTAAAATGTGGCGAGTCGAAGAGACTTAGTAGTTGGCAGGAAAAAAGACAGAGGCGAAAGGGGAGAGCCAACTGTGTAACAGCCCCGACAAACAAATTTCTCTGCAGCACCTGTGGAAGAGCCTGTCACTCCAGAATTGGCCTTTATAGCCACTCCAGGCGCTGCTTCACAAACCACTGACCACCTCCAGGCGCTTATCCATTGTCTCTCGAGATAAGGAGGCCATAGAAGACCTCAGCATGGGCAGTAAAAGTCTGGACTGACTGTCTGAAAGGAAACAGTTCAGTCACTGGTAGAATGACAGTGGTCGGAGCAGGAATGTTCTCATCCTGAGAGAGAACAATAGATTTGTGACTCACTGAGTCACTGACACTCCCACGTACAGCACGTCAGCAATCTGAGTGACCTGTTGGAGGAGAGATTACTGAACTACCATGTGTAACTACGTGGCACTGAGATCCCCAAACATGATGACAGCAGTCTGAACCTACATGACAGAAACTTGGATTTCATAACCTCCGAGTGAGCTTCCACCACAACAATGAGAGAGTGGGAAATAGGGAAGATTTTCAGTGGGTGTGT
The DNA here is from genome assembly GCF_036365525.1 of Heterodontus francisci. Taxonomy (NCBI): domain Eukaryota; kingdom Metazoa; phylum Chordata; class Chondrichthyes; order Heterodontiformes; family Heterodontidae; genus Heterodontus; species Heterodontus francisci. The sequence continues at coordinate 71,745,702 of NC_090399.1, forward strand.
TACACTGTGTTTGGGAGATTTTCCTGCCACAGTTAAACTGGTGAAGTTCTGTGAAAGCTGCAAGAGTTGTGTGTAAGGTTGGCAGCATTGGTTTGAGGGTGAGATGGAGTATCTGAATGTTAGACCTGAGCCATGACTGCCAATGGATAATTGATGGGAGCGTTGTTTATGGAGCAGTGGGAGAGCTTGTTGGAATGGTGGGTACATAGAACATAGAACATACAGCACAGAACAGGCCCTTCGGCCCACAATGTTGTGCCGATCCTTTGTCCTCTGTCAAGGACAATTTAATCTATACCCCATCATTCTCCTTTATCCATATACCTATCCAAAAGCCTTTTGAAAGTCCCTAAAGTTTCTGACTCAACAACTTCCCCGGGCAAGGCATTCCATGCCTCGACCACTCTCTGGGTAAAGAACCTTCCCCTGACATCCCCCTTATATCTCCCACCCTTCACCTTAAATTTATGACCCCTTGTAACGCTTTGCTCCACCCGGGGAAAAAGTTTCTGACTGTCTACCCTATCTATTCCCCTGATCATCTTATAAACCTCTATCATGTCACCCCTCATCCTTCTCCTTTCTAATGAGAAGAGGCCTAGAATGTTCAGCCTTTCCTCGTAAGACTTATTCTCCATTCCAGGCAACATCCTGGTAAATCTCCTCTGCACCCTCTCCAAGGCTTCCACATCCTTCCTAAAATGAGGCGACCAGAACTGCACACAGTACTCCAAATGAGGCCTTACCAAGGTCCTGTACAGCTGCATCATCACCTCACGGCTCTTAAATTCAATCCCTCTGCTAATGAACGCTAACACCCCATATGCCTTCTTCACAGCCCTATCCACTTGAGTTGCAACTTTCAATGATCTATGCACATAGACCCCAAGGTCTCTCTGCTCCTCCACATGCCCAAGAACCCTACCGTTAACCCAGTATTTTGCATTCATGTTTGTCCTTCCAAAATGGACGACCTCACACTTTTCAGGGTTAAACTCCATCTGCCACTTTTCAGCCCAGCACTGCAACCTATCCAAGTCCCTTTGCAGACGACAATAGCCCTCCTCGGTATCCACAACTCCACCAACCTTTGTATCATCTGCAAATTTACTGACCCACCCTTCGACTTCCTCATCCAAGTCGTTAATAAAAATCACAAACAGGAGAGGACCCAGAACTGATCCCTGCGGCACGCCACTGGTAACTGGGCTCCAGGCTGAGTATTTACCATCTAAGACCACTCTCTGCCTTCTATCAGTTAGCCAATTCTTAATCCAACTGGCCACATTCCCCACTATCCCATGCCTCCTGACTTTCTCCATAAGTCTACCATGGGGGACCTTATCAAATGCCTTACTAAAATCCATGTACACCACATCCACTGGTTTACCCTCATCCACTTGCTTGGTCACCTGCTCAAAGAATTCAATCAGGCTTGTGAGGCAAGACCTACCCCTCACAAAACCGTGCTGACTGTCCCGAATCAAGCAGTGTCTTTCCAGATGCTCAGAAATCCTATCCCTCAGCACCTTTTCCATCAACTTGCCTACCACCGAAGTAAGACTAACTGGCCTGTAATTCCCAGGGTTGTCCCTATTCCCTTTCTTGAACAGGGGCACAACATTTGCCACCCTCCAATCACCTGGTACCACCCCCGTCAGCAGAGAAGATGAAAAGATCATTGCCAGCGGCTCTGCAATTTCATCCCTTGCTTCCCATAACATCCTTGGATATACCCCGTCAGGCCCGGGAGACTTGTCTATCTTCAAGTTATTCAAAAACCCCAACACATCTTCCCTCCTAACGAGCACTTCCTCGAGCTTACCGGTCTGCTTCCCACCGTCCTCTTCAGTAATACACCCCTTCTCATTCGTAAATACCGAAGAGAAGTACTCATTCAAAACCTCACTTATCTCTTCCGGCTCAACACACAGTCTCCCGCTATTGTCCTTGACCGGACCTATGGTCCCCCTAGTCATCCTCATATTTCTGACATACGCGTAAAAGGCCTTGGGGTTTTCTTTTATCCTACCCGCCAAGCATTTTTCATGCCCTCTCTTAGCTCTCCTAATCCCTTTCTTCAGATCCTTCCTGGCCATCTTGTATCCCTCCAGAGCTATGCCTGTGCCCTTTTTCCTCAACTTTATATACGCATCCTTCTTCTTCCTAACAAGACTCTCAACCTCTCTTGTCAACCACGGTTCCCTCACATGACCATCCCTTCCCTGTCTGACAGGGACATGCTTATCAATGGCCCCTACTATCTGCTCCTTGAAAAAGTTCCACATTTCGACCGTGCCCTTCCCTGCCAGCATATGCTCCCAACTTATGCTCCTCAGTTCCTGCCTGACAGCATCATATCTACCCTTCCCCCAATTGTAAACCTTGCCCTGTTGCACATACCTATCCCTCTCCATTACCACAGTGAATGCTACAGAATTGTGATCACTATCTCCAAAGTGCTCGCCCACCAACAGCTCTATCACTTGCCCTGGTTCATTACCTAGTACCAAATCCAATATTGCCTCCCCTCTGGTCGGTAGGAGATGTCATATAAAGATGCAGTCACTGACCTTCTTCACCAGCCTGACATCATTTAATTTCTGGCAGCCCTGCTGTCAGGTCTTCGGGACGAGACTCTGGGAACTGACCTCCCTGGTCACCTGAAACCATTCACTTCTGAGGGAGTTCCTTCAGAAACTCCAAGTCCCCAGAGAAACCTGGCCTCTCTCTTCCTGATAACCCCCTGGACTAATGCTCCAGTGCTGCATCTAATAACCTGGGAACTCTCTTCTGTGTTGTTCCATTTGAGCTGATTCTCTTCACAGAGAATTCCTGTCGAGACAGTCAGCAGCAGCTTCATTACAATAAGTACAGAAGAGGGTGAGCCTGTCTTTAAGAGATGAAGCTAGCTGGAACATTAGCCATGCCCATTGATCGGCCCTCTTGCAGTATTCAGCAAGCCAGCAGCACTGGTCACACTTGGCTGAAAGCTACAATCATGGAAATGAGGAGCAGCAAAAAGGGAAACGCCTTTTTCCAATGATATCATCGGAGATCAAAGTCACTCCGTACATCTGTGATTATAAAAGCAGCAACCACTCCGAAATTAGATACAGAACAGATCGAATCCAGCCGACTGATCCGAACTCAGAGAAACTCCACAGCAGACGATGAAATCACTGCTCTTTGTGCTTGTAGTTCTGGTGCTGATTCAGCTCAGTTCCACTGAAGAGCAAAGGCGTCCTGACGATGATGAAGGTACATGTCTGTAAATGTCTCTGATCTCTCAGTGTTCAGACAGTTTTATTTTCAAACTATGTAATTCTCTTTCTACATCATGGTTTGGTTGGTTGAGTGAAGATGACTGTCAGATTGTATGAAAGACTGAAGAATTCAATCTAAACCAGTTCAAAGGGTAAATCCCCTGATTGTAAAGTCACTATCTGTAGGTAGAGGGAATGGTGGGTGTTGTGAGCTGATCCAAACAGACCAGCAATAAAAGCACAGATTACTGGATGATACCGAGTTGGTGAATCACAGCTGGAGCATTGACCCAGTTGGGAGACTCTGTAATTGACCTCAGTATCCAGGTATTACAGAGGGGAAACTCACAGTTACTGCTCCCGATCACTGGTACCTGCTGCAGAGTGTGAGAGTGTGGACTGTGTGTGAGGACAGGTGTATGTGGGAGTTCCTTCAGTCCCTTTCCCCCACACTCACTGTCCAGTCTCACAGGTGAAGAATGGTGAATTGCGAATGATACTGGAAGTGTCTGTGGAACCAATCCCCAGACATGAGTCAGTTTTTCATAACATGAGGGGAGCAAATGGCAGTAAAAGGGTTTTAAATAGATGTATTTAATTAATCAATACTGCAGCTTTCATAGATTGGGGATGTGAGAACACAGATTAAGTAGATGTGACAAGTGGTGAAATGATCCATTGTCAGTAACTGGGTGTCAATCTGCCTCAGCTGGGAGTTGAGTGAACAAGTTGTGGGTTGATGTCCCACTCCAGTCCATACAGCCCAGCACTGGGGGAGTGCTGCTCTGTTGTAGGTGTCATGTTTTGGATGAACCATTAACTGGAGACCCTGTCTACCTGTTCATGGGACAGGGAATATCTGGGACATTATCTGAAGAGCTGGGAATTCTCCTGGTATCCTGAACCAATATCACTCTCGCATCTAACATGACCAGAAACTCCCCATCCTGTCAAATCCCATTCACTGGGATGGGCAATAAATACTGGCCTGGCCAGTGATGCCCACATCCCATGAAACAAATTTTAAAAACTGTTTGTGAGACTTTGCTGGGAACAGATTGGCTTCAACATTTCCTATAAAACAGTGTCGGCACTTCAGAAACAGTCCATGGTCTGTGAAACTCTTTGGGCCCTTCTGGTGATGGGAAAGGTTCTATATAAATGTCAGATCTTTCTTTTCTCTGTCTCTGGTCTCAGATAGTGGGTGTGGTGGGGTCCACTCTGAGGAAAACCCCTTGGGCTGCCCTTTAGGACAGAGAGTGAGTCTGTACAGGTCAGGGGGAAGGAGGGAGGTGTGGGGTTTTATTAAATACAAAAGAGCTAAGGTTGATGTGTGGTCCAGAGTCAGTCCCAGTAACACTGACAGACTCAGCTTCATGTTTTCTCATTGTTCTCCCTCCCTCTGTGTACAGAAACGTCACTCAATTCATTCTTCATTTTGGATTTTAGACACAGATGGAGGTTTTGGAGGAGTGCTGGGGGCTTTAACACAAAGAAGGCAATTGACCCATATTTCCGCCATGGGTTCCGAAGTTTCAGACCGGGACCACCAGGCCACAATGTCCCGTGAGGGATTCTCACCACCCCGAGCTCTCCAAGTTGTCACTGAATGAAATCTTCCTTCCTGGGAAACAGGCTCTGTTTGATTGTTCAGGTCCCACAAGCCCTGACCCTGTATTACTGCTGTCTGAATAATGGGCTGTACTCAGAAATAAAAGTTACTGCATTGATTACTGCTTCATATCCGTGTCTTGTTTCTCTTTAGTATCAGTGTGTCTGAGGATAAGGTGTTTTGGGGGTGAATTGAGGCTGGGAGAAGATGTGGGAAATATGGGAAACAGGAAGGGGAGATCAGTGCAAGGAATCTCTGAATGTTCAGAATAACACATTCAGAAAGGGACTGAGATAAGACAAGGGATACCAGAGTGTCAGCACTCTGACCCTTCGAGATTCAAGATATCTCACATATATCGGGGGGTGAAGAAGGATCTGAGGGGTGGGGAATACTTTTATGGGACAGATATGGGGTTCAAGATGTGAGGAAAGTGGTTCAGGAGGTGGGGAATGGATTCAGGGAATGGGAAACGGTTCAGAGGGAGGATAAGGTGTGCAGATGGCTGGACAGGGAAAGGTTTCAGTGTGTGGGGAAGGGGTGTCAGTGTGCGGGGAAGGGGTTTCGGCATGCGGGGAAGGGGTTTCGGCGTGCGGGGAAGGGTTTCGGCGTGCGGGGAAGGGGTTTCGGCGTGCGGGGAAGGGGTTTCGGCGTGCGGGGAAGGGGTTTCGGCGTGCGGGGAAGAGGTTTCGATGTGCGGGAAAGGGGTTTCAGTGTGTGGGGAAGGGTTTCAGTGTGTGGGGAAGGGGTTTCAGTGTGCGGGGAAGGGTTTCAATGTGCGGGGAAGGGGTTTCAGTGTGCGGGGAAGGGGCTTCAGTGTGCTGGGAAGGGTTTCAGCGTGCGGGGAAGGGTTTCAATGTGCGGGGAAGGGGTTTCAGTGTGTGGGGAAGGGTTTCAGCGTGTGGGGAAGGGGTTTTGGCGTGCGGGGAAGGGGTTTCGGCGTGCGGGGAAGGGGTTTCGGCGTGCGGGGAAGGGGTTTCGGCGTGCGGGGGAGGGGTTTCGGCATGCGGGGAAGGGGTTTCGGCGAGCGGGGAAGGGGTTTCGGCGTGCGGGGAAGAGGTTTCAATGTGCGGGGAAGGGGTTTCAGTGTGTGGGGAAGGGTTTCAGTGTGTGGGGAAGGGGTTTCAGTGTGTGGGTAAGGGGTTTCGGCGTGCGGGGAAGAGGTTTCAATGTGCGGGGAAGGGGTTTCAGTGTGCGGGGAAGGGGTTTCAGTGTGTGTGGAAGAGGTTTCAGTGTGTGGGGAAGGGTTTCAGTGTGTGGGGAATGGGTTTCAGTGTGTGGGGAAGGGTTTCAGCGTGCGGGGAAGGGTTTCAATGTGCGGGGAAGGGGTTTCAGTGTGCGGGGAAGGGGTTTCAGTGTGTTGGGAAGGGTTTCAGCGTGCGGGGAAGGGGTTTCAGTGTGTGGGGAAGGGGTTTCAGTGTGTGGGGAAGGGGTTTCAGTGTGTGAGGAAGGGGTTTCAGTGTGTGGGGAAGGGTTTCAGTGTGTGGGGAAGGGGTTTCAGTGTGTGGGGAAGGGGTTTCAGTGTGTGGGGATGGGGTTTCAGTGTGTGGGGATGGGGTTTCAATGTGTGGGGAAGGGGTTTCAGTGTGTGGGGAAGGGGTTTCAGTGTGTGGGGAAGGGGTTTCAGTGTGTGGGGAAGGGTTTCAGTGTGTGGGGAAGGGGTTTCAGTGTGTGGGGAAGGGGTTTCAGTGTGTGAGGAAGGGGGTTCAGTGTGTGGGGAAGGGAGAATAGCCAATGTTGTTCCTTTGTTTAACAAGGGTAGCAAAGATAATCTGGGAAATTATAGGCCAGTGAGCCTTACGTCAGTGGTAGGGAAATTATCAGAGAGGATTCTTCGGGAAAGGATTTACTCCCATTTGGAAACAAATGAACTTCTTAGCGAGAGGCAGAATGGTTTTGTGAAGGGGAGGTCGAGTCTCACTGACTTGACTGTGATTTTTGAGGAAGTGACGAAGATGATTGATGAATGAAGGGCAGTGGATGTTGTCTACATGGACTTCAGTAAAGCCTTTGACAAGGTCTCTCATGGTAGACTAGTACAAAAGGTGAAGTCACATGGGATCAGAGGTGAGCTGGCAAGATGGATACAGAACTGGCTAAGTCATAGAAGACAGAGGGTAGCAGTGGATGGGTGTTTTTCTGAATGGAACGCTGTGACTAGTGGTGTTCCGCAGGGATCAGTGCTGGGACCTTTGCTGTTTGTAGTATATATAAATGATTTGGAGGAAAATGTAGCTGGTCTGATTAGTAAGTTTGCAAATGACTCAAAGGTTGGTGGAGTTGCAGATAATGATAGAAATGGCAAGATTAGGGAACCATGGATGACAGGTGAAATTGTGAGACTAGCTAAGAGGAAAAAGGAAGCATACATAAGGTCTAGGCGCCTGATGAAAGACGAAGCTTTGAAAGAATATCGGGAATGTAGGACCAATCTGAAACGAGGAATTAAGAGGGCTAAAAGGGGTCATGAAATATCTTTAGCAAACAGGGTTAAAGAAAATCCCAAAGCCTTTTATTCATATATAAGGAGAAAGAGGGTAACTAGAGAAAGGATTGGCCCACTAAAGGACAAAGGAGGAATGTTATGCTTGGACTCAGAGAAAATGGGTGAGATTCTAAACGAGTACTTTGCATCGGTATTCACTGAGGAGAGGGACATGACGGATGTTGAGGTTAGGAACAGATGTTTGATTACTCTAGGTCAAGTCGGCATAAGGAGGGAGGAAGTGTTGGGTATTCTAAAGGGCATTAAGGTGGACAAGTCCCCAGGTCCAGATGGGATCTATCCCAAATTACTAAGGGAAGCGAGAGAGGAAATAGCTGGGGCCTTAACAGATATCTTTGCAGCATCCTGAAACACGGGTGAGGTCCCGGAGGACTGGAGAATTGCTAATGTTGTCCCCTTGTTTAAGAAGGGTAGCAGGGATAATCCAGGTAATTATAGACCGGTGAGCCTGACGTCAGTGGTAGGGAAGCTGCTGGAGAAGATACTGAGGGATGGGATCTATTCCCATTTGGAAGAAAATGGGCTTATCAGTGATAGGCAACATGGTTTTGTGCAGGGAAGGTCATGTCTTACCAACTTAATAGAATTCTTTGAGGAAGTGACAAAGTTGATTGATGAGGGAAGGGCTGTAGATGTCATATACATGGACTTCAGTAAGGCGTTTGATAAGGGTCCCCATGGTAGGTTGATGGAGAAAGTGAAGTTGCATGGGATCCAGGGTGTACTAGCTAGATGGATAAAGAACTGGCTGGGCAACAGGAGACAGAGAGTAGCAGTAGAAGGGAGTTTCTCAAAATGGAGACGTGTGACAAGTGGTGTTCCACAGGGATCCGTGCTGGGACCACTGTTGTTTGTGATATACATTAATGATTTGGAGGAAAGTATAGATGGACTGATTAGCAAGTTTGCAGACGACACTAAGGTTGGTGGAGCAGCAGATAGTGAAGGGGACTGTCAGAGAATACAGCAGAATATAGATAGATTGGAGAGTTGGGCAGAGAAATGGCAGATGGAGTTCAATCAGGGCAAATGCGAGGTGATGCATTTTGGAAGATCCAATTCAAGAGTGAACTATGCAGTAAATGGAAAAGTCCTGGGGAAAATTGATGTGCAGAGAGATTTGGGTGTTCAGGTCCACTGTTCCCTGAAGGTGGCAACGCAGGTAAATAGAGTGGTCAAGAAGGCATACGGCATGCTTTCCTTCATCGGACGGGGTATTGAGTACAAGAGTTGGCAGGTCATGTTACAGTTGTATAGGACTTTGGTTCGGCCACATTTGGAATACTGCGTGCAGTTCTGGTCGCCACATTATCAAAAGGATGTGGATGCTTTGGAGAGGATGCAGAGGAGGTTCACCAGGATGTTGCCTGGTATGGAGGGCGCTAGCTATGAAGAGAGGTTGAGTAGATTAGGATTATTTTCATTAGAAAGACGGAGGTTGAGGGGGGACCTGATTGAGGTGTACAAAATCATGAGAGGTATAGACAGGGTGGATAGCAAGAGGCTTTTTCCCAGAGTGGGGGATTCAATTACTAGAGGACACGAGTTCAAAGTGAAAGGGGAAAAGTTTAGGGGGGATATGCGTGGAAAGTTCTTTACGCAGAGGGTGGTGGGTGCCTGGAATGCGTTGCCAGCGGAGGTGGTAGATGCGGGCACGATGGAGTCTTTTAAGATGTATCTAGACAGATACATGAATGGGCAGGAAGAAAAGAGATACAGAACCTTAGAAAATAGGCGACATGTTTAGAGAGAGGATCTGGATCGGCGCAGGCTTGGAGGGCCGAAGGGCCTGTTCCTGTGCTGTAATTATCTTTGTTCTTTGTTCTTTGTTCTGATAAGGATTGTCAGAGGATACAGCAGGATATAGATCGGTTGGAGACTTGGGCGGAGAAATGGCAGATGGAGTTTAATCCGGACAAATGTGAGGTAATGCATTTTGGAAGGTCTAATACCTGTGGGAAGTATACAGTCAATGGCAAAACCCTTACGAGTATTGACAGGCAGAGAGATCTGGGCGCAAAGGTCCACAGATCACTGAAAGTGGCAACGCAGGTGGATAAGGTAGTCAAGAAGGCATACGGCATGCTTGCCTTCATCGGTAGGGGCATAGAGTATAAAAATTGGCAAGTCATGCTGCATCAGTACAGAACTTTAGTTAGGCCACACTTAGAATATTGCGTGCAATTCTGATCGCCACACTGCCAGAAGGACGTGGAGGCTTTGGAGAGGGTACAGAAGAGGTTTACCAGGATGTTGCCTGGTCTGGAGGGCATTTGCTCTGAGGAGAGGTTGGATAAACTCAGATTGTTTTCACTGGAACGATGGAGGTGGAGGGGCGACATGATAGAGGTTTACAAAGTTATGAGTGGCATGGACAGAGTGGATAGTCAGAAGATTTTTCCCAGGTGGAAGAGTCAGTTACTAGGGGACATCGGTTTAAGGTGAGAGGGGCAAAGTTTAGAGGGGATGTGCGAGGCAAGTTTTTTACACAGAGGGTGGTGAGTGCCTGGAACTTGCTGCCGGGGGAGGTGGTGGAAGCAGGTACGATAGCGACGTTTAAGAGGCATGTTGATACCTACATGGATCGGATGGGAATAGAGGGATATGGGCCCCGGAAGTGCAGAAGCTTTTTGTTTAGACAGGCATCAAGATCGGCGCAGGCTTGGAGGGCCGAATGGCCTGTTCCTGTGCTGTACTGTTCTTTGTTCTTTATCAGTGTTGCTGGGGTGATAGGTTTTGCTGATGTTCAATTTGTTGCTTCCCAAATGAGCCTTATTCTCAAGCACTTTGCCTTGGAAGATAGCAAATAACAGAAGTCTTTGAAAAGGCCTTTTGTCCAAATTTGGTGTCTGTAGGTAAGTTCTTAAATTCTTAAAATAAAAACACCAGTCTTGCTGTGGTATCAGTTCTCATGTGGTCCTGGAAACCATCGTCACCTGTTAAAATGAACACAAAGAATCCATTGTGACTCTGTCCCAGAGCCCAATGGGTTAATTTGTCCAAACATATCTGCCAATTTGGAAACTTAAAATTGAATGTCCATTATATAAGTTTACACTCAGCAATATAAAAGTTGTGTGGTGAATTAAATGTAAAAACTGTCAGCACAAAGGGTGAACTTCTTTGCTCACAGACAAGGAGGTGAACTAAAACATTCTCAGAGGTGTCACTTTACGTAACATTTATTTGGAAAAAAAGATCCCCGTTTGAAAAAGAACTAAACTGCAAACTAAATTCCATTTTTAAATTGTTTTTCCAATTCTTTTTGGTGTCCTTAAGAATTGAAAACAACAAAAATCATTACTAACATATTCAACTGCCAACGAAAACATTTCCATCTGGGAAGATAGCATTTTAGATTAACCTCTGATTATTTCCAAACATTTTAACATCTTTTTGTGACAAGTGACATCATTCTCCTATTGTCCTTCAGGTGCCTGTGATAAACTGTAATAAACTATAGAGACAAAATAAAACTAAAGAGTTAGCTTTCACAATTAAACCTTCAATATTTTACAGCAGAAAAAGGGGACAGAATCTTCCCATGTCTCCTTCTTCTAATCCTTATTTCTCCCTTAAACTCAATTTCAATGTTTGATGTTTGCTATTTCACCTCATTTGAAAGAAACAGTCAGTAATGTGTGTCTTTCATTTGCTTTTTCTTGCAGTGTTTTGAAACGTTCCAATTGGATTTCTGTCAGGATTCAGCTTCAAGGCTGAAGTTTTATCTGTCACAAGACAAATCAGTGTTTTTGAAACATTAACTCTTTAGAAAGACAACACTCAAAATTTTAAATTAATAATGTTGGTGTAATTCTGTTTTAATATTTTCACCAATTCAATGATTGAATTCCTACTGTCTCCCACAAATATATACACATGCAGAGATACGTAGCTAAGATCAGTGACAAACTGATGGTTTCAACATTATAAACCAGACAACAAAGGGTTAAAGTCTTAAAGTTCTGCAAACCAGAGCACAAACACACACAAATATAAAAAAACTTTCTCACAGCAGCTCTAAAATTTTATTGTGGGATTTTTAACTTATTTCTTTCCCCCTTAGCCATTCTCCCTAATCCAGGGTCATACTTTTGTTACAAACACTGGGGGATAAATCATTCCGACAGGCGATGGTGGATTTGGACATTCCCAGTCATGCCTCTGGGTCATACCATGGTAAATCAGATATCTCACCTCCCCTAATAATGGCAGTGAACACAGCCTGCTGTCTGTCTAACTTTCCTTCTGGCTCAAAAAGTTGCCAGTGCTCGAAATATTCCCTCGAGGTTCCCCTTGCGTTTTCCAAATGTAACTCGAGTCCTTTATTATCTTCCTTGTAATCAGTGAGCTCTTGGTTTAGTTGTTAGTCTTCAGCACCAATGAGGATCTTTCTTTGGCCTCCTTGTCTCGAGAGACAATGACTCCAGCAGTAAACACCAATAGCTCTGCTGTCTTAGCATCCACGCTGTCCAATCAGCATCTCTCTCCAGGTCGTGAACCCGGCTTGGCAGACTGAAGGTTTTTATTAAGGCCTCCAACTCCAGATCCTTTTGCTCTTTTTCTCTCTCTCAAACAATGTTTGAAATCCTGTTCAAAGTGCAGAGGTCACCCCTTTGCCCACATGATTAACATTTGACCCCATACCCACCCCGCCCCACTACACTGAAAATCCTAAGTAACGCCCCAACTCACTGGCAGGTCCCGGGCAACAGGGAAGATCACTGACTAATTTATTTAAATGTATTCATTTTCTTAATTTACATATTCAAAATCCATTCCCATCACTCAGCAGTGGGGAGTCACCATGGAGCCTTGCTGCCGTGGGGAGATCGGGTCTGGTACTCCCAGGGTCCGGCTCCATGGCGGGTCACTGCTGCTATGATCTTCACCCCTCCCCCACCCCCAGTCTAACCAGAGCTTTATATAGCTGAAGAATGACTTCTACCCTCTTGTATTCTAGTTCTCCAAATATAAAGGCCAGCATTTCATTCAGCTTTTTGATTAATTTTGGTACCTTTTCAGGACATTTTAATGATCTTTGTACCTGGGCCCACAAGTCTCTTTGGATCTCCACTGTTTCCAGCTTTTCACCATTCAGAAAGTACCCTGTTCTATCAGTTTTAGGTCCAAAGTGGATGATCTCACATTTGACCACATTGAAATCCATTTGCTACAGTTTTGTGTATTTGCTTAATCAATGAATATCTCTTTTAAATGTTAAGCCTCCATCTGCACTGCCTAGATTGCCATCTCTTTGTGTCATTGGTAATATTGTATATCTGTGTCTTTCTATCCCATCATCACATTGTATAATAAATATGGTGAATAGTTGAGGTCCCACCACAGATCCTTTCGGGACACCACTAATCCCATCCTGCCAATGACAGTACCTGCCCATTACCCCTACTCTTTGTATCCTGTCATTCAGCTCATTTCCAAACCAGGTCAATTGTTTTCAATCCATGAGCTTCAAGGCAAGATTTTGGTTTCTTTCTTCGGAGTTGTTGACAGGAAATGTGGTTATAAATAAGATTACACAGACTTATAATGAAATTGTTTGGTAATTTGTGAAACATGTGGGATTGACAAAGGGGACTGTAGTTCTTTGCAATACAGGCTGAGGAGCAATGTTGAGGAGCTGCAGTGCCAGCATGTAATAACAGCAGGACAAAGATATCGAAGCAGCTTTTATTATGTAAATTAATAAAGGAAATTAGAATTGGAAGTATGTTTTACAAACAGGATGTTGACGCAGGCATAAGATGCTTCAGGTAGAGTAATTGTACTGACATGCACTGGACATGTGGAATGAAGACAAAGTGCAGTTTGTCAGTGAAGTGAAGCTGGAGGATGGGGGATTACTGGACCTGTGAGAAGCTGATGTCATTCAATCCCCAGCTTACTATATTATTTGCTGTTCACTTTTTCATAATACAACAACAACTTGCATTGATATTGTACTTTTAACATTGTAAAACGTGTCCAGCCTGTAACAGCAGTGCTCTGAGACAATATTTAACATCGTTCAGTTATTATTATTAAAGTGGAGTCACCTGGAACATTGATCTTCATCTACAATACAGGTGGATGTGCTGTGAAACACACAGGTTGCTGCTATGGTGCCAGACCTGGGGACAAGGTATAAGTACATTGGAGTGAGTTTACCGAATGTCAAATCTAACGATGGACAGAAGACTTTACAGTGTGAAAAGTCTGACACAAAGTGACAAAAATATGACAACAGAAATTAAGGTTTTACTGCGAGGGAGCAAGGAGAATGTCTGATTTTAATACCAGGCAGGTGAGTAAAGTCATTTCAAATTAATTTCATCCTTCTTGGAATTATAACAATTATAATTATTAATTAACATGAATCCAGAGTCAAAAGTGGAAAGTGATTAACCTGAACAATAACTGTGACCAACTTCAAACTTGACACACTGACACTGATCTGTGATCCTCCGGAAAATAATGAGACAAACATTGCAAATCTACTCTCTGCTCACAGATGGACTTTCACCATCCCATCCATTTCCCAGAGGAAGAGTGGAAATGGGGAATGGGGGGAGGGGATGGGAGAGGGGGGAGGGGATGGTGGGTGGGGGAGGGAATGGGGAGTGACAGGGGGTGAGGGGGTCAGTGGGGGGGTGGGTGAGGGGAGGGCCAGGGGGTGAGGGGGTCAGTGGGGGGTGGGTGGGAGGAGGGGAGTAACAGGGGGTGAGGGGGGTCACTGGGGGTGGCTGGGGGGAGGGGAGTGACAGGGGGTGAGGGGGGTCACTGGGGGTGGCTGGGGGGAGGGGAGTGACAGGGGGTGAGGGGGGGTCAGTGGGGGGTGGGTGGGGGAGGGGAGTGACAGGGGGTGAGGGGGGTCACTGGGGGTGGCTGGGGGGAGGGGAGTGACAGGGGGTGAGGGGGGGGTCAGTGGGGGGTGGGTGGGGGGAGGGGAGTGACAGGTGGTGAGGGGGGTCAGTGGGGGGTGGGTGGGGGGAGGGGAGTGACGGGGGTTGAGGGGGTCAGTGGGGGGTGGAGGAGGGGAGTGACCGGGGGGTGAGGGGGTCAGTGGGGGGTGGGTTGGGGGAGGGGAGTGACGGGGGTTGAGGGGGTCAGTGGTGGGTGGAGGAGGGGAGTGACCGGGGGGTGAGGGGTGTCAGTGGGGTTCTTTACTTCTCTTTCATGTTGTCTTTTCTCTTGTTCATTCCAGTGCCTGGAAAGATATGTCCTGATATTTTGCCACATTCTCTAAAGATGTTTGTGTTCTTTTCTTGTCGTGTGAGTTTACATTAAACAGACCTATACATTTTCAATCAGATTTCATTCTGTCCAGAAAGGGACAGAAATTTCTGCAGGATGGAGTATAATAGATGTGTGTTTATCGAAAAGGATGAAATCAGTGATTCTGATGAGAACAGGAATCTTTGAGCTGTGAGGTATCAGATTGGTCTCCTTTAGAAAATGAAGGGAAATAGCAGACGAATGACCCTGATTGTATTGTACATGTGGAAGGATACTTCAGTATATCTAATCTAGACAGTCTACAGCAGTGAAGGAGAAGATGTTGGTTTATGTGTGAAATATGAAGAACATTCCCCTGTTTACAGAACAGTTTCCTATTTCCCCACTGAACCAGTCTGTTGTTTCCATGTTTTACTCCAGCTATCTCTGTATTCTACCTGAGATGTTAACTTGTCCCATCTCTTCTCAGGTGCTGTCAGAAATAACTACTTAATATGTTGACCAGGCTGGGAGGTAAAACGGGAATAGGGTTCAGCTCTCCATAGTTATCACTCCCAGTTTTCCTACTGGTCAGATTTAATGGGAACATTACTTTGAGTTGGTCACTTCACCTGACTATGTAACTGTTAGTCAAAGTCTTTTAAAGTGGGATAGTATTTTCCGTTCTGGATCACCCATTGGAACAGTGTGCCTTTGAAAGTTTATAACTTTCTCACTCTTCATCTACTGACAGAGTATCACTGACTGTGAGCAGATTTTAAACTGATTGATTGGGTTTCTGACCAATATCATTACACTGTCAGAGAGCCACATTCCAATCCTTCCTCCAGCAGTTACACAATGGTAAAGTTATAAAACATTTGTAGATCTCCCCAGCACAGGACACACTGTCATCAACAAGTGGACAACTGCCCAGCAATTAATTGAATCATGCTGAAGTGAACGGGACTGATTCCCATTACATTGATCTTCATGGGACTCTTTCCTGTTAAAACAGTGAAATCTGTTGCTTTTGGATCTTCCTCTCTGCTCTCCATGTGTTTGCTGCTTCTTGGCCAGTAAGGAAAGCTGGAAGTCAATGGAAATGTCACAGTAGAATATCAGTTCCTTTCTTACAGAGAAGTAATTGTTACAGTTACAGGTGTTTTTGTTAAAGTCTGAAATAATTATATGTCTAATGTGCCGTTATGTGTGTTAGCTGTCATTCAGTAAATTGCACTCTCTCCACTGAGTCAGAGATTGTGGGGTCAAGTAACAAAACTCCCAGCTGGCACTGGAGTACAGTCCTGAGGGAATGCTGCCTATGGGATATTCTGCCTTTTGGGACATGCTGAGCTAGTGAAGGACGCTATATAAATGCAAGTCTTTTTTTCTTTTATTGTTCAATTATAATATGCTTTGAGTTTCTGAACGACTGCATTGCAGCTCTGTTTTAACCTCAGTGAGAGTGTTAACGGGAAAAACACAAGATTTTAACTCCCAGACCAATTTCATGTTTTCAGACATTAATTGTAACAACTAAACTGAAAGAAATCCCCAATTATCTAAACAGTATTTTGTGAGTGGCTGATGCCCCAAATTACAGAGAAAGGTATTTTCTTTAGATTAGAGATACAGCACTGAAACAGGCCCTTCGGCCCACCGAGTCTGTGCCGAACATCAACCACCCATTTATACTAATCCTACACTAATCCCATATTCCTACCAAACATCCCCACCTGTCCTTATATTTCCCTACCACCTACCTATACTAGTGACAATTTATAATGGCCAATTTACCTATCAACCTGCAAGTCTTTTGGCTTGTGGGAGGAAACCGGAGCACCCGGAGAAAACCCACGCAGACACAGGGAGAACTTGCAAACTCCACACAGACAGTACCCGGAATTGAACCCGGGTCCCTGGAGCTGTGAGGCTGCGGTGTTAACCACTGCGCCACTGTGCCGCCCATTACTTATTAAAAAGCTTAAATCCTCATACCACACTTATATGTTACACTGAACTTTTTGATGGTAAAATTCTTTGTGATTAAAAGTCCCAAATTCCTCACTGTTACAATGCATTGGATCTACTAGATCTTCTCAAAAATCAATGTCCTCTTCACTCACTTCTCTGAGCATTTCTGACCTGGACGTCTGTGAATAAGACATTTCTAATCACATTTACTCAGATTGGTTCCACATCCATCAACCACTTTTCCATCATCTCCCTACCAGAGCTAATCTTCAGCATTGAATTAATTTCAGCCTCAAACAGTAACCCTGGAAGTGAATTCTACAACACCATGACTATTTGTGTCATGAAGTCTCTGCAGCTCTGAACTCTCATTCTTGCCCCATCAATGACTGGAATGCATCGGTTTCTATTTACCCCGTCTTATATTAACAATTTCAGATTGTTCTATCTTATTGGACTGTAATAATACATAATAACTTCAAAAATCGGGGTAGGAGTAGGTCATACTGTCCTCGGACTGCTCCATCATTTAATAAGATCATGGCTGTTCTTCAACCTCAACTTCATTTTCCAGCTGATCCCCATATCCTCTGATTCTCTTAGAGTCCAAAAACAGTCTCCGGATCTCAGCCTTGAATATAATCAACAACAGAGCATCCATAGGCCTCTGGGTTAGAGAATTCCAAAACTTCCTAAACCTCTGAGAGAAAGAATTTCTCCTCATCTCAGTCCACAATGGCCATTCCCTTATCCTGAGATTATGTTCCATAGTTCGACATAATCCAGCCAGGGGAAAGAGGCTTTCAAACTCTACCCTACCAAGTCTCATCAGAATCTTATATGTTTCAATTGAATCACCTCTCATTCCTCTCAACTCCAGAAAACAGCGACAAATTCAATTCAAAATCTCCTCATCGGACAATTGTCTCATCCCAGGAATCAATCTAATGAAACTCTGTTGCACCCCTCGAAGGCAAGTATCTTAACTTAGAAATGTTATCATCGAGCAAGCCTGCTGGTGAAGGATGGAACTGGAGCCAATCCTCACACACTTTCATAAGCAATTACTAACAGAGATACACATTACAAACTTGTAGCTCCTCTCCCAATAACCATAGTTTCTGCTGGTGTCTATTTATAGGGGCACAAGTGAATCCACAGTTAATGCCCACCAGCTGCATAGAATTTATTACAATTAACAGAGAATGAGCAGATTCCCTTCTCCCTGTTTAAATAAAAATGAGAGTTTTGTCGTACATGCATTTCCTTTTGTAAAACAATCTGAAAGTTGAGGGCTTACATCCACACATTTATTATTAGAGATTTCCTTTCTCACCAGCACTTGTTTCAAGTCAGCAAGAGCAATCCGTAACCTTTTCTCACTCACACTTGGTTGTACAGTGTACATTATCCCACAATGAACTATTATCTACTGAATATTCAATAGGTATACTATCTTCAGTACGGTCATTGTACAGAATCTCACTTAAAGGATATGGCAGATAGAATCCTAGATCTACTGCTTCCACAAGAACCAGTGCTTCAGAAGCCAGAGTACTTTTAGCAAACTTTTTCATTTCTTTAGTTTCCCAAGACAAAGGACATTTGCCATTCTCACCCAACAATAAATATAACAAAACTATCAGGAAGATTAGCAGATAAAGCATCCCTAAAAATGACTAGCTTCATATTCTTTGGGTCACCTAAGAATGGGAACCTTAGTGCATTTAGCCAGATTGAATTTTCTGAATGTTTTTGCAATTAAATCATGCTCTACTTTTGGGTGTTTTATTGTAGAATGTAACTCCAACACATCGAAGTTAGCATCTGGTCAAGTGTGAGTGCACAACCATTTCAACTGGCCAAAAAATATACAATCAGCAGATTCATTCTATCACTTTATATAAACAATAAAATTTATATATACAAGCAAAATATAAAAAAAGTAAATCAAAGACCTGCATAATCTGGTCAAAGCATTACCTTGGAAGACACACCTCCTCCAGGACTCAGTGCAATTGTTTTCAAACATGCATTTTTCTGTAAAACAATCAGACAGTTGATGACTTGCATCCCTCTCTTTAATTTTAGTGATTTCCTTTCTTTCCCACATTTGTTTGAAGCTAAGAAGGTCAATCTGTAAACTTTTCTCAGTCAGACTTTTTGTCGTGTGTGTGTTATCCCACATGGAATGATTATTCACCTATCATTCAGAATCACTCTGTCTCATCTTTCTGTCTGACCTGGTATAATTAATCAGAATGGGAACAACAGTCACTAAATAGGATTGTTGATTTAATGTTATTCCCAACCTACTTATCTTAAATTCGAAACAAATATATTTAAATGCCCCTCAAGCTTTGACTCCCAATTTTAACACCTAACCTAATCATTTGAAGACACATTACACAAATTCTCCAGTACCATCCCATAAGGAATCGGCAGCATGTGTCATGAAAATGCCTGAAAGTTTCCCTTGATGAAACAAATAAAACAGAAAATGCTTCAAATACTCAGCAAGTCAGGCAGGATTTGTGTAGAGAAAAACAGATTTAAACATTGTGGGATCTTCCTTTAGTTGGCCATATCCTATTTTCAACAACATTGATCTTACTGAAAAATACCAACCCTGGAGGTATCATTCAGACAATAGACACATTTATTTACTTTCCATAGTTTTCTTACTACATCAATATGTAAGAAGGGTGAAAGAACATTCCCAGGAAATTTTAGACCAGTTATCTTAACATCAATGGCAGGAACATTCATGGAATTCCTACAAATGGAGATAATAGAAGTTCACCTGAAAATGAGAAATATAACAATGAATAATCAGCATAGATTTCTAAAGGAAAATCATTGCTTGACCAACCTTATTGATTTTTGAGGAGATAACAGAGAGAGTCGACAATGGTGATACAGTAGATGTATTTTCTATGGATTTTCAAAAAGGTCTTTGACAAGGTGCTCCATAATATATAAAGGAATAAGGTTAGAGAATGAGGAGTTAGAGGACAAGTGACAGAGTAGTGACAGGAAAGCTACAATTAGGACTCACATCTTATGAAGGAATAAAAAATATTACTGGACTACAGAAAGTGATTTTACATTCTCTGCATACATCCCTTTATCTTCTATTAAAACCATGTGATACTAAAGTGACTTTGCAATGGATCAGCAAATGGACACTTGAGTTACTGCAGTGAGACTTGGACATCACCCCCTTCTGCTTGTTTATGAGGGAAGTCCACACCAGTGTCTGTTACCTGTGTTGGAGATGGGATTAAACCCAGTAAAAGCCTGCACGATCCCGGAAGCCTGAAACATGTACGTGGACGGTTCGTCCTAGTATGTTGATGGCCATCCCCAAAACCGGGTGTGCCATAGTTAATCTGGAGACTCCTGATTGGACAATGGGATTCCACATTCCTACCCATTCATCTCAACAAACAGATCTGATAGCTATCATCCTCACTGTCCATTATACAGCATCAGAAACAACTACTATTTGGTCAGATAGTAGTTACATTGGCAATGCAATTATGCTCTTGATCCTGTATCTTAAACATGATTATTGTTCTTTATGGTAAACCTTTTTTAAAATCTGGTCTCCTCTGTAAATTATGGGAATTGCTCCAGGAACGAGTCACCCTCTGTCATATAGGAAAGGTAACAGCCCAGTGGAAAGATTCATCACCAAACAGTCAGGGTGACAATGCAGCCAATCTGTTTGCTAAATAATCTGCAGAGAATCCAGATCCCAAACACCTGTTGTAAAAGTCACCACTGAAATAAAAAAACCATTGATGTGACAGAACTCCAAACTTTGTTCACTCCATACGCTCAGGTCAGAGAATGACACAAACAGGGGTGTTCACTACCACAGCCCACCTGGTGGGTAAACTCCACAGTGTTTCAGCACCAACATAAAGGAAGGCCCTCCCTGTTAATGATTAAAAATAAAGATGATTCTTTGGTAGTTTGTAATCCTCCTCAACTTAAAGAGGAAATGTTCGCCTTCTTTCATTCTCACCCAATGACTGGACATTAATCAGCTGATACTACACTATGAAAGCTAACCGGAACCTGTTGGTGGTCAGAAATGGAACAACATGCAGAACAATATGTCAATAGATACTACCGTGTTTGCAGGTTAATCCTCTGTCCTGCTCTAATCACGCCCTACCCTGGTCACAACCTCCTCCCAATGGCTCATGGACACACTTCAAGATTGGTCCCTGTACAATGTGTCAGGGAAACTATGAGTATGTTCTTGTGGTGGTGAACAAATTTACAAACTGGATAGAGGTCTTCCCAACCAGGAACAATAAAGCACGTATGGTCACACAAATCCTTTGGAGTGAGGTGTTCTGTCGGTGGGGAATACCGATACAAGTGGATAGTGACCAGGGTCCACACTTCACAGGGGAAATTTTTACTGCAGTGTAGAACATGCTCCAAATAAGGTATAAATTGTACATTGCACACTACCCACAATCATCAGGGATTGTGGAAAGGAGTAATTGTACTTCAAAAACCATGTTAAGCAAATTGTGTAGAGGGCACCCCACTCAATCGACTGACATGATGCCTCCATGTTTGATGGAAATACGTTCCACAAGGTAAAGGGGATAAGTCCGTATAAGGCTATGACTGGGAGATAAATGTGGATACCGGGACGAGTAAATCTGGGGAATAGAACACCCTGAAAACTACAGCCGTGTAGTCAGAAGTGGTTGCAGACAATAACAGACCATGTGGAAAAAGTGAACAGCCCGAGTGGCAGAAAACCTGGGAAGGTCACAAAATCAAGTTCAACGATGATTTGAGAAGAAAATCAAATCATTTGAATATGGGGTTGGAGACCCCAAGTAAACTGACTAAATTCCTCCATTAAAAAACACTCTTTTGATGTGAAATGGGTCGGTCCCCCACTCTATAGCTAACAAATTAAACCCAGCAGTATATCGATTGAACGTGTTACACAGTCAAAAAAACAAACAAAATTGAGGTGGTTTCACGGTAATTTGATGATGTTAAGGAGTAAGATGTTACATTTGCTCTCCCTACAGGTGAAAATGTGGACCTGCATGCTTGTATTGATACTTGAAAGATGGTGAATACAAGAAACACAACAATATCATTCAGGACCACCATTATTAACTGGACTTTGGACAAAGGAGCTGAATGTGCCCCACTTACAATTTATGGATGAGAACTCAGATACTTGCTGGACATGAAAGATCAATGAGCCACAATGATTCATACAAAACATATGGGGGAGATCTCCCGGTTTAGATAAGAAATAATAAAAGAGATAGTGTAGCGACTGCTTCCATAACAGGCTGTGGCACTCTCCCTGGAAGAGTTTCCATGTGGGAAGAGGGATATGGAGTGTGCATTCAGTGTAAGGTAAATGACAGGGGAGGCCCGAACATGTGGACATTTCTGGTAAAGGAAAAGGGACTTGGGAACAAGTAAGAGAATCAAACCAAAAACATGCCTTGTACATCCCCTCTAAACATTGCCCCTCGCTACTAAACCTATGTCCCCTAGTAGCTGACTCTTCCACCCTGGAAAAAGCTTCTGACTATCCACTCTGTCCATGCCGCTCATAACTTTGTAAACCTCTATCATGTCACCCCTCCACCTCCGTCGTTCCAGTGAAAACAATCCGAGTTTATCCAACCTCTCCTCATAGCTAATACCCTCCAGACCAGGCAACATCCTGGTAAACCTCTTCTGTACCCTCTCCAAAACCTCCATGTCATTCTGGTAGTGTGGCAACCAGAATTGCATGCTATATTCTACCATGGACCTGGGAGTCCGGAGATCAGCACATTATGTATTTAACACAGACCTGGGTGGGGGTGAAGGGGGGTGGCAGGGAACAGACCGATCCCACTGTGTCTGATTGCTGAGGGGTTGGTCAGATTATGAGCTGGGATTGAATTCTGATCCTGGGAATTATTCCATTCTTCTCATCATTTAATGAATTGTACAATTCGGGTAAAGGGATATGTTACCATATTCTTGAATTGTTCTCTGAACTTAGTTTGTGTCACAGCATAAATACAAGTGTTTGTGCAGCAACTCAGGAGCTGGAGCATGAATCCGATTTCTTGTACAACCCTAGGTGGATACACATCCCTATACCCTAAAATCCACATTCGGAAACATATTATATTAAACATGAATAGGGCCCAGAACAATATGAAATTCCCCGAGATTACAAACAATAAAATGATGGATTTCCTTCTGCTCACCATCTCTGGGTCTTTGGGATTCTCCCCACTGCTGTGACCCCGGAGTCTCCTGCGAATTCTGTTAGCCACTAAAATGTGTCTGACAGTTAAAGTATTGAGCAGCAGAATCAGAACAAATGGGACTCCTGGGGTGAGAATATAATGTAAGAGTTCGATGGCTCCCCACACCTGTGATAGACTAACAATGAGTTTTACAGCACAAAACCAGGGCATATTGTCAAGCTGATACAATCCCATCAGCATAAAATACCAGGTTATGTCCTTTAAACAGCTCAGCACAGTCACTGTTCCCAGAACCACAGCCGCTGTTTTCTCGGTGCAATATTTAGTTTTCAGCTTTCGGGAACAAATGGCCACAAATCGATCAAAAGTAAAAGTGACAGTAAACCAGACAGAACAGTCTGTGGCTGTGAAAAGCAGGACTGCGTGAATATTGCACACAGAGATTGACTGCACGAATAAAAACTGTTCCCGATAAACAATCGGAATCTGCCTCAGTATCAGATCGATGATAATGACCAGTAGATCTGTCACTGCCATAAACAGCAGGTAACGGGACACACATCTGGAGAGACCGCACTTTACCCAGGATAGGATCACAATGGTCAGTAAGTTAACTGTGAGGAAAGAAAATAAACAGGGAAATTAGACATCAGACTAAAAGCAAATTTTTTATGGAATTTGGAGTGAAATAGGGAACTCATTCCCCATATTTCATGATCTAAACTTTACCTAATGCTATAAACATTACCTGTGGAATGGAATACAGGTTTTTGTTTTTAAGAATAATAGGTAATACCTTAAGGAATGCATAACTGAAAGGAAATAAATACATGAAAGTAACAGATGTTTGATCAATGAGACAGTAACTGACAGCTCTACCTTCAGCCGAGCAGATTAAAACACTGCCTGAGGTAACAAAGACACAAAGAACCAGAATCTCCCAAGAAGACTTTGAGTCCCCTGTTCAATTCACTTCTCTGCTCCTGTGGTCTGGAGCAGGAATTCCTTCTTGGATTCCTGCTCCTGGTTAGATTATCCATTATATTTAGGATGGAAAATGTATGCTGCAGGGAAATGCAGAAAATGCAACCCTGACATGTGATAGTTACAGACAATTGTATTTAAAATGCTCTAATATGGTGTGTATATGTCAAGATCGTAAATAAAAGGACTCAGGAGTTACAAAGGTAACTAAGCTGCAAGAAATGCTTTGAAAATTCTGCATTTTTGTTGAAATACACAAATTGTAACACATTGAATGGAAGATTTTCCAAATAACGTACAAATCACCCCATCAAGAATGAACTCTGACTTAAAATCATGTTGATATCATTTTCCCTGTCATGTCCCACTGAATATATTTATTAGCATCAAAATCAGACGACTTATCCAAGAGAAAAAGTGCCACCAAATCTTTTTCTGAGATATCTGAAAACAAATGAAAAGATTATCCTTGTTCTTTGTCACCTCTCAACTTGTGTAGAGAATATTAGACAAGAAAATATCAAAGGATTTTCTTCCCCTGAGTACTTCAGTTAGAATCAGCTTGGATTGTTTATCCTAAAGTAAAGGAGGAGGCAATAGAGAGTCACTCTTGGTCTCACTGAGATTTACTGAACAGTTCCAGAAGGACATGGGATCCAATTGTAAATACAGAATAAAGAAGATGGGAAATAAATTTATTGAAATATGAATGAGGACAGATCTGAGTGCAAATTCTCCTTGCAATGCTATTCTAACTGGAAGAAGCACTGTAGTAATGTAGGACTGGAGATGGTGGGAAAAAACAGATTGACTGGACCTGGATAGTTCAAAGTTTTAAAGATTTGTATGTGATCTGGCTGGATTTGTTCCTGTGACTGTGAAAAAATATACCAAGCAGCAGGTAAAAACAGAAGCAGAAATACTGCAGATTCTGTAGTTCTGAAATAAAAACAGAAAATGCTGGACCGAACCAACAGGTTCTGCAGCATCTGTGGGGAGATAAACAGAGTTAACCTTTCAAAATGATGACCTTTTGACAGTCGGTGAAAACTTTCCTTAAACATGAAAACATTCTGTGGCTCTGTTGCAAATGTTCAGATTAGATAGCGGCTGAAATTCATTGAATAAAGAGTTTTATCCAATATCTTTGCTTGAGTTAGAGAGAGATCATTTGAATCTTGGTAAAATGTTATCACGCACAGAATGAAAAGCTAACAATAGCTTGGATGGGATAGGGAATAACAAGGAAAGAGACACAATTATACATTGTTTACACTATTAATAGCAGGATATGGAGACTTACCAGGAAATCCAACAATAGTGAGGAGAGGATAGTAAATCTGTTGTATATCCTGAAAAATTCTTTCAATCCGCAAATCTTCACGCAAGTTTTGAATTAAAATTGTCAAATCCATGATTTACTTCTGTGAGAGTTGCTGATGGTACTTGTGCGAGAGGCAACATGCTCTATCTGAGGTGATACAATGAAGGGGGCTCCTTATTTAAAGCAGAGTAAAATCCCTGAGTGGCTTCATTAGCCTTCACGGTAACTGACATTACCTACAGTCATTGAACAAACAGACTATTGAATTATTATCACCACAGCACTTTACTACAACAGAATCTGCTGTAACTTATTGCACACAGTTTTAAATTAATCGTGGGTCTGTCGGGAGTTTTGCACCCAATGTTTTTTTGTCTCACTGTCCCACACTAAGTCCATGACCCTAGAATTATAGTGAATATGTGTCTGAGCAAAACAAGGAACTATTCAACACACTGACTGTGGTTAACTCATAGTCGTATTTAATCAACATTAATTCAAAACTTAGCTACTCACAAATCAGCCTCATGAGTCCCTGTTGCTCGCTAGTTTTCCTTCTTTATTACTAGAGTGCATACTTACAACCACTCCCAGGTAGTCAATCTGTCAGTGATGTAGGTCTGAACTGACTGACTAGGTTCCATTTGCTTCCTGTCTGCAGATCTTCAGCCCCAAACCCAAAGCTAAGCTAATATTTATCCTGTCTTTTTCACATACACATCCACACCAGTTTTGATTGCACTTTCTTGATCTTATTGGTGACTTAATGACTTTAGCACTCTGCCAGGGAGGTTTGATCAACACAGATCAATACAATTTGCAGGCACGCAATTATCTTTAGATAGAGGGGTAATGCTGGAGGACTAGAGAATTGCAAATGTTGCACCCTTGTTGAGAAAAGGGTGGAAGGACAAACTGAGCAACTACAGGCCAGTCAGTTTAACCTCAGTGGCCGGGAAGCTTTTAGACGATAATTCAGGACAAAATCAACAGTCAGTTGGACAAATGTGGATTAATTGAGGGAAGCCAACATAGATTTGTTAAAGTCCAATCAGGATTAACTAACTTGTGTGAGTTTTTTGATGAGGTAACAGAAAGGGTTGATGAGGGCAATGCAGTTTATCTGGTGTACATGAACTTCCAAAAGGCATCTGATAAAGTGCCACATGACAGGCTTGTCAGCAAAGGTCGAGCTCAGGGAATTAAGGGCCAGTAGCAGCTTGGATGCAGATTAAGATGAGTGACAGGATACACAGTGTAATGATGATTGGTTGTTTTTCAGATGACAGGAAGGTATATAGTGGGGTATCCCAGGGGTCAGTACTAGGACCCCTGTTTATTCTGATATATATTAATGACTTAGACTTGGGTGTGCAGGGCACAATTTCAAAATTTGTCAATGATACAAAACTTTAAAGTATTGTGAACTGAGAGATGGATAACGATAAACTTCAAGAAGACATAGATAGTGGTGGAATAGGTGGACAAGTGGTAGACGAAATTTAATGCAGAGAAGTATGAAGTGATTCATTTTGGTAGGAACAATGAAGAGAGGCAATATAAATTAAAAGGTACAATTCTAAAGGGGGTGCAGGAGCAGAGGGACCGAGGAGTACTTGTGCAGAAATCATTGAATGTTGCAGGGCAGGTTGAGAAAGCATACAGTATTATGGGATGTATAAATAGATGCATAGACTACAAGAGTAATGAAGATATGATAAATCTGTCTCAAAACTGGTTCAACCACGACTGGAGTAACGTGTCCAGTTCTGGAACCATACTTTTGGAAGGATGTTAAGACATTAGAAAGGGTGCAGAAAAGATTTATGAGAATAGTTCTAGAGATGAAAGATTTCAGTTTCATTGATAGGTTCGAGAATATAGCCCTGTTCTACTTGGAGAGAAGATTAAGGGAAGATTTGGGGGAAGTGTTCGAAATCATGAGGGTTTTGGACAGGGTAGATCGGGAGAAGCAGTTCCCATTGGCTGAAGGATCCAGAACTAGAGGATAATGATCGAATGCGATTGTCAAAAGAGTCAGAATCGACATGTGGAGAAGCTTCATTACCCAGTGAGTGGTTAGGATCGGGAATGCTGTGTCTGATAGTTTGGTGGAGGCAGATTCAATCGAGGCCTTCAAATGAGAATTGGACAATTATCTGAAGAGAAAACCATTGCAGGGCGACAGGGAAAAGGCTGGGGACTTGCATCAGTGAGTTGCTGTTGCAGAGAGCCAGCACAGAAACACCTCACTGAATGGCCTCCTTCTGTGCTGCAGACATTTCAATGTCCAAAACCATGACAGTGTCACCCACTTCCTATTCAAATGGTTTAACCTTGTTTATCAAAATTATTTTCCATCTGATTTATTACTTTTCAATCAGTTGGGTCACATGCTAATTTATCACTTGGACCACATGCTGATTAGTGACTCAGACATGGTCAATCATGTTAGTCAACCATGGGTCTCCACCTGCTCCCTGCCTGTGATCATCATTACATTTGCAGCATGATTGAGGATGGTGATGAGATACATTCATACCCATTGCTTCCAGTTAGAAAAAGAACAAAGAACAGTCCAGCACCAGAACAGGCCATTCGGCCCTCCAAGCCTGCGCCGATCTTGATGCCTGTACTTCCGGAGCCCGTATCCCTCTATTCCCATCCTATTCATGTATTTGTCAAGATGTCTTTTAAATGTCGCTATCATACCTGCTTCCACCACCTCCCCCGGCAGCAAGTTCCAGGCACTCACCACCCTCTGTATAAAAACCTTGCCTCGCACATCCCCTCTAAACATTGCCCCTCGCACCTTAAACCTATGTCCCCTAGTAACTGACTCTTCCACCCTGGGAAAAAGCTTCTGACTATCCACTCTGTCCATGCTGCTCATAACTTTGTAAACCTCTATCATGTCGACCCTCCACCTCCGTTGTTCCAGTGAAAACAATCCGAGTTTATCCAACCTCTCCTCATAGCTAATACCCTCCAGAGCAGGCAACATCCTGATAAACCTCTTCTGCACCCTTTCCAAAGCCTCCATGTCCTTCTGGTAGTGTGGCGACCAGAATTGCACGCAATATTCTAAGTGTGGCCTCACTAAGGTTCTGTCCAGCTGCAGCATGACTTTCAAAAAAAAATGTGAGTCCTTATCACTATGTACTTGTATTTGCAATCCCACTTTCTTGTTCTAATGTACCCTGTTAAACATTGCAGCACTTGTGCATCAATTATAAAAAAAATCAGAATCAGGTGCATATTGAGATATCACACTTCACGATTCTAGTAGGAGAACACAGGTCTTTCCTGAGCTTACATTACACAATCCAATATGAATACCTGGACATTTCACACTCCACAATCCAGTATGAGGACAGAATCCAGTTAGTCACTCAAAAATCACAGGGACTCTCCCTTTGATCTCGACATTCTGTGGCTACTATCACCACATTATAGAAGAGAGATACATGATATTAGAATAAAGGCAAAGGTGACAGAAAAATACACTTAATTCAATTCAATTTCTTCCAGTCATTCTGCTAACATATTATGAGGCCTACTTAAGCTGCATGGTTATAATGACCACAAGCCATTAAGGAAAATATTATTATAAACACAAATGAGTCAACTATCATCTTCCAGAACATAAAGATAGGTACAAGTGTATTTTACATATTTCATCAGCTTCACATCCGTACCTGAGACTCATTTGCATAATGCAACTATTCTGACCAGGTGAGTAAGGTGTCTAGGGGTCTTTTACTGTCTTCACCTGGTTTTATTGTAACAGGGTTTTAATTTTTAAACAAACAGTTTTTTTTTAGCGACCCCTTTGGTGAATTCCTGTTCACCGCTTTCCAATTATAAGACAAAGAAACCAATTCACACAGGTTTTCTGAGGTTTAAAGAAGATGACATTTTATTAAAACTTAAACTCTAATATGGTTAACACCTACAGATATATGATGCACCCACGCTAGCATGCAGACACGACAGACACATGCAGACAGGGACAGAAAAGAAGAGAGGAAAAAATAAAGTGGAATAGTTTGAGGCAATATCTTGTTACTGTACTTCGAGCTCACGATATAGTCCTTTTGGAGGTAATTCTTGCTTTTTGTTGGGGCCCAGTATTCTTCTTAAACCTTGTTCCCTGTAGGAGACTTTTCTCTCTTGGGGTTCATGTGTCTTCACTGTTTTTTCAGTTCCATGAGAAAGAGATGGGAGCAGGCAGGAGGCAGGAGAGGCTGTGGTGAGCCAGTCAGGAGAGACCTTCTTCAGTCCATGAGCACATGGCTTTCTGCCTTCAAATTCTCTGGCAAGTTCAAATTAAAAAAGAACAGTTAGTGATGTGACTAAACTGGTCTGACCATGTCTGTTTGAGTATTCAGCCATCTTAGCAGTTAGCCTGGAAGGTTCTCTCCCCCACCCTCAACATCTGGTCATCAGAACTTCATTGTGAATTTAATGTCTTTTGAAGTCCTGCTGTTCATATGCTAATGTCTCTCTCTCCAGCCAAAATATCTAATTTATTTAAGGCAGGTTCTTTCTTCACCAACAACAGATTTTAAAATCCATGTTCATGTGGCAGAAATAATATTCCTCCTTCTTGGCAGGTGGGGCCCACATGACACCTCCACACCCAGGGGAATGAAATGCGATTAGAAAGTACATTTCATTAAAAAGGTTGAGAGGAAATATAAGATACAGGAACGAAGAAATCATGCATTTCTCTCATTCATTTCAATTCATTCATGAATCCTAAAGCTTATTAAAATTGCCTTTTCTGGGTGCCAGTGCTGCTTTGATTTTTCCTTTTTTTGACATCACAGTCACCATGTGGTTCTTTGGGGGAAGCTTTTATTTTTTAGTTTGCCCATCGTCATGACTGCCTGGAGTTTTGTTCCTTTTGAGGTCATTTTTTTTTCAGGAGAGTTAGTAGTGGGCGGGTCTAACCTGAACACTGAGTCATGCAAAGACTTTTGACTTCAAAGGAATGGGTGGTTCCCTTTTCCTCTGACAGTAGGAGAGGATTCTTTGTGGATCTCCCCTTTGTTCACTGGGACATTCCTACCTGCAGGTATGTGTACAGATTTGACTGCATGTTCCTGTGGCACTTCGACTAGGTTTCAGTGCCCCCCTAGAGGTTTCTCCTTGTCTCTGCAGATTCCTGCAAAGTCTGTTAGTATCTCTGGCGGGGTGTTTCAAGAGTCTGCATTTACATCGAAGGATGTGGAGTCTAACTTTTCAAATGTTTTGGGTTTGGCTGACCAGACAGTAGGGGTTTTCATCTGGGATTCCTCCCGGACTTCCTTTAACCTTCCCTATTGGTCACTTTTTGTCCTTCTCTTTCTAAACTTTTGTCAGCCTTTTGCCTTCCTGTCCCCTTACAGTTCACCAGCTCATTGCTGGAGGGTCCTCCTTACACCATTACAGGACTTAGGGGTGCAGGTTTCATGACAGGTTGGGGTTTCCCCTCAATGTGCAACATGTGGCAACTCCTGCAGTAGTGCACCACATCTTAGTGGAGTTTTGGCCAGTCAGGCTGCTGTCTTATACGGGCTTTGGTCTTTTGTATATCGGCATGGACAGCCACTGTAGTCTCATGGGCCCTTCTTAATATTTCTCCCCGGTTACTCTACAGCACCAGTAACTGGTGAACTACTGTCCACTCCTTGCTCTCAGGTGTACGAGGAGAACTACATTTCCTCATCAGTACTTCATTCTTTAAATAGTAGCAATCGGGGACTCCCTCTACTTCACTTCCAGATTGGGCAGCCTGTGTTAACTCTTTCAATATCGGGTCAGCTTGTTGTGCCTCAGCTCGGGAAAATTTGGCTAATTCATTCCCTGGATCTTCTAACTTTCCAAAGAATGTCTCAGACAGGCAGATCTCATGGTCACCTGCCTGCAGTGCAAATTCAGTGTCCTCTGGGGGAGCTGGTTTGATCATGGCCTGATCCATTGCACATTCAGGGAAACTGCAGGGGACTGTGTCCTGCCACTGCCTTGTCTCGCTGACCCCAGGGTCTTTCGTCCACTACTGGGACGGGGTGGGTACCACCTTCACCCCTGCTAGCTCATTACCTAGGAGCAGGTCAACCCTGTCCTCAGGCAAACTATGGGCGATGCCTACGGTCACCAATCCCAAAACTAAGTCACACTCCAGGTGCACCCTGTGTACAAGTACGGGCAGACACTGCTCTCCAATACCATTCACCACCATTCTGGTGTTCACTGCACCCTCTGGGGGAAAGGTCAGGCCTTTTGCCAGTAGAAGGGGTCTGGTGGTCCCTCTGTCTCTCAGAATTACCATGGACTTGCTTGCCCCACTCGAGGGGTATGGGTTACTTTCCCTTCAAACACAATATCCTAATAGCCTTCAGGAATCCTATTAACTTTTCCTGCCCTCGCCGTAGTAAACTAAGGACTGATCGGAAGAAAGTTTTTACCTTAGCGCAGGGGGCACAGATTGGGGCAGGAAGTTTAGAAGGGATTTGAGGAAAAGATTTCCAACCAGAGGGTGTTTGTAATATGGAACACATTGCCTGAAGAGGTGGTAGAGGCAGGAACCCTCACAACATTTAACAAATATTTAGACGAGCACTTGAAACGGCACAGCAGAGAAGGCTACGGGGCAAGTGCTGGAAATTTGGATTAGAATAGATAGGTGCGTGATGGCCGGCATGGATACGATGGGCTGAAGGGCCTGTTTCTGTGCTGTATAATTCTATGACTATACATTAGTTAGGCCACACTTGGAATATTGCGTACAATTCTGGTCGCCACACTACCAGAAGGATGTGGAGGCTTTGGAGAGGGTACAGAGGAGGTTTACCAGGATGTTGCCTGGTCTGGAGGGTATTAGCTGTGAGGAGAGGTTGGAAAAACTCGGATTGTTTTCACTGGAACGACGGAGGTGGAAGGGCGACATGATAGAGGTTTTCAAAGTTATGAGCGGCATGGACAGAGTGGATAGTCAGAAGCTTTTTCCCAGACTGAAAGAGTCAGTTACGATGGGAGATAGGTTTAAGGTGAGAGGGGCAATGTTTAGAAGGGATGTGTGAGGCAAGTTTTTTACACAGAGGGTGGTGAGTGCCTGGAACCTGCTGCCGGGGGAGGTGGTGGAAGCAGGTACGATAGCAACGTTTAAGGCATCTTGACAAATACATGAATAGGATGGGAATAGAGGGATATGGTCCCCAGAAGTGCAGAACATTTTAGTTTCGACAGGCATCATGATTTAGGAGAGCAAAGAGGGGATATGAGAAAGCTCAGGCTGGTAAAAGTAGGGAAAATCCCAATATATTCTCCAAGTTTATCAATGGGAAGAGGATAACCAGGGAAAGAGTAGGACCCATTCGGGACCAAGGGGGAAATCTGTGGGTGGAGTCAGAGGACATTAGTAGGGTGTTGAACGAATAATTTCACATCTGTCTTCACCCAAGAGAATGAGGATGTAGATATGGAACTCAGAGAGAGTGACTGTGAGGTTCTTGAGCAAATTTTCATAGGGAGTGACAAGGTATTGGACATTTTGGCAGGCTTAAAAGTGGACAAATCTCCAGGTCCAGACGATTTGTATCCCAGGATGCTGTGGGAGGCGAGGGTGGAGATTGCAGGGGCTCTGACCCAAATTTTTAATTCCTCTCGGGCCACGGGGGAGGTGCCAGAGGACTGGAGAACAGCTAATGTGGTCCCACTATTTAAGAAAGATTGGAGAGATAAGCCAGGGAACCACAGACCAGTGAGTCTCACATCAGTGGCAGGGAAACTATTGGAGAAAATTTTGAAGGAGAGAACATATCTCCACTTGGAGAGGCAAAATTTGATTAGGAATAGTCAGCATGGCTTTGACAGAGGGACGTCATGCCTAACAAATTTGATTGAATTTTTTGAACATGTGACCAGGTGTGTAGATGAGGGTAGTGCAGTTGATGTAGTTTACATGGATTTCAGCAAAGCCTTTGACAAGATCCCACATGGGATCAAGAAAGCAAATGCACATGGGATACAGGGTAACTTGATAAGGTGGATTCAAAATTGGCTTCGCTGTAGGAGACAGAGAGTGATGACAGACGGCTGTTTTAGTGACTGGAAGCCAGTGTCCAGTGGCGTACCACAGGGATCTGTGCTGGGTCCCCTATTGTTTGTCATTTATATAAACGACATAGATGACTATATGGGGGGTAGGATCAGTAAGTTCGCAGATGACGCAAAGGTTGACCGAGTGGTTAACAGTGAGGTTGAGTGTCTTAGGTTACAGAAAGATATAGACGGGATGGTCAAATGGGCAGAAAAGTGGCAGATGGAATTTTTAACGCTGAAAAGTGTGAGGTGATACACTTTGGAAGGAGTAATGTGACACGGAAGTATTCAATGAATGGCCTGACACTGGGAAATTCCGAGGAACAAAAGGGAGCTTGGCGTGTTTGTCCATAGATCTCTGAAGGCAGAAGGGCAGGTTAATAGGGTGGTGAAAAAGGCATATGGGACACTTGCCTTTATCAATCGAGGCACAGATTACAAAAGCAGGGAGGTCATGTTGGAGTTGTACAGAACTTTGGTAAGGCCACAGCTGGAGTAC
Source organism: Heterodontus francisci (assembly GCF_036365525.1). Lineage (NCBI taxonomy): Eukaryota > Metazoa > Chordata > Chondrichthyes > Heterodontiformes > Heterodontidae > Heterodontus > Heterodontus francisci. The sequence continues at coordinate 71,779,442 of NC_090399.1, forward strand.
TGTGTGTAATTCTTGTCACTACATTATGAGAAGGATGTGATTGCACTGGAGGGGGTGCAGAGGTGATTCACCAGGATGGTGCCTGGGATGGAACATTTAAGCTATGAAGAGAGGTTGGATAGGCTTGGGTTGTTTTCACTGGAGCAGAGAAGACTGAGGGGTGACCTGATAGAGGTGTACAAGATTATGAGGGGCATGGACAGGGTGGATAGGGAGCAGCTGTTCCCCTTAGTTGAAGGGTCAGTTACGAGGGGACACAAGTTTAAGGTAAGGGGCAGGAGGTTTAAGGGGGATTTGAGGAAGAACTTTAGTACCCAGAGAGTGGTGACGGTCTGGGACGCACTGCCTGGGAGGGTGGTAGAGGCAGGTTGCCCATAGACTAACTGATAGGGATTATAGTCTCCCAGGAGGGCAGATGATGATCTATAACTTTTTTGTATATTCAGACATGGGATGTGGGTGTCACTGGCTAGGCCAGCATTTACTACCCATCTCTAATTGCCCTTGAGAAGATGGTGGTGAGCTGACTTCTTAAACTGTTGCAGTTCACAGGATGTAGCTGCACCCACAGTGCTGTTCGGAAGGGAGTTCCAGGATTTTAACCCAGCGACAGTGAAGGAACAGTGATACAGTTCCAAGTCAGGATAGTGTGTGACTTGGAGGGGAACTTGTAGGGGGTGGCGATCCCAGCTTCTGCTGCCCTTCTCCTTCTAGATGGTAGAGATCACGTGTTTGGAAGCTGCTGTTTAAGGATCCTTGGTGCATTGCTGAAGTGCATCTTGTAAATGGTACACACTGTGTGTCGGTGGTGGAGAGAGTGAAAGTTGTGGATGGGGTGCCAAACAAGCGGGCTGCTTTGTCCTGGATGGTGTCGAGCTTCTTGAGTGTTGTTGGAGCTGCACCCATCCAGGCAAGTGGAGAGTATTCCATCACACTCCTGATTGTGCCATGTAGATGGTGTACAGGCTTTGGCAAGTCAGGAGGTGAGTTACTCGCCAGGAGTCCTCGCCTCACACCCCTAAGGTTAATTGAACTTCGGAGTTTGTCGATGGTCAGGGAAAGGAGGATGTGACTCTGAGTCAGACAGGGATGGAGATCCAGCATTTAATGATGGAGGAGCCTTGGCCCTTGACTTTCACCAACAGGAATGAGGTACTTACTAGCTGTTTGGATGAGAACAAGGACTCCAGGGTGGATGGGCAAACTGACCATGGCACCATGGTACAGGGAGCCATTCAAGTGGGGCAATGAAACAGAATGTGGAAATGATAGAGGACAGTATAGTCAGGGGTAATTGCTCTTTGATTGCATTGTTGATGACAACCTCCATCACTTTGCTGAAGATTAAAACAGATGAATGAGGTGGTATTTGAACAGACTGGATTTGTCCTACTTTTTGTGGATAGGACAGAGCTGGGAAATTTACTATGTTCTGTGCACTGTCATCATTGAAGAGGAGTTTCCTCCTCCTATTAGTCGTTTAATTCTTCAAAACACTTCCATGAATGGTTATGTCAGGATCACAGAGCTTCGATCTGATCCATTGGTTTTTGTATCAATTCGCTTTCGGGTTGTCCAACATACAGCCCATAGACTAGCATCCGGCCTGCTAAAGGTTTCCATCTGGCCGTGGGTGTAAACTGCACCCAGGGTCATTCCTCATCTTCACCAGGGCTCCGTAACTGGAGATGAGAAATTTCCCATTGTCAGACCAGCTTTTCAAAAATGATCGCAAGTCAGTTTCACAGCTGACAGCTGCTGTATCTGGAACAGCGGCTTCTGAAATTTGGACAGATTTGGGGATTTGCAGCTGGAAAATGCTGAAACAGTCCGAAGTTCAGAAACCACTGTTCCCAATGTTAGTAACTGTCAGCTGTGAAACTGACTTGTGAACTTAAAAAAAACTGACCAACCATCAGCTGAGTGTTCCTGCTCCTTACAACTGTCAGAGAGAGAGAGAAGGGGGGACATTGAGACAGAGAGAGAGAGAGAACAGGGGACAGAGACAGAGAAAGAGAAAGAGAAAGAAACACACAGAGAGGGGGACAGAGAGAGAAAGAGAGTGAGAGAGAGGGGCACAGAGAGGGGGGACAGAGAAAGAGGGAGAAAGGGGATAGTGAGAGAGGGCAACAGAGAGAGGGAGAGACAGGATGGACAGAGAGAAAAAAGAGCAAGGGGGACAGAGAGAGATAAAAAGGGGGACAGAGAGTGAGACAAAGGGGGCACATAGAGAGAGAGAAAGGGGACAGAGATGGAAGAGAGAACATAGAGAGAGAAAGGTGGCAGTGGGACAGAGGGGGGAAAGAGAGAGACAACAAGAGCAGAATGAAAACGGGGACAGACAGAAAGTGGGCAGAGAGAGAAAGCGGGATGGGATGGTGACACAGAGAGCGAGGACAACATGTAGGGGGAACAACACAGGGGTGGGGGGCATGGGAGAGGGAGACAGAAAGAAAGAAGAGATTCATTCACATCACTCCTCACAGGATGACATCTATCCAGAATACTCCTGCATCAATTGTGCAGGCAAACATTGATTACTTGTGCAAGAACAAAAATACCAGGTATCTCACAAAATCAGTGTCCAGAAGAGTGACGAGAAAGTAAGTCAATAAATTAAACTTCTCATTTAAAGATTCTTCACAAAAATGCACATTTCTTGTTTTGATTAATAGTAAGATAAATGTTTAATGCCATTATCCTTTCGAAATTGTCTCAACAGCCCCCAAATGCAAGACAAAAATTGTAATGTGGACACCCCATGTGATAAGGTTGGACAACTCTGGTCTACAACATGTTACTTCCATTGTTTACCATGTGTTGTCACTTCACAAGTTTGGTGCTTCACTTTCCGTATGCTTCGTGTTGCTTCTGGCATGATCTCCTGCACGACTCATTGAAACGGTATTGATCAACTGGCTTGATCATAATGCTAAAGTTTGTTTGAAAGTGAATATTCATTGAAGCTTTCGAGGATGAATGGCAGGCAGAGTGAAGGAAATTCTTAAGAAAGAAATTACAGAACATGGAGACTTGGTGGTCGAAGGTATCACCACGAATGCGAAGGCAAAGGGATGGAAAATTAACATGGATACTGGAGCAGATGAGAGTGCTGAGTGGAGGGTAGATTTTAGTAGGGCTGGATAATGTTACTGATATAGAAATATATTATCATAGAGAAGCATCTAAACACAGGACCAGAACTTTAAATTCCAGGTTTTGGAGGCCGAGGACCTAATGAAGTTCAACAAGAATATACTTGTCTGATCAGAGGAACTTGGATGGGATAGGATGTGAGTAGCAGAGTTTTAGTGGAGCTGAGGTTTGTTAATCTTGTAAATGGGATCTCTGTGTTCTGATAATATCTCCAAAGGGCAGCACGGAGATGGGAAAGAACAGCTGGAGGGCTAGAGTAATAAAGTGAAGTTACTATTGGACAGCAGGTAAGAGCAGAACCACACGAGGACAGTACCAGTTATCTGATGAACAGATCAGAGACATTGAAGGAGAATTGCGTGGTCAACCTTATCAAATATTACAGAGAGACTGAGGAGGTATTGTGGAGGGATTGTGAATCACATTAACAGACACAGAAGGTGTGATGTTTCACTTTGTTTGGGACAGTTTGAGTATTGTGACAGGGTTGGAAACCAGATTGAAGAGATACAGATATGATATTATCAGAAGGATGTGCACGGATTTGGGAGGCAACAAATGTTGAAGGAATTTGGGGAGGAAGGGAAGTGCGAGATTGGATTGTATATTTTCTAAGAACAGAGGACTTGGTCTTGACTTTTGAGGAAGGGGTGGCAATAGTCATAGAGTCACAGATTTATACAGCAAAGAAACAGTCCCTTCAGCCCATCATGTTCTTGCTGGCCATCAAGCACCTATCGATTCTCAGCCCATATGCAAGCACTTGGCCCTAGTCTTCTATGCTATGGTGTTTCAAGTGCTCATCTAAATACTTCTTAAATGTTGTGAGGGTTCCTGCCTCTACCACCCCTTCAGGCAGTGTGTTCCAGATTCCAACCACCCTCTGGGTGAATATTTTTTCCTCCAATCCCCTCTAAACCTCCTGCCCCTTACCTTAAATCTATGATCCCTGGTTAATGACACCTCCGCTAAGGGAAAAAGGTTCTTCCTATCTAATCTATCAATGCCCCTCATAATCAGGTCCACCTCAGCCTTCTCTGCTTTAAGGAAAACAACCCCAGCCTATCCAGTCTCTCTTCATAGCTAAAATGCTCCAGCCCAGACAACATCCTGGTGAATCTCCTCTGCACCCTCTCCAGTGCAATCACATCTTTCCTATCGTGTGGTGCCCAGAACTGTACACAGTACTCCAGCTGTGACCTAACTACCGTTTTACACAACTCCACCATAACCTCCCTGCTCTGATATTCTATGCCTCGGCTAATAAAGGCAAGTATCCCATATGCCTTCCTAAGCACCTTATCTACCTGTGCTGCTGTCTTCAGTGATCTATGGACAAGTACACCAAAGTCTGTTCTTCTGTTCTTCCTAAAGTCCTACCATCCATTGTATATTCCCTTGCCTTGTTAGTCCTCCCAAAAATGCATCACCTCACACTTCTCAGTAATAAATTTCATTTGCCACTGCTCCACCCATCTTACCAGCCCATCTATATCATCCTGTAATCGAAGGATTTCCTCCTCACTATTTACAACACCACCAATTTTCATGTCATCTTCGAACTTACTGTCCAAACCTCCTATATTCACATCCAAACCATTAATGCAAACTACAAACAGCAAGGGTCCCAGCACCGATCCTGGTGGTACACCACTGGTCACAGGCTTCTAATCGCAAAAACAACACTCGACCATCACCCTCTGCCTCCTGCCACGAAGCCAATTTTGGATCCATTTTACCAAATTGCCCTGGATCCCATGGGCTCTTACCTTCTTGATCAATCTCCCATAAGTGATCTTATCAAAAGCCTTACTGAAGTCCATGTAGACTACATCAATTACTTTCCCCTCGTCTACACATCGAGGCACCTCCTCGAAAAATTCAATCATGTTCGTTAGACATGATCTCCCCCTGACAAATCCATGTTGACTATCCTTGATTAATCCCTGCCTCTCCAAGTGGAGATTAATCCGGTCCCTCAGAATTTTTTCCAATAGCTTCCCAACCACTGATGTTAGACTCACTGGCTTGTAATTATCTGATTTATCCCTACTACCCTTCTGGAATAATGGTACCACATTCCTTGTCCTCCAGTCCTCTGGTAACTCTGTTGTAGACAGAGATGATTTGAAAATTTGTGTCAGAGCCCCTGCAATCTCCTCTCATGCCTCATGTTGCAGCCTGGGAAACATCTCATCTGGGCCTGGGGATTTATCCACTTTTAAGCCCGATAAAACCATTAATACCTCCTCCCTTTCAATTCTAATCTGTTCAAGTATATCACAATCCCCTTCTCTGATCTCTACACCTGCACTGTCCTTATCCATCATGAACACAGATGAAAATTAATCATTTAAAACCTCACCTACATGCTCCAGCTCCACACACAGATTGCGACTCTGGTCCCTAATGGGCCCTACTCTTTCCCTGGCTATCTTCTTGCCCTTAAAATACATAAAAAACACCTTGGGATTTTCCTTTATCTTGCGCACCAGTGTTGTTTCATGCCCCCTCTTCGCTCTCATAGAGTCGGACAGCATAGAAACAGGCCCGTCGGCCCACCGCGTCCATGGCGGCCATAATGCCTATCTATATTAATCCCACCTGCTTGCATTAATTCCATATCTCTCTATGCTTTGCTCATTCAATTACCTGTCCAGATGCCTCTTAAATGTCGCTACTGTTCCTGCCTCCACCACCTCCTCAGGCAGCTCATTCTAGATACCCACTATTCCTTGTGTGAAAAATTTACCCCTTTGATCCCCTTTAAACCTCCTCCCTCTCAACTTAAATCTATGCCCTCTAGTTTTAGTCACCTCTACCATGGGAAACAGACTCTGGCTATCTACCCTATCTATGCCCCTCATAATTTTATATACCCCTATCATGTCCCCTCTCAGCCTCCTTTGCTCCAAGGAAAACAGACCCAGCCTATCCAATCTCTCTTTATAACTCAAGCCCTCCAAACAATGCAGCATCCCTGTGAATCTTTTCTGCACCCTCTCTAGCTTAATCACATCTTTCCTGTAGTGCAACGACCATAACTGCACACAGTACTCCAAATGCGGCCCAAACAACGTTATGTACAACTGTAACATGACGTCCCAACTCTTGTACTCAATGCCTCAGCCGATGAAGGCAACCATGCCATATGCCTTCTTCACCACCCTGTCTACCTGTGTTGCCACTTTCAGGGAACTATGTACTTGCACCCAAGGTCTCTCTGCTCAAGATCACTCCCAGGGCCCTGCCATTCACTGTATATGTCCTGCCTTGGTTTAACCTCCCAAAATGCATCACTTCGCACTTGTCTGAACAAAGAACAAAGAACAAAGAACAGTACAGCGCAGGAACAGGCCATTCGGCCCTCCAAGCCTGCGCCGATTTTGATGCCTGCCTAAACTTCTTTAGTTTCTTCTGCACTTCTGCACTTCCGGGGTCCATATCCCTCTATTCCCATCCTATTCATGGATTTGTCAAGATGCCTCTTAAACATCTCTATGGTACCTGCTTCCACCACCTCCCCCGGCAACAAGTTCCAGGCACTCACCACCCTCTGTGTAAAGAACTTGCCTCGCACATCCCCTCTAAACTTTGCCCCTCTCACCTTAAACCTATGTCCCCTAGTACCTGACTCTTCCACCCTGGGAAAAAGCTTCTGACTATCCACTCTGTCCATGCCGCTTATAATTTTGGAAACCTCTATCATTTCGCCCCTCCACCTCCGTCGTTCCAGTGAAAACAATCCGAGTTTATCCAACCTCTCCTCATAGCTAATGCCCTCCAGACCAGGCAACATCCTGGTAAACCTCTTCTGTACCCTCTCCAAAGCCTCCACGTCCTTCTGGTAGTGTGGCGACCAGAATTGCATGCAATATTCTAAGTGTGGCCTAAGTAAAGTTCTGTACAGCTGGAGCATGACTTGCCTATTTTTATACTCGAGGCCCCGACTGATGAAGGCAAGCATGCCGTATGCCTTCTTAACTAACTTATCCACCTCCGTTGCCACTTCCAGTGACCTGTGGACCTGTACGCCCAGATCTCTCTGCCTGTCAATACTCCTAAGGGTTCTGCCATTTACTGTATACTTCCCACCTGCATTAGATCTTCCAAAATGCATTACCTCACATTTGTCCGGATTAAACTCTATCTGCCATTTCTCCGCCCAACTCTCCAACCGATCTATATCCTGCTGTAGCCTCTGACAATCCTCATCATTATCCGCAACTCCACCAACCTTTGTGTCATCCACAAACTTACTGCGTTAAATTCCATTTGCCAGTCCCTTGCCCACTTTCCCAGTTGATCTACATCCTGTTGTAACCTTAGACAACCTTCTTTACTGTCCACTATACCACCAATTTTGGCGTCATCTGTAAACTTACTAATCATGCCCCTTACATTCACATCCAAGTCATTAATATATATGACAAACAACAGAGGGCCCAGCACCAATGCCTGTGGCACACCACTGGTCACCGGCCTCCAATCTGAAAAACAACCCTCCACTACCACCCTCTGCCTCCAATCACCAAGCCAATTTTGTATCCAAGTTGCTTGCTCACCTAGGATCCCACGTGTTTGAATATTTTGGACCAGCCTACCATGCTGGACCTTGTCAAAGGCCTTGCTAAAGTCCATGTAGACATCGACCACCACCCTGCCCTCGTCAGTCCTCTTGGTCACCTCCTCGAAAAACTCAATCAAATCCGTGAGACATGATTTCCCACGCACAAAGCCATGCTGACGATTCCTAATCAGACCATGCCTTTCCAGATGCATATAAATCCTGTTTCTCAGAATGCCTTCCAATAACTTTCCCACCAGTGATGTAAGGCTCACCGGCCTGTAGTTCCCTGGCTTATCCCTGCTGCCATTCTTCAATAAAGGCACAACATTAGCTATCCTCCAGTCTTCCGGTACCTCACCCGTGGCTAACGATGGTACAAAAAATCTCTGCCAGGACCCCAGCAATCTCCTCCCTTGCTTCCCATATCATCCTAGGATACACCTGGTCAGGCCCTGGGGATTTATACACCTTAATGCACTTCGAAACCTCCTCCTTTGTAATGTTGATATGCCCCAGGATATCGCTGTTCCCTCCCTTGAACTCCCTAGATTCCATGACCTTCTCCACGGTAAATACGGACGAGAAATATTCATTTAAGACCTCGCCAATTTCCCGTGGCTCCAAACATAGATTGCCAAACTGATCCTTAAGGAGACCTACTCTCTCCCTAGCTATCCTTTTACTCTTAATATACTTATAGAATCTTTTAGGATTCTCCTTTATCTTATCTGCCAGGGAAATCTCATGGCCACTTTTCGCCCTCCTAATTTCCTTCTTAAGTGTACACCTACATCCCCTATACACCTCGAGGGACTCGTTCGATCCCAGCTGCCTATACCTGACATATGCCTCCTTCTTTGTCCTGACCATACCCTCAATATCCCTCGTCAACCAAGGTTCCCTAAACTTGCCAGCCTTGCCCTTCCATCTAACAGGAACATGCCTGCCCTGAACTCTTCCCATCTCACTTTTCAAAGCCTCCCACTTGCCAGACGCCCCTTTACCTGTTAACAGCCTCTCCCATTCAACTTTTGAAAGTTCCTGTCTGGTGCCATCGAAATTAGCCTTCCCCAATTTAGGACTTCAACCTGAGGACCAGTCCGATCCTTTTTCATAACTATCTTGAAGCTAATAGAGTTATGGTCACTGGTCCCAAAGTGCTCCCCCACTGACACATCAAACACCTGCCTCATTTCCGAAGAGGAGGTCGAGTGTAGCCCCTTCTCTAGTAGAGCCATCCACATATTGCTTCAGAAAACTATCCTGGACACACTTAACAAATTCTTCCCCATCTGATCCCTTAGCACTAAGGCAGTCCCAGTCAATATTAGGGAAGTTAAAATCACCTACTATTACAACCCTATCATTCCTACACCTGTCTGTGATTTCCCTACATATATGCTCCTCCACTTCCCTCTGACTATTGGGGGGCCTATAGTATCATCCCATCAAAGTGATCACCCCTTTATTTCTAAGTTCTACCCATATGACGTCGCTGGTCATTCCCCCTGGGATATCCTCTTTAAGGACTGCCGGGAAGTCCTCCCTAATCAATAGTGCAACTCCCCCTCATCTCTTACCTCCACCTCTGTCACGCCGGAAGGATCAGTCCCCCTGAACATTGAGCTGCCAGTCCTGCCCATCCCTCAACCACATTTCTGTAATAGCTATAATATCACAATCCCATGTACCGATCCATGCTCTGAGTTCATCTGCCTTACCTGTAAGGCTTCTTGCATTAAAGTAAATGCAGTTTAGCCTACCAGACCTTCCACACTCCCAGTCCTGCCTACTGGACTTGCTTGCTTTAACTTCTACATTTGCCTCAACTATCTCATCTGAGAGACTACTACTTTGGGTCCCACCCTCCTGCAAGACTAGTTTAAATCCGCCCCCCCCCCCCCCCGCCCACCGAGTAGTACTAGCAAACCTCCCCACAAGGATATTGGTCCCCCTCCAGTTTAGATGCAATCCGTCCCTCTTGTACAGGTCACCTCTGCACCACAAGAGATCCCAATGATCCAAGTAGCTGAAGACCTCCCGCCTACACCAGCTCTTCAGCCATGCATTCATTTGCCTTATCCTCCTATTCCTACCCTCGCTAGCACGAGGCACAGGGAGTAATCCTGAGATTACAACCCTCGAGGTCCTGCTTTTTAACCTTCCGCCTAACTCCCTATATTCACTTTGCAGGAGCTCATCTCTCTTCCTGCCTATGTCGTTAGTTCCAATATGGACCATGACCTCTGGCTGCTCACCCTCCCCTTTCAGAATGTCCTGTAGCAGCTCCAAGACATCCTTGACCCTAGCAACAGGGAGGAAACATACCATCCTGGAGTCTCGTTTGTGGCCACAGAAACACCTATCTGCACCCCTTACGATAGAATCCACTATCACTAGAGCTCTTCCAACCCTTTTCCTCCCCTGCTGTGCAGCAGAGCTCTCTGTCTTGCCACAAAATCGGCTGTCGCTGCTTTCCCCTAGGAGGTCATCCCCCCCAACAGTATCCAAAGTGGTATATCGGTTTGAGAGGAGGATGGCCACAGGGGACTCTTGCACTACCTACCTGCGCCTACTACTCTGTCTGGTGGTCACCAATCTCTTTTCTGCCTGTGCAGCCATTACCTGCGGTGTGACCACCTCACTAAACGTGCTATCTACGATGTCCTCAGCATCGCGGATGCTTCGCAATGAATCCACCCGCAGCTCCAGCTTCGTAATGCGGGTAGCCAGTAGCTGCAGCTGGATACACTTCCTGTACACATTGTCACCAGGGACACTGGAAGAGTCCCTAATTTTTTTATTTTTTTCCAAAATATACTTTATTCATAAAAATCTGTAAAAAATACATTACCAATTTCAAACAGCATCAGGTCAAAAATTACAAACAGTGCAAAGGTGATCAGTTTCCTTCAATACAATCCTGAGTTGCCTCACAACCCTTCCATTTCATTTGTCATGCCATATACATTTTTGAATTTTACAGCACACAAAATTTTCCCGATACAGTTCGAGGGGTTTCCCATGGATCCAGCCCCTCAGTTCAGCTTGGTGGGGGGACCTTACAAAGTGGTCTTTCCCCATTGAGCCTTGCTGCGGCTGCCCCAAGCTTTAGTCGGTCCCTCAGCACGTAGTCCTGGACCTTGGAATGTGCCATTCTGCGACATTCGGTGGTGGACAACTCTTTGCGCTGGAAGACCAGCAAGTTTCGGGCAGACCAAAGGGCGTCTTTCACCGAATTGATAGTCCTCCAGCAGCAGTTGATGTTTGTCTCGGTGTGTGTCCCTGGGAACAGCCCGTAGAGCACAGACTCCTGTGTTCCAGAGCTGCTTGGGATGAACCTTGACAAAAACCATTGCATCTCTTTCCACACCTGCTTTGCAAAGACACATTCCAGGAGAAGGTGGGCAACCGTCTCTTCCCCACCACAGACACCACGGGGGCATTGTGCGGAGGGGGCGAGACTTCGGGCGTGCAGGAAGGATCTGACGGGAAGGGCTCTTCTCACCACCAGCCAAGCTACATCTCCCTGATTTCCCACATAGCGCAGGATGAGCAGATCATGGGGTTGAATTCCCCTGTCATGACTTACCCTTAGGTTAATTAGTTACTCCTTTCATTAAAAAATACTAATTATACTAGGGGCCTTGTTCTGTCCACTTCAACCGAAAGTCGTTAAAAAAAACACTTTCGTAGTACTCACTTTATCACCAGAGATTTTTTTCCAACAAAAAAAAGTTCCCCTTTTTTTAAGATATTCTAACAGCTGCTACTCAGCAACCAATCACCTTGCAACTCTCCTCTGACGTCACCGTTTGCCTTTTCTTTCAAAACTCCGGCACGCTGGAAGGTCTCTGACTGCTCTCACACAGGTCCGCTCCGCTCCCAGAAGGTAGGAGGAGCTCTCCTAATTACTTTGTAAAGTACCCCCAACACCTTCTAACTTTCTCTACAGCCTCCGCTCTTTTCAGCAATTGTGGTTTTGAAAGGGATGGGGAAGAAGTTGAGAGTAAAGACACCTGTCAAATATCAACTAATATGGGGACCAGAAACAGAAACAGTTATTGTTGGAGTAGAAACAAGCTCAAAGTTTCAGGAGGCGGCTTTCATGGATTGGACAAATTTACATCGAGATTGTGGAGAGATCGGAGAGAGATTGGTGAAAGCAGTTACTTCAGCACAGAAAGGGTTGGTTTGATGAACACTCGAAGACTGATTTCAACAGGAGCAGGTGAACAGTTGCTCTCAACGACAGAGGCCATGAAGCTGCTGGATTTTTCACATGTTGTTGGAGGTAAGGAAGGAGGAGGTAAGGGAGATGGGTTTATAAAGTCTGATGGTAGAGAAGAAGAGACACAGGGGATATCTTTGCATTCCAGGATGACCCTGGAGAAATGGCCAGATAGTGGACAGTGAGGCTGCTTCATGTGATCCAGCATGAACCAGATGTGGATCAGAAACACTCAAGAATCCATCCCATGGACTATTAACAGCAAATATGAGGCCAGAACAGGACATTCTATGAGTGAATAGGACAGTAAAGGTATCAACAAAGACTAAATGTTTCTCTAACATTTTGAACTATTTTGGCCTCTTTTTGAGGAACATTTTTTTCTGTATTTACACCTTCTCTAACCATGTGAGTAAAGTTAATTGCCATGTATTAATCCAAAGGTGAATTGCAATGATTACCAGAAAATCCTTACCTGAGCTTGTTCTGAGGGGACAGAATATGTGATTTAATGTTACTGCTCCTTTATGGGGAATTATTGATGGTGTACAGTGGCTGTAAGTACACAAATCTAGCAGTTAAATTTACAACAAAACATTTCATGTGACACTGCTTAATTTACACATATTAATTTTATCTTTAATATTATGATCGTTCTACATCACAATCCAAAATCTTTATCAAGGATACTCAGTCTTCTCATTCTCCTTCATGTGCCCACAAGGATTTCAGGAATATAAAAGCAGTGACTTATAAACCTATAAGCCCTGCTCCAGATCAATGTTTATTACTTGTTATTGACACAATTTCCCATTCAGTGTAAGCAAATATTTTATCCCATTCTTCAGCTCATCTCTGAATTTCCTCTGTATCAGTCCATAGATACAAGTGTTTGTGCAGGAACTGAGAAGCAGCAACATAAACCCAACTTGTTGGACAATATATATCGGGTTACTGTAATATTTGTCGGTGTAAGAATAGTTTACCAAAGGCCAGTTTATTGAATAGACAACAAATGTCATCCACAATAATATGAAATTGGCAGAAATAGTGAAAAGCAATATCATGGATTTCCTTCGATTCTTCACCTCTGGATCATTCTGATTCTCACTGATTCTCCGGAGACCACTGCGAACTCTATTCGCCATTATAATGTGTCTGATGGTCAAAGCATTGAACAACACAATTAACAGGATTGGTAATAGAGGGGTTATTATCCTGTTGATACATGCATTGGCCCTCCACAAGGGGGAGGTGCGATAATCAGCTGTGAAAACACAATACCAAGGCACGTTGTCAATTATAAATAATGGTTCACCTGCAAAGTAAAAGGGAGAACTCTTGACACAACTCACCACAAATACAGTGGTGATAACCACAGACGCTGTTTTCTTGGTGTTATATTTTGATTGTAGCTTCTGACAGCAAATTGTTACAAAGCGATCAAAAGTGAAGGCGACAGTAAACCAGACAGAACAGTCTGCAGCTACAGAGTCTGCGACAATGTTTCCCATACACACAGGAGTTATAAACAGGAAACTAACTGGAAAGTACATGATATTAATCCGGTGTAATATCACATGGAAGATAATCACCATTAGATCCGCCACTGCCATGGCCACCAGATAGTGAGTGATACATTTGGAGAGACCGCACTTTCCTCGAGACAAAATCACAATCGCCACCAAGTTAACTGGAGGAAACAGTAAAGGATTAAATTAACCTTGACCTTGTTCCAAAACATTTTGAAACGAATCATTTAAAATGAAAGAGGAAAGTATGTAAATATTTTAGATTTAGAGATACAGCACTGAAACAGGCCCTTCGGCCCACCGAGTCAGTGCTGCCCATCAACCACCCATTTACACTAATCCTACACTAATTCCATATTCCTACCACATCCCCACCTGTCCCCCTATATTCCCCTACCACCTACCTATACTAGTGACAATTTATAATGGCCAATTAACCTATCAACCTGCAAGACTTTGGCATGTGGGAGGAAACCGGAGCACCCGGAGGAAACCCACGCAGACAAAGGGAGAACTTGCAAACTCCACACAGGCAGTACCCAGAATTGAACCCGGGTCGCTGGAGTTGTGAGGCTGCGGTGCTAAACACTGCGCCACTGTGCCGCCCAATTAAAATATGAGTTTTACTGTTCGGAATTTAATGAAATTGATATTTTAATGAAGTGTTTTTTTGGCTGCAGGGAAAACTGTGGAAAAGAAGATACAGGAAACATTAAAATGCAATTAAAGATTTTGATCTCAGAGAGACAAACAGATGCTGAGGTTAAAAAAAATGTATTGCAGGTTTTTTGGAGAATTCTGGTATCCAAAACACCAGTGTGTCCAAAAGTAAATATCTGCAAAAGAGATCCACACTGTTGGGTTACAGTCTGTTGAACAAGGTGAGCGCAATCTCGCTCTGTTGGATAAATATCATGAGAACATGGAGAGTGCACTTTCGCCCTGTTGGGTTATGGTCTGCACAACATGGAGAGTGCACTTTCGCCCTGTTGGGTTATGGTCTGCACAACATGGAGAGTGCAGTTTCGCCCTGTTGGGTTGTGGACTGTACAATATGGAGAGTGCACTCGCACCCTGTTGGGTTATTGTCTGGACAACATGGAGAGTGCACTCCCACCCTGTTGGATTATTGTCTGTACAACATGGAGAGTGCACTTTCGCCCTGTTGGGTCCTGGTCTGCACAACATGGAGAGTACATTCTTACCCTGAGGGATTATAGTCTGTACAACATGGAGAGTGCACTCTCGCCCTGTGGGGTTATGGTCTGTACAACATGGAGAGTGCACTCTCGCCCTGTTGGGTTATGGTCTGTACAACATGGAGAGTGCACTTTCGCCCTGTTGGGTTATGCTCTGTACAACATGGAGAGTGCACTTTCGCCCTGTTGGGTTCAGGTCTGTACAACATGGAGAGTGCACTCTCACCCTGTTGGGTTCAGGTCTGTACAACATGGAGAGTGCACTCTTACCCTGATGGATTATAGTCTGTACAACATGGAGAGTGCACTCTCGCCCTGTTGGGTTATGGTCTGTAAAACATGGAGAGTGCACTCTCGCCCTGTTGGGTTCAGGTCTGTACAACATGGAGAGTGCACTCTTACCCTGATGGATTATAGTCTGTACAACATGGAGAGTGCACTCTCGCCCTGTTGGGTTATGGTCTGTAAAACATGGAGAGTGCACTCTCGCCCTGTTGGGTTATGGTCTGCACAACATGGAGAGTGCACTTTCACCCTGTTCAGATACGGTCTGTAAAACATGGAGAGTGCACTCACACCATGTTGGGTTATGGTCTGTAAAACATGGAGAGTGCACTCTCACCCTGTTGGGTTATGGTCTGTACAACATGGAGAGTGCACTTTCACCCTGTTGGGATACAGTCTGTACAACATGGAGAGTGCACTCTCACCCTGTTGGGATACGGTCTGTACAACATGGAGAGTGCACTCTCACCCTGTTGGGATACGGTCTGTACAACATGGAGAGTGCACTGTCACCCTGTTGGGTTATGGTCTGTACAACATGGAGAGTGCACTTTCACCCTGTTGGGATACGGTCTGTACAACATGGAGAGTGCACTGTCACCCTGTTGGGTTATCGTCTGTACAACATGGAGAGTACACTCTCATCCTGTTGGGTTATAGTCTGTACAACACGGAGAGTGCTCTCTCACCCTTTTGGGTAATGGTCTGTACAACATGAAGAGTGCACTCTCGCCCTGTTGGGTTATGATCCGTTCAACATGGAGAGTGCACTCTCGCCCTGTTGCGTTATGGTCTGTACAACATGGAGAGTGCACTTTCGCCCTGTTGGGTTATGCTCTGTACAACATGGAGAGTGCACTTTCGCCCTGTTGGGCTCAGGTCTGTACAACATGGAGAGTGCACTCTCACCCTGTTGGTTTATGGTCTGTACAACATGGAGAGTGCACTTTCACCCTGTTGGGATACGGTCTGTACAACATGGAGAGTGCACTCTCGCCATGTTGGGGTATAGTCTGTAAAACATGGAGAGTGCAATCTCGCCCTGTTGGATTATGGTTTGTACAACATGGAGAGTGCACTTTCACCCTGTTGGGATACGGTCTGTACAACATGGAGAGTGCACTCTCACCCTGTTGGGTTATGATCCGTTCAACATGGAGAGTGCACTCTCACCCTGTTGGGTTATAGTCTGTACAACATGGAGAGTGCACTCTCACCCTGTTGGGTTATAGTCTGTACAACATGGAGAGTGCACTCTCACTCTGTTGGGTTATGATCCGTTCAACATGGAGAGTGCACTCTCACTCTGTTGGGTTATGATCCGTTCAACATGGAGAGTGCACTCTCACTCTGTTGGGTTATGGTCTGTACAACATGGAGAGTGTACTCTCACCCTGTTGGGTTATAGTCTGTACAACATGGAGTGTGCGCTCTCACCCTGTTGGGTTATGGTCTGTACAACATGGAGAGTGCACTCTCACCCTGTTGGGTTATGATCCGTTCAACATGGAGAGTGCACTCTCAGCCTGTTGGGTTATGGTCTGTACAACATGGAGAGTGCACTCTCGCCCTGTTGCGTTATGGTCTGTACAACATGGAGAGTGCACTCTCACCCAGTTGGGTTATGATCCGTTCAACATGGAGAGTGCACTCTCACCCTGTTGGGTTATGGTCTGTACAACATGGAGTGTGCGCTCTCACCCTGTTGGGTTATGGTCTGTACAACATGGAGAGTGCACTCTCACCCTGTTGGGTTATGATCCGTTCAACATGGAGAGTGCACTCTCACCCTGTTGGGTTATGGTCTGTACAACATGGAGAGTGCAATCTCGCCCTGTTGCGTTATGGTCTGTACAACATGGAGAGTGCACTTTCGCCCTGTTGGTTTATGCTCTGTACAACATGGAGAGTGCACTTTCGCCCTGTTGGATTCAGGTCTGTACAACATGGAGAGTGCACTCTCACCCTGTTGGGATACAGTCCGTACAACATGGAGAGTGCACTCTCACCCTGTTGGGTTAAGGTCTGTACAACATGGAGAGTGCAATTTCGCCCTGTTGCATTATGATCTGTACAACATGGAGAGTGCAATTTCGCCCTGTTGCGTTATGGTCTGTACAACATGGAGAGTGCACTTTCGCCCTGTTGGATTCAGGTCTATACAACATGGAGAGTGCACTCTCACCCTGTTGGGATACAGTCCGTACAACATGGAGAGTGCACTCTCACCCTTTTGGGTTATGCTCTGTACAACATGGAGAGTGCACTTTCGCCCTGTTGGGTTATGCTCTGTACAACATGGAGAGTGCACTTTCGCCCTGTTGGGTTCAGGTCTGTACAACATGGAGAGTGCACTCTCACCCTGTTGGTTTATGGTCTGTACAACATGGAGAGTGCACTCTCACCCTGTTGGTTTATGGTCTGTACAACATGGAGAGTGCACTTTCGCCCTGTTGGGTTATGCTCTGTACAACATGGAGAGTGCACTTTCGACCTGTTGGGTTCAGGTCTGTACAACATGGAGAGTGCACTCTCACCCTGTTGGTTTACGGTCTGTACAACATGGAGAGTGCGCTTTCACCCTGTTCAGATACGGTCTATGCAACATGGAGAGCGCACTCTCGCCATGTTGGGGTATAGTCTGTAAAACATGGAGCGTGCAATCTCGCCCTGTTGGATTATGGTTTGTACAACATGGAGAGTGCACTTTCACCCTGTTGGGATACGGTCTGTAAAACATGGAGAGTGCACTCTCACCCTGTTGGGTTATCATCTGTACAACAGGGAGAGTACACTCTCATCCTGTTGGGTTATAGTCTGTACAACACGGAGAGTGCACTCTCGCCGTGTTGGATTATGTTCTGTACAACATGGAGAGTGCACTCTCACCCTGTTGGGTTATGGTCTGTACAACATGGAGAGTGCACTCTCACCCTGTTGGGTTATGGTCTGTACAACATGGAGAGTGCACTCTCACCCTGTTGGGTTATGGTCTGTACAACATGGAGAGTGCACTCTCACCCTGTTGGGTTATGGTCTGTACAACATGGAGAGTGCACTCTCGCCGTGTTGGATTATGTTCTGTACAACATGGAGAGTGTACTCACACCCTGTTGGGTTATATTCTGTGCCACATGGACAGTGCACTCTCACCCTGTTGAGTTATGGTCTGCACAACATGAAGAGTGCACACTCACCCTTTGGGGTTATGGTCTGTACAACATGGAGAGGGCACTTTCGACCCTGCTGGGTTATGGTCTATACAACATGGAGAGTACACTCTCATCCTGTTGGGTTCTCGTCTGTTCAACAAAGAGAGTGCACTCTCACCCTTTTGGGTAATGGCCTGTACAACATGGAGAGTGCACTCTCACCCTGTTGGATTAAAGTCTGTACAACATGGAGAGTGCACTCTTACCCTGAGGGATTATGGTCTGTGCAACATGGAGAGTGCACTCTCGCCCTGTTGGGTTCCGGTCTATACAACATGGAGAGTGCACTGTCGCCCTGTTGGGTTATGGTCTGTACAACATGGAGAGTGCACTTTCGCCCTGTTGGGTTATGCTCTGTACAACATGGAGAGTGCACTCCCACACTGTTGGGTTATGGTCTGTACAACATGGAGAGTGCACTTTCACCCTGTTGGGATACGGTCTGTACAACATGGAGAGTACACTCTCTTCCTGTTGGGTTATAGTCTGTACAACATGGAGAGTGCACTCTCGCTCTGTTGGGTTATGATCCGTTCAACATGGAGAGTGCACTCTCGCCCTGTTGCGTTATGGTCTGTACAACATGGAGAGTGCACTTTCGCCCTGTTGGGTGATGCTCTGTACAACATGGAGAGTGCACTTTCGCCCTGTTGGATTCAGGTCTGTACAACACGGAGAGTGCACTCTCACCCTGTTGGGATACAGTCCGTACAACATGGAGAGTGCACTCTCACCCTTTTGGGTTATGGTCTGTACAACATGGAGAGTGCACTCTCACCCTGTTGGGTTATGCTCTGTACAACATGGAGAGTGCACTGTCGCCCTGTTGGGTTATGGTCTGTACAACATGGAGAGTGCACTTTCGCCCTGTTGGGTTATGCTCTGTACAACATGGAGAGTGCACTCTCACACTGTTGGGTTATGGTCTGTGCAACATGGAGAGTGCACTCTCGTCATGTTGGGTTATAGTCTGTAAAACATGGAGAGTGCACTCTCACCCTGTTGGGTTATCGTCTGTACAACATGGAGAGTACAATCTCATCCTGTTGGGTTATAGTCTGTACAACACGGAGAGTGCACTCTCACCCTGTTGGGTTATGGTCTGTACAACATGGAGAGTGCACTCTCGCTCTGTTGGGTTATGATCCGTTCAACATGGAGAGTGCACTCTCGCCCTGTTGCGTTATGGTCTGTACATCATGGAGAGTGCACTTTCGCCCTGTTGGGTTATGCTCTGTACAACATGGAGAGTGCACTTTCGCCCTGTTGGATTCAGGTCTGTACAACACGGAGAGTGCACTCTCACCCTGTTGGGATACAGTCCGTACAACATGGAGAGTGCACTCTCACCCTTTTGGGTTATGGTCTGTACAACATGGAGAGTGCACTCTCACCCTGTTGTGTTAAGGTCTGTTTAACATGGAGAGTGCACTTTCGCCCTGTTGCGTTATGGTCTGGACAACATGGAGAGTGCACATTCGCCCTGTTGGGTTATGCTCTGTACAACATGGAAAGTGCACTTTCGCCCTGTTGGATTCAGGTCTGTACAACATGGAGAGTGCACTCTCACCCTGTTGGGATACAGTCCGTACAACATGGAGAGTGCACTCTCACCCTTTTGGGTTATGGTCTGTACAACATGGAGAGTGCACTCTCACCCTGTTGGGTTAAGGTCTGTACAACACGGAGAGTGCACTTTCGCCCTGTTGGGTTCAGGTCTGTACAACATGGAGAGTGCACTCTCACCCTGTTGGTTTATGGTCTGTGCAACATGGAGAGTGCACTTTCACCCTGTTCAGATACGGTCTGTGCAACACGGGGAGCGCACTCTCGCCATGTTGGGTTATAGTCTGTAAAACATGGAGAGTGCAATCTCGCCCTGTTGGATTATGGTTTGTACAACATGGAGAGTGCACTTTCACCCTATTGGGATACGGCCTGTACAACATGGAGAGTGCACTCTCACCCTGTTGGTTTATGGTCTGTACAACATGGAGAGTGCACTTTCACCCTGTTCAGATACGGTCTGTGCAACATGGGGAGCGCACTCTCGCCATGTTGGGTTATAGTCTGTAAAACATGGAGAGTGAACTCTCACCCTGTTGGGTTATCGTCTGTACAACATGGAGAGTGCACTCTCGCCATGTTGGGTTATAGTCTGTAAAACATGGAGAGTGCACTCTCACCCTGTTGGGTTATCGTCTGTACAACATGGAGAGTACACTCTCATCCTGTTGGGTTATAGTCTGTACAACACGGAGAGTGCACTCTCGCCATGTTGGGTTATAGTCTGTAAAACATGGAGAGTGCACTCTCACCCTGTTGGGTTATCGTCCGTACAACATGAAGAGTGCACTCTCACCCTTTTGGGTTATGGTCTGTACAATACGGAGAGTGCAATCTCACCCTTTTGGGTAATGGTCTGCACAACATGGAGAGTGCACTCTCACCCTGTTGCGTTATGGTCTGTACAACATGGAGAGTGCACTCTCACCCTGCTGGGTTCAGGTCTGCACAACATGAAGAGTGCACTCTCACCCTGTTGGATTATGGTCTGTACAACATGGAGAGTGCACTCTCACCCTATTGGGTTATGGTCTGTACAACATGGAGAGTGCACTCTCGCCGTGTTGGATTATGTTCTGTACAACATGGAGAGTGCACTCTCGCCGTGTTGGATTATGTTCTGTACAACATGGAGAGTGCACTCTCGCCGTGTTGGATTATGTTCTGTACAACATGGACAGTGCACTCTCACCCTGTTGGGTTCAGGTCTGTACAACATGGAGAGTGCACTCTTATCCTGAGGGATTATAGTCTGTACAACATGGAGAGTGCACTCTCACCCTTTTGGGTTATGGTCTGTACAACACGGAGAGTGCAATCTCACCCTTTTGGGTAATGGTCTGCACAACATGGAGAGTGCACTCTCGCCCTGTTGGGTTATGGTCTGTACAACATGGAGAGTGCACTTTCGCCCTGTTGGGATGCGGTCTGTACAACATGGAGAGTGCACTCTCACACTGTTGGGTTATGGTCTGTACAACATGGAGAGTGCACTTTCACCCTGTTGTGATACGGTCTGTACAACATGGAGAGTGCACTTTCACCATGTTGGGTTATAGTCTGTAAAACATGGAGAGTGCACTCTCACCCTGTTGGGTTATAGTCTGTAAAACATGGAGAGTGCACTCTCACCCTGTTGGGTTATCGTCTGTACAACATGGAGAGTACACTCTCATCCTGTTGGGTTATAGTCTGTACAACACGGAGAGTGCACTCTCACCCTTTTGGGTTATAGTCTGTAAAACATGGAGAGTGCACTCTCACCCTGTTGGGTTATCGTCTGTACAACATGGAGAGTACACTCTCATCCTGTTGGGTTATAGTCTGTACAACATGGAGAGTGCACTCTCACCCTGTTGGGTTATAGTCTGTAAAACATGGAGAGTGCACTGTCACCATTTTGGGTTATGGTCTGTACAACATGGAGAGTGCACTCTCACCCTGTTGGGTTAAGGTCTGTACAAAATGGAGAGTGCACTTTCGCCCTGTTGGGATATGCTCTGTACAACATGGAGAGTGCACTTTCGCCCTGTTGGGTTCAGGTCTGTACAACATGGAGAGTGCACTCTCACCCTGTTGGTTTATGGTCTGTGCAACATGGAGAGTGCACTTTCACCCTGTTCAGATACGGTCTGTGCAACATGGAGAGCGCACTCTCGCCATGTTGGGGTACAGTCTGTAAGACATGGAGAGTGCAATCCTGCCCTGTTGGATTATGTTTTGTAAAACATGGAGAGTGCACACTCACCCTGTTGGGTTATCGTCTGTACAACATGGAGAGTGCACTCTCGCCATGTTGGGTTATAGTCTGTAAAACATGGAGAGTGCACTCTCACCCTGTTGGGTTATAGTCTGTACAACATGGAGAGTGCACTCTCGCCATGTTGGGTTATAGTCTGTAAAACATGGAGAGTGCACTCTCACCCTGTTGGGTTATAGTCTGTACAACACGGAGAGTGCGCTCTCACCCTGTTGGGTTATGGTCTGTACAACATGGAGAGTGCACTCTCACCCTGTTGGGTTATGGTCTGTACAACATGGAGAGTGCACTCTCACCCTGTTGGGTTATGGTCTGTACAACATGGAGAGTGCACTCTCACCCTGTTGGGTTATGGTCTGTACAACATGGAGAGTGCACTCTCACCGTGTTGGTTTATGTTCTGTACAACATGGAGAGTGCACTCACACCCTGTTGGGTTATATTCTTTGCCACATGGACAGTGCACTCTCACCCTGTTGGGTAATGGTCTGCACAACATGGAGAGGGCACTTTCGTCCCTGCTGGGTTCTCGTCTGTTCAACAAAGAGAGTGCACTCTCACCCTTTTGGGTAATGGTCTGTACAACATGGAGAGTGCACTCTCACCCTGTTGGATTATAGTCTGTACAACACGGAGAGTGCACTCTCGCCGTGTTGGATTATGTTCGGTACAACATGGAGAGTGCACTCTCGCCGTGTTGGATTATGTTCTGTACAACATGGAGAGTGCACTCTCACCCTGTTGGGTTATGGTCTGTACAACATGGAGAGTGCAATCTCGCCGTGTTGGGTTATGTTCTGTACAACATGGAGAGTGCACTCACACCCTGTTGGGTTATATTCTGTGCCACATGGACAGTACACTCTCACCCTGTTGGGTAATGGTCTGTACAACATGGAGAGTGCACTCTCACCCTGTTGGATTATAGTCTGTACAACATGGAGAGTGCACTCTTACCCTGAGGGATTATGGTCTGTGCAACATGGAGAGTGCACTCTCGCCCTGTTGGGTTCCGGTCTATACAACATGGAGAGTGCACTGTCGCCCTGTTGGGTTATAGTCTGTACAACATGGAGAGTGCACTATCACACTGTTGGGTTATGGTCTGTACAACATGGAGAGTGCACTTTCACCCTGTTGGGATACGGTCTGTACAACATGGAGAGTGCACTCTCGCCATGTTGGGTATAGTCTGTAAAACATGGAGAGTGCACTCTCATCCTGTTGGGTTATAGTCTGTACAACATGGAGAGTGCACTCTCGCCATGTTGGGTATAGTCTGTAAAACATGGAGAGTGCACTCTCATCCTGTTGGGTTATAGTCTGTACAACATGGAGAGTGCACTCTCGCCATGTTGGGTATAGTCTGTACAACATGGAGAGTGCACTCTCACCCTTTGGGGTTATGGTCTGTACAACATGGAGAGTGCACTCTCACCCTGTTGCGTTATGGTCTGTACAACATGGAGAGTGCACTCTCGCCCTGTTGGGTTATGATCTGTACAACATGGAGAGTGCACTTTCGCCCTGTTGGATTCAGGTCTGTACAACATGGAGAGTGCACTCTCACCCTGTTGGTTTATGGTCTGTACAACATGGAGAGTGCACTTTCACCCTGTTCAGATACGGTCTGTGCAACATGGAGAGCGCACTCTCGCCATGTTGGGTTATAGTCTGTAAAACATGGAGAGCGCACTCTCGCCCTGTTGGATTATGGTTTGTACAACATGGAGAGTGCACTCTTACCCTGAGGGATTATGGTCTGTGCAACATGGAGAGTGCACTCTCGCCCAGTTGGGTTCCGGTCTATACAACATGGAGAGTGCACTGTCGCCCTGTTGGGTTATGGTCTGCACAACATGGAGAGTGCACTTTCGCCCTGTTGGGTTAAGCTCTGTACAACATGGTGAGTGCACTCTCACCCTGTTGGTTTATGGTCTGTACAACATGGAGAGTGCACTTTCACCCTGTACAGATCCGGTCTGTACAACATGGAGAGTGCACTCTCGACATGTTGGGTTATAGTCTGCAAAACATGGAGAGTGCAATCTCGCCCTGTTGGTTTATGGTTTGTACAACATGGAGAGAGCACTTTCACCCTGTTGGGATACGGTCTGTACAACATGGAGAGTGCACTCTCACCTTGTTGGGTTATGGTCTGTACAGCATGGAGAGTGCACTCTCACCCTGTTGGGTTATAGTCTGTACAACATGGAGTGTGCGCACTCACCCTGTTGAGTTATGGTCTGCACAACATGGAGAGTGCACTCTCACCCTGTTGCGTTATCGTCTGTACAAAATGGAGAGTGCACTCTCACCCTGTGGGTAATGGTCTGTACAACATGGAGAAGGCACTTACGTCCCTGCTGGATTACGGTCTATACAACATGGAGAGTAGACTCTCATCCTGTTGGGTTATAGTCTGTTCAACACGGAGAGTGCACTCTCACCCTTTTGGGTTATGGTCTGTACAACATGGAGAGTACACTCTCATCCTGTTGGGTTATAGTCTGTACAACATGGAGAGTGCACTTTCGCCCTTTTGGGTTATGGTCTGTAAAATATGGAGAGAGCACTCGCACCCTATTGGGTTATTGTCTGTTCAACATGGAGAGTGCACTTTCGCCCTGTTGGGATACGGTCTGTACAACATGGAGAGTGCACTCTCGCCATGTTGGGTTATAGTCTGCAAAACATGGAGAGTGCAATCTCGCCCTGTTGGATTATGGTTTGTACAACATGGAGAGAGCACTTTCACCCTGTTGGGATACGGTCTGTACAACATGGAGAGTGCACTCTCACCTTGTTGGGTTATGGTCTGTACAGCATGGAGAGTGCACTCTCACCCTGTTGGGTTATAGTCTGTACAACATGGAGTGTGCGCACTCACCCTGTTGAGTTATGGTCTGCACAACATGGAGAGTGCACTCTCACCCTGTTGGGTTATCGTCTGTACAAAATGGAGAGTGCACTCTCACCCTGTGGGTAATGGTCTGTACAACATGGAGAAGGCACTTACGTCCCTGCTGGATTACGGTCTATACAACATGGAGAGTAGACTCTCATCCTGTTGGGTTATAGTCTGTTCAACACGGAGAGTGCACTCTCACCCTTTTGGGTTATGGTCTGTACAACGTGGAGAGTACACTCTCATCCTGTTGGGTTATAGTCTGTACAACATGGAGAGTGCACTTTCGCCCTTTTGGGTTATGGTCTGTAAAATATGGAGAGTGCACTCGCACCCTATTGGGTTATTGTCTGTTCAACATGGAGAGTGCACTTTCGCCCTGTTGGGATACGGTCTGTACATCATGGAGAGTGCACTTTCGCCCTGTTGGGTTCAGGTCTGTACATCATGGAGAGTGCACTCTCACCCTGTTGGTTTATGGTCTGTACAACATGGAGAGTGCACTCTCACCCTGTTCAGATACGGTCTGTACAACATGGAGAGTGCACTCTCACCCTGTTCAGATACGGTCTGTACAACATGGAGAGCGCACTCTCGCCATGTTGGGTTATAGTCTGTAAAACATGGAGAGTGCACTCTCGCCCTGTTGGATTATGGTTTGCACAACATGGAGAGTGCACTTTCACCCTGTTGGGATACGGTCTGTGCAACATGGAGAGTGCACTTTCGCCCTGTTGGGTTCAGTTCTGTACAACATGGAGAGTGCACTCTCACCCTGTTGGGATACGGTCTGTACATCATGGAGAGTGCACTTTCGCCCTGTTGGGTTATGCTCTGTCCAACATGGAGAGTGCACTTTCGCCCTGTTGGGTTCAGTTCTGTACAACATGGAGAATGCACTCTCACCCTGTTGGGATACGGTCTGTCCAACATGGAGAGTGCACTTCCGCCCTGTTGGGTTATGCTCTGTACAACATGGAGAGTGCACTTTCGCCCTGTTTGGTTCAGGTCTGTGCAACATGGAGAGCGCACTCTCGCCATGTTGGGTTATAATCTGTAAAACATGGAGAGTGCAATCTCGCCCTGTTGGATTATGGTTTGTACAGCATGGAGAGTGCACTTTCACCCTGTTGGGATACGGCCTGTACAACATGGAGAGTGCACTCTCGCCATGTTGGGTTATAGTCTGTACAACATGGAGAGTGCACTCTCAACCTTTTGGGTAATGGTCTGTACAAAACGGAGAGTGCACTCTCACCCTTTTGGGTAATGGTCTGCACAACATGAAGAGTGCACTCTCGCCGTGTTGGATTATGTTCTGTACAACATGGAGAGTGCACTCTCACCCTGTTGGGTTATAGACTGTGCCACATGGACAGTGCACTCTCACCCTGTTGGGTTATAGTCTGTAAAACATGGAGAGTGCACTCTCACCCTTTTGGGTTATGGTCTGTACAACACGGAGAGTGCACTCTCACCCTTTTGGGTAATGGTCTGTACAATATGGAGAGTGCACTCTCACCCTTTTGGGTTATGGTCTGTACAACACGGAGAGTGCACTCTCACCCTTTTGGGTCAGGGTCTGCACAACATGGAGAGTGCCCTCTCACCCTGTTGGGTTATGGTCTGTACAACATGGAGATTGCACTCTCGCCGTGTTGGATTATGTTCTGTACAACATGGAGAGTGCACTCTCACCCTGTTGGGTTATGGTCTGTACAACATGAAGAGTACACTCTCACCCTGTTGGGTTATGGTCTGTACAACATGGAGATTGCACTCTCGCCGTGTTGGATTATGTTCTGTACAACATGGAGAGTGCACTCACACCCTGTTGGGTTATAGTCTGTGCCACATGGACAGTGCACTCTCACCCTGTTGGGTAATGGTCTGCACAACATGGAGAGGGCACTTTCATCCCTGCTGGGTTATGGTCTATACAACATGGAGAGTACACTCTCATCCTGTTGGGTTCTCATCTGTTCAACAAAGAGAGTGCACTCTCACACTTTTGGGTAATGATCTGTACAACATGGAGAGTGCACTCTTCCCCTGAGGGATTATGGTCTGTGCAACATGGAGAGTGCACTCTCGCCCTGTTGGGTTCCGGTCTATACAACATGGAGAGTGCACTGTCGCCCTGTTGGGTTATGGTCTGTACAACATGGAGAGTGCTCTTTCGCCCTGTTGGGTTATGCTCTGTACAACATGGAGAGTGCACTTTCGCCCTGTTGGGTTATGCTCTGTACAACACGGAGAGTGCACTTTCGCCCTGTTGGGTTCAGGTCTGTACCACATGGAGAGTGCACTCTCGCCCTGTTGGGATACGGTCCACACAACATGGAGAGTGCACTTTCGCCCTGTTGGGTTCAGGTCTGTACAACATGGAGAGTGCACTCTCACCCTGTTGGGATACGGTCTGTACAACATGGAGAGTGCACTCTCACCCTGTTGGGTTATGGTCTGTACAGCATGGAGAGTGCACTTTCACCCTGTTGGGATACGGTCTGTACAACATGGAGAGTGCACTCTCACCGTGTTGGGTTATCGTCTGTACAAAATGGAGAGTGCACTTTCACCCTTTTGGGTAATGGTCTGTACAACATGGAGAAGGCACTTTCGTCCCTGCTGGATTACGGTCTCTACAACATGGACAGTACACTCTCATCCTTTTGGGTTATAGTCTGTTCAACACGGAGAGTGCACTCTCACCCTTTTGGGTAATGGTCTGTACAACATGGAGAATGCACGCTCACCCTGTTGGATTATAGTCTGTGCAACATGGAGAGTGCACTCTCGCCCTGTTGGGTTACGGTCAATACAACATGGAGAGTACACTCTCATCCTGTTGGGTTATAGTCTGTACAACACGTAGAGTGCACTCTTACCATGAGGGATTATGGTCTGTACAACATGGAGAGTGCACTTTCGCCCTGTTGGGTTATGGTCTGTACAACATGGAGAGTGCACTTTCACCCTTTTGGGTTATGGTCTGTACAATATGGCGAGTGCACTCGCACCCTATTGGGTTATTGTCTGTACAACATGGAGAGTGCACTTTCGCCCTGTTGGGTTGTGGTCTGTACAACATGGAGAGTGCACTCTCGCCCTGTTGGGTTATGGTCTGTACAACATGGAGAGTGCACTCTCGCCCTGAGGGATTATAGTCTGTACAACATGGAGAGCGCACTCTCGCCCTGTTGGGTTATGGTCTGTACAACATGGAGAGTGCACTTTCGACCTGTTGGGTTATGCTCTGTACAACATGGAGAGTGCACTCTCACCCTGTTGGGATACGGTCTGTACAACATGGAGAGTGCACTTTCGCCCTGTTGGGTTCAGGTCTGTACAACATGGAGAGTGCACTCTCACCCTGTTGGTTTATGGTCTGTACAACATAGAGAGTGCACTCTCGCACTGTTGGATTATGGTTTGTACAACATGGAGAGTGCACTTTCACCCTGTTGGGATATGGTCTGTACAACATGGAGAGTGCACTCTCACCCTGTTGGGTTTTGGTCTGTACAACGTGGAGAGTGCACTTTCACCCTGTTGGGTTCAGGTCTGTACATCATGGAGAGTGCACTCTCACCCTGTTGGGTTATGGTCTGTACAACATGGAGAGTGCACTTTCACCCTGTTCAGATACGGTCTGTACAACATGGAGAGTGCACTCTCGCCCTGTTCAGATACGGTCTGTAAAACATGGAGAGTGCACTCTCGCCCTGTTGGATTATGGTTTGTACAACATGGAGAGTGCACTCTCACCCTGTTGGGTTATGGTCTGTACAACATGGGGAGTGCACTTTCACCCTGTTGGGATACGGTCTGCACAACATCGAGAGTGCACTCTCACCCTGTTGGGTTATCGTCTGTAGAACATGGAGTGTGCACTCTCACCCTGTGGGGTTATGGTCTGCACAACATGAAGAGTGCACTCTCACCCTTTTGGGTTATGGTCTGTACAACATGGAGAGTGCACTCTCACCCTTTTGCGTAATGGTCTATACAACATGGGGAGTGCTCTCTCACCCTGTTGGGTTATGTTCTGTACAAAATGGAGAGTGCACTTTCGCCCTGTTGGGTTATGCTCTGTACAACACGGAGAGTGCACTTTCACCCTGTTGGGATACGGTCCATCCAACATGGAGAGTGCACTTTCGCCCTGTTGGGTTCAGGTCTGTACAACATGGAGAGTGCACTCTCACCCTGTTGGTTTATGGTCTGTACAACATGGAGAGTGCACTTTCACCCTGTACAGATACGGTCTGTACAACATGGAGAGCGCACTCTCGCCATGTTGGGTTATAGTCTGTAAAACATGGAGAGTGCAATCTCGCCCTGTTGGGATACGGTCTGTACAACATGGAGAGTGCACTCTCACCCTGTTGGGTTATGGTCTGTACAGCATGGAGAGTGCACTTTCACCCTGTTGGGTTATCGTCTGTACAACACGGAGAGTGCACTCTCAACCTTTTGGGTTATAGTCTGTACAACATGGAGAGTGCACTCTCACCCTGTTGGGTTAAGGTCTGTACAACATGGAGAGTGCACCTTCGCCCTGTTGGGTTGTGGTCTGGACAGCATGGAGAGTGCACTTTCACCCTGTTGGGTTATCGTCTGTACAACACGGAGAGTGCACTCTCAACCTTTTGGGTAATGGTCTGTACAACATGGAGTGTGTGCTCTCACCCTGTTGAGTTATGTTCCGCAAAACGTGAAGAGTGCACTCTCACCCTGTTGGGTAATGGTCTGCACAACATGGAGAAGGCACTTTCGTCCCTGCTGGGTTACGGTCTATACAACATGGAGAGTACACTCTCATCCTGTTGGGTTATAGTCTGTTCAACACGGAGAGTGCACTCTCACCCTTTTGGGTAATGGTCTGTACAACATGGAGAGTGCACTCTCAACCTGTTGAGTTATGGTCTGCACAACATGAAGAGTGCACTCTCACCCTTTGGGGTTATGGTCTGTACAACATGGAGAGTGCACTCTCACCCTGTTGGGTTATGGTCTGTACAACATGGAGAGTGCACTCTCACCCTTTTGGGTAATGGTCTATACAACATGGAGAGTGCTCTCTCACCCTGTTGGGTTATGGTCTGTACAAAATGGAGAGTGCACATTCGCCCTGTTGGGTTATGCTCTGTACAGCATGGAGAGTGCACTTTCGCCCTTTTGGGTTATGCTCTGTACAACACGGAGAGTGCACTTTCACCCTGTTGGGTTCAGGTCTGTACAACATGGAGAGTGCACTCTCGCCCTGTTGGGATACGGTCCATACAACATGGAGAGTGCACTTTCGCCTTGTTGGGTTCAGGTCTGTACAACATGGAGAGTGCACTGTCACCCTGTTGGTTTATGGTCTGTACAACATGGAGAGTGCACTCTCGCCCTGTTGTGTTATGATCCGTTCAACATGGAGAGTGCACTCTCGCCCTGTTGCGTTATGGTCTGCACAACATGGAGAGTGCACTTTCGCCCTGTTGGGTTATGCTCTGTACAACATGGAGAGTGCACTTTCGCCCTGTTGGATTCAGGTCTGTACAACATGGAGAGTGCACTCTTACCCTGTTGGGATACAGTCCGTACAACATGGAGAGTGCACTCTCACCCTTTTGGGTTATGGTCTGTACAACATGGAGAGTGCACTCTCACCCTGTTGGGTTAAGGTCTGTACAACATGGAGAGTGCACCTTCGCCCTGTTGGGTTATGCTCTGTACAACATGGAGAGTGCACTTTCGCCCTGTTGGGTTCAGTTCTGTACAACATGGAGAGTGCACTCTCACCCTGTTCAGATACGGTCTGTGCAACATGGAGAGTGCACTCTCGCCATGTTGGGTTATAGTCTGTAAAACATGGAGAGTGCAATCTCGCCCTGCTGGATTATGGTTTGTACAACATGGAGAGTGCACTTTCACCCTGTTGGGATACGGCCTGTACAACATGGAGAGTGCACTCTCGCCATGTTGGGTTATAGTCTGTAAAACATGGAGAGTGCACTCTCACCCTGTTGGGTTATCGTCTGTACAACATGGAGAGTGCACTCTCGCCATGTTGGGTTATAATCTGTAAAACATGGAGAGTGCACTCTCACCCTGTTGGGTTATGGTCTGTACAACATGGAGAGTACACTCTCATCCTGTTGGGTTATAGTCTGTACAACATGGAGAGTGCACTTTCGCCCTGTTGGGTTATGCTCTGTACAACACGGAGAGTGCACTTTCACCCTGTTGGGTTATAGTCTGTACAACATGGAGAGTGCACTCTCACCCTGTTGGGATACGGTCCATACAACATGGAGAGTGCACTTTCGCCCTGTTGGGTTCAGGTCTGTACAACATGGAGAGTGCACTGTCACCCTGTTGGTTTATGGTCTGTACAACATGGAGAGTGCACTTTCACCCTGTACAGATACGGTCTGTACAACATGGAGAGCGCACTCTCGCCATGTTGGGTTATAGTCTGTAAAACATGGAGAGTGCAATCTCGCCCTGTTGGGTTCAGGTCTGTACAACATGGAGAGTGCACTCTCGCCAATTGGATTATGGTTTGCACAACATGGAGAGTGCACTTTCACCCTGTTGGGATACGGTCTGTACAACATGGAGAGTGCGCTCTCACCCTGTTGGGTAATGGTCTGTACAACATGGAGAAGGCACTTTCGTCACTGCTGGGTTACGGTCGATACAACATAGAGAGTGCACTCTCACCCTTTGGGGTTATGGTCTGTACAACATGGAGAGTGCACTCTCACCCTGTTGGGTTATGGTCTGTGCAACATGGAGAGTGCACTCTCGCCCTGTTGCGTTATGGTCTGTACAACATGGAGAGTGCACTTTCGCCCTGTTGGGTTATGCTCTTTACAACATGGAGAGTGCACTTTCGCCCTGTTGGATTCAGGTCTGTACAACATGGAGAGTGCACTCTCACCCTGTTGGGATACAGTCCGTACAACATGGAGAGTGCACTCTCACCCTGTTGGGATACGGCCTGTACAACATGGAGAGTGCACTCTCGCCATGTTGGGTTATGGTCTGTAAAACATGGAGAGTGCACTCTCACCCTGTTGGGTTATCGTCTGTACAACATGGAGAGTGCACTCTCGCCGTGTTGGATTATGTTCTGTACAACATGGAGAGTGCACTCACACTTTGTTGGGTTATAGTCTGTGCCACATGGACAGGGCACTCTCACCCTGTTGGGTTATCGTCTGTACAACACGGAGAGTGCACTCTTACCCTGTTGAGTTATGGTCTGTACAACATGGAGAAGGCACTTTCGTCACTGCTGGGTTACGGTCTATACAACATGGAGAGTACACTCTCATCCTGTTGGGTTATAGTCTGTTCAACACGGAGAGTGCACTCTCACCCTGTTGAGTTATGGTCTGCACAACATGAGGAGTGCACTCTCACCCTTTGGGGTTATGGTCTGTACAACATGGAGAGTGCACTCTCACCCTGTTGGGTTATGGTCTGTACAACATGGAGAGTGCACTCTCGCCCTGTTGTGTTATGATCCGTTCAACATGGAGAGTGCACTCTCGCCCTGTTGCGTTATGGTTTGTACAACATGGAGAAGGCACTTTCGCCCTGTTGGGTTATGCTCTGTAAAACATGGAGAGTGCACTTTCGCCCTGTTGGATTCAGGTCTGTACAACATGGAGAGTGCACTCTCACCCTGTTGGGATACAGTCCGTACAACATGGAGAGTGCACTCTCACCCTTTTGGGTTATGGTCTGTACAACATGGAGAGTGCACTCTCACCCTGTTGGGTTAAGGTCTGTACAACATGGAGAGTGCACTTTCGCCCTGTTGGGTTATGCTCTGTACAACATGGAGAGTGCACTTTCGCCCTGTTGGGTTCAGGTCTGTACAACATGGAGAGTGCACTCTCACCCTGTTCAGATGCGGTCTGTGCAACATGGAGAGCGCACTCTCGCCATGTTGGGTTATAGTCTGTAAAACATGGAGAGTGCAATCTCGCCCTGTTGGATTGTGGTCTGCACAACATGGAGAAGGCACTTTCGTCCCTGCTGGGTTACGGTCTATACAACATGGAGAGTAGACTCTCATCCTGTTGGGTTATAGTCTGTTCAACACGGAGAGTGCACTCTCACCCTTTTGGGTAATGGTCTGTACAACATGGAGAGTGCACTCTCAACCTGTTGAGTTATGGTCTGCACAACATGAAGAGTGCACTCTCACCCTTTGGGGTTATGGTCTGTACAACATGGAGAGTGCACTCTCACCCTGTTGGGTTATGGTCTGTACAACATGGAGAGTGCACTCTCACCCTTTTGGGTAATGGTCTATACAACATGGAGAGTGCTCTCTCACCCCGTTGGGTTATGGTCTGTACAAAATGGAGAGTGCACATTCGCCCTGTTGGGTTATGCTCTGTACAGCATGGAGAGTGCACTTTCGCCCTTTTGGGTTATGCTCTGTACAACACGGAGAGTGCACTTTCACCCTGTTGGGTTCAGGTCTGTACAACATGGAGAGTGCACTCTCGCCCTGTTGGGATACGGTCCATACAACATGGAGAGTGCACTTTCGCCCTGTTGGGTTCAGGTCTGTACAACATGGAGAGTGCACTGTCACCCTGTTGGTTTATGGTCTGTACAACATGGAGAGTGCACTTTCACCCTGTACAGATACGGTCTGTACAACATGGAGAGTGCACTCGCGCCATGTTGGGTTATAGTCTGTAAAACATGGAGAGTGCAATCTCGCCCTGTTGGATTATGGTTTGCACAACATGGAGAGTGCACTCTCACCCTGTTATGTAATGGTCTGTACAACATGGAGAAGGCACTTTCGTCACTGCTGGGTTACGGTCTATACAACATGGAGAGTACACTCTCATCCTGTTGGGTTATCGTCTGTTCAACACGGAGAGTGCACTCTCACCCTTTTGGGTAATGGTCTGTACAACATGGAGAGTGCACTCTCACCCTGTTGAGTTATGGTCTGCACAACATGAAGAGTGCACTCTCACCCTTTGGGGTTATGGTCTGTACAACATGGAGAGTGCACTCTCGCCCTGTTGTGTTATGATCCGTTCAAAATGGAGAGTGCACTCTCGCCCTGTTGCGTTATGGTCTGCACAACATGGAGAGTGCACTTTCGCCCTGTTGGGTTATGCTCTGTACAACATGGAGAGTGCACTTTCGCCCTGTTGGATTCAGGTCTGTACAACATGGAGAGTGCACTCTTACCCTGTTGGGATACAGTCCGTACAACATGGAGAGTGCACTCTCACCCTTTTGGGTTATGGTCTGTACAACATGGAGAGTGCACTCTCACCCTGTTGGGTTAAGGTCTGTACAACATGGAGAGTGCACCTTCGCCCTGTTGGGTTATGCTCTGTACAACATGGAGAGTGCACTTTCGCCCTGTTGGATTCAGTTCTGTACAACATGGAGAGTGCACTCTCACCCTGTTCAGATACGGTCTGTGCAACATGGAGAGCGCACTCTCGCCATGTTGGGTTATAGTCTGTAAAACATGGAGAGTGCAATCTCGCCCTGTTGGATTATGGTTTGTACAACATGGAGAGTGCACTTTCACCCTGTTGGGATACGGCCTGTACAACATGGAGAGTGCACTCTCGCCATGTTGGGTTATAGTCTGTAAAACATGGAGAGTGCACTCTCACCGTGTTGGGTTATCGTCTGTACAACATGGAGAGTGCACTCTCGCCATGTTGGGTTATAGTCTGTAAAACATGGAGAGTGCACTCTCACCCTTTGGGGTTATGGTCTGTACAACATGGAGAGTGCACTCTCACCCTGTTGCGTTATGGTCTGTACAACATGGAGAGTGCACTCTCGCCCTGTTGGGTTATGATCTGTACAACATGGAGAGTGCACTTTCGCCCTGTTGGATTCAGGTCTGTACAACATGGAGAGTGCACTCTCACCCTGTTGGGATACAGTCCGTACAACATGGAGAGTGCACTCTCACCCTTTTGGGTTATGGTCTGTACAACATGGAGAGTGCACTTTCGCCCTTTTGGGTTATGGTCTGTACAACATGGAGAGTGCACTCTCACCCTGTTGGGTTAAGGTCTGTACAACATGGAGAGTGCACTTTCGGCCTGTTGGGTTATGCTCTGTACAACATGGAGAGTGCACTTTCGCCCTGTTGGGTTCAGGTCTGTACAACATGGAGAGTGCACTCTCACCCTGTTGGTTTATGGTCTGTACAACATGGAGAGTGCACTTTCACCCTGTTCAGATACGGTCTGTGCAACATGGAGAGCGCACTCTCGCCATGTTGGGTTATAGTCTGTAAAACATGGAGAGCGCACTCTCGCCCTGTTGGATTATGGTTTGTACAACATGGAGAGTGCACTCTTACCCTGAGGGATTATGGTCTGTGCAACATGGAGAGTGCACTCTCGCCCAGTTGGGTTCCGGTCTCTTCAACATGGAGAGTGCACTGTCGCCCTGTTGGGTTATGGTCTGCACAACATGGAGAGTGCACTTTCGCCCTGTTGGGTTAAGCTCTGTACAACATGGAGAGTGCACTTTCGCCCTGTTGGGTTATGCTCTGTACAACACGGAGAGTGCACTTTCGCCCTGTTGGGTTCAGGTCTGTACCACATGGAGAGTGCACTCTCGCCCTGTTGGGATACGGTCCACACAACATGGAGAGTGCACTTTCGCCCTGTTGGGTTCAGGTCTGTACAACATGGTGAGTGCACTCTCACCCTGTTGGTTTATGGTCTGTACAACATGGAGAGTGCACTTTCACCCTGTACAGATCCGGTCTGTACAACATGGAGAGTGCACTCTCGCCATGTTGGGTTATAGTCTGCAAAACATGGAGAGTGCAATCTCGCCCTGTTGGATTATGGTTTGCACAACATGGAGAGAGCACTTTCACCCTGTTGGGATACGGTCTGTACAACATGGAGAGTGCACTCTCACCTTGTTGGGTTATGGTCTGTACAGCATGGAGAGTGCACTCTCACCCTGTTGGGTTATAGTCTGTACAACATGGAGTGTGCGCACTCACCCTGTTGAGTTATGGTCTGCACAACATGGAGAGTGCACTCTCACCCTGTTGGGTTATCGTCTGTACAAAATGGAGAGTGCACTCTCACCCTGTGGGTAATGGTCTGTACAACATGGAGAAGGCACTTACGTCCCTGCTGGATTACGGTCTATACAACATGGAGAGTAGACTCTCATCCTGTTGGGTTATAGTCTGTTCAACACGGAGAGTGCACTCTCACCCTTTTGGGTTATGGTCTGTACAACATGGAGAGTACACTCTCATCCTGTTGGGTTATAGTCTGTACAACATGGAGAGTGCACTTTCGCCCTTTTGGGTTATGGTCTGTAAAATATGGAGAGAGCACTCGCACCCTATTGGGTTATTGTCTGTTCAACATGGAGAGTGCACTTTCGCCCTGTTGGGATACGGTCTGTACAACATGGAGAGTGCACTCTCGCCATGTTGGGTTATAGTCTGCAAAACATGGAGAGTGCAATCTCGCCCTGTTGGATTATGGTTTGTACAACATGGAGAGAGCACTTTCACCCTGTTGGGATACGGTCTGTACAACATGGAGAGTGCACTCTCACCTTGTTGGGTTATGGTCTGTACAGCATGGAGAGTGCACTCTCACCCTGTTGGGTTATAGTCTGTACAACATGGAGTGTGCGCACTCACCCTGTTGAGTTATGGTCTGCACAACATGGAGAGTGCACTCTCACCCTGTTGGGTTATCGTCTGTACAAAATGGAGAGTGCACTCTCACCCTGTGGATAATGGTCTGTACAACATGGAGAAGGCACTTACGTCCCTGCTGGATTACGGTCTATACAACATGGAGAGTAGACTCTCATCCTGTTGGGTTATAGTCTGTTCAACACGGAGAGTGCACTCTCACCCTTTTGGGTTATGGTCTGTACAACATGGAGAGTACACTCTCATCCTGTTGGGTTATAGTCTGTACAACATGGAGAGTGCACTTTCGCCCTTTTGGGTTATGGTCTGTAAAATATGGAGAGTGCACTCGCACCCTATTGGGTTATTGTCTGTTCAACATGGAGAGTGCACTTTCGCCCTGTTGGGATACGGTCTGTACATCATGGAGAGTGCACTTTCTCCCAGTTGGGTTCAGGTCTGTACATCATGGAGAGTGCACTCTCACCCTGTTGGTTTATGGTCTGTACAACATGGAGCGTGCACTCTCACCCTGTTCAGATACGGTCTGTACAACATGGAGAGTGCACTTTCACCCTGTTGGGATACGGTCTGTACAACATGGAGAGTGCACTCTCACCCTGTTGGGTTATGGTCTGTACAACATGGAGATTGCACTCTCACCCTGCTGAGTTATGGTCTGCACAACATGAAGAGTGCACTTTCACCCTGTTCAGATACGGTCTGTACAACATGGAGAGTGCACTCTCACCCTGTTCAGATACGGTCTGTACAACATGGATAGCGCACTCTCGCCATGTTGGGTTATAGTCTGTAAAACATGGAGAGTGCACTCTCGCCCTGTTGGATTATGGTTTGCACAACATGGAGAGTGCACTTTCACCCTGTTGGGATACGGTCTGTACAACATGGAGAGTGCACTCTCACCCTGTTGGGCTATGGTCTGTACAACATGGAGAGTGCACTCTCACCCTGCTGAGTTATGGTCTGCACAACATGAAGAGTGCACTTTCACCCTGTTGGGATACGGTCTGTACAACATGGAGAGTGCACTCTCGCCCTGTTGAGTTATGGTCTGTACAACATGGAGAGTGCACTCTTGCCCTGTTTTGTTATGGTCTGTACAACATGGAGAGTGCACTTTCGCCCTGTTGGGTTATGCTCTGTACAATATGGAGAGTGCACTTTCGCCCTGTTGGGTTATGCTCTGTGCAACATGGAGAGTGCACTTTCGCCCTGTTGGGTTCAGTTCTGTACAACATGGAGAGTGCACTCTCACCCTGTTGGGATACGGTCTGTACATCATGGAGAGTGCACTTTTGCCCTGTTGGGTTATGCTCTGTCCAACATGGAGAGTGCACTTTCGCCCTGTTGGGTTCAGTTCTGTACAACATGGAGAATGCACTCTCACCCTGTTGGGATACGGTCTGTCCAACATGGAGAGTGCACTTCCGCCCTGTTGGGTTATGCTCTGTACAACATGGAGAGTGCACTTTCGCCCTGTTTGGTTCAGGTCTGTGCAACATGGAGAGCGCACTCTCGCCATGTTGGGTTATAATCTGTAAAACATGGAGAGTGCAATCTCGCCCTGTTGGATTATGGTTTGTACAGCATGGAGAGTGCACTTTCACCCTGTTGGGATACGGCCTGTACAACATGGAGAGTGCACTCTCGCCATGTTGGGTTATAGTCTGTACAACATGGAGAGTGCACTCTCAACCTTTTGGGTAATGGTCTGTACAACACGGAGAGTGCACTCTCACCCTTTTGGGTAATGGTCTGCACAACATGAAGAGTGCACTCTCGCCGTGTTGGATTATGTTCTGTACAACATGGAGAGTGCACTCTCGCCCTGTTGGGTTATAGACTGTGCCACATGGACAGTGCACTCTCACCCTGTTGGGTTATAGTCTGTAAAACATGGAGAGTGCACTCTCACCCTTTTGGGTTATGGTCTGTACAACACGGAGAGTGCACTCTCACCCTTTTGGGTAATGGTCTGTACAATATGGAGAGTGCACTCTCACCCTTTTTGGTTATGGTCTGTACAACACGGAGAGTGCACTCTCACCCTTTTGGGTCAGGGTCTGCACAACATGGAGAGTGCACTCTCACCCTGTTGGGTTATGGTCTGTACAACATGGAGATTGCACTCTCGCCGTGTTGGATTATGTTCTGTACAACATGGAGAGTGCACTCTCACCCTGTTGGGTTATGGTCTGTACAACATGAAGAGTACACTCTCACCCTGTTGGGTTATGGTCTGTACAACATGGAGATTGCACTCTCGCCGTGTTGGATTATGTTCTGTACAACATGGAGAGTGCACTCACACCCTGTTGGGTTATAGTCTGTGCCACATGGACAGTGCACTCTCACCCTGTTGGGTAATGGTCTGCACAACATGGAGAGGGCACTTTCATCCCTGCTGGGTTATGGTCTATACAACATGGAGAGTACACTCTCATCCTGTTGGGTTCTCGTCTGTTCAACAAAGAGAGTGCACTCTCACACTTTTGGGTAATGGTCTGTACAACATGGAGAGTGCACTCTTCCCCTGAGGGATTATGGTCTGTGCAACATGGAGAGTGCACTCTCGCCCTGTTGGGTTCCGGTCTATACAACATGGAGAGTGCACTGTCGCCCTGTTGGGTTATGGTCTGTACAACATGGAGAGTGCTCTTTCGCCCTGTTGGGTTATGCTCTGTACAACATGGAGAGTGCACTTTCGCCCTGTTGGGTTATGCTCTGTAGAACACGGAGAGTGCACTTTCGCCCTGTTGGGTTCAGGTCTGTACCACATGGAGAGTGCACTCTCGCCCTGTTGGGATACGGTCCACACAACATGGAGAGTGCACTTTCGCCCTGTTGGGTTCAGGTCTGTACAACATGGAGAGTGCACTCTCACCCTGTTGGGATACGGTCTGTACAACATGGAGAGTGCACTCTCACCCTGTTGGGTTATGGTCTGTACAGCATGGAGAGTGCACTTTCACCCTGTTGGGATACGGTCTGTACAACATGGAGAGTGCACTCTCACCGTGTTGGGTTATCGTCTGTACAAAATGGAGAGTGCACTTTCACCCTTTTGGGTAATGGTCTGTACAACATGGAGAAGGCACTTTCGTCCCTGCTGGATTACGGTCTCTACAACATGTAGAGTACACTCTCATCCTTTTGAGTTATAGTCTGTTCAACACGGAGAGTGCACTCTCACCCTTTTGGGTAATGGTCTGTACAACATGGAGAATGCACGCTCACCCTGTTGGATTATAGTCTGTGCAACATGGAGAGTGCACTCTCGCCCTGTTGGGTTACGGTCAATACAACATGGAGAGTACACTCTCATCCTGTTGGGTTATAGTCTGTACAACACGTAGAGTGCACTCTTACCATGAGGGATTATGGTCTGTACAACATGGAGAGTGCACTTTCGCCCTGTTGGGTTATGGTCTGTACAACATGGAGAGTGCACTTTCACCCTTTTGGGTTATGGTCTGTACAATATGGCGAGTGCACTCGCACCCTATTGGGTTATTGTCTGTACAACATGGAGAGTGCACTTTCGCCCTGTTGGGTTGTGGTCTGTACAATATGGAGAGCGAACTCTCACCCTGTTGGGTTATGGACTGTACAACATGGAGAGTGCACTTTCGCCCTGTTGGGTTATGGTCTGTACAACATGGAGAGTGCACTCTCGCCCTGTTGGGTTCTGGTCTGTACAACATGGAGAGTGCACTCTCGCCCTGAGGGATTATAGTCTGTACAACATGGAGAGCGCACTCTCGCCCTGTTGGGTTATGGTCTGTACAACATGGAGAGTGCACTTTCGACCTGTTGGGTTATGCTCTGTACAACATAGAGAGTGCACTCTCGCACTGTTGGATTATGGTTTGTACAACATGGAGAGTGCACTTTCACCCTGTTGGGATATGGTCTGTACAACATGGAGAGTGCACTCTCACCCTGTTGGGTTTTGGTCTGTGCAACGTGGAGAGTGCACTTTCACCCTGTTGGGTTCAGGTCTGTACATCATGGAGAGTGCACTCTCACCCTATTGGGTTATGGTCTGTACAACATGGAGAGTGCACTTTCACCCTGTTCAGATACGGTCTGTACAACATGGAGAGTGCACTCTCGCCCTGTTCAGATACGGTCTGTAAAACATGGAGAGTGCACTCTCGCCCTGTTGGATTATGTTTTGTACAACATGGAGAGTGCACTCTCACCCTGTTGGGTTATGGTCTGTACAACATGGGGAGTGCACTTTCACCCTGTTGGGATGCGGTCTGCACAACATCGAGAGTGCACTCTCACCCTGTTGGGTTATCGTCTGTAGAACATGGAGTGTGCACTCTCACCCTGTGGGGTTATGATCTGCACAACATGAAGAGTGCACTCTCACCCTTTTGGGTTATGGTCTGTACAACATGGAGAGTGCACTCTCACCCTTTTGCGTAATGGTCTATACAACATGGGGAGTGCTCTCTCACCCTGTTGGGTTATGTTCTGTACAAAATGGAGAGTGCACTTTCGCCCTGTTGGGTTATGCTCTGTACAACACGGAGAGTGCACTTTCACCCTGTTGGGATACGGTCCATCCAACATGGAGAGTGCACTTTCGCCCTGTTGGGTTCAGGTCTGTACAACATGGAGAGTGCACTCTCACCCTGTTGGTTTATGGTCTGTACAACATGGAGAGTGCACTTTCACCCTGTACAGATACGGTCTGTACAACATGGAGAGCGCACTCTCGCCATGTTGGGTTATAGTCTGTAAAACATGGAGAGTGCAATCTCGCCCTGTTGGGATACGGTCTGTACAACATGGAGAGTGCACTCTCACCCTGTTGGGTTATGGTCTGTACAGCATGGAGAGTGCACTTTCACCCTGTTGGGTTATCGTCTGTACAACACGGAGAGTGCACTCTCAACCTTTTGGGTTATAGTCTGTACAACATGGAGAGTGCACTCTCACCCTGTTGGGTTAAGGTCTGTACAACATGGAGAGTGCACCTTCGCCCTGTTGGGTTATGGTCTGTACAGCATGGAGAGTGCACTTTCACCCTGTTGGGTTATCGTCTGTACAACACGGAGAGTGCACTCTCAACCTTTTGGGTAATGGTCTGTACAACATGGAGTGTGTGCTCTCACCCTGTTGAGTTATGTTCTGCAAAACGTGAAGAGTGCACTCTCACCCTGTTGGGTAATGGTCTGCACAACATGGAGAAGGCACTTTCGTCCCTGCTGGGTTACGGTCTATACAACATGGAGAGTACACTCTCATCCTGTTGGGTTATAGTCTGTTCAACACGGAGAGTGCATTCTCACCCTTTTGGGTAATGGTCTGTACAACATGGAGAGTGCACTCTCAACCTGTTGAGTTATGGTCTGCACAACATGAAGAGTGCACTCTCACCCTTTGGGGTTATGGTCTGTACAACATGGAGAGTGCACTCTCACCCTGTGGGTAATGGTCTATACAACATGGAGAGTGCTCTCTCACCCTGTTGGGTTATGGTCTGTACAAAATGGAGAGTGCACATTCGCCCTGTTGGGTTATGCTCTGTACAGCATGGAGAGTGCACTTTCGCCCTTTTGGGTTATGCTCTGTACAACACGGAGAGTGCACTTACACCCTGTTGGGTTCAGGTCTGTACAACATGGAGAGTGCACTCTCGCCCTGTTGGGATACGGTCCATACAACATGGAGAGTGCACTTTCGCCTTGTTGGGTTCAGGTCTGTACAACATGGAGAGTGCACTGTCACCCTGTTGGTTTATGGTCTGTACAACATGGAGAGTGCACTTTCACCCTGTACAGATACGGTCTGTACAACATGGAGAGTGCACTCGCGCCATGTTGGGTTATAGTCTGTAAAACATGGAGAGTGCAATCTCGCCCTGTTGGATTATGGTTTGCACAACATGGAGAGTGCACTCTCACCCTGTTATGTAATGGTCTGTACAACATGGAGAAGGCACTTTCGTCACTGCTGGGTTACGGTCTATACAACATGGAGAGTACACTCTCATCCTGTTGGGTTATCGTCTGTTCAACACGGAGAGTGCACTCTCACCCTTTTGGGTAATGGTCTGTACAACATGGAGAGTGCACTCTCACCCTGTTGAGTTATGGTCTGCACAACATGAAGAGTGCACTCTCACCCTTTGGGGTTATGGTCTGTACAACATGGAGAGTGCACTCTCGCCCTGTTGTGTTATGATCCGTTCAACATGGAGAGTGCACTCTCGCCCTGTTGCGTTATGGTCTGCACAACATGGAGAGTGCACTTTCGCCCTGTTGGGTTATGCTCTGTACAACATGGAGAGTGCACTTTCGCCCTGTTGGATTCAGGTCTGTACAACATGCAGAGTGCACTCTTACCCTGTTGGGATACAGTCCGTACAACATGGAGAGTGCACTCTCACCCTTTTGGGTTATGGTCTGTACAACATGGAGAGTGCACTCTCACCCTGTTGGGATAAGGTCTGTACAACATGGAGAGTGCACCTTCGCCCTGTTGGGTTATGCTCTGTACAACATGGAGAGTGCACTTTCGCCCTGTTGGGTTCAGTTCTGTACAACATGGAGAGTGCACTCTCACCCTGTTCAGATACGGTCTGTGCAACATGGAGAGCGCACTCTCGCCATGTTGGGTTATAGTCTGTAAAACATGGAGAGTGCAATCTCGCCCTGTTGGATTATGGTTTGTACAACATGGAGAGTGCACTTTCACCCTGTTGGGATACGGCCTGTACAACATGGAGAGTGCACTCTCGCCATGTTGGGTTATAGTCTGTAAAACATGGAGAGTGCACTCTCACCCTGTTGGGTTATCGTCTGTACAACATGGAGAGTACACTCTCATCCTGTTGGGTTATAGTCTGTACAACATGGAGAGTGCACTTTCGCCCTGTTGGGTTATGCTCTGTACAACACGGAGAGTGCACTTTCACCCTGTTGGGTTATAGTCTGTACAACATGGAGAGTGCACTCTCACCCTGTTGGGATACGGTCAATACAACATGGAGAGTGCACTTTCGCCCTGTTGGGTTCAGGTCTGTACAACATGGAGAGTGCACTGTCACCCTGTTGGTTTATGGTCTGTACAACATGGAGAGTGTACTTTCACCCTGTACAGATACGGTCTGTACAACATGGAGAGCGCACTCTCGCCATGTTGGGTTATAGTCTGTAAAACATGGAGAGTGCAATCTCGTCCTGTTGGGTTCAGGTCTGTACAACATGGAGAGTGCACTCTCGCCAATTGGATTATGGTTTGCACAACATGGAGAGTGCACTTTCACCCTGTTGGGATACGGTCTGTACAACATGGAGAGTGCGCTCTCACCCTGTTGAGTAATGGTCTGTACAACATGGAGAAGGCACTTTCGTCACTGCTGGGTTACGGTCGATACAACATAGAGAGTGCACTCTCACCCTTTGGGGTTATGGTCTGTACAACATGGAGAGTGCACTCTCACCCTGTTGGGTTATGGTCTGTGCAACATGGAGAGTGCACTCTCGCCCTGTTGCGTTATGGTCTGTACAACATGGAGAGTGCACTTTCGCCCTGTTGGGTTATGCTCTTTACAACATGGAGAGTGCACTTTCGCCCTGTTGGATTCAGGTCTGTACAACATGGAGAGTGCAGTCTCACCCTGTTGGGATACAG
Organism: Heterodontus francisci; assembly: GCF_036365525.1. Classification (NCBI taxonomy): domain Eukaryota; kingdom Metazoa; phylum Chordata; class Chondrichthyes; order Heterodontiformes; family Heterodontidae; genus Heterodontus; species Heterodontus francisci. The sequence goes on from NC_090399.1 coordinate 71,823,727, forward strand.
TCCGTACAACATGGAGAGTGCACTCTCACCCTGTTGGGATACGGCCTGTACAACATGGAGAGTGCACTCTCGCCATGTTGGGTTATAGTCTGTAAAACATGGAGAGTGCACTCTCACCCTGTTGGGTTATCGTCTGTACAACATGGAGAGTGCACTCTCGCCATGTTGGGTTATGGTCTGTAAAACATGGAGAGTGCACTCTCACCCTGTTGGGTTATCGTCTGTACAACACGGAGAGTGCACTCTCACCCTTTTGGGTTATGGTCTGTACAACATGGAGAGTGCACTCTCGCCGTGTTGGATTATGTTCTGTACAACATGGAGCGTGCACTCACACTTTGTTGGGTTAAAGTCTGTGCCACATGGACAGGGCACTCTCACCCTGTTGGGTTATCGTCTGTACAACACGGAGAGTGCACTCTTACCCTGTTGAGTTATGGTCTGTACAACATGGAGAAGGCACTTTCGTCACTGCTGGGTTACGGTCTATACAACATGGAGAGTACACTCTCATCCTGTTGGGTTATAGTCTGTTCAACACGGAGAGTGCACTCTCACCCTGTTGAGTTATGGTCTGCACAACATGAGGAGTGCACTCTCACCCTTGGGGTTATGGTCTGTACAACATGGAGAGTGCACTCTCACCCTGTTGGGTTATGGTCTGTACAACATGGAGAGTGCACTCTCGCCCTGTTGTGTTATGATCCGTTCAACATGGAGAGTGCACTCTCGCCCTGTTGCGTTATGGTTTGTACAACATGGAGAAGGCACTTTCGCCCTGTTGGGTTATGCTCTGTAAAACATGGAGAGTGCACTTTCGCCCTGTTGGATTCAGGTCTGTACAACATGGAGAGTGCACTCTCACCCTGTTGGGATACAGTCCGTACAACATGGAGAGTGCACTCTCACCCTGTTGGGATACGGCCTGTACAACATGGAGAGTGCACTCTCGCCATGTTGGGTTATAGTCTGTAAAACATGGAGAGCGCCCTCTCACCCTATTGGGTTCTGGTCTGTACAACATGGAGAGTGCACTCTCGCCCTATTGGGTTATGGTCTGTAATACATGGAGAGCGCACTCTCACTCTATTGGGTTCTGGTCTGTACAACATGGAGAGTGCACTCTCGCCCTATTGGGTTATGGTATTTAATACATGGAGAGCGCCCTCTCACCCTATTGGGTTCTGGTCTGTAAAACATGGAGAGTGCACTCGAGCCCTATTGGGTCATGGTCTGCACTACATGGAGAGCGCACTCTCTCCCCATTGGGTTGTGGTCTGTGCAACAAGGAGAGTGCACTCTCACCCTGTTGGTTTATCGTCAGTACAACATGGAGAGTGCACTCTCACCCTGTTGGGTTATAGTCTGTACAACATGGAGAGTGCACTCTCACCCTGTTGGGTTATAGTCTGTACAACATGGAGAGTGCACTCTCGCCCTATTGGGTTATGGTCTGCACAACATGGAGAGTGCACTTCCGCCATTTTGGGTTATGGTCTGTAATACATGGAGAGCGCCCTCTCACCCAATTGGGTTCTGGTATGTCCAACATGGAGAGTGCACTCTCGCCCTATTGGGTCATGGTCAGCACGACATGGAGAGCGCACTCTCCCCCTATTGTGTTATGATCTGTACAACATGGAGAGTGCACTCTCGCATTATTGGGTTATGGTCTGCACAACATGGAGAGTGCACTCCCGCCCTATTGGATTATGGTCTGCAATACATGGAGAGCGTCCTCTCACCCATTTGGGTTCTGGTCTGTGCAACATGGAGAGTGCACTCTCGCCCTATTGGGTCATGGTCAGCACGACATGGAGAGTGCACTCTCACCCTATTGGGTTATAGTCTGTACAACTTGGAGAGTGCACACTCCCCCTATTGGGCTATGGTCTGTACTACATGAAGAGTGCACTCTCACCCTATTGGGTTCAGGTCTGTCCAACATGGAGAGTGCACACTCCCCCTATTGGGATATGGTCTGTACTACATGAAGACTGCACTCTCACCCTATTGTGTTATGATCTGCACAACATGGAGAGTGCACTCTCGCCCCATTGGGTTATGGTCTGTAATACATGGAGAGCGCCCTCTCACCCTGTTGGGTTCTGTTTTGTACAACATGGAGAGTGCACTCCTGCCCTATTGGGTTATGGTCTGTAATACATGGAGAGCGCCCTCTCACCCTATTAGGTTCAGGTCTGTCCAACATGGAGAGTGCACGCTCCCCCTATTGGGATATGGTCTGTACTACATGAAGACTGCACTCTCAACCTATTGTGTTATGATCTGGACAACATGGAGAGTGCACTCTCGCCCCATTGGGTTATGATCTGTAATACATGGAGAGTGCCCTCTCACACTATTGGGTTCTGTTCTGTACAACATGGAGAGTGCACTCCTGCCCTATTGGGTTATGGTCTGTAATACATGGAGAGCGCCCTCTCACCCTATTGGGTTCTGGTCTGTACAACATGGAGAGTGCACTCTCGCCCTATTGGGTTATGGTCTGTAATACATGGAGAGCGCACTCTCACTCTATTGGGTTCTGGTCTGTACAACATGGAGAGTGCACTCTCGCCCTATTGGGTTATGGTATTTAATACATGGAGAGCGCCCTCTCACCCTATTGGGTTCTGGTCTGTAAAACATGGAGAGTGCACTCGAGCCCTATTGGGTCGTGGTCTGCACTACATGGAGAGCGCACTCTCTCCCCATTGGGTTGTGGTCTGTGCAACAAGGAGAGTGCACTCTCACCCTGTTGGTTTATCGTCAGTACAACATGGAGAGTGCACTCTCACCCTGTTGGGTTATAGTCTGTACAACATGGAGAGTGCACTCTCACCCTGTTGGGTTATAGTCTGTACAACATGGAGAGTGCACTCTCGCCCTATTGGGTTATGGTCTGCACAACATGGAGAGTGCACTTCCGCCATTTTGGGTTATGGTCTGTAATACATGGAGAGCGCCCTCTCACCCAATTGGTTTCTGGTATGTCCAACATGGAGAGTGCACTCTCGCCCTATTGGGTCATGGTCAGCACGACATGGAGAGCGCACTCTCCCCCTATTGGGTTATGGTCTGTGCTACATGAAGAGTGCACTCTCACCCAATTGTGTTATGATCTGTACAACATGGAGAGTGCACTCTCGCATTATTGGGTTATGGTCTGCACAACATGGAGAGTGCACTCCCGCCCTATTGGGTTCTGGTCTGCAATACATGGAGAGCGTCCTCTCACCCTTTTGGGTTCTGGTCTGTCCAACATGGAGAGTGCACTCTCACCCTATTGGGTCATGGTCAGCACGACATGGAGAGTGCACTCTCACCCTATTGTGTTATGATCTGTAATACATGGAGAGTGCACTCTCGCCCTATTGGGTCATGGTCAGCACTACATGGAGAGCGTCCTCTCACCCTTTTGGGTTCTGGTCTGTACAACATGGAGAGTGCACTCTCGCCCTATTGGGTCATGGTCTGCACTACATGGAGATGCGAATTCTCACCCTGTTGGTTTATTGTCAGTACAACATGGAGAGTGCACTCTCACCCTGTTGGATTATAGTCTGTACAACATGGAGAGTGCACTCTCGCCCTATTGGGTTATGGTCTGCACAACATGGAGAGTGCACTTCCGCCCTTTTGGGTTATGGTCTGTAATACATGGAGAGCGCCCTCTCACCCAATTGGGTTATGGTATGTCCAACATGGAGAGTGCACTCTCGCCCTATTGGGTCATGGTCAGCACGACATGGAGAGTGCACTCTCACCCTATTGTGTTATAGTCTGTACAACTTGGAGAGTGCACTCTTCCCCCTATTGGGTTATGGTCTGTACTACATGAAGAGTGCACTCTCACCCTATTGTGTTATGATCTGTACAACATGGAGAGTGCACTCTCGCATTATTGTGTTATGGTCTGCACAACATGGAGAGTGCACTCCCGCCCTATTGGGTTCTGGTCTGTAATACATGGAGAGCGTCCTCTCACCCTTTTGGGTTCTGGTCTGTCCAACATGGAGAGTGCACTCTCACCCTATTGGGTCATGGTCAGCATGACATGGAGAGTGCACTCACACCCTATTGGGTTATGGTCTGTACAACTTGGAGAGTGCACACTCCCCCTATTGGGTTATGGTCTGTACTACATGGAGAGTGCACTCTCACCCTATTGGGTTATGGTCTGTACTACATGGAGAGTGCACTCTCACCCTATTGTGTTATGATCTGTAATACATGGAGAGCGCTCTCTCACCCTAGTGGGTTCTGGTCTGTACAACATGGAGAGTGCACTCTCGCCCTATTGGGTCATGGTCTGCACTACATGGAGAGCGCACTCTCGCCATATTGGGTTGTGGTCTGTACAACATGGAGAGTGCACTCTCACCTTGTTGGTTTATCGTCTGTACAACATGGAGAGTGCACTCTCACCCTCTTGGGTTATGGTCTGTACAACATGGAGATGCGAATTCTCACCCTGTTGGGTTATAGTCTGTACAACATGGAGAGCGCACTCTCACCCTGTTGGGATATAGTCTATACAACATGGAGAGTGCACTCTCGCTCTGTTGGATTATAGTCTATACAACATGGAGAGTGCACTCTCGCCCTGTTGGGTTATATTCTGTACAACATGGAGAGTGCACTCTCACCCTGTTGGGTTATAGACTGTCCAACATGGAGAGCGCACTCTCACCCTGTTGGGTTGTCATATGTCCAGTAAATAATTGCAGATCAGCACCTCCTTATTGGGTTATAATCTGTATAAAATGGAGCGTGCACTCTCGCCCTGCTGTGTTATAGTTTGTACAACATGGAGAGTGCACTCTTGCCCTGTTGGGAAAGAGTCTGTACAACATGGAGAATGCACTCTCACCCTGTTGGGAAAGTGTCTGTCCAACATGGAGAATGCACTCTCACCCTGTTGGGATATAGTCTGTACAACATGGAGAGTGCACTCTCACCCTGTTGGGAAAGTGTCTGTACAACATGGAGAGTGCACTCTCAACCTGTTGGTTAACAGTCTGTACAACATGGAGAGTGCAGTCTCACCCTGTTGGTTTTTCGTCTCTGCAACATGGAGAGTGCACTCTCACCCTGTTGGATTGTCGTCTGTACAACATGGAGAGTGCACTCTCACCCTGTTGGGTTATGGTATGTACAACATGGAGATGCGAACTCTCACCCTGTTGGGTTATAGTCTGCACAACATGGAGAGTGCACGCTCACCCTGTTGAGTAAACGGCTGTACAACATGTAGAGCGAACTCTTACCCAATTGGGTTCTGGTCTGTCCAACATGGAGAGTGCACTCTCGCCCTATTGGGTCATGGTCAGCACGACATGGAGAGTGCACTCTCACCCTATTGGGTTTCAGTCTGTACAACTTGGAGAGTGCACACTCCCCCTATTGGCTTATGGTCTGTACTACATGAAGAGTGCACTCTCACCCTATTGTGCTATGATCTGTACAACATGGAGAGTGCACTCACGCCCTTTTGGGTTATGGTCTGCAATCCATGGAGAGTGCACTCTCACCATATTGGTTCTGGTCTGTACAACATGGAGAGTGCACTCTAGCCCTATTGGGTCATGGTCTGTACGACATGAAGAGTGCACTCTCACCCTATTGTGTTCTGATCTGAACAACAAGGAGAGTGCTCTCTCGCTGTATTGGGTTGTGGTCTGTACAACATGGAGAGTGCACTCTCACCCTATTGGGTTCTGGTCTGTACAACATTGAGAGTGCTTTCTCGCTCTATTGGGTTGTGGTCTGTACAACATGGAGAGTGCACTCTCACCCTATTGTGTTCTGATCTGCACTACATGGAGAGCGCACTCTCGCCATATTGGGTTGTGGTCTGTACAACATGGAGAGTGCACTCTCACTCTGTTGGTTTGTTGTCTGTACAACATGGAGAGTGCACTCTCACCCAATTGGGTTATGGTCTGTGCAACATGGAGATGCGAATTCTCACCCTGTTGGGTTATAGTCTGTACAACATGGAGAGTGCAGTCTCACCCTATTGGGTTGTGGTCTGCAGTACATGGAGAGTGTGTTTCCGCCCTGTTGGGTTATAGTCTGTGCAACATGGAGAGCGCACTCTCACCCTGTTGGGTTGTCATATGTACAGTATATAATTGCAGATCAGCACCTTCCTGTTGGGTTATAATCTGTATAAAATGGAGCGTGCACTCTCGCCCTGCTGTGTTACAGTTTGTACAACATGGAGAGTGCACTCTCGCCCTGTTGGGAAAGAGTCTGTACAACATGGAGAGTGCAGTCTCACCCTGTTGGCTTTTCATCTCTGCAACATGGAGAGTGCACTTTCACCCTGTTGGATTGTAGTCTGTACAACATGGAGAGTGCACTCTCACCCTGTTGGGTTATGGTATGTACAACATAGAGAGTGCACTGTCACCCTATGGGGTTATAGTCTGTACAACATGGAGAGTGCACACTAACCCTGTTGAGTTCACATCTGCACAACATGGAGAGTGCACTCTCAACCTATTGGGTTATAGTCTGTGCAACATGGAGAGTGCACACTAACCCTGTTGGGTTCTCATCTGCACAACATGGAGAGTGCACTGTCACCCTGCTGGGTTATGGTCTGTGTAACATGAAGATTGCACTCTCAACCTGTTGTGGTATGGTCTGTACAACATGGACAGTGCACTCTCACCCTGTTGGGTTATCGTCTGTATAACATGGCGAGTGCACTCTCACCCTGTTGGATTATAGTCTGTGTAACATGAAGAGTGCACTCTCACCCTGTTGGATTATAGTCTGTATAAGATTGAGAGTGCACTCTCACCCTGTTGGAATATATTCTGTGTAGCATGGAGAGTGCACACTCAGCCTGTTGGATTATAGTCTGTATAACATGGAGAGTGCACTCTCACCCTGTTGTATTATAGTGTGTACAACATGGAGAATGCACTCTCACCCTGTTGGAATATAGTCTGTGTAGCATGGAGAGTGCACTCTCACCCTGTTGGGTTGTAGTCTGTACAACATGGAGTGCGGACTCTCACTTTGTTGGGTTATATTCTGTGCAACATGGAGTGTGCACTCTCACCCTGTTGGGTTCTCATCTGTCCAACATGGAGAGTGCACTCTCCCCCTGTTGGGTTATGGTCTGTATAACATGGAGAGTGCACTCGCCCCCTGTTGGGTTATGGTCTGTATAACATGGAGAGTGCACTCTCACCCTGTTGGGGAATGGTCTGTCCAACATGCAGAGTGCACTCTCACCCTGTTGAAATCTTATCTGCAAAACATGGAGAGTGCACTCTCACCCTGATGGGTTATCGTCTGTACAACATGGAACGTGCACTCTCACTCTGTTGTGTTATCGTCTGCATAGCATAGATAGTGCACTCTCACTCTGGGATTGCTGCGGATTTCAAGCGACGGATGTTTTCTGCCTGCAGGATTTCCCCAGCAGTGGATACTTCGACGTGACGTTCCGGAACGTGGTGGGATGCATCAAGTTCCTGAAGGCGTTCAAGGAGAAAGGGGACCGGGCGCCGCTGTCGATCCTCACAGCGGAGCCGCTCTTCACGCTTCCGTCACAACGGGACCGGGTGGTGACGATTCACCTCTACAACCCCCATGTTCCGGTGGTGGATGTACTCACCTTTCTCGCCAGGTACGTCGAGGTGGCCGGCAGCAGCACTGATGTCAAGGACCCCTTTGGGATCTGGACCAGCAAGCGGCAGGTCAAGGTGACCTTGAAGGTAGATCCCAGTGGAGCCATCATCCACCCTCCCTCCAGCTTCGCTATCGGGGGAAGTTGAGGCTTCTTGGTCTACGCTGGGCAGCCCAGAGTTTGCAGCACCTGTGGCAAATCTGGTCACATGGCAGCCAACTGCAGCACGGTTGTTTGCAAGAACTGCAAGGAGGAAGGCCATCAGACCAAGGACTGTAAGCAGACTAAGTGTTGCAACTTGTGCGGTGCGGCAGGCCATCTCTACAAGACCTGCCCCAAAAGTTGTCTCAGCTATGCTCAGGCGGCAAGGTCCAAGGAATGGCCGGGCGAAGGTTCGACGAAGGTGTCCGCTGTTCGAAAGGAGACCAGCAACCTTCTCCGCAGTGAGGAACTTCAACCTGAGAAGGAAGGGGAGGCGGCTGAAACCAACGACCCAGCACCTACCCAGCGCCCGGAAACCCCTCCTCCACAGACAGAATCAATGGAGGAGGAGGCAGCAGATGGACAAACAGGTCAGTGGCAAGTGGTCCAGAGGAAAACCACAAAGAAAAAACATCCCAAAGCCACCACCCAAACCAGTGGCAAGAGGAGGCTCTCTTCTGAATCAGACTGCAACAACTCCTCTTCACTGGACAGGGAAATGCTGGAACGACAGCCCCTTCAAAAGAGGCGGCAGAACTCCGAGATGGATGATCAAGCATCCCAGCCCCCGGGCACTGGAAGCTGTGATGGGCCCGGCGTGCCCCAACCCCAATTCCCCACACGTAACGACGTGGCCAACGCATCTCAGCTCCGGGACACCGGGAGCAAAGACACGTCTGGCGCACCTGAGCTCCGGGAGACCGGGAGCTGTGATGTTTTCGAGGAGGAACAGATGGAAGCAGCTGAGGACCCAATCCTCTCTGCCTACAAGACCCCCCCGATGTCACCCGAGCGGCACAAACCCTGCATGAAAAATCAGGAGGGGTTTCTGAGCCCAACCAACGTGAAACTGCTTGCGCATACGATGGGTATGCAGGAACATCCCGAAGGGGAAGGACTGGGACTAGCGAGGACAAATGGTATGGGAAGCAACAACTAATTTTTAGTAAAAAATGGGTGTAAGAATTGCTTCCATTAATGTGCGTAGCATTAAATCGACTACGCGATGTGTTTCAACCTTGGATTACCTTGCCAAGGTCAAAGCTGACCTACTGTTTCTGCAGGAGTGTGGAATACCACACCTCAGCACCTACAGGCAGTGGTCGCGATGGTGGTCCCACGGGCCATCGATCTGGTCGGGGGGTAATGACTGCCGTTCCTCCGGCCTGGGTATTCTGCTGCGGGGAGGTAACTTCACCATCTCCGAAGTTAAGGAGGTGGTGGGCGGCCGCCTCCTCGTAGCAGACGTGATGTACAACAACGCTCCGCTCCGGTTGATCAACGTGTACGCCCCGGTACAATGCAGCGAGCGGCTGACCGTCTTCCAGCAGCTCCCACTGCTGCTGGCGACGTCCAGGCCGGTCATCCTAGGCGGTGACTTCAACTGCATCATCGATGCGGCTGGACGATCCGGCAGTGACGACAGCAAACTGGACGCTACGTCCAGATTCCTCATAGAAACAGTTAAGGATGCCAAACTGCACGACGTCTTCAGCAAACCTGCAGACGGAGCGCAGCGCAGATACACATGGTCAAGATCGGACGGGTCTGCCCGTTCCAGGATTGACTTCCTGTTTGTGTCCCGTGCTGTCACGATCGGATCCACCGACGTCAAGCCGGTGTTCTTCTCCGACCACTGCCTCTTACTGGCCGACTGTCACTTACAGGACGACCAGCGGGTTGGCAGAGGGACGTGGAAGCTCAATGCGACACTGCTGACCCCAGAGAACGTTGAGGAACTCAAAAGGGATTACAATGGTTGGAGGACCGTGAAACCCCTCTTTGAGTCTCCAGTTCACTGGTGGGAAGCGATTAAGGAGAACATCAAGAGGTTCTTCATCCACAAAGGTGTTCAGAAGGCGAGAGAGAGACAGAGGGAACTGTCCCGACTCCAGAAAATTATGCAAAATCTACTCCGGTTGCAGTCAATGGGGGTCGAGGTCAAGGAGGACCTCCAAGAGGTGAAGAGCCAGCAGGCCTCGCTCTTTGCCAAGGAGGCCTCCAAGATCATCTTCCGGTCCAGAGTCCGCTCCATCGAGCAGGATGAGACGTGCTCGCGTTACTTCTTCCAAAAGGTACACAGAGAGAGCTCTGTTATCAGCAGCCTGAAGGAAGAAGATGGCTCGGTAACGTCTTCGCAGTCCGACATACTAAGGATCAGCAAATCCTTTTATGCTGGGCTGTATGACGCGAAGCCCACAGACAGCAGAGCCTCCCAGTCCTTCCTGTCATCTATCACAGAGGTCTTAGATGACAGCAGGAGGGAGGGACTGGACAAGCCGCTAACTCTGGACGAGCTGACAAAGGCCGTCGAGTCTTTCGAGGCGAGTAAAACTCCCGGGAGCGACGGCTTACCGGTCGAGTTGTACTCGGCCCTGTGGGACTGGGTCGGCCCGGACCTGCTGGAAGTATACGAGAGTATGCTCCTGGCCGGCAGCATGTCAGAATCCATGAGAAAAGGCATCATCACCCTCATTTACAAGCAGAAGGGGGAGAGGGTAGAAATCAGAAATTGGCGGCCCATCTCACTGCTTAATGTTGATTACAAGATTCTGTCCAAAGTCATAGCCAGTCGAGTCAAGTCTGCTCTGGAGCTGGTGATTCACCCCGATCAGACCTGTACTGTACCCGGCAGGAAGATCTCTGATAGCCTCGCGCTACTCAGGGATACGATCGCCTACGTACGGGACAGGAGGGTGGACACCTGCCTCATCAGCCTGGACCAGGAGAAGGCTTTTGACAGGATATCGCACACCTACATGATGGACGTGCTTTCCAAAATGGGGTTTGGGGAGGGAATCTGCAATTGGATCCAACTGCTCTACACAAACATCAGTAGCGCAGTCTCAATCAACGGGTGGGAATCTGAAAGTTTCCCGATCAAATCTGGAGTCAGACAGGGCTGTCCTCTTTCCCCGGTCTTGTTTGTTTGCTGTATTGAACCCTTTGCTGAGTCTATTAGGAAGGATGCGAGCATAAGAGGGGTGACAATCCCAGGCAGCGGAGGCACTCAGGTCAAAACCTCCCTGTACATGGATGACGTCGCCGTCTTCTGCTCGGATCCGCTGTCCGTGCGCAGACTGATGAGCATCTGCGACCAGTTCGAACTGGCCTCGGGAGCCAAAGTTAACCACGGCAAGAGCGAGGCCATGTTCTTTGGGAACTGGGCTGACCGATCCTTTGTCCCCTTCACCGTCAGGTCAGATTACCTGAAGGTGCTGGGGATTTGGTTCGGAAGTGCCGGGGCGTGCACCAAAACATGGGAGGAGCGAGTAGCCAAGGTACGACAAAAGTTGGGCATGTGGGGGCAGCGATCTCTCTCCATTGTGGGTAAGAACCTGGTCATCAGGTGCGAGGCGCTCACGTTGTTGCTCTACGTGGCGCAGGTCTGGCCCATAACCCACTCCTGCGCCGTGGCAGTCACCCGAGCCATTTTCCGCTTCGTCTGGGGACCTAAAATGGACCAGGTCCAGAGGGACACGATGTTCAAATCTCTGGACATGGGCGGGAAAAATGTACCCAACGTGGCCCTCATCCTGATGACCACCTTCGTGTGCGGCTGCATCAAGCTATGTGTAGATCCCCAGTACGCAAACTCCAAGTGTCACTACGTGCTGAGGTTCTATCTGTCCCCGGTGTTGCGAAGGATGGGCCTGGTCACATTGCCGCGGAACGCACCATGCAGTTGGGCGGCGCCGTACCACCTATCCTTCGTGGAGCAGTTTCTGCGGAAAAACACCTTTGACCACCGGTCCATCAGGCAGTGGTCTGCACGGAATGTCCTCAAGGCCCTACGGGAAAAGGAAACGGTGGATCCTGTCGGATGGTTCCCCGAGCAGACCGTCAAAGTCATTTGGCGGAATGCCTCATCACCAGAACTTTCAAACAAGCACCAAGACGTAGCTTGGCTGGTGGTGAGAAGGGCCCTCCCCGTCAGATCCTTCATGCACACCCGAAGTCTCGCCCCCTCCGCACAGTGCCCCCGCGTTGGCTGTGGTGGGGAAGAGACGGTCGCCCACCTCCTCCTGGAATGTGCCTTTGCAAAGCAGGTGTGGAAAGAGATGCAGTGGTTTTTGTCAAGGTTCATCCCAAGCAGCTCTGTAACACAGGAGTCTGTGCTCTACGGGCTGTTCCCAGGGACGCACACCGAGACAAACATCAACTGCTGCTGGAGGACTATCAATTCGGTGAAAGACGCCCTTTGGTCTGCCCGAAACTTGCTGGTCTTCCAGCGCAAAGAGTTGTCCACCACCGAATGTTGCAGACTGGCACATTCCAAGGTCCAGGACTACGTGCTGAGGGACGCACTAAAGCTTGGGGCAGCCGCAGCAAAGGCTCAATGGGGAAAGACCACAGTGTAAGGTTCCCCCACCAAGCTGGACTGAGGGGCTGGAACCATGGGAAGCCCCTCGAACTGTATCGTTAATATTCTCAATTGCTGTAAATGTAAAACTGTAATTGACATGACAATTGTGAAACGGAAGGGTTGGGAAGAAACTCATGACATTATTGAAAGAAACTGATCTCTTTTGCAATGTTTGTATTTTTTCGTGCTGTTTGGAAACTGTTTGGCAATGTAATTTTTACAGATTTTTATGAATAAAGTATATTTTGGAAATAATAAAAAAAAAAACTCTGGGATTGCTGCGGATTTCAAGCGACGGACGTTTTCTGCCTGCAGGATTTCCCCAGCAGTGGATACTTCGACGTGACGTTCCGGAACGTGGTGGGATGCATCAAGTTCCTGAAGGCGTTCAAGGAGAAAGGGGACCGGGCGCCGCTGTCGATCCTCACAGCGGAGCCGCTCTTCACGCTTCCGTCACAACGGGACCGGGTGGTGACGATTCACCTCTACAACCCCCATGTTCCGGTGGTGGATGTACTCACCTTTCTCACCAGGTACGTCGAGGTGGCTGGCAGCAGCACTGATGTCAAGGACCCCTTTGGGATCTGGACCAGCAAGCGGCAGGTCAAGGTGACCTTGAAGGTAGATCCCAGTGGAGCCATCATCCACCCTCCCTCCAGCTTTGCTATCGGGGGAAGTCGAGGCTTCTTGGTCTACGCTGGGCAGCCCAGAGTTTGCCGCACCTGTGGCAAATCTGGTCATATGGCAGCCAACCGCAGCACGGTTGTTTGCAAGAACTGCAAGGAGGAAGGCCATCAGACCAAGGACTGTAAGCAGACTAAGTGTTGCAATTTGTGCGGTGCGGCAGGCCATCTCTACAAGACCTGCCCCAAACGTTGCCTCAGCTATGCTCAGGCGGCAAGGTCCAAGGAAAGGCCGGGTGAAGGTTCGACGAAGGCGTCCGCTGTGCGAAAGGAGACCAGCAACCTTCTCCGCAGTGAGGAACTTCAACCTGAGAAGGAAGGGGAGGCGGCTGAAACCAACGACCCAGCACCTACCCAGCGCCCGGAAACCCCTCCTCCACAGACAGAATCAATGGAGGAGGAGGCAGCAGATGGACAAACAGGTCAGTGGCAAGTGGTCCAGAGGAAAACCGCAAAGAAAAAACATCCCAAAGCCACCACCCAAACCAGTGGCAAGAGGAGGCTCTCTTCTGAATCAGACTGCAACAACTCCTCTTCACTGGACGGGGAAATGCTGGAACGACAGCCCCTTCAAAAGAGGCGGCAGAACTCCGAGATGGATGATAAAGCATCCCAGCCCCCGGGCACTGGAAGCTGTGATGGGCCCGGCGTGCCCCAACCCCAATTCCCCACACGTAACGACGTGGCCAACGCATCTCAGCTCCGGGACACCAGGAGCAAAGACACGTCTGGCGCACCTGAGCTCCGGGAGACCGGGAGCTGTGATGTTTTCGAGGAGGAACAGATGGAAGCAGCTGAGGACAACCCAATGCTCTCTGCCTACAAGACCCCCCCGATGTCACCCGAGCGGCACAAACCCTGCATGAAAATTCAGGAGGGGTTTCTGAGCCCAACCAACGTGAAACTGCTTGCGCACACGATGGGTATGCAGGAACATCCCGAAGGGGAAGGACTGGGACTAGCGAGGACAAATGGTATGGGAAGCAACAACTAATTTTTAGTAAAAAATGGGTATAAGAATTGCTTCCATTAATGTGCGTAGCATTAAATCTACTACGCGATGTGTTTCAACCTTGGATTACCTTGCCAAGGTCAAAGCTGACCTACTGTTTCTGCAGGAGTGTGGAATACCACACCTCAGCACCTACAGGCAGTGGTCGCGATGGTGGTCCCACGGGCCATCGATCTGGTCGGGGGGTAATGACTGCCGTTCCTCCGGCCTGGGTATTCTGCTGCGGGGAGGTAACTTCACCATCTCCGAAGTTAAGGAGGTGGTGGGCGGCCGCCTCCTCGTAGCAGACGTGATGTACAACAACGCTCCGCTCCGGTTGATCAACGTGTACGCCCCGGTACAACGCAGCGAGCGGCTGACCGTCTTCCAGCAGCTCCCATTGCTGCTGGCGACGTCCAGGCCGGTCATCCTAGGCGGTGACTTCAACTGCATCATCGACCACTGCCTCTTACTGGCCGACTGTCACTTACAGGACGACCAGCGGGTTGGCAGAGGGACGTGGAAGCTCAATGCGACACTGCTGACCCCAGAGAACGTTGAGGAACTCAAAAGGGATTACAATGGTTGGAGGTCCGTGAAACCCCTCTTTGAGTCTCCAGTTCACTGGTGGGAAGCGATTAAGGAGAACATCAAGAGGTTCTTCATCCACAAAGGTGTTCAGAAGGCGAGAGAGAGACAGAGGGAACTGTCCCGACTCCAGAAAATTATGCAAAATCTACTCCGGTTGCAGTCAATGGGGGTCGAGGTCAAGGAGGACCTCCAAGAGGTGAAGAGCCAGCAGGCCTCGCTCTTTGCCAAGGAGGCCTCCAAGATCATCTTCCGGTCCAGAGTCCGCTCCATCGAGCAGGATGAGACGTGCTCGCGTTACTTCTTCCAAAAGGTACACAGAGAGAGCTCTGTTATCAGCAGCCTGAAGGAAGAAGATGGCTCGGTAACGTCTTCGCAGTCCGACATACTAAGGATCAGCAAATCCTTTTATGCTGGGCTGTATGACACGAAGCCCACAGACAGCAGAGCCTCCCAGTCCTTCCTGTCATCTATCACAGAGGTCCTAGATGACAGCAGGAGAGAGAGACTGGACAAGCCGCTAACTCTGGACAAGCTGACAAAGGCCGTCGAGTCTTTCGAGACGAGTAAAACCCCCGGGAGCAACGGCTTACCGGTCGAGTTGGACTCGGCCCTGTGGGACTGGGTCGGCCCGGACCTGCTGGAAGTATACGAGAGTATGCTCCTGGCCGGTAGCATGTCAGAGACCATGAGAAAAGGCATCATCACCCTCATTTACAAGCAGAAGGGGGAGAGGGCAGAAATCAGAAATTGGCGGCCCATCTCACTGCTTAATGTTGATTACAAGATTCTGTCCAAAGTCATAGCCAGTCGAGTCAAGTCTGCTCTGGAGTTGGTGATTCACCCCGATCAGACCTGTACTGTACCCGGCAGGAAGATCTCTGATAGTCTCGCGCTACTCAGGGATACGATCGCCTACGTACGGGACAGGAGGGTGGACACCTGCCTCATCAGCCTGGACCAGGAGAAGGCTTTTGACAGGATATCGCACACCTACATGATGGACGTGCTTTCCAAAATGGGGTTTGGGGAGGGAATCTGCAATTGGATCCAACTGCTCTACACAAACATCAGTAGCGCAGTGTCAATCAACGGGTGGGAATCTGAAAGTTTCCCGATCAAATCTGGAGTCAGACAGGGCTGTCCTCTGTCCCCGGTCTTGTTTGTTTGCTGTATTGAACCCTTTGCTGAGTCTATTAGGAAGGATGCGAGCATAAGAGGGGTGACAATCCCAGGCAGCGGAGGCACTCAGGTCAAAACCTCCCTGTACATGGACGACGTCGCCGTCTTCTGCTCGGATCCGCTGTCCGTGCGCAGACTGATGAGCATCTGCGACCAGTTCGAACTGGCCTCGGGAGCCAAAGTTAACCACAGCAAGAGCGAGGCCATGTTCTTTGGGAACTGGGCTGACCGATCCTTTGTCCCCTTCACCGTCAGGTCAGATTACCTGAAGGTGCTGGGGATATGGTTCGGAAGGGCCGGGGCGTGCACCAAAACATGGGAGGAGCGAGTAGCCAAGGTACGACAAAAGTTGGGCATGTGGGGGCAGCGATCTCTCTCCATTGTGGGTAAGAACCTGGTCATCAGGTGCGAGGCGCTCACGTTGTTGCTCTACGTGGCGCAGGTCTGGCCCATACCCCACTCCTGCGCCGTGGCAGTCACCCGAGCCATTTTCCGCTTCGTCTGGGGATCTAAAATGGACCGGGTCCGGAGGGACACGATGTTCAAATCTCTGGACATGGGCGGGAAAAATGTACCCAACGTGGCCCTCATCCTGATGACCACCTTCGTGTGCGGCTGCATCAAGCTATGTGTCGATCCCCAGTACGCAAACTCCAAGTGTCACTACGTGCTGAGGTTCTATCTGTCCCCGGTGTTGCGAAGGATGGGCCTGGTCACATTGCCGCGGATCGCTCCGTGCAGTTGGGCGGCGCCGTACCACCTATCCTTCGTGGAGCAGTTTCTGCGGAAAAACACCTTTGACCACCGGTCCATCAGGCAGTGGTCTGCACGGAATGTCCTCAAGGCCCTACGGGAAAAGGAAACGGTGGATCCTGTCGGATGGTTCCCCGAGCAGACCGTCAAAGTCATTTGGCGGAATGCCTCATCACCAGAACTTTCAAACAAGCACCAAGACGTAGCTTGGCTGGTGGTGAGAAGGGCCCTCCCCGTCAGATCCTTCATGCACACCCGAAGTCTCGCCCCCTCCGCACAGTGCCCCCGCGTTGGCTGTGGTGGGGAAGAGACGGTCGCCCACCTCCTCCTGGAATGTGCCTTTGCAAAGCAGGTGTGGAAAGAGATGCAGTGGTTTTTGTCAAGGTTCATCCCAAGCAGCTCTGTAACACAGGAGTCTGTGCTCTACGGGCTGTTCCCAGGGACGCACACCGAGACAAACATCAACTGCTGCTGGAGGACTATCAATTCGGTGAAAGACGCCCTTTGGTCTGCCCGAAACTTGCTGGTCTTCCAGCGCAAAGAGTTTTCCACCGCCGAATGTTGCAGACTGGCACATTCCAAGGTCCAGGACTACGTGCTGAGGGACGCACTAAAGCTTGGGGCAGCCGCAGCAAAGGCTCAATGAGGAAAGACCACAGTGTAAGGTTCCCCCACCAAGCTGGACTGAGGGGCTGGAACCATGGGAAACCCCTCGAACTGTATCGTTAATATTCTCAATTGCTGTAAATGTAAAACTGTAATTGACATGACAATTGTGAAACGGAAGGGTTGGGAAGAAACTCATGACATTATTGAAAGAAACTGATCTCTTTTGCAATGTTTGTATTTTTTCATGCTGTTTGGAAACTGTTTGGCAATGTAATTTTTACAGATTTTTATGAATAAAGTATATTTTGGAAATAAAAAAAAAACATGAAGAGTGCACTCTCACCCGATTGTGCTATGATCTGCACAACATGGAGAGTGCACTCTCGCCCCATTGGGTTATGGTCTGCACAACATGGAGAGTGCTCTCACGCCCCATTGGGTTAGGGTCTGTAATACATGGAGAACGCTCTCTCATCCTATTGGGTTCTGGTCTGTACAACATGGAGAGTGCACTCTCGCCCTATTGGGTTATGGTCTGTAGAACATGGATAGTGCACTCTCACTCTGTTGGGTTATAGTCTGTACGACATGGAGAGTGTACTGTCACCCTGTTGCGTTACAGTCTGTATAACACGCAGAGCGAGCTATTACCCTGTTGGGTTATGGTCTGTACAACATGGAGAGTGCACTCTTACCCTGTTGGATTATGGTCTGTACAACATGGAGAGTCAACTCTTACCCTGTTGGGTAAAAGTGGTAAAAGTCTGTCCAACATGTAGAGCGAACTCTGACCCTGTTGGGTTGTGGTCTGTACAACGTGGAGAGTGCACTCTCGCCCTATTGGGTTATGGTCTGTACAACTTGGAGAGTGCACTCTCGCCCTGTTGGGTTATAGTCTGTACAACATGGAGAGTGCACTCTCACCATATTGGGCTATAGTCTGTACAACTTGGAGAGTGCACTCTCCCCCTATTGGGTTATGGTCTGTACTACATGAAGAGTGCACTCTCGCCCTATTGGTTTATCGTCTGTACAACATGGAGAGTGTGCTCTCGCCCTGTTGTGTTATATCTGTCCAACATAGAGAGCGCGCTCTCACCTTGTTGGGTTATAATCTGTCCAACATGGAGACTGCCCTCTCACCCTGTTGGGTTGTCATATGTCCAGTAAATAATTGCAGATCAGCACCTCCTTGTTGGGTTATAATCTGTATAACATGGAGAGTGCACTCTCGCCCTGCTGTGTTGCAGTTTGTACAATTGGAGAGTGTACTCTCACCCTGTTTGGTTGTCATATGTACAGTAAATAATTGCAGATCAGCACCTCCTTGTTGGGTTATAATCTGTATAACATGGAGTGTGCACTCTTGCCCTGTTGTGTTACAGTGTGTACCACGTGGAGAGTGCTCTCTTGCCTTTCCGGTTATATTCTCTACATCATGGAGAGTGCACTCTTGCCTCACCGGAGATGTTCTGTACAACATGAGACCTCACTCCCATCCTGTTTTATTATGATCTATGCAGCATGGAGAGTGCACTCTCTCCCTCTGTTTAAGCATTGGCTGGCAAAGTGCAGAATGGAAATCTCTGTTGGAATGGGTCATGTGTCAGTAACATGTCCATTCCTTCCACTGACACTCAGAAACACAATTTAAAATGCATTCAAATCCATACCAACAACAGAAACCTCTGCAGTAACTCCATTTGTTAACATGAAATACATTTACAATACAATATCTCCTAGATTCCCCATGGTACACGTGTAACCCACTTAACAACATCAGCACATTGAAAATTGCTAAAACATTTCTGATCAGTCCATGCAGACTCTCGGGAAGAGGTTCTTTTTTAGAATTGGAATTAGAATATTACAGCGCAGTACAGGCCCTTCGGCCCTCGATGTTGCGCCGATCATCTGACCTACACTATTCCATTTACATCCATATGTCTATCCAATGACCACTTAAATGCCCTTAAAGTTGGCGAGTCTACTACTGTTGCAGGCAGGGCGTTCCACGCCCCTACTACTCTCTGCGTAAAGAAACTACCTCTGACATCTGTCCTATATCTTTCACCCCTCAACTTAAAGCTATGTCCCCTCGTGTTTGCCATCCTCATCCGAGGAAAAAGACTCTCACTATCCACCCTATCTCACCCTCTGATTATCTTGTATGTCTACAATGTTCTATTGTAAAGATTGAGGGATTTCTGTTTAATCGCTTTCTGTGCAAAAAATTCAAGAAGTATTCGAATTCTAATTGAGAAATCACATTAAGAAAACAAGACAATCACTTGACATTTAACTGATGGCAGCAAACAGCGAAAATATAACATGAGGTGTCAATATTGATATTGAAATTTCACTTTCTTAATTCACTGTCTTATCAGTAATATTGACGGCTGCAAGAATCGGGTAGTAAATGAGCTCGATCTGGTAAATTACTGTGTATCCTATTTCTTGTGCTAAACACAAATGTAGAGACTCTTCAGAGGAGCCCTTATTTTGGAAGGTTAAAGAGCCTTGTGAAGTGCAGCTATTCTGAGCACACTCTAACGTCTGTTGCTGAGACACAAAGAAATCCATGTGCGATGATGTTAACCCAACGTTCTAACATTGAACAATGAGGAGATGCTTAACTTGTATAAATCATTGCTGGCCTCAGCTGAAGTAATTTTTGGGACATACTTGAGGACCGATATCAAAGTCTGAGAGATTTACCAAAATTATACAAGACATGGGGGACTTCTGTTCTGGAGATAGACCAGGATTGTTGGGAAGCATGAGGGGAGGTTTCATAAAGGTTATAAACTTGATGAAAGTTTTTTGTTATAGAATCAGTGAGGTCTTAGACAGACAATGCTTTGAGAACCCTGTATCCATTTTGTCTTCATCGTAAAATAAGATTATAAACATACTGGAAAGTGTGAAAAAATTATAAGAATTGTAAGGTGGCACAGTGGCGCAGTGGTTAGCACCGCAGCCTCACAGCTCCAGCAATCCAGGTTCAATTCTGGGTACTGCCTGTGTGGAGTTTGCAAGTTCTCCCTGTGTCTGCGTGGGTTTCCTCCGGGTGCTCCGGTTTCCTCCCACATTCCAAAGACTTGCAGGTTGATAGGTAAATTGGCCATTATAAATTGCCCCTAGTATAGGTAGGTGGTAGGGAAATATAGGGACAGGTGGGGATGTGGTAGGAATATGGAATTAGTGTAGGATTAGTATAAATGGGTGGTTGATGGTCGGCACAGACTCTGTGGGCAGAAGGGCCTGTTTCAGTGCTGTATCTCTAAACTAAAAGTACAGATCAACCTCCATGGAGACAGTCATCTAGGGAATGTGAGCAGGGATATTAGTTACAGTCCACTGAAGAAACTGATTTGGCAAACCGTTTTTAGTTGCGTGTCATAAAATATCATCAATAAATGATATAGAAAACAAAATAATTTTATAATCCTTTTAAATTTCTTCAAAATGTGATGTACAAATTATTTTGTTATGATCTCAGGTGTTGCTGTGGATTACCAGTCTCTGGAACAATCGCCCTGGTGTTGATGTGGATGAACAGTCACTGGAACAATCGCCCTGGTGTTGATGTGGATTACCAGTCTCAGGAACAATAGCCCTGGTGTTGATGTGGATGAACAGTCTCAGGAACAATAGCCCTTGTGTTGATGAGGATGTGGATGAAATATAGCCTGAGTCATTTGCTCACCATGCAAGCTTGATACTGAAATAGGGCTAATCAAAGACATTCTGCATGAACATGGTTACCCTGATCAAGATCATTTCTCACGATATATTGTGTAAACTTATGAATCAGCCTGAGATCATTTTTTTTCTGCCCTGAAAATTGCCCAGTCTACCTCAGATTACGCTGGAAGGGTAATATATCCCAAATCTTTGAGCAACAGGTAAAGCTAGCTCTTTCATGCTGCTACTATGCTGTAGCAACATGTGTGATGTTCACCACCAACCGGATGCTGCCATCAAACCAAAAACATCCTGCTTATCACACAAATGAATAATGTGATATATGAATTTCAATGCCAGTGTGATGCTAGGTATATGGGCCGTACGTCCCAATGACTGGCAGATCACATCAAACAACATGTCCCTTCCACTGTTCACAACAGATAAGGTACAGGTCAAACTCAACCAGCTCATGCTTGCAAAACTCAAAGCACAGGATCCAACATTACTTGTGATTCCGCGATTGGACAACATTTGCTAAATAATCCACAATGGGCTAAGAATGATACTAAAAACCAATTTAAGATTGTCAGTAGGGCTCGCAGTGTGGAGCACGTATGCGTACTGCAAGCTACATATATTAATACACAGGGCCCTGTTACTTGCAGACTGAAAGAATATGTACAAACATTGTACCTGTTTCAGCTGAACAAAGTAAGTGAGAGCCACTCACTGGTTCATTCCTCAGGGCAATGCCTTGACCAATCAGAGTCAAGGTGCCTGGTTTAAATTTCAAACAAAGCTTGGCAGTTAACTGTCAGTCACCATAAACTTGTGCATTCTCCATGGCAACGCCTCTACCAACCAGAGTTCACTTGCCAACCGATCAGCACGGTCTTCTCATGCAGAATAAGTTTTTGTTTTCCCTTCCATTGGTTATTCTTGCGGATTGTCCTGTTGAGTGCAAGACGAAAAGCTTAGACAACATGACTCTGTTTTCAAAAATAACCTATTTCACAAATTTCACAGTTCCACTCCAAAAGAAATCATAACATGTTTCATGATGATGCCGAAAAGTTTCCCTTTGTGAATCCAATGAAAAATTGTAGGATTTGCTTTTAGTTGAACACATCTCACTGGAAAATACCAAATCCATTCAGGCCATAGACACATTTGTTCAGTCTCCAAGGTTTTCAACCTGCATCTGCTGCCTCTTTGCATAGTTTCAGAAACACTTCTGATAAATATTGCCGTGCAGAGATATAGCTTTTATGTCAATTTAGCTATACTCCAAGACTATGTGGCCAAAAAATCTGAAAGTGTTTTAAGAGTACTTTTCGAATTTTGAGTATCCACTCAAACATCTGCATCACGCAGTTATTCTTCAAAACCCCAAGCTTTCGCCTTATCAGGTAAATTTGCAAGGAGTTGTTCATCACAAAACAACCTTTGTTACAAAGTTTGTTTCACATTATTTGGTAACTCAGAATAAATTTCAAACTCGCTCCAACTATCCCACTCCCTTCTTTTTTGTCTCTCCTATTGTTTGCTCCTCAAGATTATAAGCAGCCTCCAAAATGTCACAGTCATAAGGAATTCTGCTTCTAGTCCTGTTCTCTGTTGGCTTTATCGCATTGTTTAATTAATTCAAGTTATGGACTCTACTTGCATTGTTATGTCTTCCGGGACTACTGCTGCAAGCTCTCCCTATTTAACAGCACTGTGGGTGTATCTGCACCAGGCAGACTGCAGCAGTTCAAGATGGTGGCTCACCAACACCTTCTTGAGGTCAATTAAGGATGGGCAATCAATGCTGGCCTTGCTGACGATGCCCATATCTCATGAAAGAATAAAGAAAAGTGATCAGAAGCTTTCTCTCAAATGGGTAATTTCTGGTCTCACTCCCAGTACTTGGACTGGTCTTTCATGCAGATTCTGCCAGTCCATGGACCTCATTTCTAAACCATGATGCTGAACCTTCAACTAATATTTCAACTTGCCAGTTGTTTTTCATGCACACCCCACAACTGTTGAATGCCTCTAATCTGGAATATGTGTCACTGAGTACCCAGTCTGGGTAATTGGTCTATGGATGTGATAGCCTTGTCATAATCATTCCAATTACCACTACCAGCAATTAATCCACACCATGCTGCTTCTCAGAAACTTCATCACAAAGCACATGAGCATTTCCTGTACACGTTGTCCCGTTTACATCCATTGGCTGCACAGAGTCTGAGATTTTGTAATTAATGCTGACTAAACGTGATGAATGAATCTTTACAATTTGATTGCCATTTTTGCGAAATACTGCTTTCTCAAAACCATTTATTACCTTTTCAGGGTCACTTCATTGCCTATGATTCTCTCCTTTATCGGATACTAAATCTACTGAAGTGAAATCTGTCTCAGATGATCTTAAATTATGTCTCAGAGCTCTTTAAATTTTCAATTATTCAACTACGCAGTAAAATGGAGCTAATTGTGGTATCGTCTAGCACAGGAGGACTATTGCACAGACCAAAAGGTAATTTGTGGTATCACCCACAGACTAATTGATAGGGACTGTAGTCTCCAACTGTCTGGAGTGATTTCTTTGTGGGAACCGTCCATGTCAGGTGGTTTTCACCTTGCATTGTGGTTCATCAGTTAATTTGTTTTTGCAATATTTCAGCGATCACCACCTGATTCCTTTCACAGAGTCCATTTCTGAAAGGACTTTCAACTGCGGTATTCATGTTCATGATGTTCATATTTTCACAAGTCTTTGAACTTATCATTGGCAAATTCCCCTCTATTATCAGTCAGAAACTTTGCTGGTGTTCCACGTCTGTAACTGTTGTGACAACCGACTGTTCCTGTCAAAGCCTCCAATCAAAATATACGATTCTGATTGTGGTGGGACCGACACACTGTTAATTCAATCCCGTCATTCCACAGATTGGCTAACATATCATTCAAAACTTTCCAAATTAAAGAAAGACCCAACCGAATTGTACCATCTATTCACACCCAAATGAGGCTAACCAAACCAGCTGTTTTGAAATCAACAAATTAACTCTTTAATTATAAGAGGTAAGTGAAGATTTAAAAATGGACAAATTAGAGTCCTTGCAAATTTACAGTCCAATGTTGTTCGATATCCTCACAGAATGTTGCTCGAAAAACCTCACAGAATGTTGTTCGATATCCTCACAGAATGTTGTTCGAAAAACCTCACAGAATGTTGTTCGAAATCCAGTGAATTTCAACAATTAACAACCTGCAAACACTTTCAAAGAATCCATCTAAAATTAGAGTTTTTGAGGGATAAAAGATAGTCACAGTCTAACTTCCCTTTCTTAAATTTAAATTATCAGAAATCTCTGTCTTGGCTTGACTTTTTAGAATTTCGAGAGAGAACGATTAAACAGACAAAAAATCCTATTTCCTTCAGTTTAAATGGTTGAGAGCTCTTTTTCAGTGCTGACACCACAGCTGACTGTGTCTTCTGTCTGTGTCTGTTCAAACTGTCTGACTAACTGCCAGTTCAAACTGTATCGTATCAGGCTCACTCATCAGGCTGTTTCCATGGTATCGAGAATGCATCCTTTGAATCGCAGGCTGCAAATGGCTGTTTGTAAGGCAACAAAAGTGCACCTTCTAAAAACTCCTAAGGCTTGCCAGCTCTTAAAGCAATACTGATCCCTTGCAAGACTTAATGGCAAACTGCATATTCTGAATAAAAAAACCCGACAAGACCATGACACTGTCCAAAACCATAACTTGCTATTACTTTACAAAATTAGTATCTAGTTTCGTAATCAAATACATTTGTTTATTCATGGGATGTGGGCGTCGCTGGCTCGGCAAGCATTTCTTGCCCGTCCCTAATTGACCTTGAGAAGGTGGTGGTTAAATGTCACCTTGAACGGCTGCAGTCCATGTGAGGTCGATACACCCTCAGTGCTGTTAGGAAGGGAGTTCCAGGATTTTGACCCAGTGACAGTGAAGGAACGGCGATATAGCTCCATGTCAGGATGGTGTGTGACTGGAAAGGGAACTTGCAGGTGGCGTTGTTCCCATACATTTGCTGCCCTTGTCCATCTAGTTGGTAGAGGTCGCGGGTTTGGAAGGTGCTGTTTTAGGAGCCTTGGTGCGTTGCTGCAGTGTATCTTTTAGATGGTACACACTGCTGCCACTGTGCGTCGGTGGTGCAGGGTGTGAATGTTGTGGATGGGGTGCCAATCAAGCGAGCTGCTTTGTCCTGGATGGTGTCGAGTTTCTTGTATTTTGTTGGAGGTTCTCCCATCCAGGCAAGTGGAGAGTATTCTGTCACATTCCTGATTGTGCCTTGTAGATTGTGGACAGGCTTTGGAGAGTCAGGAGGTGAGTTACTCACCGCAGAATTCCTAGCTTCTGAGCTACTCTTGTAGCCACGATATTTATATTGCTACTCCAGTTCAGATTCCAGTAAATGGTAACCCCTAGAGTGTTGATAATGGGGGATTCAGCGATGGTAATGCCATAGAATATCACAGAGAGATGGTTAGATTCTCCCTTGTTGGAGATGGTCATTGCCTGGCATCTGTTTGCGGCGAATGCTACTTGCCACTTATCAGCCCAAGTCTGGATATTGTCCAGGTCTTACTGCAATTCGACACGGACTGCTTCAGTATCTGAGTAGTTGTGAATGGTGTTGAACATTGTGCAATCATCAGCGAACATCCTCACTTCTGACCTCATGATTGAAGGAAGCTCATTGATTTGGAGAGGAGAGGGAGGTGTGAGATGGGATTGTAGTTACCTTTTTAAGAATGGGGGGGATGTGCCTTGACGTTTGAGGAAGGGGTGACAATAGTTGTTTTGAAAGGGACGGAGAAGAAGTTGAGAACAGAGTCACATGCCAAATATCAACTAATATGGGGACCAGAAACAAAAGTGATTATTATTCGAGTGGAAATAAGCTCAAGGCTGCAGGAGGAGACTTTTAAGGACTAGACAAATTTACATAGAGATTGAGGTGAGATAGGAGAGAGATTGGTAAAAGCAGTTGGTTCAGGACAGAAATGGTTGGTTTGGTTGACAATCGAAGGCTGATTTCAACAGGTGAACAGTTGCTCTCAACATGAGAGAGGCAAAGACATTGCTGTGTTTATCACGTGTTGTTGGAGGTAAGGGAGGAGGAGGTAAGGGAGAGGGCTTTATCATGTTTGATGATAGTGAGGAAGAGACACAGGGGCTATCATTGCATTCCAGGATGCACCTGGAGAAATGACCACATAGATAACAGTGCTGTATCTCTAAATTGTGACCAGTATAGGTAGGTGGTAGGGAAATATAGGGACAGGTGGGGATGTGGTAGGAATATGGGATTAGTATAAATGGGTGTTTAATGGTCAGCACAGACTTGGTGGGCCGAAGGACCTGTTTCAGTGCTGTATCTCTAAACTAAACTAAAAGTGGGGCCCGATTATTGTGGTCCAACATGAACTAGCTGTGAAGCAGAAACACTCAAGAATCCATCCCGTGGACTAAG
Organism: Heterodontus francisci; assembly: GCF_036365525.1. Lineage (NCBI taxonomy): Eukaryota > Metazoa > Chordata > Chondrichthyes > Heterodontiformes > Heterodontidae > Heterodontus > Heterodontus francisci. The sequence continues at coordinate 71,849,959 of NC_090399.1, forward strand.
GACAGCAAATATGAGGCCAGTATAGGACATTCTATGAGTGAAGGAGACAGTCAAGGTACCGACAAAGACTAGATGTTTCTCTAACGTTTGAATACATCCAGGCATCTTTTTGAAGATTATTGTTCTGCATTTGTACCTTTTCTAACCATGTAAGTTTGTTCTTGAAAAACAAAATAGCTGTCATAGATTGATCCAATGGTCAATTGTAATGACTGTCAGAGCATGATTACTGGAGGTTGTTCTCAGTGGGCAGAATCTTTACTTTTTTATTTTTTATTTTAGAGATACAGCACTGAAACAGGCCCTTCGGCCCACTGAGTCTGTGCTGACCATTAACCACCCATTTATACTAATCCCATATTCCAACCACATCCCCACCTGTCCCTATATTTCCCTCCCACCTACCTATACTAGTCGCAATTTATAATGGCCTATTAACCTACCAACCAGCAAGTCTTTTGGAAGGAAACAGGAGCACCCGGAGAAAACCCACGCAGACATAGGGAGAACTTGCAAACTCCACACAGGCAGTACCCAGAATTGAACCGGGGGCCCTGGAGCTGTGAGCCTGCGGTGTTAACCACTGCGCCACTGTGCCGCCATTTAGTGCTAATGCTTCCTTATGGGGAATTAATTTGATGTTTTTTAATGGTGTACAGTACAGTTGCTGTAAATCTTCAAATCCAGCAGTGAAATTGACATTGGGATATTTCATTTTATATCATTTCTTTTATCGACATTAATATTCATCAACAATAATCTGGTAATTATACACGACTATCCAAAATATTGCTAAAGATAATCAGTCTTCTCATTGTCATTCACCTGCCCACAAGGATTTCAGGAATATAAAAGCAAGTGAATTATAAATCTATAAGCCCTGCTCCAGATCAATGTTCATTACTTGTTATCAACACAATTTCCCATTCAGTGTAAACAAATATTTCACCCCATTCTTCAACTCCTCTCTGAATTTCCTCTGTGTCAGTCCATAGATACAAGTGTTTGTGCAGGAACTGAGAAGCTGCAACATAAACCCAACTTGTTGAGCAATATATATCGGGTTACTGTAATATTTGTCTCGATAGTCAAAGTTTTCCACTGGCCGGTCTATCACAAGAACAACATAGGTCATCCACAACAGTATGAAATTGGCAGAAATAGTGAAAAGTAAAATTATGGAATTCCTCCGATTCTTCACCTCTGGATCATTCTGATTCTGAATGTTGCTCCGGAGTCCCCTGCGAACTCTATTTGCCATTATAATGTGTCTGACGGTCAAAGCATTGAACAACAGAATTAAAACTATTGGTAAGATAGGGGTGATGATGCCTTTGATCCACTCGTATGCCCTCCACAAGGGGGAGGTGAGGTAATCAGCAGTAGCAACACAATACCAAGGTACATTGTCAATTATAAATACAGGGTCAACTGCAAAGTAAGAGGGAATATTTACAAGACAGCTCACCACAAACAAGACGGCGATAACCACAGTCGCTGTTTTCTCTGTGTTATATCTTGATTGTAGCTTCTGACAGCTAATTGTTACAAAGCGATCAAAAGTGAAGGCGACAGTAAACCAGACAGAACAGTCTAAAGCTGCAGTGTATGTGACAAGGTTCACCGTACACACAGGAGTTATAAACAGGAAACTAACTGGAAAGTACATGATATTAATCCGGTGTAATATCACATGGATGATAATCACCATTAGATCCGCCACTGCCATGGCCACCAGATAGTGAGTGATACATTTGGAGAGACCGCACTTTCCTCGAGAAAAAATCGCAATCGCCACCAAGTTAACTGTAAGAAACAAAAAACATGAAATTTACTTTGACACTGTCCCCAAACGTTTTTGAAGAATTGTTTAAAGTTGAATAAGACAGTATGGAAATAGAAGATTTCCAGATCTGAATTAAATGTAAGTTTAATTTAAAGAACTATTTATTTGTAGCAGTGAAATCTGTGGCAAAAGCAGGTATGCGAAAATTACAATGGAAAACAAGTTTGGGGCCTCAGATAGCGAAACATATACTGTGGTAAAAGCCAAAAGTATTGACATTATTCTGGAGAATTCTGGGACCCAAAACACAACTGTCTCCAAAGGCAAGTAGTTGCAGATGTGCTCCGCCATGTTGAGTTCTGATGCTGCTACCATTGTTAATAATGTTTCTGATATATCTTCCTTTTTCCTCAACTGCAGATTCCCCTCTTCCCCCACTGTGGTTGAGAAGATCCTCAGTCATGTTTGAACCATTTCCGGTAATTCTGCCTAAATCTTCCCCTCTCTCCCAGAACTGTAACATGGTTTCCCTTGTCCTCACTTCCTACTCGACCAGTCTTCACATCCAAATGTCATCCTCTGCCATTTCCAACACCTCCAGTGTGGTACCTCCACCAAACACATCTCCTCCTTCCCTCCCCTCTCAGCATTCCAAAGGGATGATTCCCTCCGTGACACCTTGTCCCCTTCCCACAGCATCTTCCCATGCAATCGCAGGGTGTGCAATACCTCCCCTTTCATCTCTTCTCTCTTCACCATCCAAGAGTCCAAAGCCTCATTCCAGGAGAAGCAGTGATTTACTTGTACTTCTTTCAATCTAGTATATAATATTCACTGTTCACAATGCGATTGCCTCTACACTGGGGAAACCAAACACAGTTCGGTGGCTGATTTGCGGAACACCTCCATTCAGGCCAAGAACATTACCCCAAGCTTTCTATTGCTTGCTATTGTAATTCACCACCCTATTCCATGTCATTGGTCTGCAGCAGTGTTCCAGTGAACATCAAAGCAAGCTTGAGGATCAGCAGCTCATCTTTTCATTCGGCACTCGACAGCCTTCTCGACTCAACAATGGGTTCAACAATTTCACAGCATGACTGCCTTTTCATTCCATTTTATTGCATTTTATTTTGTTTTCTTTTATTTTATTCCTTTTTTAACCATGGGCCTGTCTTAAACTTGTTTTTCAGGTTTTTAGTTTGGAACAGATCTGTTATTTTTCAGCCATTACCACTCTCTCTGGACGAATACCTTGTCTTTCCCTATTGCTAAGTGCTCCTTTGCCTTTGTTCTGTGACAGCTTTGTCATTTAATCTCTTTTGCCCTCTGCCCTATCACACACCTTTCCTTTTGTTCTTCTTTCCCCTCCCCCTTTTCACTTGTTCACAGCCTGTTACATTCCTAACCTTTGCCAGTTCTGATGCAATGTCACAGACCCTAAACGTTAACTCTGTTTCTGTCTCTACAGAGGCTGCCAGACCTGCTGAGTATTTCCAGAAATTTCTGTTTTTATTTCAGATTTCCAGCATCTGCAGTATTTTGTTTTTATTATTCTGGAGCGTTTACTCTCATCCTGTTTGGTTACAGTCTGTACAACATGGAGAGCACTCTCTCGTCCTGTTACAATACAGACTGTACAGCATGGGAAGTGCACTCTCACCCTGTTAGACTATATTCTGTACAACATTGACAGTGAATTATCCTCTTCTTTTAAAACATTGGTCAAGCAATGTGAAGAATGGAAAAAATCTCGAGCGGTGGATCATGCACCAGTAACAGAAATCTACAGGAGTTCCCTTCCAATTCCATTGAGAAACAAAATCAAAGCTGAATTCAAATCCATGCAAACAAGAGCAACTTGTGCTGTTACATGAAAGGACAACATGAAATAAAATTACAATCCAATAACTCCTAGAATCCTCAGACACACGTGCAACCCACTTAATGACATCAAGACATTTAAAATTGCTCATTTATTTCTGATCTGATGTCCATGCAAACTCTGTGAAAAATTTCCTTTGTAAACATTCAAGGGAATTGATATTTCAGCATTTTCTGTGCTGAAAATTCAAGCAAAAAAATAATTTTAATTAATAAATCACATTGAGAAAACATGACAATCACTTGCTCATTAACTGATGCCATCAAAGAGGGTAAATATAACATGAAGAGTCACACATTGATATTCATCTTTCACCGCGTCATTTAACTGTCTTACCAGGAATACTGATGGCTGCAAGAATCGGGTAGTAAATGAGCTCGACCTGATAAATTACAGCGTATCCCATTCCTTCTGTGAAGCATAAATGCAGACACTTCTTCACACGAAACCTTATTAATCGTACAGAGAAACCTCCATGGGGGCAGTCATCGAGGGAATGTGTGCAGGGATATTAGTTACAGTCCAGTGAATAAACTGATTTAATGAAACATTTTCTGCACACAATCGAGTCATTAGAGAATATGGAAAACAAAATCATTGTAAATTTCATATTAATTTCTTCAAAAACTGACTTGCAACTTCTTTTGTTACGATCTCAAATGTTTATGTGGATGAACAGACTCAGGAACAATAGCCCTGGTGTTGATGTGGATGAACAGTCTCAGCAACAATAGCCCAGGTGTTGATGTGGATGAACAGTCTCAGGAACAATAGCCCTGGTGTTGATGTGGATGAACAGTCTCAGGAACAATAGCCCTGGTGTTGATGTGGATGAACAGTCTCAGGAACAACAGCACTGGTGTTGATGTGGATGAACAGTATCAGGAACAACAGCACTGGTGTTGATGTGGATGAACAGTCTCAGGAACAATAGCCCTGATGTTGATGTGGATGAACAGTCTCAGGAACAACAGCACTGGTGTTGATGTGGATGAACAGTCTCAGGAACAATAGCCGTGGTGTTGATGTGGATGAACAGTCTCAGGAACAATAGCCCTGGTGTTGAGGTGAATGAACAGTCTCAGGAGCAATAGCCCTGGTGTTGAGGTGAATGAACAGTCTCAGGAGCAATAGCCCTGGTGTTGATGTGGATGAACAGACTCAGGAACAATAGCCCTGGTGTTGATGTGGATGAACAGTCTCAGCAACAATAGCCCAGGTGTTGATGTGGATGAACAGTCTCAGGAACAATAGCCCTGGTGTTGAGGTGAATGAACAGTCTCAGGAGCAATAGCCCTGGTGTTGAGGTGAATGAACAGTCTCAGGAGCAATAGCCCTGGTGTTGATGTGGATGAACAGACTCAGGAACAATAGCCCTGGTGTTGATGTGGATGAACAGTCTCAGCAACAATAGCCCAGGTGTTGATGTGGATGAACAGTCTCAGGAACAATAGCCCTGGTGTTGATGTGGATGAACAGTCTCAGGAACAATAGCCCTGGTGTTGATGTGGATGAACAGTCTCAGGAACAACAGCACTGGTGTTGATGTGGATGAACAGTATCAGGAACAACAGCACTGGTGTTGATGTGGATGAACAGTCTCAGGAACAATAGCCCTGATGTTGATGTGGATGAACAGTCTCAGGAACAACAGCACTGGTGTTGATGTGGATGAACAGTCTCAGGAACAATAGCCGTGGTGTTGATGTGGATGAACAGTCTCAGGAACAATAGCCCTGGTGTTGAGGTGAATGAACAGTCTCAGGAGCAATAGCCCTGGTGTTGAGGTGAATGAACAGTCTCAGGAGCAATAGCCCTGGTGTTGATGTGGATGAACAGTCTCAGGAACAATAGCCCTGGTGTTGATGTGGATGAACAGTCTCAGGAACAATAGCCCTGGTGTTGAGGTGAATGAACAGTCTCAGGAGCATCCGCGGTATTTTGCTTTTATTTTAGTGTTTAATTCACTGCCACTTCTCTTCCAGGAATGCCTACCTTGAAGAAGTTCTGCTCTTCTCTCCGACGGGATTTTCGTTTGTCTCTTTTACCTTGTTCACCTTCATTGCTTTCTATTTCCCTCCTGGTGTTTGATAAGGTATCTACCAAAACTCGTTTTCACAGCCACATCTCCTTCCTCAGTGACTGTCTCCGGCTCCGACTGATTCCACGTGGATTCCAACTGCAGTTTCACCCATCATGCTTTGAAACCACCCAGGATCACAGGTATCTCCGAGAAATACAACGTTCCTCGGACTGCTACTCTCGCCGCATCCTGAGATCTACACTCAGTGCTATGCGCCGCCATATGCACACACTGGACCTCTCTCTCCAGCAGCACCATCTCACCTTATCTCAAATCTGTTCTACTCCGCAGTTTCATCTCATCTTACGTCTCATCCGACGCATTAACAAAAAACTTTTTTTCTTCCTTTCAGGTGTTAAGGAACGCAAGCTCCAGCAGCTGATGGGGACTAATGCCCCTCCAGATCCTCCTTCCGCTTCACTTCCCTCTGACCCCACCCCTTCTGATCTGACCCCTTGCCGTGTATTCACTATACCCTCTGACCTCCCCCTCTCTGATGCTGAGCGTTCTGTACTCAGCAAAGGTCTCAGTTTTATCCCCTTACGCCCCCACCTCAATGAATTTCGCGCTCGGCATGACGTTGAGCTCTTCTTCCGTCGCCTCCGCCTCCGGGCTCACTTCTTTGACCAGGAGCCCTCCCCCCGACCAGCAGACCCATTCACCCGCCTCCAGCATTCTCCCTCTACCTGGACCCCTCACCCTGGCCTCTTACCCGCTCTTGATCTCTTCATTGAAAACTGTCGGCGAGACATTGGTCGTCTCAATTTCTCTGCCCCCCTCACTCACTCTAACCTGTCCCCCTCTGAACTTGAGGCACTCCGTTCTCTCAGGTCTAACCCCGACATGGTCATCAAACCTGCAGACAAGGGTGGTGCTGTTGTTGTATGGCGTACCGACCTCTACCTTGCAGAAGCTCAACGCCAACTCACAGACACCTCTTCCTACCTCCCTCTGGACCATGACCCCACCACCGAACATCAAGCCACCGTCCAAAGGACTGTCACTGACCTCATCTCCTCTGGAGATCTTCCCTCTACAGCTTCCAACCTCATAGTCCCGCAACCCCGGACAGCCCGCTTCTATCTCCTTCCCAAAATCCACAAACGGGACTGTCCCGGCAGACCCATTGTGTCAGCCTGCTCCTGCCCAACTGAACTTATTTCTTCCTATCTAGACTCTATCTTTTCTCCGCTGGTCCAGTCTCTTCCCACCTACATCCGTGACTCTTCTGACGCCCTACGTCATTTTGACAATTTCCAGTTTCCTGGTCCCAACCGCCTCCTCTTCACTATGGACGTCCAATCGCTCTACACCTCCATCCCCCACCAGGATGGTTTGAGGGCTCTCCGCTTCTTCCTGGAACAGAGGCCCAACCAGTCCCCATCCACCACCACCCTCCTCCGCCTGGCTGAACTTGTTCTCACATTGAACAACTTCTCCTTCAACTCCACGCACTTCCTTCAAGTAAAAGGTGTCGCTATGGGTACCCGCATGGGTCCTAGTTATGCCTGTCTTTTTGTGGGATATGTCGAGCATTCTTTGTTCCAGTCCTACTCAGGCCCCCTCCCCCAACTCTTTTTCCGGTACATTGATGACTGTATCGGTGCCATTTCCTGCTCCCGTCCCGAACTAGAAAACTTTATCAACTTTGCTTCCAATTTCCACCCTTCTCTCACCTTTACATGGTCCATCTCTGACACTTCCCTTCCCTTCCTCGACTTCTCTGTCTCCATCTCTGGGGATAGGTTGTCTACCAATATCCATTATAAGCCCACTGACTCCCACAGCTACCTCAACTACACTTCTTCACACCCTACCTCCTGTAAGGACTCCATTCCATTCTCCCAGTTTCTCCGTCTCCGACGCATCTGCTCTGATGATGCTACCTTCCATGACGGTGCTTCTGATATGACCTCCTTTTTCCTCAACCGAGGATTTCCCCCCACTGTGGTTGACAGGGCCCTCAACCGTGTCCGACCCATTCCCCGCACCTCTACCCTCACCCCTTCCCCTCCCTCCCAGAACCGTGACAGGGTTCCCCTTGTCCTCACTTTTCATCCCACCAGCCTCCATATCCAAAGGATCATCCTCCGCCATTTTCGCCACCTCCAGCGTGATGCCACTACCAGTCGCATCTTCCCCTCCCTTCCCCTGTCAGCATTCCGAAGGGATCGTTCCCTCCGCGACACCCTGGTCCACTCCTCCATTACCCCCACCACCTCGTCCCCGTCCCAGGGCACCTTCCCTTGCAATCGCAGGAGGTGTAATACCTGCCCATTTACCTCCTCTCGCCTCACTATCCCTGGCCCCAAACACTCCTTTCAGGCGAAGCAGCGATTTACTTGTACTTCTTTCAATGTAGTATACTGTATTCGCTGCTCACAGTGTGGTCTCCTCTACATTGGGGAGACCAAGCGCAGACTGGGTGACCGCTTTGCGGAACATCTCCGCTCAGTCCGCAAGCAGGACCCTGAGCTGTCGGTTGCTTGCCATTTCAACACTCCCCCCTGCTCTCATGCTCACATCTCTGTCCTGGGATTGCTGCAGTGTTCCAGTGAACATCAACGCAAGCTCGAGGAACAGCATCTCATCTACCGATTAGGCACACTACAGCCTGCCGGACTGAACATTGAGTTCAATAATTTCAGAGCATGACAGCCCCCCACTTTACTTTCATTTTTAGTCATTTTTAGTTATTTTTTCTTCCTTTTTTTTTGCATTCCTTTTTAGATTTTTTGCATTTATTTCATTTCATTTTAGTTTGTTCAGTTTGCTTACCCACTGTTTTTTTCAGGTTGTTTTTCTTCAGGTTTGCACTTGCTGATGTTCTATATTCAGTATATTCACACCTAATCTGTACTAATGCTTTGTCTTTCAAAACACCATTAACATATTGTTTGCCTTTGCTCCGTGACCTTTTGGTCAGCTATGTGGCCTGGTCCAATCTGCACCTTCTCCTTTGTTATCTCTTGCCCAACCCCCACATCACTTGTTTATAATCTGTGACTTTTCTAATATTTGTCAGTTCCGAAGAAGGGTCACTGACCCGAAACGTTAACTCTGCTTCTCTTTCCACAGATGCTGCCAGACCTGCTGAGTGAATCCAGCATTTCTTGTTTTTGTCTCAGGAGCAATAGCCCTGGTGTTGATGTGGATGAACAGTCTCAGGAACAATAGCCCTGGTGTTGATGTGGATGAACAGTCTCAGGAACAATAGCCCTGGTGTTGATGTGGATGAACAGTCTCAGGAGCAATAGCCCTGCTGTTGATGTGGATGAACATTCTCAGGAACAATAGCCCTGGTGTTGATGTGGATGAACAGTCTCAGGAACAATAGCCCTGGTGTTGATGCGGATGAACATTCTCAGGAACAATCGTCCTTTTATTGTTGTGAATGAACAGTCTCATTTGCATTACCCCTTGTGTTAGTTGTCAGGGTTAAATTAAATTCATTCACATTCCGTACAAGCAGTGCTTTAAGACTGAGCAGGTTAAGTGAAGGACAGCCTGAGAGTGAAATGTTAGTTCCTGGATAGTTGCCCAGAATTTTAGCAGAGATGTCGGGAGTGTGAATAGAGAAAGGCTTCTGTGTGAATGCAGCCTAAAAAGGTTAAGCAAGCGAGGTTTTTGAATTCCAGACTTGGATATTCAGTTTATCTCCGTGCAGCCCTGATTAGATTTGGCCAAATCCATTTATTATCTGGAGTCTTGCCATGCTGCAAAGCCATTTCACAGCTGATGATTACACAGAGAGTACGGGGAAGATCTACTTGATTATTGGTTTTCTTCCCCTGAAGTATAAGTAGAGCTTGTTATGCAGTACAGATGAACAGTTGGTACCAGAAATGCCTTTTACTATCTCTGAGGTCCCTGCTCCACTCTTAGTCAGTGTCACAGCTTTTGCCTTATCTTATTTTGGAAGGTTAAAGAGCCTTGTGAAGTGCAGCTATTCTGAGCACACTCTAACGTCTGTTGCTGAGACACAAAGAAATCCATGTGCGATGATGTTAACCCAACGTTCTAACATTGAACAATGAGGAGATGCTTAACTTGTATAAATCATTGCTGGCCTCAGCTGAAGTAATTTTTGGGACATACTTGAGGACCGATATCAAAGTCTGAGAGATTTACCAAAATTATACAAGACATGGGGGACTTCTGTTCTGGAGATAGACCAGGATTGTTGGGAAGCATGAGGGGAGGTTTCATAAAGGTTATAAACTTGATGAAAGTTTTTTGTTATAGAATCAGTGAGGTCTTAGACAGACAATGCTTTGAGAACCCTGTATCCATTTTGTCTTCATCGTAAAATAAGATTATAAACATACTGGAAAGTGTGAAAAAATTATAAGAATTGTAAGGTGGCACAGTGGCGCAGTGGTTAGCACCGCAGCCTCACAGCTCCAGCAATCCAGGTTCAATTCTGGGTACTGCCTGTGTGGAGTTTGCAAGTTCTCCCTGTGTCTGCGTGGGTTTCCTCCGGGTGCTCCCGTTTCCTCCCACATGCCAAAGACTTGCAGGTTGATAGGTAAATTGGCCATTATAAATTGCCCCTAGTATAGGTAGGTGGTAGGGAAATTTAGGGACAGGTGGGGATGTGGTAGGGAAATGGAATTAGTGTAGGATTAGTATAAATGGGTGGTTGATGGTCGGCACAGACTCCGTGGGCCGAAGGGCCTGTTTCAGTGCTGTATCTCTAAACTAAACATCGTCAGTAAGATGGTAGAACTTTAATGAAGGATTGGACAGACTGGGACTCCTTTCTCTCCAAACTTGAAGTTTGAGAGCAGACAGAGTTCTTTATAATTCTGATGGGGTTGAATCAGGTAGAAATAGAGGTGTTTACACTTGGAGGTGATGAAATTTAACTTTGAAGCAAAGAACCATGGAATCACAGAAGGACATTGATCGTGTTGATGCCGGATTCTACAAGAACAACACAACTCATCCCACTCCTCCACCTTTTCCCGATATTTCACCAATTCTTTATATTCAGATCATTATCTAATTCCCCCTCCAACAGCATGATTGAATATCCCTCCACCACACTCTCAGACAGTGTATTCCAGATTCAACTACCAGCTGCATTGAAAAATATTTTTTCCTCATGTCATCATTGGTTCATTTGCCATTCATGTTAAATCAGTGCCCTCTGGTTATCGACCTTTCTGCCAATGGGAACTGTTTCTCATTAAATACCTTGTCCTGACCCATCATAATTTTTAACACTTCTATCAAATCTCCTCTCAACCTTTTCTTCTCGAAAGAGAACAGTCACAGCTTCTCAAATCCATTCACATTGTCATCAGCTCTTTTGTTCTTTTTTAGATAAAAAGTATATGTGTCTTTGTGAGAATAAAATATTTCTGTGCATTGAATGTTGACATTTGGTTTGAAGAGAACAGGCTGTCAATCTGGTATCTAAGCAACAGAAGGATTTACAATGGTACATTTACAATGGAAGGCTAGGAACAGACGAAGCACTTGAGGAATATAAAGACAGTAGGAAGGAACCTAAGCAAGGAGTCAGGAGGGCTAAAATGGGTCACGAAAAGTCATTGGCAAACAGGATTAAGGACAATCCCAAGGCTTTTTATATGTATATAAAGAGCAAGAGGGCAACCAGGGAAAGGGTTGGCCCACTCAAGGACAGAGAAGGGAATCTATGTGTGGAGCCAGAGGAAATGGGTGAGGTACTAAATGAGTACTTTGCATCAGTATTCACCAAAACAAAGAACTTGGTGGATGATGAGCCTTGGGAAGGGAGTGCAGATAGTCTCAGTCATCTCATTATCAAAAAGGAGGAGGTGTTGGGTGTCTTGCAAAGCATTAAGGCAGATAAGTCCCCGGGGCCTGATGGAATCGACCCTAGAATACTGAGGGAGGCAAGGGAGGAAATTGCTGGTGCCTTGACAGAAACCTTTGCATCCTCATTGGCCACAGGTGAGGTCCCAGAGGACTGGAGAATAGCCAATGTTGTTCCTTTGTTTAAGAATGGCAGCAAGGATAATCCAGGAAATTATATACCGGTGAGCCTTCCATCAGTGGTAGGGAAACTATTAGAGAGGATTCTTCAGGACAGGATTTACTCCCATTTGGAAACAAACAAACTTATTAGCGAGAGGCAGCATGGTTTGGTGAAAGGGAGATCGTGTCTTACTAATTTGATTGAGTTTTTTGAGGAAGTGACAAAGATGATTGGTGAAGGAAGGGCAGTGGATGTTATCTATATGGACTTCAGTAAAGCCTTTGACAAGGTCCCTCATGGCAGACTGGTACAAAAGGTGAAGTCACACGGGATCAGAGGTGAGCTGGCAAGATGGATACAGAACTGGCTCGGTCATAGAAGACAGAGGGTATCAGTGGAAGGGTGTTTTTCTGAATGGAAGGATGTGACTAGTGGTGTTCCGCAGGGATCAGTGCTGGGATCTTTGCTGTTTGTAGTATATATAAATGATTTGGAGGAAAATGTAGCTGGTCTGATTAGTAAGTTTGCGGATGACACAAAGGATGGTGGAGTTGTGGACAACGATGAGGATTGTCAGAGAATAACGCAGGATATAGATCGGTTGGAGACTTGGGCGGAAAAATTGCAGATGGAGTTTAATCTGGAAAAATGTGAGGTAATGCATTTTGGAATATCTAATGCAGGTGGGAAGTATACAGTAAATGGTAGAACCCTTAGGAGTATTGACAGGCAGAGAGATCTGGGCGTACAGTTCCACAGGTCACTGAAAGTGGCAACGCAGGTGGATAAGGTAGTCAAGAAGGCATACGGCATGCTTACCTTCAACGGTCGGGGCATAGACTATAAAAATTGGCAATTCATGTTGCAGCTGTACAGAACCTTAGTTAGGCCAGACTGAGAATATTGCGTGCAATTCTGGTCGCCACACTACCAGAAGGATGTGGAGGCTTTGGAGAGGGTACAGAAGAGGTTTACCAGGTTGTTGCCTGATCTGGAGGGTATTAGCTATGAGGAGAGGTTGGAAAAACTCGGATTGTTATCACTGGAACGACAGAGGTCGAGGGGCAACATGATAAAGGTTTACAAAGTTATAAGCGGCATGGACAGAGTGAATAGTCAGAAGCTTTTTCCCAGGGTGGAAGAGTCAGTTACTCGGGAACAGAGGTTTAAGGTGCGAGGGGCAAAGTTTAGAGGGGATGTGCGAGGCAAGTTCTTTACACAGAGGGTGGTGAATGCCTGGAACTTGCTGCCGATAGAGGTGGTGGAAGCAGGTACGATAGCGACGTTGAAGAGGCATCTTGACAAATAAATGAGTAGGATGGGAATAGAGGGATACGGACCCCGGAGGTTCAGAAGGTGTTAGTTTAGGCAGGCATCAAGATCAGTGCAGGCTTGGAGGGCCGAATGGCCTGTTCTTGTGCTGCACTGTTCTTTGTTCTTTGTTATTGTTTAGCTTCAGTTACTGCTGGAACTGGCAGGATTACAGTCGAGAAAACTCTGTCTCCAGGAAATAACTCCTGGATAAAGCGAAATTCTGATTGCTCAATGAAGTTAAAAGACCTTTGTAACCCTTGGGGAAAATAATCTTGCTGCCGTTTATGCTTCAAGAGAGAGAAAAGACTCAGAGGAAGAGGAGTTGCAATACACTGGGAAGGTGATTTTCAGTTTTAAGTAACTTACCTTTTGATTCGGCGGACACGGGGACTGCTGGGTAAGTAATTTAAATATTTGGGCAGTGGCTAAACCCGAAACACTTCACGTTTAGTGTCTCCCACCCATCCTCCTCCTCTAACCAAAAAAAAAGGACTCTTGTGTGGAGGGTAAGGTTTTCCTTTATTTTTTTTACTTAATCTCTATCAATTTATACCAGTGGGGATGGAAGCTCGGGCAGTTGTATGCTCCTCTTGCAGGATGTAGGAGGTAAGGGTCACCACTGGTGTCCCTGCTGACTTCACCTGTGAGAAGTGCACCCAACTCCAGCTCCTCACAGACCGCGTTAGGGAACTGGAGCTGGAGCTGGATGAACGTCGGATCATTCAGCAGGCTGAGGGGGTGATAGAGAGCAGTTATAGGGAAGTAGTGACACCGAAGTTACAGGATAAAGGTAGCTGGGTGACCGTCAGGGGAGGGAAAGGGAATAGGCGCACAGTGCAGGGATCCCCTGTGGCCGTTCCCCTCAATAATAAGTATACCATTTTGGATACGGTTGAGGGGGACGACCTACCAGAGGAAAGCCACAGTGGCCAAATCTCTAGCACTGAGCCTTGTCCAGTGGCTCAGAAGGGAAGGGGGGAGAATAGGAGAGCGATAGTGATAGGAGATTCAGTGGTTAGAGGAACAGACAGGAGATTCTGTGGTCGCGAACGAGACTCCCGGATGGTATGTTGCCTCCTGGGTGCCAGGGTCAGGGATGTCTCGGATCGAGTCTATAGGATTCTAAAGGGGGAGGGGGCGCAGTCAAAGGTCATGGTACATATCGGTACCAATGACATAGCTAGGAAAAGGTATGAGGACCTGAAAAGCGAATATAGGGAGTTAGGTTGGAAGCTGAAAGGCAGGACGAGCAGAGTAGTATTCTCAGGATTGTTACCAGTGCCACCTGCTAGTGAGGCGAGAAACAGGGAGCGAGTGCAGCTAAACACGTGGCTACAGAACTGGTGCAGGAGGGAGGGATTCAGATATGTCGATCATTGGCATATCTTCTGGGGAAGGTGGGACCTGTACAAGAAGGATGGGTTGCATCTGAACTGGAGGGGCACCAATATCCTGGGCGGGAGGTTTGCTAGAGCTCTTCGGGAGGGTTTAAACTAGTTTGGCAGGGGGAAGGGAACCGGAGCTGCAGATCAGTGGATGGGGTAGCTGTTGAACAGGCAGATACAGAGTGCAGAGAGTCTGTGAGGAAGGTTAGACAGTTGACACGGCAAAGTTGCAGCCAGTATGATGGGTTGAAGTGTGTCTATTTTAATGCAAGAAGTGTCAGGTATAAGGGTGATGAACTTAGAGCATGGATCAGTACTTGGAGCTACGATGTTGTGGCCATTACAGAGACTTGGATACCACAGGGGCAGGAATGGATGTTGGATGTTCCGGGGTTTAGATGTTTCAAAAGGAATGGGGAGGGAGGTAAAAGAGGTGGGGGAGTGGCATTGCTAATCAGGGATAGTATCACAGCTGCAGAAAGGGAGGTCGTCGAGGAGGGTTTGTCTACTGAGTCAGTATGGGTGGAAGTCAGAAACAGGAAAGGAGCAGTCACTTTGTTGGGAGTTTTTTATCGACCCCCTCCCTCCCAATAGCAACAAAGACATGGAGGAACAGATTGGGAGGCAGATTTTGGAAAGGTGCAGAAGTAACAGGGTTGTTGTCATGGGTGACATCAACTTCCCTAATATTGATTGGAACCTCCAGAGTGCAAATAGTTTGGATGGAGCAGTTTTTGTCAGGTGTGTCCAGGAAGGTTTCCTGACTCAATATGTAGATAGGCCGACTGGAGGGGAGACTATGTTGGACTTGGTCCTTGGCAACGGACCAGGCCAGGTGGCAGATCTATCGGTGGGAGAGCATTTCGGTGATAGTGATCACAACTCCCTGACCAGGATGTTGTCTGGTATGGAGGGCGCTAGCTATGAAGAGAGGTTGAGTAGATTAGGATTATTTTCATTAGAAAGTCGGAGGTTGAGGGGCGACCTGATTGAGGTGTACAAAATCATGAGAGGTATAGACAGGTTGGATAGCAAGAAGCTTTTTCCCAGAGTGGGGGATTCAATTACTTGGGGTCATGAGTTCAAAGTGAAAGGGGAAAAGTTTAGGGGGGATATGCGTGGAAAGTTCTTTACGCAGAGGGTGGTGGGTGCCTGGAATGCGTTGCCAGCGGAGGTGGTAGACGCGGGCACGATAGCGTCTTTTAAGATGCATCTAGACAGATACGTGAATGGGCAGGAAGTAAAGAGATACAGACCCTTAGAAAATAGGCGTCATGTTCAGATAGAGGATCTGGAACGGCGCAGGCTTGGAGGGCCGAAGGGCCTGTTCCAGTGCTGTAATTTTCTTTGTTCTTTGTTCTTTGTATCGTCATGGAGAGGGACAGGAGCAGATGGGATGGGAAAATATTTCACTGGGGGAGGGGGAATTACAAGGCTATTAGGCAGGAACTGGGGAGCATAAATTGGGTACAGATGTTCTCAGGGAAATGCATGACAGAAATGTGGAGGTTGTTTTGGGAGCACTTGCTGTGACTGCTGAATAGGTTTGTCCCGATGAGGCAGGGAAGGGATGGTAGGGTGAAGGAACCTTGGATGACAAGAACTGTGGAACAGCTAGTCAAGAGGAAGAAGGAAGCTTACTTAAGGTTGAGGAAGCAAGGATCAGACAGGGCTCTACAGGGTTACAAGGTAGCCAGGAAGGAACTGAAGAATGGACTTAGGAGAGCTAGAAGGGGACATGAAAAAGTCTTGGCGGGTAGGATTAAGGAAAATCCCAAGGTGTTCAACGCTTATGTGAGGAACAAGAGGATGGCCAGAGTGAGGGTAGGGCCGATCAGAGATAGTGATTGGAACTTGTGCCTGGAGTCAGAGGAGGTAGGGGAGGTCCTAAATGAATACTTTGCTTCAGTATTCACCAGTGAGAGGGACCTGGTCGTTTGTGAGGACAGCGTGGAACAGGCTGATATGCTCGAACAGGTTGACGTTAAGAGGGAGGATGTGCTGGAAATGTTGAATGATATGAGGACAGATAAGTCCCCGGGGTCAGACGGGATATACCCAAGGATATTACGGGAAGCGATGGAAGAGATTGCTGCGCCTTTGGCGATGATCTTTGCGTCTTTACTGTCCACTGGAGTAGTGCCGGATGATTGGAGGGTGGCAAATTTTGTTCCCTTGTTCAAGAAAGAGAATAGAGATAACCCTGAGAATTATAGACCAGTCAGTCTTCTGTCAGTAGTGGGCAAATTATTGGAGAGGATTCTGAAAGAGAGGATTAATTATTATTTGGAAAAGCAGAGTTTGTTTAGAGACATCAGCATGGCTTTGTGAGCGGCAGGTCATGCCTCACAAGCCTTATTGAATTCTTTGACGATGTGACAAAACACATTGATGAAGGAAGAGCAGTGGATGTGGTGTATATGGATTTTAGCAAGGCGTTTGATAAGATTCCCCATAGTAGGCTGATTCAGAAAGTAAGGAGGCATTGGATACAGGGAATGTTGGCTGTCTGGATACAAAATTGGCTGGCCCAGAGAAGACAGAGGGTGGTAGTAGATGGAAAGTATTCAGCCTGGAGCTCGGTGACCAGTGGTGTTCCACAGGGATCTGTTCTGGGACCTCTGCTCTTTGTGATTTTTATAAATGACTTGGATGAGGAAGTGGAAGGCTGGGTTAGCAAGTTTGCCAATGACACGAAGGTTGCTGGAGTTGTGGATAGTGTGGAAGGCTGTTGCAGGTTGCAACGGGACATTGACAGGGTGCAGAGCTGGGTTGAGAAGTGGCAGATGGAGTTCAAACTGGAAAAGTGTGAAGTGATTCATTTTGGAAGGTCGAATTAGAATGCGAAATACAGGCTTAAAGACAGGATTCTTGGTAGTGTGGAGGAACAGAGGGATCTTGGGGTCCATGTCCATAGATTGCTCAAAGTTGCCACCCAAGTTGATAGGGTTGTTAAGAAGGTGTATGGTGTGTTGGCTTTCATTAACAGGGGGATTGAGTTTAAGAGCCGCGAGGTTATGCTGCAGCTCCATAAGGCCCTGGTTCGACCACACTTGGAATATTGTGTTCAGTTCTGGTCGCCTCATTATAGGAGGGATGTGGAAGCTATAGAGAGGGTGCAGAGGAGATTTACTAGGATGCTGCCTGGACTGGAGGGCATGAGCTACAAAGAAAGATTGAGGGAGCTAGGGCTTTTCTCATTGGAGCGAAGAAGGATGAGAGGTGACTTGATAGAGGGGTACAAGATGATGAGAGGCATAGATAGAGTGGATAGCCAGAGACTTTTTCCCAGGGTGGAAAAGGCTATCACCAGGGGGCATAATTTTAAGGTGATTGGAGGAAGGTTTCGGGGAGATGTCAGAGGTATGTTCTTTACACAGAGAGTGGTGGGTGCGTGGAATGCACTGCCAGCGGTGGTAGTAGAAGCAGATACATTAGGGGCATTTAAGCGACTCTTGGATAGGTACATGGATGATAGTAGAATGAAGGGTAGGTAGTTAGTTTGAACTTAGAGTAGGTTAAAGGTTCGGCACAACATCGTGGACCGAAGGGCCTGTACTGTGCTGTACTGTTCTATGTTCGATGTTCTATGTTCTAACACTGCTCTATAGAGAGAGACTGCATTGCAGAGAGGAAGCCTGAAGCGTTGTAGGGAGTCTACAGTCTCTGAAAAATCTCCACTTAAGGCATTTTTAAATATTTTTTGAAGTTCCTGAAATTTCAAGAAGGTTTCTACCATTAGACTGCTACTTTAAAAGTGTAAATAATCCTGTTCCTACAACTGGTTGCTGAAAGATCTGTGTGACGCCTGCTGCAGATGAACAACCTTGCACGCCTAAGCATCATCGACTGTTCATTAAGTTCACCCGGAGAGACATTGAGTGGCATCTGATTATTGAACTCTGTGACCTAATCGATCCAGGAAAATACAACCAAATGTTACAACCCAGTTATTTATTTATTCCTAAGAGACTGTTGTAAATTCAATTTCCCTTTCCCTGGTTAACTGCTGGTAATCTAATGTATGTGTGTTCACGAGGGTTAGGAAGTTTAGGGAGTCATAAAATATTTTCATACATATAGATTCATCTCAATATCATTTACAACTTTGTTTATTAATAAATAATTAATTTTGTTATAGTTTAAAGAAACCTGGTTTGGCATGCTGTATCCTGGAGAGAAATAAAGTGATTAATTTAACTATTTGTCAGTAGGTGGGAAACTTTACTAATATGCTGTGACCCTGGAGTATTGGGACTGAATTAACAGTGCATTTCTGCAAGCTGATCCAGAGTTATATAGAATAGCACAGTCGGCTCTGACAGAATCTGAGGCAAAAGGAGATCCGGAAGGCTATTATGTCGAAGACGGTGTTCTGAGAAGGAAGTGGAGACCACCTCACAGATCTATGGATGAAGACTGGAAAGTTATTCAACAGATAATGGTACCACCTTAGTATCACCAGAAATTATTAACGTTATCACATTGTCTCTCTCTAACAGGACATAGGCGGATTCAAAAGATTAAATCACTTCTAAGTCAACATTATTACGAGCCAGACCTTACAAAGAATGTGAGGCAATTTTGTAGGACATGTCATTCATACCAAATGGTGGGAAAACCCCAACCTACCATAAAACCAGCACCATTAATTCCCACAGCAGTTATCGAGGAACCAGGTAGTAGAGGATTGGTAGACTGTGTAGGACGCTTTCCTAAAAAAGCAGGACATCAATATGTACTTACTATCATTGATATGGCTACTCGATTTCCAGTGACCATTCATTTGAGGACAATTACTGATAAAGTAGTAGTAGAGAAGTTAACCCAATTCATTATGAGATATGGATTACTACTTGAGGATCAAGCGTATCAAAGTTATAATTTCACATCAAAAACTTTTCAAGAAGTTATGAGCAATTTGGGTATCAGAAAGTTAAAATCTTCGGCATATCACCCACAGACACAGGGGGCTTCAGACAGGTACATTCAAACTCTCAAAACAATGATCAGACCATACTGTCACAAATATCTGCATGATTGGGATAAAGGGCAAGACTGTCTTTATTTGCAGCTAGAGATTCACCGAATGAGTCTACAGGTTTTAGACCTTTCGAATCGGATGACTGACAAAACATATGCAAAAAATGGACAGACAAGAACGCAAAGACCAGAAATTTTCAACCAGGCGATGAAGTATTGATATTTTTACCTTTACAGGGTGAACCATTAAATACACGGTTCAGTGGTACATATAAAGTGATCAAAAGAGTGGGTAATAAAAACAAGAAATGTTGGAAATACTCAGTTTGTCTGGAGCATCTGTGGAGAGAGAAGAATATTTAATATTTCAGATCAGTGATGCAGGGTCACTGACCTGTAACGTTAACTCTGCTTCTCTCTCCACAGATGCTGCCGGACCTGCTGAGTATTTCCAGCATTTCTTGTTTTTTTTTTCAATTTCAGAATTCCAGCATCTGAAGTATTTTGCTTTTATAAAAGAGTGGGTAAGATTGATTACTTGACTGACACACCTGATCACCAGTAAAAGAATTGGCGCTGTCATAGCAATATGTTAAAGCAATATTATTGCAGGGAGGAGGATCGGTCAGTACAGACATGTCAGATAATGGGGACTGTTGAGAAGGAAAAGGATAGTGAAGATGAGGCAGAAGGAGGCCTCGATAATTCTCAGATTTAACCTCCTACTATCTGGGTCGTGAATACAGAATGACGAGGAAAATTAGATTCTGAACAATGTGAAGACCTAACCAGGCTTTTCACAACCTTTCAAAGAATTTGTAGTGATAAGCCAGGATGTGAAAAAATTGGTCACACATGATGTGGCTATTGGAGAATCCCTGCCTTTAAAACAACATCCTTACAGCTTCAGTCCAGACAAACAGGTTCAAGTAAAAGCAGAAATCCAGTACATGCTGGAAAACAACTTAATTGAAAAGCAGCTGGATTTTACCAACAGTACCTGCACCTGATAGGGCAACTCGACTTTGTACAGACTACAGAAACGTCAATGTGGTAACAAAGGCAGACTCCTACCCAATTCCTCATTTAGAAGATTGTATTGATAGAGTGGGCTGTGCTTTGTTTCTTGCAAAGATAGATTTGTTAAAGGGATACTGACAATTTCCTTTGACACCTCCAGCTAAAGAAATACCAGCTTTTGTCACACTGGACAATCATTGTCCGTACCGATTAATGCCATTCGGGCAAAAAAAAGTGCCCCTGCAACGTTTCAAAGATGAATGAATCAAGTGTAGCCAATGTTCCCACGTGAAAACAGTTCAATAGTGATAATTTGTGCTACCAATTGTAACGTGGTTGCTGAGTGATGGTAAAATAAAAAGTATATTAAACTTTGCATCCAGCTGCAATGAACTTTGAACCTTTTTCTCATTATATAAACAATATCTAAAGGGTTTCAGTAACAATGTTCAGTGTTGAAGAGGGCGGGGTCTGGGTGAGCAGCTCCTGAATGTGACATGGTCAGGACTGGATGTTATGACCAGGACGGGAGGAGTGCACTGTGAATTCAGTCCCACTTTTCCACAGGTCACAATGTATTATTTCAAGTTACCCCACTTACTAATATCGGCAATAATATAACTATTTCTCCCAGAATTGAACACACTAACCAGGTTTCAACACACTAACCAGATTTCATTATTGAACAACAGAAATAACAATTTATTACAAAACAAGTCAGAACTAGTAACAAAATAAAATACAAACACACAGATTAAAATGTTAAAGTCCCAACATTAAATTTTAAAGACCCCTTCATAACCTGAGCATCTCACACTCACACATGCACATATATGTATACTAGTTAACTGAAAGAATAAAGAAGTATTTTTGGACCAGAGCTCCGTTACAGACAAAAAAACAAAAAACCCAGGCTGATCACTTTCCCTCCCCTGAATAAAACAGATGAGACATGTTGCACCAAAGCTGGCACAAGGTCCAACCGCCGAGCAAGTGCAGGTAGGCCACCTAGATTCCCCTAAAAAAGCTCTCTTCAGGTGGTGCTGAGAAGCAACTCTAGCAGGCCCTCCTCAGAAACAGGAGATGAGATGAATCGATACAGTGGACTTCACGTGGTCTTTCATAAAATTGCTGGAAGGTGAGCTGGGTAGTTTTCTTTTCTCCTTCTTTGACACTTCAGCAGACTTGACTTAATCTCCATGCAGAAGTTAAAGCACACACACACGCACATGCATGCACACGCACACACAGAGTGACAAGCTTGTCAGTTTTCTGCCCATCCCAGGTGCTCTGCTACTACTGAGCATGTCCAATCAAAGGGGTGCTTGTCACTTTTCTACCCCTTTTCACATATGCTACAAGAAGTATCGGTCTGAAATTAATTTACATAACAACTGTGTTCGCTAATTAAAGATTCTGATGAGAAATTGCAACTGGTTTGTATTGTGAAAGCACAGAAATCTAAGCTCTTGATAAGCAGAGAACACTGTAAAAATATCTGCATAAATCTTTATATCATTGAGTTTATCCATTGTGGATATCAAATTATAGAATCATACTGAATGGATACAGAGCAGAAAGAGGCCATTCGGTCCATTGTGTCTGTGCTGGCTCTCTGCAACAGCAATGCAGATAGTCACACATCCCGTAGCCCTGCAAATTTGTTCTCTACAGCTGCTCTTCAGATTGGTTTACATGTAATTGTGTTTCATGATCCTGCTGTTGATAAATATATTCACATGTTATTAGTAATATTGATTCATTTATTGGGCACATCTTTCTTCATTCAAAGCGGATTTTGGATGTGTTTATTTTGCAACAAGCTACTTTTAAATTACGCACAAATACATTTACACACAATACAGTCACACAAAAATACAATGAGAAATAGCGTACACAGAAACAGAAACATATTTATAACAGAGAGGAACTGACCATCTGGTCCATCTATAACATCCTGTTTCCTGACTAGTCTATGGGACAACTTTCAAAATTTTGGAACAATCCCCAGATATTAGTGATGAGAACTTTGCAGGGTCGACCGGGCAGAGTGTGTCATCATTGTATTCAGAGCCCAGGTCAATACTGGGTGATCCGTTCTGTTTAATTCTTATTCTCCATAGTATAACGGTTCAATATAACTGAGTGACTTATGATAATAAAAACAGAAAGTGCTGGAAATATTCATCAGGTCTGGCAGCATTTGTGGAGAGAAACAGAGTTAATATTTCAGGTTGTGACCTTTCATCACATCTGTTCCTTTCATCCATTCTGATAAAAGGTCACAGAACTGAAACGTTAACTCTGTTTCTCTCCACAGATGCTGCTAAACCTGCTGAGTATTTCCAGCATTTTCTGTTTTGATTTCACATTTCCAGAATCCACAGTATGATTGCCTTGCCAGGTCATTTCAGAGAGCAGTTAAGATTAAACTGTGGGTCTGGAATGACATTTCCTCCAGACTGAGTAAGGACGGCAGTCATTCTTCCCTACAGGACATCAGATTTTATCCTTGTTAAATACATGTTTTAGACTGTGTTTAACATCATTGAAATTCTGCAGACTGCCTCCATTATAGTTAAAAATCCCATTGAGTACGAATGACTTTCTCCAGTTACACTTCCAGTGTCCTGGCCAAGGTTACTGCTGTTCAGGTAATGATAGAAACATGGGAGAGGTGGGAAAACACTTCCCTCAGGTAGGAGCTGCTGTCAAACATAGAACCATCCAGCACACAGGGAGGCCATTTGACCCATCGAGCCTGTGCTGGTTCTTTGATGGAGGTATCTAATTACTCCCACTGCCCTGTTTATTTTTAAATACACTTCTGAAAGTTACTATTAAATCTGCTTCCACCACGCTTTCAGAGAGTGTATTCCAGATTGTAACAACTTGCTGAGTAATACAACCTCATCACCTCCACCACACGCACCCCTCCCAACTTCATTTTTAACAATGATCTTAAATCTGTTTCCTCTGGTTACTGAGCTTCTTGTCAGTGGAAACAGTTTCTCCCTATCAGCTCTATCAAACCACCTCCACCCCATAATATTCAACACTCTATTAAACGTCTACTTCAGTTTCTTTACTGTCAGGAGAACAATCTCAGTTTCTATAGTCTCTCCACATCACTGAATTTCCTCATCCCTGGACATTCTGCAATGTGAAGGATTGCGATGAGATTTGGGAAATATTGCCAGTTGGGAATGGGAAAAATCGAAGGGAACCAGAAATGAGCCTGCAGTCACCATGTTTGTGAATCTTTAGATCCACTTTGAGAAATGTAATCAGAGGAGAATGAAGGTAAACTGTCCGATTGTTTAGAGGGGTCAAGGCACCTTTCCCTGATGGAAGATTCTGGAACATTTACTCTGATGTTATCGGTGTGATTAACTGATCTGATCCATGTAAAGGATTCTCATCACTGTGGGTCATGAATTAAAACCTAACTTCAGCTGTGGGACATTCAGTATAGTTAGTAACAGACAAGATGCTGAAAGGCTCAAAGGGAGACCAGACCAGTTGTAGGAGAGCATGTTGTCAGTG
The DNA here is from genome assembly GCF_036365525.1 of Heterodontus francisci. NCBI lineage: Eukaryota > Metazoa > Chordata > Chondrichthyes > Heterodontiformes > Heterodontidae > Heterodontus > Heterodontus francisci. The sequence goes on from NC_090399.1 coordinate 71,873,929, forward strand.
ACATGGATGTGTCTTCTGTGTGTGGGACCAGACTGTTTCCAGGTATCCACAATGAATGTCCCACCCATTATTATGTTCAGGTAATCCTGATAATGGACACTGGTTTTCTGGTCACAGTAACCTGAAGTTTTAACTCATTGACACACTGGTTTAGTTTATCTTGTGACAGATACTAACAGCAGTCACTGTCAGTCAATCGATTAGTATGTTCGGCAAATACCCGTAGGGTCCGTGGTTTGAGCCCACCCAGTGACAAAGACAGAGTCTACTTTCACCATTTAGGATTCATTGTCACACAGCTCCTGATTGTTAATATGTGCTTTGGCTTCAAGAGAATATTCCCCACATATTACCAACTACACTGTTATCCAGTAAATCACTCCCGACTGCTTCTCCATGTATTCATTGTAAATAAAATGCTAAAGTATTTGGAAGATCATGTACCTCCTGCCAACCCATTAGTAATAGATTAATTTATTGGGTTAGAAATGCTGATATAGAACTGAAAACACACAATCCCACTATGTGCATTTAATTTGTGACTATTGTACAGCTGGTATTCGAGAAAACAGTTGAGAACACGTTGGACCATTATAATAAGATTTTCTGATAACTTTATTTATGTTGCTGTATAATTTTGTAAAAGACTGCGTTGTCAGAACAGGACTGTGAGAAAATGATGCAATATTTATGTGAGCCTCATGTTCTGGAATTCTCTGCCTAAACCTCTAACACTCTGTCACCTCCTTTCACACCCTCCTTAAAACTGAAAGCTTTGAGCAGTATTTTGGAGAGGAGTCAGTGCTGTCTTTTACCCTGATTTCTCAGTAATCATTTAAAACCATTCTGGTTCAATCCCTTCCTTTAATCCTGCACAGCAGCAGTGACAATAACTTTGTAGATTTGATGTTTGAGACCCAAAGAATTTCCTGAATCCCTGGGCACATTTGTAACACAGAGATATAGAATCATCGAATCATTTCCAGTACAGAAGGAGGCCATTTGTCCCATCGAGTCCATGCTGGCTCTCTGTCGAGTCATCCAATTAGTCCCATTCACTCGCTGGATCCCGTAGCCCAGCAAGTTTATGTACTTCAAGTGTCTATCCAACTTCCTTTTGAAATCATTGCCTCTGCTTCCTACCCTTGTAAGCAGAATGTTCCAGGTCATTTATTATCAAGGTTTAAGGGAGGGAAAGACATTCAATCACTGATCAATTTACAGACAGGCGATTGGGAATAAAAAGGAAATTTGTTCAGAGAAAAAAAAGATTAACTATCTGTTTGTACCATAGAACTTTGGAGCTCAAGTCCGCAATAAATCCACAAAAGACCAACTGTGAGGAACGAGGTGAATCAGAAATTAAAAATGATACAATTAGAAACCAAAAGGAGAAAATCTGATCGCCGAACAGATTTTTAAGACACATAAAATACCGTAGCAAAACCCTCTTACTCTAACATTAGAAAATGGCACATTTTAATTCAAAGATGTTTTTGAGCAAGGTGATGGAACTGCTGAAATTCTGGCAAACCTGAGTACAGAGTAGTTGAAAACTATAACTAGGGAGATACAAGTGAAACTACCCAGCAAGGTGAAATGAACAGAGGTCCTTAAAGTGCTGGCTGAGCACTGATGACACAGTCCCATTCCGGAACAGGTAGATGAGGAATTAACTCCTGAAACTGTCCCATCTCCCATGGCCAGAATGGAACAGGCTAATTCAGGATGTAACTGGAGTTTCAGGAAAGAGAAAAGGTGAGAGAGAAAGAGGAAAGAGAGAAAGAAAGAGAGAGAGGAAGAGAGAGAGAGAGAAATGACTTTCCAGCTACAAATATTGGAATGGAGCTGAAGGCTCAAGCAGAGAGAGTGAGACTACCAGGGAAAATCTCTCATCACCCGGTAACCACCCAAATCTCCCTAACCCAGAATAATGTTTTGAGGCTAAGTTTGTAACAAAATTTGAAGACAGTGAGGTGGAATCCTTGTTTGCTACTTTTGGGAAGGAAGTGGCAGAACTACGTGAAATGTGGGCCCTGATAATTCAAGGCCAGTTCACTGGGTAGGCTCAAGAGATCTATTCTATACTGTCCCCTGAAATGTCTGTTAATTACAAGCAGACCAAAGTTGCCATCCTTCGAGCTTATGAGTTGGTCCCAGAAGCATTTCGACAGCAATTCAGGAAAGCTTGAAAGCAGAGTTGTCAGGAATTTGAAAGGTGAAAGCAAATCGGTGGCCCCGATCTGTAAAAATACAGTACACCTATGATCAATTATGTGTGCGAATATTGCTTAAGGAATTCAAACATTGCCTACAGTCCAACCTGAGAGTGCACTTGGAGAAACAGAGAGTCCGCACAGCTAGAGAGTAAACATTTGTCGCCAATAGCTATGTCCTCACGCATAGGACTGGCTACTCAGGCGAATCCTTACAAAGCCACCCCCAAAAACAGTGGGAGGATACGAAGGGAGAGTGGGATAGAAAGAGAGACAAACCTGGAAAGTGGAGGACTAACGAAAGTGCAAAGAGTCCACCCCAAATCCACAAATAGAAACCCTGGAGACCGGTGTGCTCCCACTACAACAAAGTGGGTGACACCAGGCTAGAATGCTGGAGGGTAAATGGAAAATCGGTGGGTTTAATAGGTCTCTGCAAGTGCAGTACCAAGGAGCATCCCCCAGTTAAGAGCGTAGTAGGACGGGCAGAGGTCCTCACGGTACAGCCTATATCCTCGAAGGGAATTACTCTATGTATTAATGGACAGGTCAAAATCCCCAAGAGTTACTGGTGTTTTACCCTTGAAGGAACTACCCCTACCCTTGCCAGGAGATGAGCAAGTCCATTGTAATGCTCAGGGATACAGGGGAAACTCAGTACCTAATGTTAGAGAACAACATTCAGCATAGTGGTAGTGCCACAAAACACGATGGAGGGTATCCTCAATGTGAAGACAGGACTTTGTCTCCACGAGGACTGTCAGGTGGTCACTCCTACCACTGTTGTTACAAACAGATGCTTCTGCAACAGGTAGATTGGTGAGGATGATGTCAAGTAGGTTTTTCTCTCTCAGCAGTTATGTGCTTTAGGACTCGACCATCTCTTTCAGTAGTGGTGCTACCGAGCCACTCTTGGTGCTGGACATTGAAGTCCCCCACCCAGACTACATGCTGTGCTCTTGGTGCTTCTTCCGATTGATGTTCAACATGAAGAAGCACTGATTCATCAGCCGAGGCCAGGGGTGGGGGAACGGTAGGTAGTAATCAGCAGGAGGTTTCCTTGCCCATGTTTGCCTTCATGATGTCCGGAGTCAATGTTGGGGACTCCCAGGACCATTCCTTCCCAACAGTATACCACCGTGCCACCACTGTGTCTGCCCTGCCAGTGGGACAGGACGCGTCCAGCGATGGTGATGGTGGTGTCTAGGACATTAACTGCAAGGTATGATTCTGGAAGTACAGCTATTTAAGGCTGTTGCCTGACTAGCCTGTAGGAAAGCTCTCTGAATTTGGGCCCCCCAGATGTTCCTAAGAAGGACTTTGCAAGATCTGCAGGGCTGGCTTTGCCATTGTCGTTTCCAGAGCCTAGGTCGATGCCAGTTTCATTCCTTTTCTGACACTGTGTTTTGACTTGATATAACTGAGTGACTTGCTAGGCCATTTCAGACCACACTGCTGTTGGTACATGTAAGGTAGACCAAGTAAGGACAGCAGATTTCATTCCCTAATGGACGTGAGTGAGCCACATGTGTTTTTACAACAATCGATTATGGTTTCATTGTCAACATTAGACAAGCTTCTTAATTACAGATTAATTGAATTCAAATTTCACCATCTGCCATGGTGAGATTCAAACCCAGGGCTCCAGATCAGTAGCCTGGGTCTCTGGGTTACTAGTCCAGTGATATTATCAGTACACCACTGCCTCCCGTTAGAGAAATGGTTCCCATTGATGGAAAGGTCGAGAACCGGAGAACACTGATTGAAGATGATTGGTCGAACAAACTTCTTCTGTGTTGTAACAATTCTATGATTTTATTATTCTAGTGTTTTATTTTATTTAGAGATACAGCACTGAAACAGATCCTTCGGCTAACCGAGTCTGTGCCGACCAACAACCACCCATTTATAGTCACCCTACAGTAATCCCATATTCCCCACCACCTACCTACACTAGGGGCAATTTACAGTGGCCAATTTACCTATCACCTGCAATTCTTTGGCTGTGGGAGGAAACCAGAGCACCCGGCGAAAACCAACACGGTCACAGGGAGAACTTGCAATCGCCGCACAGACAGTTCCCAGAATCGAGCCCAGGTTCCTGGAGCTCTGAGGCAGCAGGGCTAACCACTGTGCTACTGTACCGCCCTGAATTGGCTCCCCAAGTGAAGACATCTTCCCTAGGTCTACCTGATCAACTTTAACTCCCATCAACTGCTCACCTCTCAAACCTAACTTCTGTGGAGAAAAGAGTCCCAGCCTGTCTAATCTTTTATGAAAGTTTTACCATCTTAGTTCTGATTTCATTCTTGAAACATTTTTCATACTTCCCACAAGGTTTTTATAAACCTTTTGTGCTATGAAGATGAAAACAATGCAGGATTCTCTGAACACAGTTGAACCAAGACCACACTGATTTTGTTTAAAAACTCTCATCAAATTTAACACCTCTATGAAACCTCCACTTACCCTTCCCAGCAATCCGAGTCCATCTACAGAACAGAAGGAGATCATGTCTTGTATAATTCTGGTAAATCTCTCAGACTTTCATATCTGTCCTAAAGTGTGGTGTCCACAATTATTTCAGTTGTGGCCTAACCAATGATTTATAAAGTAAGCATCTCTCCATTTTCCATTGTTGCAACCCTGGAATACACTCCCTCAAAGGCCTGGGATAGCCAGTTCAACAGTAAATTTCAGCAGGGAATTGGATATATATATTTCAAAATTAAACATTTACAGGACAAAGGCAGTTCAGCTGGGAAGTGAGATTAATTACATTAATCTATCAAAGTCTCAGCAGAGGCACCATGAGCTGAATAGACTCATTCTGTGCTTTGAGATTCGATGATTCGAATTGTACTGAGGCTTTAAACCAAGGTCTAATAAAGGAAAAGTAGGCACTGTACCGTTGAGTTACATCCACAATTAGAATTACCAGCAATACAAAAGGATTTCTTCCTGTCTCAGCAACAGGCAGCTACTCAGACATGAGGGTGTGTTCACAATATTCAGTGTTGGCTGCACTTCACAGGGATCTTAAACCTTCAATAATAAGTTGAGGCAAAAGCAGTTACACTGGCTAAGAGTGAAGCAGTGATTTCATAGACAGTAAAAGATCTTCCCTGCAGCAACTGATCATCTGTACTTCACAACAAGCTCCGTCCTCTATTTATATTTCAGGGGAAGAAAACCAATCAATGAGCAGATCTACGTCCTCACTCTCTGTGTGATCACAGGATGTGAAATGGCTCTGCAGCATGGTAAGACTCCGGATAACAAGTGGATTTGGTCTGATATAATCTGGGTTGCACAGAGATAAGGAAACAGAGCATCCAAGATCTTCAAAAAACTTACTGGCTTAACATGATACACTGTTATCACACGGAAACCTTTCTCTATTCACACTCCCAACGTCTCCGCCAAAATTCTGAACAATTACCCTCTAATGAACATTTCACCCACAGGCTACCTAGCTCACTAAACTCTTTCTGTCAGCCCCTATACGTTGCTTTCATTGATCTCACCAAAGCCTTCGACCTCGTCAGCAGACGTGGTCTCTTCAAAATTTTAGAAAAGATTGGATGCCCACCAAAGCTACTAAGTATCATCACCTCATTCCATGACAATATGAAAGGCACTATTCAACATGGTGGCTCCTCATCAGACCCCTTTCTTATCCTGAGTGGCGTGAAACAGGGCTGTGTTCTCGCACCTACACTGTTTGGGATTTTCTTCTCCCTGCTGCTCTCACATGCGTTCAAGTCTTCAGAAGAAGGAATTTTCCTCCACACAAGATCAGGTGGTAGGTTGTTCAACCTTGCCCGTCTAAGAGCGAAGTCCAAAGTACAGAAAGTCATCATCAGGGAACTCCTCTTTGCTGACGATGCTGCATTAACATCTCACACTGAAGAGTGTGTGAAGAGACACATCGAACGGTTTGCAGCTGCCTGCAATGAATTTGGCCTAACCATCAGCCTCAAGAAAACGGACATCATGGGACAGGATGTCAGAAATGCCCCATCCATCAATATCGGCGACCACACTCTGGAAGTGGTTCAAGAGTTCACCTACTTAGGCTCAACTATCACCAGTAACCTGTCTCTCGATGAAGAATTAAACAAGCGCATGGGAAAGACTTCCACTGCTATGTCCAGACTGGCCAAGAGAGTGTGGGAAAATGGTACACTGACACAGAACACAAAATTCCATGTGTATCAAGCATGTGTCCTCAGTACCTTGCTCTACGGCAGCGAGGCCTGGACAATGTACGTCAGCCAAGAGCGACGTCTCAATTCATTCTATCTTCACTCCCTGCGGAGAATACTTGGCATCAGGTGGCAGGACCGTATCTCCAACACAGAAGTCCTCAAGGCGGCCAACATCCCCAGCATATACACCCTACTAAGGCAGTGACACCTGAGATGGCTTGGCCATGTGAGCCACATGGAAGATGGCAGGATCCCCAAGGACACATTGTACAGCGAGCTCGTCACTGGTACCAGACCCAACGGTTGTCCATGTCTCCGCTTTAAAGACGTCTGCAAACGCGTCATGAAGTTCTGTGACATTCATCACAAGTCGTGGGAGTGAGTTGCCAGTGATCGCCAGAGCTGGCGGGCAACCATAAAGGCGGGGCTAAAGTGTGGCGAGTCGAAGAGACTTAGCAGTTGGCAGGAAAAAAGTCAGCAGCGCAAGGGGAGAACCGACTGTGCAACAGCCCCGACAAACAAATTGTATTTGCAGCGCCAGTGGAAGAGTCTGTCACTCTCGAATTGGCCTTTATAGCCACTCCAGGCACTGCTTCACAAACCACTGACCACCTCCAGGCGCTTATCCATTGTCTCTCGAGACAAGGAGGCCAAAGGATTTCACAATACTAAATCTCCTGAACTGAAGTCTGTCTCAGATGTTCATAAACAATGCCTCAGTGTGGTTTGAATGCTCTTCCACACACCAGCATTGATTAAAACCATCTCCCTGAATGTAAAGTATTGAAATGTGAAGAATAATTGTGTAACAAAAAATAATTGTGTTTTAATTGTGTAATTCTTGGTCTACAAGACTATCATACAGAAAAGACGACATTTTGGGATTTTATCCATAGACTAATTGATAGGGACTACACATTCCAAAAATCTGGAATGAATTCTCCACATCAATCACACAGGGATGGGCAGTTGTCAGCTTGCAGTCAGATTGATCAGCTAAAATATTATGCAGAGTCATTTGTAGCATAGAAGGATGCCTTTCGGCCCATATAGTCCATGCCAGCACTCCACGGATCAATCCAGTCATTCCCACTCTGCTGCTCGATTCCCGTAGTCTTGCAAGTTTATTTCCTTCAAGTTCCCATCCAATATCATTTTGAAATCATTGTTTGTCTCAGCTTACACCACGTTCATGGGCATCAAGATGCAGGTCATTACAACTCTCTGTGTTAAAATGGATGATATTGTGGTAAAATGTGAAGATATCCACTTTGGGAGGAAAAAAAAAACACAGAAATGAAGAGTGTTTCTTAAATGGTGAGAGATTGGGAAGTGTTGATGTCCAAAGGAACTTGGGTGTTCTTGTTCGTATGTCACTGAAAGTTAACATGCTGGCAGGAAACAATTAGAAACACAAATGTTGAGCTGGATTTACCAGCCCCCGCCGAGGTCAGGAGTTGTGGTGGGGGAACCTGGAAAATACCTCCAGGAGAGGCCCGCAACGGGCCTCAACACTGGGAAGGTCCAGCCCCATATTACTGGCAGGACCGAGGCCTCATGGCGGTCCCTCCTGACCCTCGGTGACAGAAACGTTATTTTAATATTTAAATCAATGTTAATTAATGCATAATTAATGAACTCCTCCCGGCAGCCATCCCACACCGATATTCCAGCCAGTTGCCAGAACTCCAGTGCCTTCAGCTCTCCGTTCAGAGGTGGAACACTGGTGGGGGAGGGGCAGGGGGTGGGGAGTGAGGATAACTCTTGTTGTTGGTTGAGCGGATGGTGGGAAGGGGTTGAAGGTCAAAGTCAATTACATTTGTAGGGTTAAGGTCAGGATCAGAAGAAAGGTTTTTTGTGGGGAGAGGGAAAATGATAACCTAATTAGTCATTGGGGACGGGGGTGGGAGAGGGGATTGGAACTTTGAATAACATTTTAAATATAATTTTTTTTGAATTGTCACTTTAAAAATGTAAATGCTTTGGAAAGGCCTGCGGACCTTTAAAATGGCGCCGGTACCCGCGAGGTGACGTTGGGCAACATTGCCGGGGACGGACCGGCCTCCCCCTCTACGTCATCGGGAGTGGGCGATCCACCCAGACATATAAATAAGCTGCAGCATGAAATATCACAGTGGCTCCGTGACACACATCTTGTGTATGTGTCAGGTCATTTTTGAAGCTCGCCTTCGATCTTAGTGTCAAGCTGGAAAGGTTCAGCCTGGTATGTTGACATTTATTGCAGGAGGATTTGACTTCAGGAGTAAAGAAGTCTTGTTGCAATAGTATAGAGCCTGGGTGAGACCGTATCTGGAGTATTGTGTACAGTTTTGGTCTCTTTACCTTCGGAAGGATATAGTTGCCATAGAGGGAGAACAATGAAGGATGATGTGATTGTCCTATGAAGAGAGATTGAGGAGACTGGGCCTATATTCTCTAGAGTTTAGAAGAATGAGAGGTAATCTTATTGGGGAATGTACATTTCTTTCAGGGCTCGACAGGGTAGATGCAGGGAGGATGTTTCCCTTGACTGGGGGATCTAGAAACAGGGAAAAAGTCTCAGAAATAGAGGTAGATCATTTAGGACTGAGATGACAAGGAATGTTTTCACTCAGAGGGTGGTGAATCTTTGGAATTCTATGTACCAGAGGCCTGTGCAGGCTCAGTCATTGAGTATATTCAAGACAGAGGTGGATAGATTTCCAGGTATTAAAGTTAAAAAGGGCAATGGGGATACTGTGGGAAAATGTCATTGAGTTAGAAGATCAGCCATGATCTATTTGAATGGTGGAGCAGGCTGGATGGGCCGAATGGCCTAATCCTGCACCTGTTTCCTATGTTATTATATTCCTATGTCATTCCTCACATTCACCTTCATCTCTTGCCCAAAATCTTCAATCCATGTCCCATAGTCCTTTTACCATCAGTTAATGGGAGAAGTTTTTCCTGGTCTATCTTATCTAAGCGTGTCATAATCTTGTACATCTCTATCAATTCTCCCTCAATCTCCTATGTTCCATGGAGAATAACCCCAGCTTCTCCAACCTAACCTTGTCACTTAAATCCCCAGTCTCTGGAACCATTCTGGTAAATCTCCTCTGCAGACTCTGAAGGGCCCTCACATCCTTCCTGAAGTGTGCTGACTGGAACTGGATGTAGTTCTCTAGTTGGGGCATAAACAGAGCTTTATAAAGGTTCAGTATAACTTCCTGCATTTGTACTCTATGCCTGTATTTCTGAAGCCCATGTTTCCAAATGCTTTTCTCACCACTCTCTCAAAATACCCCACCACCTTCAAACATCGATGCACATTCACCCCCCGGCCCTATGTTCCTGCACACTCTTTAGAACTGCACCATTAAGTCTGCATTATCTCATCCTATACATTCTACAAAAATACATTACCTCACACTTGTCTATATTAAATTCCACCTGCCACTTGTCTGCCCATTCTGCTAGCCTATCTCTGTCCTGTTTCAGGGGTTTGTGTGATCCTCACTGTTTGCCATTACTCCAAGTTCGGTATCTTGGGCAAATTTTAAAATTCTACTCTGGCTTCCAAGATCAAAGTCATTTATATATAACAAAAAAGGAAAGAGTGATCCTCGTAGTGACACATGAGGAACACCACTGTCTAATATTCTCCAGTCAGAAAAACAATCATTTACTATGACTTACTATCTCCGTTCTATCCTTTAGCCATTTTTATTAATCCAATTCAATACTAACCCTTCCATTCCTTGAGCCTCTGTTTTGTTAACCAGTTTTTATTTGCAATACTTTATCAAACACATTTCTTTAAATCCATGTCGACAATATCCACCACATTGCCTTCATCAACCTACTCGATTACTTCATCAAAAAATTAAATGAGATTAGTCAAGCATGATCTTCATTTTACAAATCTGTGCTGACTATCCATAATTTACTCAAACCTTTCCAAGTGTCTGTTGCTTTTTTCCCAACTATTGTTTCTAAAAACTTATCACCACTGATGTTAAACTAACTGACCTGTAGTTGTTAGGACTGTCCTTATAACCCTTCCTGAATAAATGTGTCACATTTACCACTCTCCAATCCTCTGGCACATCCCCCATTTCTAGGTCAGATTGGAAGTCCAGCTTGAGCACAATATTCCAGGCTGGCTCTCGAATGCAGTAGTGAAGAGTGCTGCCTTTTTGGATGAGTGTTTTGGGATGTCTTGAGGTGATGAAGGACACTATATAAACAGATTTTTCTATTGTTCAGTAAAGTATTTCTGAGTTTCTGAGCAAATGCATTGCAGCTCACAGACATATACTGACATGGTATTGTGTTTGTGTAATTACTCTTGCCACATTTGTGAGTATGAGACAATGGACACAAGCTCTGCACTAAAGAGCAAAGGTCGAGTTCAAGTGAAGGTTTAGGTGAGGGGAACACTTTAAATTCTGCTAGAAAAGTCAAGGACAAAGAGCAGATTAGCAATGGGGGTAATGGTATACAGAGTGTGACAGTAAGAGACAGAGAGTTTAACTGTAATGGAGCATCGGCAAATAAGGTCAATTCACGGAACATGGTGAAATGTTCAAGTTGAAGGCTTTTTTTTGTGAATGCATGAAGTGCTGGTAACAAGGTGGGTAAATTAATGGCACAAATAGAGAGAAATTGATTTAATCTATTTGTCATTACAGAGATGCAGTTACAGAGATGTGGTTACATGGTGACCATGGTTGGGAACTAAATATTCCAAGGTAGGTGATATTTGAAATCAAATGGTGGGCAGGCTGTGAATAAAGTATGTCATTTCATCAATAAACCCTTCGTGAATCTTTGGAATTCTCTACCCCAGAGAGTTATGGATGCTCAGTTGGTGAGTTTAGTCAAAGGATGAATTCGATAGATTTTTGAACTCTTTAGGAATCCAGGGATATGTAAATCAGATGTAATGGGGAGTTGATTTCAAAGATCAGCCGATTCTCTTCAATGTCGGAGCAGACTTGTGGGATTTTATGTCTTACTCCTACTCCTACTTGTTATCTTCTTGTGACAAGTAACATTAGACTCTGTTTAATCATCTTATCCCTGTTCCTTGTTGTTTCATTTTGCACTTTAATGCACTTGCTCCGAGTAAAATCTTTACTAATGCCCATTATTTAGTTACAGCTTCTAGTTTCACACCATCAAGTCCAGGTTGATCGGGCTATCATCTCATGGGCCTCTGACACATACACATTCTCCTTGTCCAGGAAACAAAACCTAATTCCAGCCTTCTCCCTCAGACCGACTTGAGTTCTGACCTAACATCCATCTCTCCTTCCCTTCACATTATCTCCTGTGTCCTCAGGTATGTGGGACCCAACATCTGCTCTCTGGGTCTTTTCTCACACAGCACTTCACACAACCCAGTTTCCCTTCCTTCCCCTTACAAGCTGACATTGTTAATGGTTCTCTCCCGTCGGGTGTACTTCCATTTCAAAGCAGTCATTCGAAAGTCTTCCAAAGTTTTGCTGAGCTGTAATTTGTGCTCCAATAGGCCGAATATTTCCAATCTTTGAACTGTAGAGAAGGCAACATGATACGTAGAGGTCATCGTGTCTCGTTTTACAAAAGATGGAACCAGATCATGTTGTTGGTTGGATTTTATATTCAAAGATCACTTCACCAAGATGTGTTGGCTCTCCTAACCATTGGAGTCATGATATTGCTTTCCAATGTGCTCATTCCCGTATTTACCATTAGGTTTGGATTTGCAGGTCAGAAACATTTTATGTTTCTGTGCAGAAGGAAACAGAGTTAACGTTTCAGGTCTGTGACCCTTCATCAGAACTGGCAAAAGTTAGAAATGTAACAGTCTTTGAGCAAGTGAAAGGGAGGAGGAATAAGAAGAACAAGAAGGAAGGACTGTGATACGACAGAGGGGGGAAGAGGTTAAATGGCAAATGTCATGGAACAGAATGCAAATGAAGTGCTAAAGAGTGATAGTGAAAGATAATGCACGAGTCCAGTGAGAGTGTTAATGACAGAATAATGAACAGCTCTGTACGAAAACAAAATCACTAAAAATAAGTTTAAGACAAGCTCATGCTGAAGAAATAAATACATAAATAAAGAATATATATAATATATATAAATAAAATAAAAATAATTAATAAACAAAGAATAATGTGACTGACGGTCTGAAATTATTGAATTAAAGGGCAATTAAGGATGGGCAATAAATGTTGTCCTAACCAGCGATGCCCACATCCCATAAACAAATACATAAATCAATATTGAGTCCAGAAGGCTGTAGAGTGCCTCATTGGAAGATGAGGTGTTGTTCCTCGAGCTGGTGTTGATGTTCACTGGAACACTGCAGCAGGCCGAGGACAGAAATGTGAGCATGGAAATAAGGTGGTGAATTAAAATGGCAAAGAACCAGAAGCTCGGGATCATGCTTACGGACCGAGCAGAGATGTTCTACAAAGTGTTCACTCAAACTGTGTTTGGTCTCCCCAGTGCAGAGGCGACCGCACTGTGAGCAGTGAATACAGTATACTAAGTTGAAAGAAGTACAAGTAAATCGCTTCACCTGGAAGGAGTGCTTGGGGCCTTGGATGGTGAGGAGAGAGGAAGTAAGAGGGCAGGTATTACACCTCCTGAGATTACATGGGAAGGTGCCATGAAAGGGGACGAGGTGTCAGGTTGATGGAGGATTGGACCAGGGTGTCACAGAGGGAGCTTTCACTTTGGAATGCTGACAGGGGAGGGGAGGGGAGGGGATGATGTATTTGGTGGTGACGTCACGCCAGAGGTGATGGAGATGGTGGAGGATGATCCTTTGGTTATGGAGGCTGGTTGGGTGGAAAGTGATCTATACACTCACAATTTCCATTGTCAGCTTTGGTTCATGGGGCCTCTCCAGTTTATGCCTCCAAAGAGACTTTTGAAAACATAATTACTCAGAATCAGAGATGAGCAAAAAAAACAGGCTCTACACTTGCTGATCTTGAAAATTACTGCCTCTTTTCCAAATTCCTTCAATGTGTTGTTATCACAAAAACTGTGTCCTTCTTTCCACTCACTGCAGGTTTGCATTTGTTGGATTATCTTTCCTTTGTTGTCACAAAACCAAAGTCATAACAGAAGTCACGAATGACATCCTGTGTGTCTGTGACCATGGTGCACGGTTCCCAATTATTTTCTTAAATTAACTGCACACTTTGACACTGTTGACAATGAGCTCCACCACTGAGACCATTAAATTACTGGGCGAAGAACCATCTGCTCCAAGCAGCTGAAGAGACCTGAAGGATGTGGACTTGATCCAACTGTCAGTGAATAGAAACAACTTGCAGCTCAGAAGACAATCAGAGTAATAGAATCTTACAGCACAGAAGGAGGCCATTGGCCCTTCACGTCTGTGCTGGCTCTCCCAAGGAGCAATTTACCTTGTGCCACTACCCCACCTTCTCCCGGTTGCCCTACACAATCTTCCTTTTCATAGAATATTCCAATTCCCTCTTGAATGGCTCGATTGAACCTGCCTCCACTACACTCTCAGGCAGTACATTCCAGATCCTAACCACTCGCTGTGTGAAAATGTTTTTCCTCATGTAACTATTGCTTCTTTTGTCAATTACCTTAAATCTGTGCCCTCTTGTTTCCGATCCTTCCACCAATGGGAACAGTTTTGCCCTATCTACTCTGTACAGACCCCTCATGATTTTGAACACCTTTATCAATTCTCCTCGATAAGCAAAGCATTCCCAACTTCTCCAATCTATCTACGTCAATGAAATTCCTCATCCCTGGGGCCATTCTCATCAATTTATTCCACACTTTCTCTCTTCACATCTTTCTTAATGTGTGGCACCCAGAACTGGACACAATACTCCAGTCGAGGCTGAACCAGTGTTCTATACAAGTTCAATATAAGTTCCTTGTTTATCTACTATATGCCCCTATTAATTATGAATAGTTGTTTTAATTAACATTCAAGCAGGCTGCTTGATAGGTGTTGAGCTTCTTCGGTGTTGGTGGAGCTGCACTTATCCAGACAAGTGGAGAGTATTCTATCACACTCCTGACTTGTGCCTTCTAGGTGGTGGACAGGCATTGGGGAGTCAGGAAGTGGGTTACTCGCTGCTGAATTCCCAGCATCCTACTTACCCTTATACCCAGAGTATTTATAGAAACAAAGAAAATAGGAGCAGGAGTAAGCCATTCAGCCATTCAAGCCTGCTCCGCCATTCATTATCATCATGGCTGATCATCCAACTCAGTAACTTGTACCCACTTTCTCCCCATATCCTTTGATACATTTCATCCCAAAAGCTATATCCAACTCCTTCTTGAAAACAGACAACTGCTCAACTGCTTTCTGTGGTAGCGAATTCCACAGGCTCACCACTCTCTGGGTGAAGTAATTTCTCCTCATCTCAGTCCTGAAAGGTTTATCCCATATCCTTAGACTATGACCCATAGTTCTGGACTCCCCCACCATTGGGAACATCCTTCCTGCATCTGCCCTGTAAATTCCTGTCAGAATTAGCTTGGTTTCTATGAGATCTCCCCTCACTCTCTGACCTCCAATGAATATAATCCTAACTGACTCAATCTCTGTGCGGGCGGCACAGTGGCGCAGTGGTTAGCACTGCAGCCTCACAGCTCCAGGGACCCGGTTTCAATTCCTGGTACTGCCTGTGTGGAGTTTGCAAGTTCTCCCTGTGTCTGCGTGGGTTTTCTCCGGGTGCTCCGGTTTCCTCCCACAAGCCAAAAGACTTGCAGGTTGATAGGTAAATTGGCCATTATAAAAATTGTCACTCGTATAGGTAGGTGGAAGGGAAATATAGGGACAGGTGGGGATGTTTGGTAGGAATATGGGATTAGTGTAGGATTAGTATAAATGGGTTTAAATCAGTTTAAATCAGTTCATTTTAGCCCTATCTAAAAGTTAACAGTTAGTTCAGTGTATGTTACCTGGGCCCACTGCCCTCCCCCAGCCACACCTGCTCTTTGGTTTCTCAATGAAATTGATCCGGATGAAACTGACGAGAACAGCTGCCGATACTTTAATCTCCGATCCTGCTGTCTTCACAGTCCAGAGTGTCTGCAGCCACGGCATGCGGTAAGTCCATTGAGGTGAAGAAGGAGCTGCGGGACCCGAGAGAAGTCCTGTGAAAAGGTGCCCCGAACACCCAAAACATCCACGAACGGCCCCCCCGGCCGCAACTTCAAAGCGCCCGCGGGAGATGGCTCGGAGAGCATCTGCAGCGCACTGTCGGCAATGCTGCATGCCTTTATTTAAACCACTGCAGAAAAAAAAACCCTTAGCAAACGTAATCACCTCTAAGTCTGCCAAATGATGCTTCGCCTCCCGAAGGACGTGGATGAGCTTTCCGGACGTCGATGGTGGGCACTGAGGAAATGGCTTATTACCTGCACCAGATTCCACCCCCCCTCCCCCCCCCTTTACCCCCCTTCCACCCCCGCCCCACCCCCGTCCCCTTCCCTGCTCCACCCTCTCAGCTCACCCCCTCACAACCCCGTCCCAGCCCGCCCCCCCTCGCACCATCTTCACCCCGCACCCCCTTCCCCTGCACCCCCCCCCCACCCCCTCCCTCTACCCCTCCCCCTTGCATCCCCATCTCCCACCGGCACCATCCTACACCTGTGTAGGGGCCCCAACAACCCCACTGCCTTGTGGGCGTCTCGGGAGAGACCAAGGCTAAGGGAGTAAACCCTAACAGAAAATCCGGAGCGGAACCCCGTAGGCGGTCATGTGTCACCTTTGGCATGTTTCCGGCAGTTCCTGCAGCCATACTGGTGCCAAACGTCGTGTCCTGCACTCCTTTGGACCCCACCAGAAAGGCCGAGAGGGGGGTTTTGACGACTGGGCAACTCTCAACCTCCATAAATTTGCCCAGGCATGCGCCATGGAGAGGTCACTCCATAGTTGCCTCACAGCGACTGAAACAACACGGAAGGCAGCAGTTACGGGTTATAAGTCCAGATAAATTGGCGTAGAAACTGGGCGCCACGGGTTGCCTTTGTCGGTGGGAGAGGTCATTGCACCTCACTGGACAGCTACCGCCCGCCTCAAACCGGGCAGCCCCCGGTCAATAAGGTTCTGTCCCGCCACAGTCTGCCTGCTTCAATGGGTGCTTGGAGCTCAGGGTCATTGCCCGAAAGGTGGACTGATACACCGCACCAAACAACATGAAAAAAGGAAAGAAGGTACCAGCCCTTCGCTTTGCAAGCTGGAACGTCAGAACTATGTGTCCTGGCCTGTCGGAAGACCTTACACAAATCAACGATTCTCGGAAGACCGCCATCATTAACAACGAGCTCAGTAGACTCAATGTGGACATTGCAGCACTTCAGGAGACTCGCCTCCCCGCGAGTGGCTCTCTAGCAGAGCAAGACTACACCTTCTTCTGGCAGGGCAGGGATCCTGAAGAACCAAGACAGCATGGAGTGGGCTTCGCCATCAGAAACTCCTTGCTCAGCATGATAGAGCCTCCCTCAAATGGCTCGGAACGCATACTGTCCATCCGACTGCTCACCACCTCTGGTCCAGTACACCTACTCAGCATCTATGCTCCAACACTCTGTTCCGCACCTGAAGCTAAAGACCAGTTCTATGAACAACTCCATAACATCATTAGCAGCATCCCCAACACCGAACACCTATTCCTGCTGGGGGACTTTAATGCCAGGGTTGGGGCCGACCATGACTCATGGCCCTCCTGCCTTGGGCGCTATGGCGTTGGAAGGATGAATGAGAACGGGCAGAGACTGCTTGAGTTGTGTACCTATCATAACCTCTGCATCACCAACTCGTTCTTTCACACTAAACCCTGTCACCAGGTTTCATGGAGGCACCCAAGATCACGTCGTTGGCACCAGCTAGACCTCATTGTCACAAGGCGAGCCGCCTTAAACAGTGTTCAAATCACACGCAGCTTCCACAGTGCGGACTGCGACACCGACCACTCCCTGGTGTGCAGCAAGGTTAGACTCAGACCAAAGAAGTTGCATCATTCCAAGCAGAAGGGCCACCCGCGCATCAACACGAGCAGAATTTCTCACCCACAGCTGTTACAAAAATTTCTAAATTCACTTGTAACAGCCCTTCAAAACACTCCCACAGGGGATGCTGAGACCAAGTGGGCCCACATCAGAGACGCCATCTATGAGTCAGCTTTGACCACCTACGGCAAAAGTGCGAAGAGAAATGCAGACTGGTTTCAATCTCATAATGAAGAGCTGGAACCTGTCATAGCCGCTAAGCGCATTGCACTTTTGAACTACAAGAAAGCCCCCAGCGATTTAACATCCGCAGCACTTAAAGCAGCCAGAAGTACTGCACAAAGAACAGCTAGGCGTTGCGCAAACGACTACTGGCAACACCTATGCAGTCATATTCAGCTGGCCTCAGACACCGGAAACATCAGAGGAATGTATGATGGCATGAAGAGAGCTCTTGGGCCAACCATCAAGAAGATCACCCCCCTCAAATCTAAATCGGGGGACATAATCACTGACCAACGCAAACAGATGGACCGCTGGGTTGAGCACTACCTAGAACTGTACTCCAGGGAGAATGCTGTCACTGAGACTGCCCTCAATGCAGCCCAGCCTCTACCAGTCATGGATGAGCTGGACATACAGCCAACCAAATCGGAACTCAGTGATGCCATTGATTCCCTAGCCAGCGGAAAAGCCCCTGGGAAGGACAGCATTACCCCTGAAATAATCAAGAGTGCCAAGCCTGCTATACTCTCAGCACTACATGAACTGCTATGCCTGTGCTGGGACGAGGGAGCAGTACCCCAGGACATGCGCGATGCCAACATCATCACCCTCTATAAAAACAAAGGTGACCGCGGTGACTGCAACAACTACCGTGGAATCTCCCTGCTCAGCATAGTGGGGAAAGTCTTTGCTCGAGTCGCTCTGAACAGGCTCCAGAAGCTGGCCGAGCGCGTCTACCCTGAGGCACAGTGTGGCTTTCGTGCAGAGAGATCGACTATTGACATGCTGTTCTCCCTTCGTCAGATACAGGAGAAATGCCGTGAACAACAGATGCCCCTCTACATTGCTTTCATTGATCTCACCAAAGCCTTTGACCTCGTCAGCAGACGTGGTCTCTTCAGACTACTAGAAAAGATCGGATGTCCACCAAAGCTACTAAGTATCATCACCTCATTCCATGACAATATGAAAGGCACAATTCAACATGGTGGCTCCTCATCAGAGCCCTTTCCTATCCTGAGTGGTGTGAAACAGGGCTGTGTTCTCGCACCCACACTTTTTGGAATTTTCTTCTCACTGCTGCTTTCACATGCGTTCAAATCCTCTGAAGAAGGAATTTTCCTCCACACAAGATCAGGGGGCAGGTTGTTCAACCTTGCCCGTCTAAGAGCGAAGTCCAAAGTACGGAAAGTCCTCATCAGAGAACTCCTCTTTGCTGACGATGCTGCTTTAACATCTCACACTGAAGAATGCCTGCAGAGTCTCATCGACAGGTTTGCGTCTGCCTGCAATGAATTTGGCCTAACCATCAGCCTCAAGAAAACGAACATCATGGGGCAGGATGTCAGAAATGCTCCATCCATCAATATTGGCGACCATGCTCTGGAAGTGGTTCAAGAGTTCACCTACCTAGGCTCAACTATCACCAGTAACCTGTCTCTAGATGCAGAAATCAACAAGCGCATGGGTAAGGCTTCCACTGCTATGTTCAGACTGGCCAAGAGAGTGTGGGAAAATGGCGCACTGACACGGAACACAAAAGTCCGAGTGTATCAGGCCTGTGTCCTCAGTACCTTGCTCTACGGCAGCGAGGCCTGGACAACGTATGCCAGCCAAGAGCGACGTCTCAATTCATTCCATCTTCGCTGCCTTCGGAGAATACTTGGCATCAGGTGGCAGGACTATATTTCCAACACAGAAGTCCTTGAAGCGGCCAACATCCCCAGCTTATACACACTACTGAGTCAGCGGCGCTTGAGATGGCTTGGCCATGTGAGCCGCATGGAAGATGGCAGGATCCCCAAAGACACATTGTACAGCGAGCTCGCCACTGGTATCAGACCCACCGGCCGTCCATGTCTCCGTTATAAAGACGTCTGCAAACGCGACATGAAATCGTGTGACATTGATCACAAGTCGTGGGAGTCAGTTGCCAGCATTCGCCAGAGCTGGCGGGCAGCCATAAAGACAGGGCTAAATTGTGGCGAGTCGAAGAGACTTAGTAGTTGGCAGGAAAAAAGACAGAGGCGCAAGGGGAGAGCCAACTGTGCAACAGCCCCAACAAACAAATTTCTCTGCAGCACCTGTGGAAGAGCCTGTCACTCCAGAATTGGCCTTTATAGCCACTCCAGGCGCTGCTTCACAAACCACTGACCACCTCCAGGCGCGTATCCATTGTCTCTCGAGATAAGGAGGCCCAAAAGAAAAAAAAAAAAAGAAGAATTGTTAAACAGACAATACACTCACATCTTTCTTTATCACTTTATTACAGTAAACTCTGAGTGAGTCTACAATCCCTCCCTGTGCAATTGTTAACCAGACAATACACTCAAATCATTATTTTTCACTTTATTACTGTAAACTCTGAGTGAGTCTGCAATCCCTCCCAGTGCAATTGTTAACCAGACAATACACTCACATCCTTCTGTATCACTTTATTACTGTAAACTCTGAGTGAGTCTACAATCCCTCCCAGTGCAATTGTTCACCAGACAATGCACTCACAACTTCCTTTATCACTTTATTACTGTAAACTCTGAGAGAGTCTGCAATCCCTCCCAGTGCAATTGTTAACCAGACAATACACTCACAACTTTCTTTATCACTTTATTACTCTAAATTCTGAGTGAGTCTACAATCCCTCCTTGTACAATTGTTAACCAGACAATACACTCACAACTTTCTTTATCACTTTATTACTTTAAACTCTGAGTGAGTCTTCAATCCCTCCTTGTACAATTATTAACCAGACAATACACTCACAACTTTATATATCACTTTATTACTGTAAACTCTGAGTGAGTCTACAATCCCTCCCAGTGCAATTGTTAACCAGACAATACACTCACAACTTTCTTTATCACTTTATTACTGTAAATTCTAAGTGAGTCTACAATCCCTCCCAGTGCAATTGTTAACCAGACAATACACTCACATCTTTCTTTATCACTGTATTACTGTAAACTCTGAGTGAGTCTACAATCCCTCCTTGTACAATTGTTAACCAGTCAATACACTCACAACTTTCTATATCACTTTATTACTGTAAAATCTGAGTGAGTCGACAATCCCTCCCAGTGCACTTGTTAACCAGACAATGCACTCACAACTTTCTTTATCACTTTATTACTGTAAACTCTGAGTGAGTCTACAATCCCTCCTTGTACAATTGTTAACCAGACAATACACTCACAACTTTCTTTATCACTTTATTACTGTAAACTCTGAGTGAGTCTACAATCCCTCCGTGTACAATTGTTAACCAGACAATGCACTCACATCTTTCTGTATCACTTTATTACTGTAAACTCTGAGTGAGTCTACAATCCCTCCCAGTGCAATTGTTAACCAGACAATACACTCACATCTTTCTTTATCACTTTATTACTGTAAACTCTGAGTGAGTCTACAATCCCTCCCAGTGCACTTGTTATCCAGACAATGCACTCACAACTTTCTATATCACTTTATTACTGTAAACTCTGAGTGAGTCTACAATCCCTCCTTGTCCAATCGTTAACCAGACAATACACTCACAACTTTCTTTATCACTTTATTACTGTAAACTCTGAGTGAGTCTACAATCCCTCCTTGTACAATTACTAACCAGACAATGCACTCACAACTTTCTTTATCACTTTATTAATGTAAACTCTGAGTGAGTCTCCAATCCCTCCCAGTGCAATTGTTAACCAGACAATACACTCACATCTTTATTTATCACTTTATTACTGTAAACTCTGAGTGAGTCTACAATCCCTCCTTGTACAATTGTTAACCAGACAATACACTCACATCTTTATTTATCACTTTATTACTGTAAACTCTGAGTGAGTCTACAATCCCTCCCAGTGCAATTGTTAACAAGACAATACACTCACATCTTTATTTATCACTTTATTACTGTAAACTCTGAGTGAGTCTACAATCCCTCACAGTGCAATTGTTAACCAGACAATACACTCACATCTTTCTTTATCACTTTATTACTGTAAACTCTGAGTGAGTCTACAATCCCTCCATGTACAATTGTTAACCAGACAATACACTCACAACTTTCTTTATCACTTTATTACTGTAAACTCTGAGTGAGTCGACAATCCCTCCCAGTGCACTTGTTAACCAGACAATGCACTCACAACTTTCTTTTTCACTTTATTACTGTAAACTCTGAGTGAGTCTACAATCCCTCCGTGTACAATTATTAACCAGACAATACACTCGCAACTTTCTTTATCACTTTATTACTGTAAACTCTGAGTGAGTCTACAATCCCTCCCAGTGCAATTGTTAACCAGACAATACACTCTCATATTTATTTATCACTTTATTACTGTAAACTCTGAGTGAGTCTACAATCTCTCCTTGCACAATTGTTAACCAGACAATACACTCACAACTTTCTTTATCACTTTATTACTGTAAACTCTGAGTGAGTCTACAATCCCTCCTTGGACAATTGTGAACCAGACAATACACTCACATCTTTATTTATCAGTTTATTACTGTAAACTCTGAGTGAGTCTACAATCCCTCCCAGTGCAATTGTTAACCAGAAAATACACTCACATCTTTCTTTATCACTTTATTACAGTAAACTCTGAGTGAGTCTACAATCCCTCCCTGTGCAATTGTTAACCAGACAATACACTCACATCATTCTTTGTCACTTTATTACTGTAAACTCTGAGTGAGTCTGCAATCCCTCCCAGTGCAATTGTTAACCAGACAATACACTCACATCTTTCTGTATCACTTTATTACTGTAAACTCTGAGTGAGTCTACAATCCCTCCCAGTGCAATTGTTAACCAGACAATACACTCACAACTTTCTTTATCACTTTATTACTGTAAACTCTGAGTGAGTCTGCAATCCCTCCCAGTGCAATTGTTAACCAGACAATACACTCACAACTTTCTTTATCACTTTATTACTCTAAACTCTGAGTGAGTCTACAATCCCTCCTTGTACAATTGTGAACCAGACAATACATTCACAACTTTCTTTATCACTTTATTACTGTAATCTCTGAGTAAGTCTTCAATCCCTCCTTGTACAATTATTAACCAGACAATACACTCACATCTTTCTTTATCACTTTATTACTGTAAACTCTGAGTGAGTCTACAATCCCTCCCAGTGTAATTGTTAACCAGACAATACACTCACATCTTTATTTATCACTTTATTACTGTAAACTCTGAGTGAGTCTGCAATCCCTCCCAGTGCAATTGTTAACCAGACAATACACTCACAACTTTCTTTATCACTTTATTACTGTAAACTCTGAGTGAGTCGACAATCCCTCCCAGTGCAGTTGTTAACCAGACAATGCACTCACAACTTTCTTTATCACTTTATTACTGTAAACTCTGAGTGAGTCTACAATCCCTCCTTGTACAATTGTTAACCAGACAATACACTCACAACTTTCTTTATCACTTTATTACTGTAAACTCTGAGTGAGTCTACAATCCCTCCTTGTACAATTATTAACCAGACAATACACTCACAACTTTCTTTATCACTTTATTGCTGTAAACTCTGATTGAGTCTACAATCCATCCCAGTGCAATTGTTAACCGGACAATACACTCAATTCTTTATTTATCACTTTATTACTGTAAACTCTGAGTGAGTCTACAATCCCTCCCAGTGCAATTGTTAACCAGACAATACACTCACATATTTCTTTATCACTTTCTTACTGTAAACTCTGAGTGAGTCGACAATCCCTCCTTGTACAATTGTTAACAAGACAATACACTCACAACTTTCTTTATCACTTTATTACTGTAAACTCTGAGTGAGTCTACAATCCCTCCTTGTACAATTGTTAACCAGACAATACACTCACAACTTTCTTTATCACTTTATTACTGTAAACTCTGAGTGAGTCGACAATCCCTCCCAGTGCACTTGTTAACCAGACAATGCACTCACAACTTTCTTTATCACATTATTACTGTAAACTCTGAGTGAGTCTACAATCCCTCCGTGTACAATTATTAACCAGACAATACACTCGCAACTTTCTTTATCACTTTATTACTGTAAACTCTGAGTGAGTCTACAATCCCTCCCAGTGCAATTGTTAACCAGACAATACACTCTCATATTTACTTATCACTTTATTACTGTAAACTCTGAGTGAGTCTACAATCCCTCCTTGTACAATTATTAACCAGACAATACACTCACAACTTTCTTTATCACTTTATTACTGTAAACTCTGAGTGAGTCTACAATCCCTCCCAGTGCAATTGTTAACCAGACAATACACTCTCATATTTCTTTATCACTTTATTACTGTAAACTCTGAGTGAGTCTACAATCTCTCCTTGCACAATTGTTAACCAGACAATACACTCACAACGTTCTTTATCACTTTATTACTGTAAACTCTGAGTGAGTCGACAATCCCTCCTTGTACAATTGTTAACCAGACAATACACTCACAACTTTCTTTATCACTTTATTACTGTAAACTCTGAGTGAGTCTACAATCCCTCCTTGTACAATTGTTAACCAGACAATACACTCACATCTTTATTTATCACTTTATTACTGTAAACTCTGAGTGAGTCTACAATCCCTCCCAGTGCAATTGTTAACCAGAAAATACACTCACATCTTTCTTTATCACTTTATTACAGTAAACTCTGAGTGAGTCTACAATCCCTCCCTGTGCAATTGTTAACCAGACAATACACTCACATCATTCTTTGTCACTTTATTACTGTAAACTCTGAGTGAGTCTGCAATCCCTCCCAGTGCAATTGTTAACCAGACAATACACTCACATCTTTCTGTATCACTTTATTACTGTAAACTCTGAGTGAGTCTACAATCCCTCCCAGTGCAATTGTTAACCAGACAATACACTCACAACTTTCTTTATCACTTTATTACTGTAAACTCTGAGTGAGTCTGCAATCCCTCCCAGTGCAATTGTTAACCAGACAATACACTCACAACTTTCTTTATCACTTTATTACTCTAAACTCTGAGTGAGTCTACAATCCCTCCTTGTACAATTGTGAACCAGACAATACACTCACAACTTTCTTTATCACTTTATTACTGTAAACTCTGAGTAAGTCTTCAATCCCTCCTTGTACAATTATTAACCAGACAATACACTAACATCTTTCTTTATCACTTTATTACTGTAAACTCTGAGTGAGTCTACAATCCCTCCCAGTGCAATTGTTAACCAGACAATACACTCACATCTTTATTTATCACTTTATTACTGTAAACTCTGAGTGAGTCTACAATCCCTCCCAGTGCAATTGTTAACCAGACAATACACTCACAACTTTCTTTATCACTTTATTACTGTAAACTCTGAGTGAGTCGACAATCCCTCCTAGTGCACTTGTTAACCAGACAATGCACTCACAACTTTCTTTATCAATTTATTACTGTAAACTCTGAGTGAGTCTACAATCCCTCCTTGTACAATTGTTAACCAGACAATACACTGACAACTTTCTTTATCACTTTATTACTGTAAACTCTGAGTGAGTCTACAATCCCTCCTTGTACAATTATTAACCAGACAATACACTCACAACTTTCTTTATCACTTTATTGCTGTAAACTCTGAGTGAGTCTACAATCCCTCCCAGTGCAATTGTTAACCGGACAATACACTCACATCTTTATTTATCACTTTATTACTGTAAATTCTGAGTGAGTCTACAATCCCTCCCAGTGCAATTGTTAACCAGACAATACACTCACATATTACTTTATCACTTTATTACTGTAAACTCTGAGTGAGTCTACAATCCCTCCTTGTACAATTGTTAACAAGACAATACACTCACAACTTTCTTTATCACTTTATTACTGTAAACTCTGAGTGAGTCTACAATCCCTCCTTGTACAATTGTTAACCAGACAATACACTCACAACTTTCTTTATCACTTTATTACTGTAAACTCTGAGTGAGTCTTCAATCCCTCCTTGTACAATTATTAACCAGACAATACACTCACAACTTTCTTTATCACTTTATTACTGTAAACTCTAAGTGAGTCTACAATCCCTCCCAGTGCAATTGTTAACCAGACAATACACTCACATCTTTCTTTATCACTTTATTACTGTAAACTCTGAGTGAGTCTACAATCCCTCCCATTGCAATTGTTAACCAGACAATACACTCACAACTTTCTTTATCACTTTATGCCTGTAAACTCTGAGTGAGTCTACAATCCCTCCCAGTTCAATTGTTAACCAGACAATACACTCACATCTTTCTTTATCACTATATTGCTGTAAACTCTGAGTGAGCCTACAATCCCTCCTTGTACAATTATTAACCAGACAATACACTCACAACTTTCTTTATCACTTTATTACTGTAAACTCTGAGTGACTCTACAATCCCTCCTTGTACAATTAATAACCAGACAATACACTCACAACTTTATTTTTCACTTTATTACTGTAAACTCTGAGTGAGTCTACAATCCCTCCTTGTACAACTATTAACCAGACATTACACTCACAACTATCCTTATCACTTTATTACTGTAAACTCTGAGTGAGTCCACAATCCCTCCCAGTGCAATTGTTAACCAGACAATACACTCACATCTTTCTTTATCACTTTATTACTGTAAACTCTGAGTGAGTCTACAATCCCTCCTTGTACAATTGTTAACCAGACATTACACTCACAACTTTCTTTATCACTTTATTAATGTAACCTCTGAGTGAGTCGACAATCCCTCCCAGTGCACTTGTTAACCAGACAATGCACTCACAACTTTCTTTATCACTTTATTACTGTAAACTCTGAGTGAGTCTACAATCCCTCCTTGTACAATTGTTAACCAGACAATACACTCACAACTTTCTTTATCACTTTATTAATGTAACCTCTGAGTGAGTCGACAATCCCTCCCAGTGCACTTGTTAACCAGACAATGCACTCACAACTTTCTTTATCACTTTATTACTGTAAACTCTGAGTGAGTCTACAATCCCTCCTTGTACAATTGTTAACCAGACAATACACTCACAACTTTCTTTATCACTTTATTACTGTAAACTCTGAGTGAGTCTACAATCCCTCCTTATACAATTATTAACCAGACAATACACTCACAACTTTCTTTATCACTTCATTACTGTAAACTCTGAGTGAGTCTACAATCCCTCCCAGTGCAATTGTTAACCAGACAATACACTCACATCTTTATTTATCACTTTATTACTGTAAACTCTGAGTGAGTCCACAATCCCTCCCAGTGCAATTGTTAACCAGACAATACATTCACATATTTCTTTATCACTTTATTACTGTAAACTCTGAGTGAGTCGACAATCCCTCCTTGTACAATTATTAACCAGACAATACACTCACAACTTTCTTTATCACTTTATTACTGTAAACTCTGAGTGAGTCTACAATCACTCCCAGTGCAATTGTTAACCAGACAATACATTCACAACTTTCTTTATCACTTTATTACTGTAAACTCTGAGTGAGTCTACAATCTCTCCTTGCTCAATTGTTAACCAGACAATTCACTCACAACTTTCTTTATCACTTTATTACTGTAAACTCTGAGTGAGTCTACAATCCCTCCTTGTACAATTGTTAACCAGACAATACACTCACAACTTTCTTTATCACTTTATTACTGTAAACTCTGAGTGAGTCTACAATCCCTCCTTGTACAATTGTTAACCAGACAATACACTCACATCTTTATTTATCACTTTATTACTGTAAACTCTGAGTGAGTCTACAATCCCTCCCAGTGCAATTGTTAACCAGACAATACACTCACATCTTTCTTTATCACTTTATTACAGTAAACTCTGAGTGAGTCTACAATCCCTCCCTGTGCAATTGTTAACCAGACAATACACTCACATCATTCATTATCACTTTATTACTGCAAACTCTGAGTGAGTCTGCAATCCCTCCCAGTGCAATTGTTAACCAGACAATACACTCACATCTTTCTGTATCACATTATTACTGTAAACTCTGTGTGAGTCTACAATCCCTCTTTGTACTATTGTTAACCAGACAATACACTCACAACTTTCTTTATCACTTTATTAATGGAAACTCTGTGTGAGTGTACAATCCCTCCTTGTACAATTGTTAACCAGACAATACACTCACAACTTTCTTTCTCACTTTATTACTGTAAACTCTGAGTGAATCTACAATCCCTCCCAGTTCAATTGTTAACCAGACAATACACTCACATCTTTATTTATCACTTTATTACTGTAAAATCTGAGTGAGTCTACAATCCCTCCCAGTGCAATTGTTAACCAGACAATACACTCACATATTTCATTATCACTTTATTACTGTAAACTCTGAGTGAGTCTACAATCCCTCCTTGTACAATTATTAACCAAACAATACACTCACAACTTTCTTCATCACTTTATTACTGTAAACTCTGAGTGAGTCTACAATCCCTCCCAGTGCAATTGTTAACCAGACAATACACTCACAACTTTCTTTATCACTTTATTACTGTAAACTCTGAGTGAGTCTACAATCTCTCCTTGCACAATTGTTAACCAGACAATACAGTCACATATTTCATTACCACTTTATTACTGTAAACTCTGAGTGAGTCTACAATCCCTCCTTGTACTATTATTAACCAGACAATACACTCACAACTTTCTTTATCACTTTATGACTGTAAACTCTGAGTGAGTCTACAATCTCTCCTTGCACAATTGTTAACCAGACAATACACTCACAACTTTCTTTATCACTTTATTACTGTAAACTCTGAGTGAGTCTACAATCCCTCCCTGTACAATTGTTAACCAGACAATACACTCACAACTTTCTTTATCACTTTATTACTGTAAACTCTGAGTGAGTCTACAATCCCTCCTTGTACAATTGTTAACCAGACAATACACTCACATCTTTATTTATCACTTTATTACTGTAAACTCTGAGTGAGTCTACAATCCCTCCCAGTGCAATTGCTAACCAGACAATACACTCACATATTTCTTTACCACTTTATTACTGTAAACTCTGAGTGAGTCTACAATCCCTCCTTGTACTATTATTAACCAGACAATACACTCACAACTTTCTTTATCACTTTATTACAGTAAACTCTGAGTGAGTCTACAGTCCCTCCCTGTGCAATTGTTAACCAGACAATACACTCACATCATTTTTTATCACTTTATTACTGCAAAATCTGAGTGAGTCTACAATCCCTCCCAGTGCAATTGTTAACCAGACAATACACTCACATCTTTCTGTATCACATTATTACTGTAAACTCTGAGTGAGTCTACAATCCCTCTTTGTACAATTGTTAACCAGACAATACACTCACAACTTTCTTTATCACTTTATTAATGGAAACTCTGTGTGAGTGTACAATCCCTCCTTGTACAATTGTTAACCAGACAATACACTCACAACTTTCTTTATCACTTTATTACTGTAAACTCTGAGTGAATCTACAATCCCTCCCAGTTCAATTGTTAACCAGCCAATACACTCACATCTTTATTTATCACTTTATTACTGTAAACTCTGAGTGAGTCTACAATCCCTCCCAGTGCAATTGTTAACCAGACAATACACTCACATATTTCTTTATCACTTTATTACTGTAAACTCTGAGTGAGTCTACAATCCCTCCTTGTACTATTATTAACCAAACAATACACTCACAACTTTCTTTATCACTTTATTACTGTAAACTCTGAGTGAGTCTACAATCTCTCCTTGCAAAATTGTTAAACAGACAATACAGTCACATATTTCTTTACCACTTTATTACTGTAAACTCTGAGTGAGTCTACAATCCCTCCTTGTACTATTATTAACCAGACAATACACTCACAACATTCTTTATCACTTTATTACTGTAAACTCTGAGTGAGTCTACAATCCCTCCCAGTGCAATTGTTAACCAGACAATACACTCACAACTTTCTTTATCACTTTATGACTGTAAACTCTGAGTGAGTCTACAATCTCTCCTTGCACAATTGTTAACCAGACAATACACTCACAACTTTCTTTATCACTTTATTACTGTAAACTCTGAGTGAGTCTACAATCCCTCCCTGTACAATTGTTAACCAGACAATACACTCACAACTTTCTTTATCACTTTATTACTGTAAACTCTGAGTGAGTCTACAATCCCTCCCAGTGCAATTGTTAACCAGACAATACACTCACATCTTTATTTATCACTTTATTACTGTAAACTCTGAGTGAGTCTGCAATCCCTCCCAGTGCAATTGTTAACCAGACAATACACTCACATCTTTCTGTATCACTTTATTACTGTAAACTCAAAGTGAGTCTACAATCCACTCTTTGTACAATTGTTAACCAGACAATACTCTCACAACTTTCTTTATCACTTTATTACTGTAAACTCTGAGTGAGTCGACAATCCTTCCCAGTGCAATTGTTAACCAGACAATGCACTCACAACTTTCTTTATCACTTTATTACTGTAAACTCTGTGTGAGTGTACAATCCCTCCTTGTACAATTGTTAACCAGACAATACACTCACAACATTCTTTATCACTTTATTACTGTAAACTCTGAGTGAGTCTACAATCCCTCCTTGTACAATTATTAACCAGACAAAACACTCACAACTTGCTTTATCACTTCATTACTGTAAACTCTGAGTGAGTCTACAATCCCTCCCAGTGCAATTGTTAACCAGACAATACACTCACATCTTTATTTATCACTTTATTACTGTAAACTCTGAGTGAGTCTACAATCCCTCCCAGTGCAATTGTTAACCAGACATTACACTCACAACTTTCTTTATCACTTTATTAATGTAACCTCTGAGTGAGTCGACAATCCCTCCCAGTGCACTTGTTAACCAGACAATGCACTCACAACTTTCTTTATCACTTTATTACTGTAAACTCTGAGTGAGTCTACAATCCCTCCTTGTACAATTGTTAACCAGACAATACA
Organism: Heterodontus francisci; assembly: GCF_036365525.1. NCBI lineage: Eukaryota > Metazoa > Chordata > Chondrichthyes > Heterodontiformes > Heterodontidae > Heterodontus > Heterodontus francisci. The sequence goes on from NC_090399.1 coordinate 71,904,569, forward strand.
CTCACAACTTTCTTTATCACTTTATTACTGTAAACTCTGAGTGAGTCTACAATCCCTCCTTATACAATTATTAACCAGACAATACACTCACAACTTTCTTTATCACTTTATTACTGTAAACTCTGAGTGAGTCTACAATCCCTCCCAGTGCAATTGTTAACCAGACAATACACTCACATCTTTATTTATCACTTTATTACTGTAAACTCTGAGTGAGTCTACAATCCCTCCCAGTGCAATTGTTAACCAGACAATACACTCACATATTTCTTTATCACTTTATTACTGTAAACTCTGAGTGAGTCTACAATCCCTCCTTGTACAATTATTAACCAGACAATACACTCACAACTTTCTTTATCACTTTATTACTGTAAACTCTGAGTGAGTCTACAATCCCTCCCAGTGCAATTGTTAACCAGACAATACATTCACAACTTTCTTTATCACTTTATTACTGTAAACTCTGAGTGAGTCTGCAATCCCTCCCAGTGCAATTGTTAACCAGACAATACACTCACAACTTTCTTTATCACTTTATTACTCTAAACTCTGAGTGAGTCTACAATCCCTCCTTGTACAATTGTGAACCAGACAATACACTCACAACTTTCTTTATCACTTTATTACTGTAAACTCTGAGTGAGTCTACAATCCCTCCTTGTACAATTATTAACCAGACAATACACTCACAACTTTCTTTATCACTTTATTGCTGTAAACTCTGAGTGAGTCTACAATCCCTCCCAGTGCAATTGTTAACCGGACAATACACTCACTTCTTTATTTATCACTTTATTACTGTAAATTCTGAGTGAGTCTACAATCCCTCCCAGTGCAATTGTTAACCAGACAATACACTCACATATTTCTTTATCACTTTATTACTGTAAACTCTGAGTGAGTCTACAATCCCTCCTTGTACAATTGTTAACAAGACAATACACTCACAACTTTCTTTATCACTTTATTACTGTCAACTCTGAGTGAGTCTACAATCCCTCCTTGTACAATTGTTAACCAGACAATACACTCACAACTTTCTTTATCACTTTATTACTGTAAACTCTGAGTGAGTCTTCAATCCCTCCTTGTACAATTATTAACCAGACAATACACTCACAACTTTCTTTATCACTTTATTACTGTAAACTCTAAGTGAGTCTACAATCCCTCCCAGTGCAATTGTTAACCAGACAATACACTCACATCTTTCTTTATCACTTTATTACTGTAAACTCTGAGTGAGTCTACAATCCCTCCCATTGCAATTGTTAACCAGACAATACACTCACAACTTTCTTTATCACTTTATGCCTGTAAACTCTGAGTGAGTCTACAATCCCTCCCAGTTCAATTGTTAACCAGACAATACACTCACATCTTTCTTTATCACTATATTGCTGTAAACTCTGAGTGAGCCTACAATCCCTCCTTGTACAATTATTAACCAGACAATACACTCACAACTTTCTTTATCACTTTATTACTGTAAACTCTGAGTGACTCTACAATCCCTCCTTGTACAATTAATAACCAGACAATACACTCACAACTTTCTTTATCACTTTATTACTGTAAACTCTGAGTGAGTCTGCAATCCCTCCCAGTGCAATTGTTAACCAGACAATACACTCACAACTTTCTTTATCACTTTATTACTGTAAACTCTGAGTGAGTCTACAATCCCTCCGTGTACAATTGTTAACCAGACAATACACTCACAACTTTCTTTATCACTTTATTACTGTAAACTCTGAGTGAGTCTACAATCCCTCCCAGTGCAATTGTTAGCCAGACATTACACTCACATCTTTCTTTATCACTTTATTACTGTAAACTCTGAGTGAGTCCACAATCCCTCCCAGTGCAATTGTTAACCAGACAATACACTCACATCTTTATTTATCACTTTATTACTGTAAACTCTGAGTGAGTCTACAATCCCTCCCAGTGCAATTGTTAACCAGACAATACACTCACATATTTCTTTATCACTTTATTACTGTAAACTCTGAGTGAGTCTACAATCCCTCCCAGTGCAATTGTTAACCAGGCAATGGACTCACAACTTTCTTTATCACTTTATTACTGTAAACTCTGAGTGAGTCTACAATCTCTCCTTGCTCAATTGTTAACCAGACAATACACTCACAACTTTCTTTATCACTTTATTACTGTAAACTCTGAGTGAGTCTACAATCCCTCCTTGTACAATTGTTAACCAGGCAATACACTCACAACTTTCTTTATCACTTTATTACTGTAAACTCTGAGTGAGTCTACAATCCCTCCTTGTACAATTGTTAACCAGACAATACACTCACATCTTTATTTATCACTTTATTACTGTAAACTCTGAGTGAGTCTACAATCCCTCCCAGTGCAATTGTTAACCAGACAATACACTCACATCTTTCTTTATCACTTTATTACTGTAAACTCTGAGTGAGTCTACAATCCCTCCTTGTACAATTGTTAACCAGACATTACACTCACAACTTTCTTTATCACTTTATTAATGTAACCTCTGAGTGAGTCGACAATCCCTCCCAGTGCACTTGTTAACCAGACAATGCACTCACAACTTTCTTTATCACTTTATTACTGTAAACTCTGAGTGCGTCTACAATCCCTCCTTGTACAATTGTTAACCAGACAATACACTCACAACTTTCTTTATCACTTTATTACTGTAAACTCTGAGTGAGTCTACAATCCCTCCTTATACAATTATTAACCAGACAATACACTCACAACTTTCTTTATCACTTTATTACTGTAAACTCTGAGTGAGTCTACAATCCCTCCCAGTGCAATTGTTAACCAGACAATACACTCACATCTTTATTTATCACTTTATTACTGTAAACTCTGAGTGAGTCTTCAATCCCTCCCAGTGCAATTGTTAACCAGACAATACACTCACATATTTCTTTATCACTTTATTACTGTAAACTCTGAGTGAGTCTACAATCCCTCCTTGTACAATTATTAACCAGACAATACACTCACAACTTTCTTTATCACTTTATTACTGTAAACTCTGAGTGAGTCTACAATCCCTCCCAGTGCAATTGTTAACCAGACAATACATTCACAACTTTCTTTATCACTTTATTACTGTAAACTCTGAGTGAGTCTACAATCTCTCCTTGCTCAATTGTTAACCAGACAATTCACTCACAACTTTCTTTATCACTTTATTACTGTAAACTCTGAGTGAGTCTACAATCCCTCCTTGTACAATTGTTAACCAGACAATACACTCACAACTTTCTTTATCACTTTATTACTGTAAACTCTGAGTGAGTCTACAATCCCTCCCAGTGCAATTGTTAACCAGACAATACACTCACATCTTTCTTTATCACTTTATTACAGTAAACTCTGAGTGAGTCTACAAACCCTCCCTGTGCAATTGTTAACCAGACAATACACTCACATCATTCTTTATCACTTTATTACTGCAAACTCTGAGTGAGTCTGCAATCCCTCCCAGTGCAATTGTTAACCAGACAATACACTCACATCTTTCTGTATCACATTATTACTGTAAACTCTGTGTGAGTCTACAATCCCTCTTTGTACTATTGTTAACCAGACAATACACTCACAACTTTCTTTATCACTTTATTAATGGAAACTCTGTGTGAGTGTACAATCCCTCCTTGTACAATTGTTAACCAGACAATACACTCACAACTTTCTTTCTCACTTTATTACTGTAAACTCTGAGTGAATCTACAATCCCTCCCAGTTCAATTGTTAACCAGACAATACACTCACATCTTTATTTATCACTTTATTACTGTAAAATCTGAGTGAGTCTACAATCCCTCCCAGTGCAATTGTTAACCAGACAATACACTCACATATTTCTTTATCACTTTATTACTGTAAACTCTGAGTGAGTCTACAATCCCTCCTTGTACAATTATTAACCAAACAATACACTCACAACTTTCTTTATCACTTTATTACTGTAAACTCTGAGTGAGTCTACAATCCCTCCCAGTGCAATTGTTAACCAGACAATACACTCACAACTTTCTTTATCACTTTATTACTGTAAACTCTGAGTGAGTCTACAATCTCTCCTTGCACAATTGTTAACCAGACAATACAGTCACATATTTCTTTACCACTTTATTACTGTAAACTCTGAGTGAGTCTACAATCCCTCCTTGTACTATTATTAACCAGACAATACACTCACAACTTTCTTTATCACTTTATTACTGTAAACTCTGAGTGAGTCTACAATCTCTCCTTGCACAATTGTTAAACAGACAATACAGTCACATATTTCTTTACCACTTTATTACTGTAAACTCTGAGTGAGTCTACAATCCCTCCTTGTACTATTATTAACCAGACAATACACTCACAACATTCTTTATCACTTTATTACTGTAAACTCTGAGTGAGTCTACAATCCCTCCCAGTGCAATTGTTAACCAGACAATACACTCACAACTTTCTTTATCACTTTATGACTGTAAACTCTGAGTGAGTCTACAATCTCTCCTTGCACAATTGTTAACCAGACAATACACTCACAACTTTCTTTATCACTTTATTACTGTAAACTCTGAGTGAGTCTACAATCCCTCCCTGTACAATTGTTAACCAGACAATACACTCACAACTTTCTTTATCACTTTATTACTGTAAACTCTGAGTGAGTCTACAATCCCTCCTTGTACAATTGTTAACCAGACAATACACTCACATCTTTATTTATCACTTTATTACTGTAAACTCTGAGTGAGTCTACAATCCCTCCCAGTGCAATTGTTAACCAGACAATACACTCACAACTTTCTTTATCACTTTATGACTGTAAACTCTGAGTGAGTCTACAATCTCTCCTTGCACAATTGTTAACCAGACAATACACTCACAACTTTCTTTATCACTTTATTACTGTAAACTCTGAGTGAGTCTACAATCCCTCCCTGTACAATTGTTAACCAGACAATACACTCACAACTTTCTTTATCACTTTATTACTGTAAACTCTGAGTGAGTCTACAATCCCTCCTTGTACAATTGTTAACCAGACAATACACTCACATCTTTATTTATCACTTTATTACTGTAAACTCTGAGTGAGTCTACAATCCCTCCCAGTGCAATTGCTAACCATACAATACACTCACATATTTCTTTACCACTTTATTACTGTAAACTCTGAGTGAGTCTACAATCCCTCCTTGTACTATTATTAACCAGACAATACACTCACAACTTTCTTTATCTCTTTATTTCAGTAAACTCTGAGTGAGTCTACAGTCCCTCCCTGTGCAATTGTTAACCAGACAATACACTCACATCATTTTTTATCACTTTATTACTGCAAAATCTGAGTGAGTCTACAATCCCTCCCAGTGCAATTGTTAACCAGACAATACACTCACATCTTTCTGTATCACATTATTACTGTAAACTCTGAGTGAATCTACAATCCCTCCCAGTTCAATTGTTAACCAGACAATACACTCACATCTTTATTTATCACTTTATTACTGTAAACTCTGAGTGAGTCTACAATCCCTCCCAGTGCAATTGTTAACCAGACAATACACTCACATATTTCTTTATCACTTTATTACTGTAAACTCTGAGTGAGTCTACAATCCCTCCTTGTACAATTATTAACCAGACAATACACTCACAACTTTCTTCATCACTTTATTACTGTAAACTCTGAGTGAGTCTGCAATCCCTCCCAGTGCAATTGTTAACCAGACAATACACTCACAACTTTCTTTATCACTTTATTACTGTAAACTCTGAGTGAGTCTACAATCTCTCCTTGCACATTTGTTAACCAGACAATACAGTCACATATTTTTTTACCACTTTATTACTGTAATCTCTGAGTGAGTCTACAATCCCTCCTTGTACTATTATTAACCAGATAATACACTCACAACTTTCTTTATCACTTTATTACTGTAAACTCTGAGTGAGTCTACAATCCCTCCCAGTGCAATTGTGAACCAGACAATACACTCACAACTTTCTTTATCACTTTATTACTGTAAACTCTGAGTAAGTCTACAATCTCTCCTTGCACAATTGTTAACCAGACAATACACTCACAACTTTCTTTATCACTTTATTACTGTAAACTCTGAGTGAGTCTGCAATCCCTCCCTGTACAATTGTTAACCAGACAATACACTCACAACTTTCTTTATCACTTTATTACTGTAAACTCTGAGTGAGTCTACAATCCCTCCCAGTGCAATTGTTAACCAGACAATACACTCACATCTTTATTTATCACTTTATTACTGTAAACTCTGAGTGAGTCTGCAATCCCTCCCAGTGCAATTGTTAACCAGACAATACACTCACATCTTTCTGTATCACTTTATTACTGTAAACTCAAAGTGAGTCTACAATCCCTCTTTGTACAATTGTTAACCAGACAATACTCTCACAACTTTCTTTATCACTTTATTACTGTAAACTCTGAGTGAGTCGACAATCCTTCCCAGTGCAATTGTTAACCAGACAATGCACTCACAACTTTCTTTATCACTTTATTACTGTAAACTCTGTGTGAGTGTACAATCCCTCCTTGTACAATTGTTAACCAGACAATACACTGACAACTTTCTTTATCACTTTATTACTGTAAACTCTGAGTGAGTCTACAATCCCTCCTTGTACAATTATTAACCAGACAATACACTCACAACTTGCTTTATCACTTCATTACTGTAAACTCTGAGTGAGTCTACAATCCCTCCCAGTGCAATTGTTAACCAGACAATACACTCACATCTTTATTTATCACTTTATTACTGTAAACTCTGAGTGAGTCTACAATCCCTCCCAGTGCAATTGTTAACCAGACAATACACTCACAACTTGCTTTATCACTTCATTACTGTAAACTCTGAGTAAGTCTACAATCCCTCCCAGTGCAATTGTTAACCAGACAATACACTCACAACTTTCTTTATCACTTTATTACTGTAAACTCTGAGTGAGTCTACAATCTCTCCTTGCACAATTGTTAACCAGACAATACACTCACAACTTTCTTTATCACTTTATTACTGTAAACTCTGAGTGAGTCTACAATCCCTCCTTGTACAATTATTAACCAGACAATACACTCACAACTTTATTTATCACTTTATTACTGTAAACTCTGAGTAAGTCTACAATCCCTCCCAGTGCAATTGTTAACCAGACAATACACTCACAACTTTCTTTATCACTTTATGCCTGTAAACTCTAAGTGAGTCTACAATCCCTCCCAGTGCAATTGTTAACCAGACAATACACTCACATCTTTCTTTATCACTTTATTGCTGTAAACTCTGAGTGAGCCTACAATCCCTCCTTGTACAATTATTAACCAGACAATACACTCACAACTTTCTTTATCACTTTATTACTGTAAACTCTGTGTGAGTCTACAATCCCTCCTTGTACAATTAATAACCAGACAATACACTCACAACTTTATTTATCACTTTATTACTGAAAACTCTGAGTGAGTCTACAATCCCTCCTTGTACAATTATTAACCAGACATTACACTCTCAACTTTCTTTATCACTTTATTACTGTAAACTCTGAGTGAGTCTACAATCCCTTCCAGTGCAACTGTTAACCAGACAATACACTCACAACTTTCTTTATCACTTTATTACTGTAAACTCTGAGTGAGTCTGCAATCCCTCCCAGTGCAATTGTTCACCAGACAATACACTCACTACTTTCTTTATCACTTTATTACTGTAAACTCTGAGTGAGTCTACAATCCCTCCTTGTACAATTGTTAACCAGACAATACACTCACAACTTTCTTTATCACTTTATTACTGTAAACTCTGAGTGAGTCTACAATCCCTCCTTGAACAATTATTAACCAGACAATACACTCACAACTTTCTTTATCACTTTATTACTGTAAACTCTGAGTGAGTCTACAATCTCTCCTTGCACAATTGTTAACCAGACAATACACTCACAACTTTCTTTATCACTTTATTACTGTAAACTCTGAGTGAGTCTACAATCCCTCCCTGTACAATTGTTAACCAGACAATACACTCACAACTTTCTTTATCACTTTATTACTGTAAACTCTGAGTGAGTCTACAATCCCTCCCAGTGCAATTGTTAACCAGACAATACACTCACATCTTTATTTATCACTTTATTACTGTAAACTCTGAGTGAGTCTGCAATCCCTCCCAGTGCAATTGTTAACCAGACAATACACACACATCTTTCTGTATCACTTTATTACTGTAAACTCAAAGTAAATCTACAATCCCTCTTTGTACAATTGTTAACCAGACAATACACTCACAACTTTCTTTACCACTTTATTACTGTAAACTCTGAGTGAGTCGACAATCCCTCCCAGTGCAATTGTTAACCAGACAATGCACTCACAACTTTCTTTATCACTTTATTACTGTAAACTCTGTGTGAGTGTACAATCCCTCCCAGTGCAATTGTTAACCAGACAATACAGTCACATCTTTATTTATCACTTTATTACTGTAAACTCTGAGTTAGTCTACATCCCTCCCAATGCAATTGTTAACCAGACAATACACTCACAAATTTAGTTATCACTTTATTACTGTAAACTCTGAGTGAGTCTACAATCCCTCCTTGTTCAATTATTAACCAGACAATACACTCACAACTTTATTTATCACTTTATTACTGTAAACTCTGAGTGAGTCTACAATCCCTCCCAGTGCAATTGTTAACCAGACAATACACTCACATCTTTCTTAATCACTTTATTACTGTAAACTCTGAGTGAGCCTACAATCCCTCCTTGTACAATTATTAACCAGACAATACACTCACAACTTTCTTTATCACTTTATTACTGTAAACTCTGTGTGAGTCTACAATCCCTCCTTGTACAATTAATAACCAGACAATACACTCACAACTTTCTTCATCACTTTATTACTGTAAACTCTGAGTGAGTCTACAATCTCTCCTTGCACAATTGTTAACCAGACAATACACTCACAACTTTCTTTATCACTTTATTACTGTAAACTCTGAGTGAGTCTACAATCCCTCCTTGTACAATTATTAACCAGACAATACACTCACAACTTTCTTTATCACTTTATTACTGTAAACTCTGAGTGAGTCTACAATCCCTCCCAGTGCAATTGTTAACCAGACAATACACTCACATCTTTCTTTATCACTTTATTACTGTAAACTCTGAGTGAGCCTACAATCCCTCCTTGTACAATTATTAACCAGACAATACACTCACAACTTTCTTTATCACTTTATTACTGTAAACTCTGTGTGAGTCTACAATCCCTCCTTGTACAATTAATAACCAGACAATACACTCACAACTTTATTTATCACTTTATTACTGTAAACTCTGAGTGAGTCTACAATCCCTCCTTGTACAATTATTAACCAGACATTACACTCACAACTTTCTTTATCACTTTATTACTGTAAACTCTGAGTGAGTCTACAATCCCTTCCAGTGCAATTGTTAACCAGACAATACACTCACAACTTTCTTTATCACTTTATTACTGTAAACTCTGAGGGAGTCTACCATCCCTCCTTGTACAATTGTTAACAGACAATACACTCACAACTTTATTTATCACTTTATTACTGTAAACACTGACTGAGTCTACAATCCCTCCCAGTGCAATTGTTAACTAGACAATACACTCACAACTTTCTTTATCACTTTATTACTGTAAACTCTAAGTGAGTCCACAATACCTCCCAGTGCAATTGCTAACCAGACAGTACACTCACACCTTTATTTATCACTTTGTTGCTGTAAACTCTGAGTGAGCCTACAATCCCTCCTTGTACAATTATTAACCAGACAATACACTCACAACTTTCTTTATCACTTTATTACTGTAAACTCTGAGTGAGTCTACAATCCCTCCTTGTACAATTAATAACCAGACAATACACTCACAACATTATTTATCACTTTATTACTGTAAACTCTGAGTGATTCTACAATCCCTCCCAGTGCAATTGTTAACCAGACAATACACTCACAACTTTCTTTATCACTTTATTACTGTAAACTCTGAGTGAGTCTACAATCTCTCCCAGTGCAATTGTTAACCAGACAATACACTCACAACTTTCTGTATCACTTTATTACTGTAAACTCTGAGTGAGTCTACAATCCCTCCTTGTACAATTGTTAACCCGACAATGCACTCACAACTTTCATTATCACTTTTTTACTGTAAACTCTGAGTGAGTGTACAATCCCTCCTTGTACAATTGTTAACCAGACAATACACTCACATCTTTCTTTATGACTTTATTACTGTAATCTCGAAGTGAGTCGACAATCCGTCCCAGTGCAATTGTTAACCAGACAATACACTCACAACTTTCTGTATCACTTTATTACTGTAAACTCTGAGTGAGTCTACAATCCCTCCTTGTACAATTGTTAACCCGACAATGCACTCACAACTTTCATTATCACTTTTTTACTGTAAACTCTGAGTGAGTCTACAATCCCTCCTTGTACAATTGTTAACCAGACAATACACTCACAACTTTCTTTATCACTTTATTACTGTAAACTCTGAGTGAGTCTTCAATGCCTCCTTGTACAATTGTTAACCAGACAATACACTCACATCTTTCTTTATCACTTTATTACTGTAAACTCTGAGTGAGTCTACAATCCCTCCCAGTGCAATTGTTAACCAGACAATACACTCACAACTTTCTTTATCACTTTATTACTGTAAACTCTGAGTGAGTCTGCAATCCCTCCCAGTGCAATTGTTAACCAGACAATACACTCACAACTTTCTTTATCACTTTATTACTGTAAACTCTGAGTGAGTCTTCAATCCCTCCTTGTACAATTGTTAACCAGACAATACACTCACAACTTTCTTTATCACTTTATTACTGTAAACTCTGAGTGAGTCTACAATCCCTCCTTGTACAATTATTAACCAGACAATACATTCACAACTTTCTTTATCACTTTATTACTGTAAACTCTGAGTGGGTCTACAATCTCTCCTTGCACAATTGTTAACCAGACAATACAGTCACAACTTTCTTTATCACTTTATTACTGTAAACTCTGAGTGAGTCTACAATCCCTCCTTGTACAATTGTTAACCAGACAATACACTCACAACTTTCTTTATCACTTTATTACTGTAAACTCTGAGTGAGTCTACAATCCCTCCTTGTACAATTGTTAACCAGACAATACACTCACATCTTTCTTTATCACTTTATTACTGTAAACTCTGAGTGAGTCTACAATCCCTCCCTGTGCAATTGTTAACCAGACAATACACTCACATCATTCTTTATCACTTTATTACTGTAAACTCTGAGTGAGTCTGCAATCCCTCCCAGTGCAATTGTTAACCAGACAATACACTCACATCTTTCTTTATGACTTTATTACTGTAATCTCGAAGTGAGTCGACAATCCGTCCCAGTGCAATTGTTAACCAGACAATACACTCACAACTTTCTGTATCACTTTATTACTGTAAACTCTGAGTGAGTCTACAATCCCTCCTTGTACAATTGTTAACCCGACAATGCACTCACAACTTTCATTATCACTTTTTTACTGTAAACTCTGAGTGAGTGTACAATCCCTCCTTGTACAATTGTTAACCAGACAATACACTCACAACTTTCTTTATCACTTTATTACTGTAAACTCTGAGTGAGTCTTCAATGCCTCCTTGTACAATTGTTAACCAGACAATACACTCACATCTTTCTTTATCACTTTATTACTGTAAACTCTGAGTGAGTCTACAATCCCTCCCAGTGCAATTGTTAACCAGACAATACACTCACAACTTTCTTTATCACTTTATTACTGTAAACTCTGAGTGAGTCTGCAATCCCTCCCAGTGCAATTGTTAACCAGACAATACACTCACAACTTTCTTTATCACTTTATTACTGTAAACTCTGAGTGAGTCTACAATCCCTCCTTGTACAATTGTTAACCAGACAATACACTCACAACTTTCTTTATCACTTTATTACTGTAAACTCTGAGTGAGTCTACAATCCCTCCTTGTACAATTATTAACCAGACAATACATTCACAACTTTCTTTATCACTTTATTACTGTAAACTCTGAGTGGGTCTACAATCTCTCCTTGCACAATTGTTAACCAGACAATACAGTCACAACTTTCTTTATCACTTTATTACTGTAAACTCTGAGTGAGTCTACAATCCCTCCTTGTACAATTGTTAACCAGACAATACACTCACAACTTTCTTTATCACTTTATTACTGTAAACTCTGAGTGAGTCTACAATCCCTCCTTGTACAATTGTTAACCAGACAATACACTCACATCTTTCTTTATCACTTTATTACTGTAAACTCTGAGTGAGTCTACAATCCCTCCCTGTGCAATTGTTAACCAGACAATACACTCACATCATTCTTTATCACTTTATTACTGTAAACTCTGAGTGAGTCTGCAATCCCTCCCAGTGCAATTGTTAACCAGACAATACACTCACATCTTTCTGTATCACTTTATTACTGTAAACTCTGAGTGAGTCTACAATCCCTCCCAGTGCAATTGTTAACCAGACAATAAACTCACAACTTTCTTTATCACTTTATTACTGTAAACTCTGAGTGAGTCGACAATCCCTCCCAGTGCAATTGTTAACCAGACAATGCACTCACAACTTTCTTTATCACTTTATTAATGTAAACTCTGTGTGAGTGTACAATCCCTCCTTGTACAATTGTGAACCAGACAATACACTCACAAATTTCTTTATCACTTTATTACTGTAAACTCTGAGTGAGTCTACAATCCCTCCTTGTACAATTATTAACCAGACAATACACTCACAACTTTCTTTATCACTTTATTACTGTAAACTCTGAGTGAGTCTACAATCCCTCCCAGTGCAATTGTTAACCAGACAATACACTCACATCTTTATTTATCACTTTATTACTGTAAACTCTGAGTGAGTCTACAATCCCTCCCAGTGCAATTGTTAACCAGACAATACACTCACATATTTCTTTATCACTTTATTACTGTAAACTCTGAGTGAGTCTACAATCCCTCCTTGTACAATTATTAACCAGACAATACACTCACAACTTTCTCCATCACTTTATTACTGTAAACTCTGAGTGAGTCGACAATCCCTCCCAGTGCAATTGTTAATCAGACAATACACTCACATCTTTATTTATCACTTTATTACTGTAAACTCTGAGTGAGTCTACAATCCCTCCCAGTGCAATTGTTAACCAGACAATACACTCACAACTTTCTTTATCACTTTATTACTGTAAACTCTGAGTGAGTCTACAATCTCTCCTTGCACAATTGTTAACCAGACAATACACTCACATATTTCTTTATCACTTTATTACTGTAAACTCTGAGTGAGTCTACAATCCCTCCTTGTACTATTATTAACCAGACAATACACTCACAACTTTCTTTATCACTTTATTACTTTATTACACCTTCTTCTGGCAGGGCAGGGATCCTGAAGAACCAAGACAGCATGGAGTGGGCTTCGCCATCAGAAACTCCTTGCTCAGCATGATAGAGCCTCCCTCAAATGGCTCGGAACGCATACTGTCCATCCGACTGCTCACCACCTCTGGTCCAGTACACCTACTCAGCATCTATGCTCCAACACTCTGTTCCGCACCTGAAGCTAAAGACCAGTTCTATGAACAACTCCATAACATCATTAGCAGCATCCCCAACACCGAACACCTATTCCTGCTGGGGGACTTTAATGCCAGGGTTGGGGCCGACCATGACTCATGGCCCTCTTGCCTTGGGCGCTATGGCGTTGGAAGGATGAATGAGAATGGGCAGAGACTGCTTGAGTTGTGTCCCTATCATAACCTCTGCATCACCAATTCGTTCTCTCACACTAAACCCTGTCACCAGGTTTCATGGAGGCACCCAAGATCACGTCGTTGGCACCAGCTAGACCTCATTGTCACAAGGCGAGCCGCCTTAAACAGTGTTCAAATCACACGCAGCTTCCACAGTGCGGACTGCGACACCGACCACTCCCTGGTGTGCAGCAAGGTTAGACTCAGACCAAAGAAGTTGCATCATTCCAAGCAGAAGGGCCACCCGCGCATCAACACGAGCAGAATTTCTCACCCACAGCTGTTACAAAAATTTCTAAATTCACTTGTAACAGCCCTTCAAAACACTCCCACAGGGGATGCTGAGACCAAGTGGGCCCACATCAGAGACGCCATCGATGAGTCAGCTTTGACCACCTACGGCAAAAGTGCGAAGAGAAATGCAGACTGGTTTCAATCTCATAATGAAGAGCTGGAACCTGTCATAGCCGCTAAGCGCATTGCACTTTTGAACTACAAGAAAGCCCCCAGCGATTTAACATCCGCAGCACTTAAAGCAGCCAGAAGTACTGCACAAAGAACAGCTAGGCGTTGCGCAAACGACTACTGGCAACACCTATGCAGTCATATTCAGCTGGCATCAGACACCGGAAACATCAGAGGAATGTATGATGGCATGAAGAGAGCTCTTGGGCCAACCATCAAGAAGATCACCCCCCTCAAATCTAAATCGGGGGACATAATCACTGACCAACGCAAACAGATGGACCGCTGGGTTGAGCACTACCTAGAACTGTACTCCAGGGAGAATGCTGTCACTGAGACTGCCCTCAATGCAGCCCAGCCTCTACCAGTCATGGATGAGCTGGACATACAGCCAACCAAATCGGAACTCAGTGATGCCATTGATTCCCTAGCCAGCGGAAAAGCCCCTGGGAAGGACAGCATTACCCCTGAAATAATCAAGAGTGCCAAGCCTGCTATACTCTCAGCACTACATGAACTGCTATGCCTGTGCTGGGAAGAGGGAGCAGTACCCCAGGACATGCGCGATGCCAACATCATCACCCTCTATAAAAACAAAGGTGACCGCGGTGACTGCAACAACTACCGTGGAATCTCCCTGCTCAGCATAGTGGGGAAAGTCTTTGCTCGAGTCGCTCTGAACAGGCTCCAGAAGCTGGCCGAGCGCGTCAACCCTGAGGCACAGTGTGGCTTTCGTGCAGAGAGATCGACTATTGACATGCTGTTCTCCCTTCGTCAGATACAGGAGAAATGCCGTGAACAACAGATGCCCCTCTACATTGCTTTCATTGATCTCACCAAAGCCTTTGACCTCGTCAGCAGACGTGGTCTCTTCAGACTACTAGAAAAGATCGGATGTCCACCAAAGCTACTAAGTATCATCACCTCATTCCATGACAACATGAAAGGCACAATTCAACATGGTGGCTCCTCATCAGAGCCCTTTCCTATCCTGAGTGGTGTGAAACAGGGCTGTGTTCTCGCACCCACACTTTTTGGGATTTTCTTCTCCCTGCTGCTTTCATATGCGTTCAAATCCTCTGAAAGACTGTAAACTCTGAGTGAGTCTACAATCCCTCCCAGTGCAATTGTTAACCAGACAATACATTCACAACTTTCTTTATCACTTTATTACTGTAAACTCTGAGTGAGTCTACAATCCCTCCCAGTGCAATTGTTAACCAGACAATACACTCACAACTTTCTTTATCACTTTATTACTGTAAACTCTGAGTGAGTCTACAATCTCTCCTTGCACAATTGTTAACCAGACAATACACTCACATATTTCTTTATCACTTTATTACTGTAAACTCTGAGTGAGTCTACAATCCCTCCTTGTACTATTATTAACCAGACAATACACTCACAACTTTCTTTATCACTTTATTACTTTATTACACCTTCTTCTGGCAGGGCAGGGATCCTGAAGAACCAAGACAGCATGGAGTGGGCTTCGCCATCAGAAACTCCTTGCTCAGCATGATAGAGCCTCCCTCAAATGGCTCGGAACGCATAGTGTCCATCCGACTGCTCACCACCTCTGGTCCAGTACACCTACTCAGCATCTATGCTCCAACACTCTGTTCCGCACCTGAAGCTAAAGACCAGTTCTATGAACAACTCCATAACATCATTAGCAGCATCCCCAACACCGAACACCTATTCCTGCTGGGGGACTTTAATGCCAGGGTTGGGGCCGACCATGACTCATGGCCCTCTTGCCTTGGGCGCTATGGCGTTGGAAGGATGAATGAGAACGGGCAGAGACTGCTTGAGTTGTGTACCTATCATAACCTCTGCATCACCAATTCGTTCTCTCACACTAAACCCTGTCACCAGGTTTCATGGAGGCACCCAAGATCACGTCGTTGGCACCAGCTAGACCTCATTGTCACAAGGCGAGCCGCCTTAAACAGTGTTCAAATCACACGCAGCTTCCACAGTGCGGACTGCGACACCGACCACTCCCTGGTGTGCAGCAAGGTTAGACTCAGACCAAAGAAGTTGCATCATTCCAAGCAGAAGGGCCACCCGCGCATCAACACGAGCAGAATTTCTCACCCACAGCTGTTACAAAAATTTCTAAATTCACTTGTAACAGCCCTTCAAAACACTCCCACAGGGGATGCTGAGACCAAGTGGGCCCACATCAGAGACGCCATCGATGAGTCAGCTTTGACCACCTACGGCAAAAGTGCGAAGAGAAATGCAGACTGGTTTCAATCTCATAATGAAGAGCTGGAACCTGTCATAGCCGCTAAGCGCATTGCACTTTTGAACTACAAGAAAGCCCCCAGCGATTTAACATCCGCAGCACTTAAAGCAGCCAGAAGTACTGCACAAAGAACAGCTAGGCGTTGCGCAAACGACTACTGGCAACACCTATGCAGTCATATTCAGCTGGCCTCAGACACCGGAAACATCAGAGGAATGTATGATGGCATGAAGAGAGCTCTTGGGCCAACCATCAAGAAGATCACCCCCCTCAAATCTAAATCGGGGGACATAATCACTGACCAACGCAAACAGATGGACCGCTGGGTTGAGCACTACCTAGAACTGTACTCCAGGGAGAATGCTGTCACTGAGACTGCCCTCAATGCAGCCCAGCCTCTACCAGTCATGGATGAGCTGGACATACAGCCAACCAAATCGGAACTCAGTGATGCCATTGATTCCCTAGCCAGCGGAAAAGCCCCTGGGAAGGACAGCATTACCCCTGAAATAATCAAGAGTGCCAAGCCTGCTATACTCTCAGCACTACATGAACTGCTATGCCTGTGCTGGGACGAGGGAGCAGTACCCCAGGACATGCGCGATGCCAACATCATCACCCTCTATAAAAACAAAGGTGACCGCGGTGACTGCAACAACTACCGTGGAATCTCCCTGCTCAGCATAGTGGGGAAAGTCTTTGCTCGAGTCGCTCTGAACAGGCTCCAGAAGCTGGCCGAGCGCGTCTACCCTGAGGCACAGTGTGGCTTTCGTGCAGAGAGATCGACTATTGACATGCTGTTCTCCCTTCGTCAGATACAGGAGAAATGCCGTGAACAACAGATGCCCCTCTACATTGCTTTCATTGATCTCACCAAAGCCTTTGACCTCGTCAGCAGACGTGGTCTCTTCAGACTACTAGAAAAGATCGGATGTCCACCAAAGCTACTAAGTATCATCACCTCATTCCATGACAACATGAAAGGCACAATTCAACATGGTGGCTCCTCATCAGAGCCCTTTCCTATCCTGAGTGGTGTGAAACAGGGCTGTGTTCTCGCACCCACACTTTTTGGGATTTTCTTCTCCCTGCTGCTTTCATATGCGTTCAAATCCTCTGAAAGACTGTAAACTCTGAGTGAGTCTACAATCCCTCCCAGTGCAATTGTTAACCAGACAATACATTCACAACTTTCTTTATCACTTTATTACTGTAAACTCTGAGTGAGTCTACAATCCCTCCCAGTGCAATTGTTAACCAGACAATACACTCACAACTTTCTTTATCACTTTATTACTGTAAACTCTGAGTGAGTCTACAATCTCTCCTTGCACAATTGTTAACCAGACAATACACTCACAACTTTCTTTATCACTTTATTACTGTAAACTCTGAGTGAGTCTACAATCCCTCCCTGTACAATTGTTAACCAGACAATACACTCACAACTTTCTTTATCACTTTATTACTGTAAACTCTGAGTGAGTCTACAATCCCTCCCAGTGCAATTGTTTAGCAGACAATACACTCACATCTTTATTTATCACTTTATTACTGTAAACTCTGAGTGAGTCTGCAATCCCTCCCAGTGCAATTGTTAACCAGACAATAGACTCACATCTTTCTGTATCTCTTTATTACTGTAAACTCTGTGTGAGTGTACAATCCCTCCTTGTACAATTGTTAACCAGACAATACACTCACAACTTTCTTTTCACTTTATTACTGTAAACTCTGAGTGAGTCTACAATCCCTCCTTGTACAATTATTAACCAGACAATACACTCACAACTTTCTTTATCACTTTATTACTGTAAACTCTGAGTGAGTCTACAATCCCTCCCAGTGCAATTGTTAACCAGACAATACACTCACATCTTTCTTTATCACTTTATAACTGTAAACTCTGAGTGAGTCGACAATCCCTCCCAGTGCAATTGTTAACCAGACAATGCACTCACAACTTTCTTTATCACTTTATTACTGTAAACTCTGTGTGAGTGTACAATCCCTCCTTGTACAATTGTTAACCAGACAATACACTCACAACTTTCTTTTCACTTTATTACTGTAAACTCTGAGTGAGTCTACAATCCCTCCTTGTACAATTATTAACCAGACAATACACTCACAACTTTCTTTATCACTTTATTACTGTAAACTCTGAGTGAGTCTACAATCCCTCCCAGTGCAATTGTTAACCAGACAATACAATCACATCTATATTTATCACTTTATTACTGTAAACTCTGAGTGAGTCTACAATCCCTCCCAGTGCAATTGTTAACCAGACAATACACTCACATATTTCTTTATCACTTTATTACTGTAAACTCTGAGTGAGTCTACAATCCCTCCTTGTACAATTATTAACCAGACAATACACTCACAACTTTCTTTATCACTTTATTACTGTAAACTCTGAGTGAGTCTACAATCCCTCCTTGTACAATTATTAACCAGACAATGCACTCACAACTTTCTTTATCACTTTATTACTGTAAACTCTGAGTGAGTCTACAATCCCTCCCAGTGCAATTGTTAACCAGACAATACACTCACAACTTTCTTTTTCACTTTATGCCTTTAAACTCTAAGTGAGTCTACAATCCCTCCCAGTGCAATTGTTAACCAGACAATACACTCACATCTTTCTTTATCACTTTATTGCTGTAAACTCTGAGTGAGCCTACAATCCCTCCTTGTACAATTATTAACCAGACAATACACTCACAACTTTCTTTATCACTTTATTACTGTAAACTCTGTGTGAGTCTACAATCCCTCCTTGTACAATTAATAACCAGACAATACACTCACAACTTTATTTATCACTTTATTACTGTAACCTCTGTGTGAGTCTACAATCCCTCCTTGTACAATTATTAACCAGACATTACACTCACAACTTTCTTTATCACTTTATTACTGTAAACTCTGAGTGAGTCTACAATCCCTCCTTGTACAATTGTTAACCAAACAATACACTCACAACTTTCTTTATCACTTTATTACTGTAAACTCTGAGTGAGTCTGCAATCCCTCCCAGTGCAATTGTTAACCAGACAATACACTCACAACTTTCTTTATCACTTTATTACTGTAAACTCTGAGTGAGTCTACAATCCCTCCTTGTACAATTGTTAACCAGACAATACACTCACAACTTTCTTTATCACTTTATTACTGTAAACTCTGAGTGAGTCTACAATCCCTCCTTGAACAATTATTAACCAGACAATACACTCACAACTTTATTTCTCACTTTATTACTGTAAACTCTGAGTGAGTCTACAATCCCTCCCAGTGCAATTGTTAACCAGACAATACACTCACAACTTTCTTTATCACTTTATTACTGTAAACTCTAAGTGAGTCCACAATCCCTCCCAGTTCAATTGCTAACCAGACAATACACTCACATCTTTCTTTATCACTTTGTTGCTGTAAACTCTGAGTGAGCCTACAATCCCTCCTTGTACAATTATTAACCAGACAATACACTCACAACTTTCTTTATCACTTTATTACTGTAAACTCTGAGTGAGTCTACAATCCCTCCTTGTACAATTAATAACCAGACAATACACTCACAACTTTATTTATCACTTTATTACTGTAAACTCTGAGTGAGTCTGCAATCCCTCCCAGTGCAATTGTTAACCAGACAATACACTCACATCTTTCTTTATCACTTTATTACTGTAAACTCTGAGTGATTCTACAATCCCTCCCAGTGCAATTGTTAACCAGACAATACACTCACATCTTTCTGTATCACTTTATTACTGTAAACTCTGAGTGAGTCTACAATCCCTCCTTGTACAATTGTTTACCCGACAATGCACTCACAACTTTCATTATCACTTTTTTACTGTAAACTCTGAGTGAGTGTACAATCCCTCCTTGTACAATTGTTAACCAGACAATACACTCACATCTTTCTTTATGACTTTATTACTGTAATCTCTAAGTGAGTCGACAATCCCTCCCAGTGCAATTGTTAACCAGACAATACACTCACAACTTTCTTTATCACTTTATTGCTGTAAACTCTGAGTGAGTCTACAATCCCTCCCAGTGCAATTGTTAACCAGACAATGCACTCACAACTTTCTTTATCACTTTATTACTGTAAACTCTGTGTGAGTGTACAATCCCTCCTTGTACAATTGTTAACCAGACAATACACTCACAACTTTCTTTTCACTTTATTACTGTAAACTCTGAGTGAGTCTACAATCCCTCCTTGTACAATTCTTAACCAGACAATACACTCACAACTTTCTTTATCACTTTATTACTGTAAACTCTGAGTGAGTCTACAATCCCTCCCAGTGCAATTGTTAACCAGACAATACACTCACATATTTCTTTATCACTTTATTACTGTAAACTCTGAGTGAGTCTACAATCCCTCCTTGTACAATTATTAACCAGACAATACACTCACAACTTTCTTTATCACTTTATTACTGTAAACTCTGAGTGAGTCTACAATCCCTCCTTGTACAATTATTAACCAGACAATGCACTCATAACTTTCTTTATCACTTTATTACTGTAAACTCTGAGTGAGTCTACAATCCCTCCCAGTGCAATTGTTAACCAGACAATACACTCACAACTTTCTTTTTCACTTTATGCCTGTAAACTCTAAGTGAGTCTACAATCCCTCCCAGTGCAATTGTTAACCAGACAATACACTCACATCTTTCTTTATCACTTTATTGCTGTAAACTCTGAGTGAGCCTACAATCCCTCCTTGTACAATTATTAACCAGACAATACACTCACAACTTTCTTTATCACTTTATTACTGTAAACTCTGTGTGAGTCTACAATCCCTCCTTGTACAATTAATAACCAGACAATACACTCACAACTTTATTTATTACTTTATTACTGTAACCTCTGTGTGAGTCTACAATCCCTCCTTGTACAATTATTAACCAGACATTACACTCACAACTTTCTTTATCACTTTATTACTGTAAACTCTGAGTGAGTCTACAATCCCTCCCAGTGCAATTGTTAACCAAACAAAACACTCACAACTTTCTTTATCACTTTATTACTGTAAACTCTGAGTGAGTCTGCAATCCCTCCCAGTGCAATTGTTAACCAGACAATACACTCACAACTTTTTTTATCACTTTATTACTGTAAACTCTGAGTGAGTCTACAATCCCTCCTTGTACAATTGTTAACCAGACAATACACTCACAACTTTCTTTATCACTTTATTACTGTAAACTCTGAGTGAGTCTACAATCCCTCCTTGAACAATTATTAACCAGACAATACACTCACAACTTTATTTCTCACTTTATTACTGTAAACTCTGAGTGAGTCTACAATCCCTCCCAGTGCAATTGTTAACCAGACAATACACTCACAACTTTCTTTATCACTTTATTACTGTAAACTCTAAGTGAGTCCACAATCCCTCCCAGTTCAATTGCTAACCAGACAATACACTCACATCTTTCTTTATCACTTTGTTGCTGTAAACTCTGAGTGAGCCTACAATCCCTCCTTGTACAATTATTAACCAGACAATACACTCACAACTTTCTTTATCACTTTATTACTGTAAACTCTGAGTGAGTCTACAATCCCTCCTTGTACAATTAATAACCAGACAATACACTCACAACTTTATTTATCACTTTATTACTGTAAACTCTGAGTGAGTCTGCAATCCCTCCCAGTGCAATTGTTAACCAGACAATACACTCACATCTTTCTTTATCACTTTATTACTGTAAACTCTGAGTGATTCTACAATCCCTCCCAGTGCAATTGTTAACCAGACAATACACTCACATCTTTCTGTATCACTTTATTACTGTAAACTCTGAGTGAGTCTACAATCCCTCCTTGTACAATTGTTTACCCGACAATGCACTCACAACTTTCATTATCACTTTTTTACTGTAAACTCTGAGTGAGTGTACAATCCCTCCTTGTACAATTGTTAACCAGACAATACACTCACATCTTTCTTTATGACTTTATTACTGTAATCTCTAAGTGAGTCGACAATCCCTCCCAGTGCAATTGTTAACCAGACAATACACTCACAACTTTCTTTATCACTTTATTGCTGTAAACTCTGAGTGAGTCTACAATCCCTCCCAGTGCAATTGTTAACCAGACAATGCACTCACAACTTTCTTTATCACTTTATTACTGTAAACTCTGTGTGAGTGTACAATCCCTCCTTGTACAATTGTTAACCAGACAATACACTCACAACTTTCTTTTCACTTTATTACTGTAAACTCTGAGTGAGTCTACAATCCCTCCTTGTACAATTCTTAACCAGACAATACACTCACAACTTTCTTTATCACTTTATTACTGTAAACTCTGAGTGAGTCTACAATCCCTCCCAGTGCAATTGTTAACCAGACAATACACTCACATATTTCTTTATCACTTTATTACTGTAAACTCTGAGTGAGTCTACAATCCCTCCTTGTACAATTATTAACCAGACAATACACTCACAACTTTCTTTATCACTTTATTACTGTAAACTCTGAGTGAGTCTACAATCCCTCCTTGTACAATTATTAACCAGACAATGCACTCATAACTTTCTTTATCACTTTATTACTGTAAACTCTGAGTGAGTCTACAATCCCTCCCAGTGCAATTGTTAACCAGACAATACACTCACAACTTTCTTTTTCACTTTATGCCTGTAAACTCTAAGTGAGTCTACAATCCCTCCCAGTGCAATTGTTAACCAGACAATACACTCACATCTTTCTTTATCACTTTATTGCTGTAAACTCTGAGTGAGCCTACAATCCCTCCTTGTACAATTATTAACCAGACAATACACTCACAACTTTCTTTATCACTTTATTACTGTAAACTCTGTGTGAGTCTACAATCCCTCCTTGTACAATTAATAACCAGACAATACACTCACAACTTTATTTATTACTTTATTACTGTAACCTCTGTGTGAGTCTACAATCCCTCCTTGTACAATTATTAACCAGACATTACACTCACAACTTTCTTTATCACTTTATTACTGTAAACTCTGAGTGAGTCTACAATCCCTCCCAGTGCAATTGTTAACCAAACAAAACACTCACAACTTTCTTTATCACTTTATTACTGTAAACTCTGAGTGAGTCTGCAATCCCTCCCAGTGCAATTGTTAACCAGACAATACACTCACAACTTTTTTTATCACTTTATTACTGTAAACTCTGAGTGAGTCTACAATCCCTCCTTGTACAATTGTTAACCAGACAATACACTCACAACTTTCTTTATCACTTTATTACTGTAAACTCTGAGTGAGTCTACAATCCCTCCTTGAACAATTATTAACCAGACAATACACTCACAACTTTATTTCTCACTTTATTACTGTAAACTCTGAGTGAGTCTACAATCCCTCCCAGTGCAATTGTTAACCAGACAATACACTCACAACTTTCTTTATCACTTTATTACTGTAAACTCTAAGTGAGTCCACAATCCCTCCCAGTTCAATTGCTAACCAGACAATACACTCACATCTTTCTTTATCACTTTGTTGCTGTAAACTCTGAGTGAGTCTACAATCCCTCCTTGTACAATTATTAACCAGACAATACACTCACAACTTTCTTTATCACTTTATTACTGTAAACTCTGAGTGAGTCTACAATCCCTCCTTGTACAATTAATAACCAGACAATACACTCACAACTTTATTTATCACTTTCTTACTGTAAACTCTGAGTGAGTCTACAATCCCTCCTTGTACAATTAATAACCAGACAATGCACTCACAACTTTATTTATCACTTTATTACTGTAAACTCTGAGTGATTCTACAATCCCTCCCAGTGCAATTGTTAACCAGACAATACACTCACAACTTTCTTTATCACTTTATTACTGTAAACTCTGAGTGAGTCTGCAATCCCTCCCAGTGCAATTGTTAACCAGACAATACACTCACATCTTTCTTTATCACTTTATTACTGTAAACTCTGAGTTCGTCTACAATCTCTCCCAGTGCAATTGTTAACCAGACAATACACTCACAACTTTCTTTATCACTTTATTACTGTAAACTCTGAGTGAGTCTACAATGCCTCCCAGTGCAATTGTTAACCAGACAATACACTCACATCTTTCTGTATCACTTTATTACTGTAAACTCTGAGTGAGTCTACAATCCCTCCTTGTACAATTGTTAACCCGACAATGCACTCACAACTTTCATTATCACTTTTTTACTGTAAACTCTGAGTGAGTGTACAATCCCTCCTTGTACAATTGTTAACCAGAAAATACACTCACATATTTCTTTATGACTTTATTACTGTAATCTCTAAGTGAGTCGACAATCCCTCCCAGTGCAATTGTTAACCAGACAATACACTCACATCTTTCTTTATCACTTTATTACTGTAAACTCTGAGTGAGTCTACAATCCCTCCTTGTACAATTATTAACCAGACAATGCACTCATAACTTTCTTTATCACTTTATTACTGTAAACTCTGAGTGAGTCTACAATCCCTCCCAGTGCAATTGTTAACCAGACAATACACTCACAACTTTCTTTTTCACTTTATGCCTGTAAACTCTAAGTGAGTCTACAATCCCTCCCAGTGCAATTGTTAACCAGACAATACACTCACATCTTTCTTTATCACTTTATTGCTGTAAACTCTGAGTGAGCCTACAATCCCTCCTTGTACAATTATTAACCAGACAATACACTCACAACTTTCTTTATCACTTTATTACTGTAAACTCTGTGTGAGTCTACAATCCCTCCTTGTACAATTAATAACCAGACAATACACTCACAACTTTATTTATTACTTTATTACTGTAACCTCTGTGTGAGTCTACAATCCCTCCTTGTACAATTATTAACCAGACATTACACTCACAACTTTCTTTATCACTTTATTACTGTAAACTCTGAGTGAGTCTACAATCCCTCCCAGTGCAATTGTTAACCAAACAAAACACTCACAACTTTCTTTATCACTTTATTACTGTAAACTCTGAGTGAGTCTGCAATCCCTCCCAGTGCAATTGTTAACCAGACAATACACTCACAACTTTTTTTATCACTTTATTACTGTAAACTCTGAGTGAGTCTACAATCCCTCCTTGTACAATTGTTAACCAGACAATACACTCACAACTTTCTTTATCACTTTATTACTGTAAACTCTGAGTGAGTCTACAATCCCTCCTTGAACAATTATTAACCAGACAATACACTCACAACTTTATTTCTCACTTTATTACTGTAAACTCTGAGTGAGTCTACAATCCCTCCCAGTGCAATTGTTAACCAGACAATACACTCACAACTTTCTTTATCACTTTATTACTGTAAACTCTAAGTGAGTCCACAATCCCTCCCAGTTCAATTGCTAACCAGACAATACACTCACATCTTTCTTTATCACTTTGTTGCTGTAAACTCTGAGTGAGTCTACAATCCCTCCTTGTACAATTATTAACCAGACAATACACTCACAACTTTCTTTATCACTTTATTACTGTAAACTCTGAGTGAGTCTACAATCCCTCCTTGTACAATTAATAACCAGACAATACACTCACAACTTTATTTATCACTTTCTTACTGTAAACTCTGAGTGAGTCTACAATCCCTCCTTGTACAATTAATAACCAGACAATGCACTCACAACTTTATTTATCACTTTATTACTGTAAACTCTGAGTGATTCTACAATCCCTCCCAGTGCAATTGTTAACCAGACAATACACTCACAACTTTCTTTATCACTTTATTACTGTAAACTCTGAGTGAGTCTGCAATCCCTCCCAGTGCAATTGTTAACCAGACAATACACTCACATCTTTCTTTATCACTTTATTACTGTAAACTCTGAGTTAGTCTACAATCTCTCCCAGTGCAATTGTTAACCAGACAATACACTCACAACTTTCTTTATCACTTTATTACTGTAAACTCTGAGTGAGTCTACAATCCCTCCCAGTGCAATTGTTAACCAGACAATACACTCACATCTTTCTGTATCACTTTATTACTGTAAACTCTGAGTGAGTCTACAATCCCTCCTTGTACAATTGTTAACCCGACAATGCACTCACAACTTTCATTATCACTTTTTTACTGTAAACTCTGAGTGAGTGTACAATCCCTCCTTGTACAATTGTTAACCAGAAAATACACTCACATATTTCTTTATGACTTTATTACTGTAATCTCTAAGTGAGTCGACAATCCCTCCCAGTGCAATTGTTAACCAGACAATACACTCACAACTTTCTTTATCACTTTATTGCTGTAAACTCTGAGTGAGTCTACAATCCCTCCTTGTACAATTGTTAACCAGACAATACACTCACATCTTTCTTTATCACTTTATTACTGTAAACTCTGAGTGAGTCCACAATCCCTCCTTGTCCAATTGTTAACCAGACAATTCACTCACAACTTTCTTTATCACTTTATTACTGTAAACTCTGAGTGAGTCTACAATCCCTCCTTGTCCAATTGTTAACCAGACAATACACTCACAACTTTCTTTATCACTTTATTACTGTAAACTCTGAGTGAGTCTACAATCCCTCCCAGTGCAATTGTTAACCAGACAATACACTCACAACTTTCTTTATCACTTTATTACTGTAAACTCTGAGTAAGTCTGCAATCCCTCCCAGTGCAATTGTTAACCAGACAATACACTCACAACTTTCTTTATCACTTTATTACTGTAAACTCTGAGTGAGTCTACAATCCCTCCTTGTACAATTGTTAACCAGACAATACACTCACAACTTTCTTTATCACTTTATTACTGTAAACTCTGAGTGAGTCTACAATCCCTCCCAGTGCAATTGTTAACCAGACAATACACTCACAACTTTCTTTAGCACTTTATTACTGTAAACTCTGAGTGAGTCTGCAATCCCTCCCAGTGCAATTGTTAAGCAGACAATACACTCACAACTTTCTTTATCACTTTATTACTGTAAACTCTGAGTGAGTCTACAATCCCTCCTTGTACAATTGTTAACCAGACAATACACTCACAACTTTCTTTATCACTTTATTACTGTAAACTCTGAGTGAGTCTACAATCCCTCCTTGAACAATTATTAACCAGACAATACACTCACAACTTTATTTATCACTTTATTACTGTAAACTCTGAGTGAGTCTACAATCCCTCCCAGTGCAATTTTTAACCAGACAATACACTCACAACTTTCTTTATCACTTTATTACTGTAAACTCTGAGTGAGTCTACAATCCCTTCCAGTGCAATTGTTAACCAGACAATACACTCACAACTTTCTTTATCACTTTATTACTGTGAACTCTGAGTGAGTCTACAATCCCTCCCAGTGCAATTGTTAACCAGACAATACACTCACATCTTTCTTTATCACTTTGTTGCTGTAAACTCTGAGTGAGCCTACAATCCCTCCTTGTACAATTAATAACCAGACAATACACTCACAACTTTATTTATCACTTTATTACTGTAAACTCTGAGTGAGTCTACAATCCCTCCTTGTACAATTGTTAACCAGACAATACACACACAACTTTCTTTATCACTTTATTACTGTAAAGTCTGAGTGAGTCTACAATCCCTCCTTGTACAATTAATAACCAGACAATACACTCACAACTTTATTTATCACTTTATTACTGTAAACTCTGAGTGAGTCTACAATCCCTCCCAGTGCAATTGTTAACCAGACAATACACTCACAACTTTCTTTATCACTTTATTACTGTGAACTCTGAGTGAGTCTACAATCCCTCCCAGTGCAATTGTTAACCAGACAATACACTCACATCTTTCTTTATCACTTTGTTGCTGTAAACTCTGAGTGAGCCTACAATCCCTCCTTGTACAATTAATAACCAGACAATACACTCACAACTTTATTTATCACTTTATTACTGTAAACTCTGAGTGAGTCTACAATCCCTCCTTGTACAATTGTTAACCAGACAATACACACACAACTTTCTTTATCACTTTATTACTGTAAAGTCTGAGTGAGTCTACAATCCCTCCTTGTACAATTAATAACCAGACAATACACTCACAACTTTATTTATCACTTTATTACTGTAAACTCTGAGTGAGTCTACAATCCCTGCCAGTGCAATTGTTAACCAGACAATACACTCACATCTTTCTTTATCACTTTATTACTGTAAACTCTGAGTGAGTCTACAATCCCTCCCAGTGCAATTGTTAACCAGACAATACACTCACAACTTTCTTTATCACTTTATTAATGTAAACTCTGAGTGAGTCTGCAATCCCTCCCAGTGCAATTGTTAACCAGACAATACACTCACATCTTTCTTTATCACTTTATTACTGTAAACGCTGAGTGAGTCTACAATCCCTCCCAGTGCAATTGTTAACCAGACAATACACTCACATCTTTCTTTATCACTTTATTACTGTTAACTCTGAGTGAGTCGACAATCCCTCCTTGTACAATTGTTAACCCGACAATGCACTCACAACTTTCATTATCACTTTATTACTGTAAACTCTGAGTGAGTGTACAATCCCTCCTTGTACAATTGTTAACCAGACAATACACTCACATCTTTCTTTATGACTTTATTACTGTAATCTCTAAGTGAGTCGACAATCCCTCCCAGTGCAATTGTTAACCAGACAATACACTCACAACTTTCTTTATCACTTTATTACTGTAAACTCTGAGTGAGTCTAAAATCCCTCCTTGTACAATTGTTAGCCAGACAATACACTCACATCTTTCTTTATCACTTTATTACTGTAAACTCTGAGTGAGTCCACAATCCCTCCTTGTCCAATTGTTAACCAGACAATACATTCACAACTTTCTTTATCACTTTATTACTGTTAACTCTGAGTGAGTGTACAATCCCTCCTTGTACAATTGTTAACCAGACAATACACTCACATCTTTCTTTATGACTTTATTACTGTAATCTCTAAGTGAGTCGACAATCCCTCCCAGTGCAATTGTTAACCAGACAATACACTCACAACTTTCTTTATCACTTTATTACTGTAAACTCTGAGTGAGTCTACAATCCCTCCTTGTACAATTATTAACCAGACAATACACTCACATCTTTCTTTATCACTTTATTACTGTAAACTCTGAGTGAGTCCACAATCCCTCCTTGTCCAATTGTTAACCAGACAATACACTCACAACTTTCTTTATCACTTTATTACTGTAAACTCTGAGTGAGTCTACAATCCCTCCTTGTCCAATTGTTAACCAGACAGTACACTCACATCTTTCTTTATGACTTTATTACTGTAATCTCTAAGTGAGCAGACAATCCCTCCCAGTGTAATTGTTAACCAGACAATACACTCACAACTTTCTTTATCACTTTATTACTGTAAACTCTGAGTGAGTCTACAATCCCTCCTTGTACAATTGTTAACCAGACAATACACTCACAACTTTCTTTATCACTTTATTACTGTAAACTCTGAGTGAGTCTACAATCCCTCCTTGTCCAATTGTTAACCAGACAATACACTCACAACTTTCTTTATCACTTTATTACTGTAAACTCTGAGTGAGTCCACAATCCCTCCTCGTACAATTGTTAACCAGACAATGCACTCACATCTTTCTTTATGACTCAACTTGTCCAGTATGACGCTCAGGCCCCACCCCAATCACATGGTCTCGGGCCGGCTCTGTGACGCCCCCAGTGGTGTCAGCTGTCAGTGCGCAGGCGCGGGCGCCATCCTTATAAGTCCGTCAGATCTGACACTAAATTTAAATATTTAAAACTGTCCCCTCCCCCCCACAGTACACCCTAATAATGAATAGTGTCCCTCCCCCCAAAATACTTACAGATACTCGTTGCCCTCTCCTGCCCAAAAAAGACTTACATGCAAGACTTGACCTTCCCCCATGACCCCCAAAACTTTTCAAAGTGATGAGTTCACCCCTTTGCCCCCTTTGCCCAAATAATTACCGTACATTTGACCCCGTACCCACCCTGCCCCACTACACTGAAAATCCTAAGTAACGCCCCTTCCCCAACTCGCTGGCAGATCCCGGGCAGCAGGAAAGATCACTGACTAATTTATTTAAATATATTCATTTTCTTAACTTACATATTCAAAATCAGGACCCGTCACCCAGCAGTGCGGAGTCACCATGGAGCCTTGCTGCCGCGGGGAGATCGGGTCCGGTACTCCCAGTGTCCGGCTCCATGGCGGGTCACTGCTGCTATGATCTTCGCCCCTACCCCACCCCCAGTCTAACCAGGGCTTTATATTGCTGAAGAATGACTTCTACCCTCTTGTATTCTAGTTCTCCAAATATTAAGGGTCAGCATTTCATTCAGCTTTTTGATTAATTTTGGTTCCTTTTCAGGACATTTTAATGATCTTTGTACCTGGGCCCACAAGCCTCTTTGGATCTCCACTGTTTCTAGCTTTTCACCATTCAGAAAGTACCCTGTTCTATCAGTTTTAGGTCCAAAGTGGATGATCTCACATTTGACCACATTGAAATCCATTTGCAACAGTCTTGTGTATTTGCTTAATCAATGAATATCTCTTTTTAATGTTAAGCCTCCATCTGCACTGCCTAGATTGCCATCTCTTTGTGTCATTGGTAATATTGTATATATGTGTCTTTCTATCCCATCATCACATTGTATAATAAATTTGGTGAATAGTTGAGGTCCCACCACAGATCCTTTCGGGACACCACTAATCCCATCCTGCCAATGACAGTACCTGCCCATTACCCCTACTCTTTGTATCCTGTCATTCAGCTCATTTCCTAACCAGGTCAATTGTTTTCAATCCATGAGTTTCAAGGCAAGATTTTGGTTTCTTTCTTAGGAGTTGTAGACAGGAAATGTGGCTACATATAAGATTATACAGTCTTATATGGCGGGCAGCCATAAAGGTGGGGCGAAAGTGTGGCGAGTTGAAGAGACTTAGTAGTTGGCAGGAAAAAAGACAGAGGCGCAAGGGGAGAGCCAACTGTGTAACAGCCCCGACAAACAAATTTCTTCGCAGCACCTGTGGAAGAGCCTGTCGCTCTGGAATTGGCCTTTATAGCCACTCCAGGCGCTGCTTCACAAACCACTGACCATCTCCAGGTGCTTATCCATTGTCTCTCGAGATAAGGAGGCCAAAGAAGAAGATACAGACTGATAACGAAATTGTTTGGTAATTTGTGAAACATGTGAGGTTGGCAAAGGGGACTGTAGTTCTTTGCAATACAGGCTGAGGAGCAAAGTTGAGCAGCTGCAGTGCCAGCATGTAATAACAGCAGGACAAAGATATCGAAGCAGCTTTTATTATGTAAATTAATAAAGGAAATTAAAATTGGAAGTATGTATTACAAACAGGATGTTGATGCAGGCATAAGATGCTTCAGGTGGAGCAATTGTACTGACATGCACTGGACATGTGGAATGTTGACAAAGTTCAGCTCTCCATCGTTATCGCTCCCAATTTTCCTACTGGTTAAATTTAATGGGGACATTACTTTGGGTTGGTCACTTCACCTGACTATGTAACTGTTAGTCAAAGTCTTTTAAAGTGGGATAGTATTTTCCGTTCTGGATCACCCATTGGAACAGTGTGCCTTTGAAAGTTTATAACTCTCTCACCCTTCATCTGCTGACTGAGTATCACTGACTGTTAGCAGATTTTAAACTGATTGATTGGGTTTCTGACCAATATCATTGCACAGTTAGAGAGCCACATTCCAATCCTTCCTCCAGCAGTTACACAATGGTGAAGTTATAGAACATTTGTAGATCTCCCCAGCACAGGACACACTGTCATCAACAAGTGGACAACTGCCCAGCAATTAATTGAATCATGCTGAAGTGAACGGGACTGATTCCCATTACATTGATCTTCATGGGACTCTTTCCTGTTAAAACAGTGAAATCTGTTGCTTTTGGATTTTCCTCTCTGCTCTCCATGTGTTTGCTGCTTCTTGGCCAGTAAGGAAAGCTGGAAGTCAATGGAAATGTCACAGTAGAATATCAGTTCCTTTCTTACAGAGAAGTAATTGTTACAGTTACAGGTGTTTTTGTTAAAGTCTGAAATAATTATATGTCTAATGTGCCGTTATGTGTGTTAGCTGTCATTCAGTAAATTGCACTCTCTCCACTGAGTCCGAGATTGTGGGGTCAAGTAACAAAACTCCCAGCTGGCACTGGAGTACAGTCCTGAGGGAATGCTGCCTATGGGATATTCTGCCTTTTCTGACATGCTGAACTAGTGAAGGACGCTATATAAATGCAAGTCTTTTTTTCTTTTATTGTTCAATTATAATATGCTTTGAGTTTCTGAACGACTGCATTGCAGCTCTGTTATAACCTCAGTGAGAGTGTTAACGGGAAAAACACAAGATTTTAACTCTCAGACCAATTTCATGTTTTCAGACATTAATTGTAACAACTAAACTGAAAGAAATCCCCAATTATCTAAACAGTATTTTGTGAGTGGCTGATGCCCCAAATTACAGAGAAAGGTATTTTCTTTACTTATTAAAAAGCTGAAATCCTCACACCACACTTATATGTTACACTGAAATTTTTGATGATAATATTCTTTGTGATTAAAAGTCCCAAATTCCTCACTGTTACAATGCATTGGATCCACTAGATCTTCTCAAAAATCAATGTCCTCTTCACTCACTTCTCTGAGCATTTCTGACCTGGACGTCTGTGAATAAGACATTTCTAATCACATTTACTCAGATTGGTTCCACATCCATCAACCACTTTTCCATCATCTCCCTACCAGAGCTAATCTTCAGCATTGAATTAATTTCAGCCTCAAACAGTAACCCTGGAAGTGAATTCTACAACACCATGACTATTTGTGTAATGAAGTCTCTGCAGCTCTGAACTCTCATTCTTGCCCCATCAATGACTGGAATGCATCGGTTTCTATTTACCCCGTCTTTTATTAACAATTTCAGATTGTTCTATCTTATTGGACTGTAATAATACATAATAACTTCAAAAATCGGGGTAGGAGTAGGTCATACTGTCCTCGGACTGCTCCATCATTTAATAAGATCATGGCTGTTCTTCAACCTCAACTTCATTTTCCAGCTGATCCCCATATCCTCTGATTCCCTTAGAGTCCAAAAACAGTCTCCGGATCTCAGCCTTGAATATAATCAACAACAGAGCATCCATAGGCCTCTGGGTTAGAGAATTCCAAAACTTCCTAAACCTCTGAGAGAAAGAATTTCTCCTCATCTCAGTCCACAATGGCCATTCCCTTATCCTGAGATTATGTTCCATAGTTCGACATGATCCAGCCAGGGGAAAGAGGCTTTCAAACTCTACCTTACCAAGTCTCATCAGAATCTTATATGTTTCAATGGAATCACCTCTCATTCCTCTCAACTCCTGAAAACAGCAACAAATTCAATTCAAAATCTCCTCATAGGACAATTGTCTCATCCCAGGAATCAATCTAATGAAACTCTGTTGCACCCCTTGAAGGCAAGTATCTTAACTTAGAAATGTTATCATCGAGCAAGCCTGCTGGTGAAGGATGGAACTGGAGTCAATCCTCACACACTTTCATAAGCAATTACTAACAGAGATACACATTACAAACTTGTAGCTCCTCTCCCAATAACCATAGTTTCTGCTGGTGTCTATTTATAGGGGCACAAGTGAATCCACAGTTAATGCCCACCAGCTGCATAGAATTTATTACAATTAACAGAGAATGAGCAGATTCCCTTCTGCCTGTTTAAATAAAAATGAGAGTTTTGTCGTACATGCATTTCCTTTTGTAAAACAATCTGAAAGTTGAGGGCTTGCATCCACACATTTATTATTAGAGATTTCCTTTCTCACCAGCACTTGTTTCAAGTCAGCAAGAGCAATCCGTAACCTTTTCTCACTCACACTTTGTTGTACAGTGTACATTATCCCACAATGAACTATTATCTACTGAATATTCAATAGGTATACTATCTTCAGTACGGTCATTGTACAGAATCTCACTTAAAGGATATGGCAGATAGAATCCTAGATCTACTGCTTCCACAAGAACCAGTGCTTCAGAAGCCAGAGTACTTTTAGCAAACTTTTTCATTTCTTTAGTTTCCCAAGACAAAGGACATTTGCCGTTCTCACCCATTAATAAATATAATAAAACTATCAGGAAGATTAACAAATAAAGCATCCCTGAAAATGACTAGCTTCATATTCTTTGGGTCACCTAAGAATGGGAACCTTAGTGCATTTAGCCAGATTGAATTTTCTGAATGTTTTTGCAATTAAAACATGCTCTACTTTTGGGTGTTTTATTGTAGAATGTAACTCCAACACATCAAAGTCAGCATCTGGTCAAGTGTGAGTGCACAACCATTTCAACTGGCCAATAAATATACAATCAGCAGATTCATTCTATCACTTTATATAAAAAATAAAATTTATATATACAATCAAAATATTCTTTCTTTTGGGCCTCCTTATCTCGAGAGACAATGGATACGCGCCTGGAGGTGGTCAGTGGTTTGTGAAGCAGCGCCTGGAGTGGCTATAAAGGCCAATTCTGGAGTAACAGGCTCTTCCACAGGTGCTGCAGAGAAATTTGTTTGTTGGGGCTGTTGCACAGTTGGCTCTCCCCTTGCGCCTCTGTCTTTTTTCCTGCCAACTACTAAGTCTCTTCGACTCACCACAATTTAGCCCTGTCTTTATGGCTGCCCGCCAGCTCTGGCGAATGCTGGCAACTGACTCCCACGACTTGTGATCAATGTCACACGATTTCATGTCGCGTTTGCAGACATCTTTATAACGGAGACATGGACGGCCGGTGGGTCTGATACCAGTGGCGAGCTCGCTGTACAATGTGTCTTTGGGGATCCTGCCATCTTCCATGCGGCTCACATGGCCAAGCCATCTCAAGCGCCGCTGACTCAGTAGTGTGTATAAGCTGGGGATGTTGGCCGCTTCAAGGACTTCTGTGTTGGAGATATAGTCCTGCCACCTGATGCCAAGTATTCTCCGAAGGCAGCGAAGATGGAATGAATTGAGACGTCGCTCTTAGCTGGCATACGTTGTCCAGGCCTCGCTGCCGTAGAGCAAGGTACTGAGGACACAGGCCTGATACACTCGGACTTTTGTGTTCCGTGTCAGTGCGCCATTTTCCCACACTCTCTTGGCCAGTCTGAACATAGCAGTGGAAGCCTTACCCATGCGCTTGTTGATTTCTGCATCTAGAGACAGGTTACTGGTGATAGTTGAGCCTAGGTAGGTGAACTCTTGAACCACTTCCAGAGCGTGGTCGCCAATATAGAACATAGAACATAGAACATAGAACATACAGCACAGAACAGGCCCTTCGGCCCACAATGTTGTGCCGATCCTTTGTCCTCTGTCAAGGACAATTTAATCTATACCCCATCATTCTCCTTTATCCATATACCTATCCAAAAGCCTTTTGAAAGTCCCTAAAGTTTCTGACTCAACAACTTCCCCGGGCAAGGCATTCCATGCCTCGACCACTCTCTGGGTAAAGAACCTTCCCCTGACATCCCCCTTATATCTCCCACCCTTCACCTTAAATTTATGACCCCTTGTAACGCTTTGCTCCACCCGGGGAAAAAGTTTCTGACTGTCTACCCTATCTATTCCCCTGATCATCTTATAAACCTCTATCATGTCACCCCTCATCCTTCTCCTTTCTAATGAGAAGAGGCCTAGAATGTTCAGCCTTTCCTCGTAAGACTTATTCTCCATTCCAGGCAACATCCTGGTAAATCTCCTCTGCACCCTCTCCAAGGCTTCCACATCCTTCCTAAAATGAGGCGACCAGAACTGCACACAGTACTCCAAATGAGGCCTTACCAAGGTCCTGTACAGCTGCATCATCACCTCACGGCTCTTAAATTCAATCCCTCTGCTAATGAACGCTAACACCCCATATGCCTTCTTCACAGCCCTATCCACTTGAGTTGCAACTTTCAATGATCTATGCACATAGACCCCAAGGTCTCTCTGCTCCTCCACATGCCCAAGAACCCTACCGTTAACCCAGTATTTTGCATTCATGTTTGTCCTTCCAAAATGGACGACCTCACACTTTTCAGGGTTAAACTCCATCTGCCACTTTTCAGCCCAGCACTGCAACCTATCCAAGTCCCTTTGCAGACGACAATAGCCCTCCTCGGTATCCACAACTCCACCAACCTTTGTATCATCTGCAAATTTACTGACCCACCCTTCGACTTCCTCATCCAAGTCGTTAATAAAAATCACAAACAGGAGAGGACCCAGAACTGATCCCTGCGGCACGCCACTGGTAACTGGGCTCCAGGCTGAGTATTTACCATCTAAGACCACTCTCTGCCTTCTATCAGTTAGCCAATTCTTAATCCAACTGGCCACATTCCCCACTATCCCATGCCTCCTGACTTTCTCCATAAGTCTACCATGGGGGACCTTATCAAATGCCTTACTAAAATCCATGTACACCACATCCACTGGTTTACCCTCATCCACTTGCTTGGTCACCTGCTCAAAGAATTCAATCAGGCTTGTGAGGCAAGACCTACCCCTCACAAAACCGTGCTGACTGTCCCGAATCAAGCAGTGTCTTTCCAGATGCTCAGAAATCCTATCCCTCAGCACCTTTTCCATCAACTTGCCTACCACCGAAGTAAGACTAACTGGCCTGTAATTCCCAGGGTTGTTCCTATTCCCTTTCTTGAACAGGGGCACAACATTTGCCACCCTCCAATCACCTGGTACCACCCCCGTCAGCAGAGAAGATGAAAAGATCATTGCCAACGGCTCTGCAATTTCATCCCTTGCTTCCCATAACATCCTTGGATATACCCCGTCAGGCCCGGGAGACTTGTCTATCTTCAAGTTATTCAAAAACCCCAACACATCTTCCCTCCTAACGAGCACTTCCTCGAGCTTACCAGTCTGTTTCACACCGTCCTCTTCAGTAATACACCCCTTCTCATTCGTAAATACCGAAGAGAAGTACTCATTCAAAACCTCACTTATCTCTTCCGGCTCAACACACAGTCTCCCGCTATTGTCCTTGACCGGACCTATGGTCCCCCTGGTCATCCTCATATTTCTGACATACGCGTAAAAGGCCTTGGGGTTTTCTTTTATCCTACCCGCCAAGCATTTTTCATGCCCTCTCTTAGCTCTCCTAATCCCTTTCTTCAGATCCTTCCTGGCCATCTTGTATCCCTCCAGAGCTATGCCTGTGCCCTTTTTCCTCAACTTTATATACGCATCCTTCTTCTTCCTAACAAGACTCTCAACCTCTCTTGTCAACCACGGTTCCCTCACATGACCATCCCTTCCCTGTCTGACAGGGACATGCTTATCAATGGCCCCTACTATCTGCTCCTTGAAAAAGTTCCACATTTCGACCGTGCCCTTCCCTGCCAGCATATGCTCCCAACTTATGCTCCTCAGTTCCTGCCTGACAGCATCATATCTACCCTTCCCCCAATTGTAAACCTTGCCCTGTTGCACATACCTATCCCTCTCCATTACCACAGTGAATGCTACAGAATTGTGATCACTATCTCCAAAGTGCTCGCCCACCAACAGCTCTATCACTTGCCCTGGTTCATTACCTAGTACCAAATCCAATATTGCCTCCCCTCTGGTCGGGCAGTCTACATACTGAGTCAGAAAAGCTTCCTGGACATACTGCACAAACACTACCCCATCCAAACTATTCGATCTAAAGAGTTGCCAATCAATATTTGGGAAGTTGAAATCCCCCATAATTACTACCCTGTGACTTCTGCTCCTTTCCAAAATCTGTTTCCCAATCTGCTCTTCCACCTCCCTGCTGCTATTGGGGGGCCTATAGAAAACTCCCATCAAGGTGACTGCTCCTTTCCTGTTCCTGACCTCAACCCACAGTGCCTCAGTCGGCAGATCCTCCTCGAAAATTCTTTCAGCAGTTGTTACACTATTTGTTGTTACAATATTGATGGATGGAGCATTTCTGACATCCTGCCCCATGATGTTCGTTTTCTTGAGGCTGATGGTTAGGCCAAATTCATTGCAGGCAGACGCAAACCTGTCGATGAGACTCTGCAGGCATTCTTCAGTGTGAGATTTTAAAGCAGCATCGTCAGCAAAGAGGAGTTCTCTGATGAGGACTTTCCGTACTTTGGACTTCGCTCTTAGACGGGCAAGGTTGAACAACCTGCCCCCTGATCTTGTGTGGAGGAAAATTCCTTCTTCAGAGGATTTGAACGCATGTGAAAGCAGCAGGGAGAA
This sequence comes from Heterodontus francisci, assembly GCF_036365525.1. Classification (NCBI taxonomy): domain Eukaryota; kingdom Metazoa; phylum Chordata; class Chondrichthyes; order Heterodontiformes; family Heterodontidae; genus Heterodontus; species Heterodontus francisci. The sequence continues at coordinate 71,943,525 of NC_090399.1, forward strand.
GAAAATCCCAAAAAGTGTGGGTGCGAGAACACAGCCCTGTTTCACACCACTCAGGATAGGAAAGGGCTCTGATGAGGAGCCACCATGTTGAATTGTGCCTTTCATATTGTCATGGAATGAGGTGATGATACTTAGTAGCTTTGGTGGACATCCGATCTTTTCTAGTAGTCTGAAGAGACCACGTCTGCTGACGAGGTCAAAGGCTTTGGTGAGATCAATGAAAGCAATGTAGAGGGGCATCTGCTGTTCACGGCATTTCTCCTGTATCTGACGAAGGGAGAACAGCATGTCAATAGTCGATCTCTCTGCACGAAAGCCACACTGTGCCTCAGGGTAGACGCGCTCGGCCAGCTTCTGGAGCCTGTTCAGAGCGACTCGAGCAAAGACTTTCCCCACTATGCTGAGCAGGGAGATTCCACGGTAGTTGTTGCAGTCACCGCGGTCACCTTTGTTTTTATAGAGGGTGATGATGTTGGCATCACGCATGTCCTGGGGTACTGCTCCCTCGTCCCAGCACAGGCATAGCAGTTCATGTAGTGCTGAGAGTATAGCAGGCTTGGCACTCTTGATTATTTCAGGGGTAATGCTGTCCTTCCCAGGGGCTTTTCCGCTGGCTAGGGAATCAATGGCATCACTGAGTTCCGATTTGGTTGGCTGTATGTCCAGCTCATCCATGACTGGTAGAGGCTGGGCTGCATTGAGGGCAGTCTCAGTGACAGCATTCTCCCTGGAGTACAGTTCTAGGTAGTGCTCAACCCAGCGGTCCATCTGTTTGCGTTGGTCAGTGATTATGTCCCCCGATTTAGATTTGAGGGGGGTGATCTTCTTGATGGTTGGCCCAAGAGCTCTCTTCATGCCATCATACATTCCTCTGATGTTTCCGGTGTCTGAGGCCAGCTGAATATGACTGCATAGGTGTTGCCAGTAGTCGTTTGCGCAACGCCTAGCTGTTCTTTGTGCAGTACTTCTGGCTGCTTTAAGTGCTGCGGATGTTAAATCGCTGGGGGCTTTCTTGTAGTTCAAAAGTGCAATGCGCTTAGCGGCTATGACAGGTTCCAGCTCTTCATTATGAGATTGAAACCAGTCTGCATTTCTCTTCGCACTTTTGCCGTAGGTGGTCAAAGCTGACTCATAGATGGCGTCTCTGATGTGGGCCCACTTGGTCTCAGCATCCCCTGTGGGAGTGTTTTGAAGGGCTGTTACAAGTGAATTTAGAAATTTTTGTAACAGCTGTGGGTGAGAAATTCTGCTCGTGTTGATGCGCGGGTGGCCCTTCTGCTTGGAATGATGCAACTTCTTTGGTCTGAGTCTAACCTTGCTGCACACCAGGGAGTGGTCGGTGTCGCAGTCCGCACTGTGGAAGCTGCGTGTGATTTGAACACTGTTTAAGGCGGCTCGCCTTGTGACAATGAGGTCTAGCTGGTGCCAACGACGTGATCTTGGGTGCCTCCATGAAACCTGGTGACAGGGTTTAGTGTGAAAGAACGAGTTGGTGATGCAGAGGTTATGATAGGTACACAACTCAAGCAGTCTCTGCCCGTTCTCATTCATCCTTCCAACGCCATAGCGCCCAAGGCAGGAGGGCCATGAGTCATGGTCGGCCCCAACCCTGGCATTAAAGTCCCCCAGCAGGAATAGGTGTTCGGTGTTGGGGATGCTGCTAATGATGTTATGGAGTTGTTCATAGAACTGGTCTTTAGCTTCAGGTGCGGAACAGAGTGTTGGAGCATAGATGCTGAGTAGGTGTACTGGACCAGAGGTGGTGAGCAGTCGGATGGACAGTATGCGTTCCGAGCCATTTGAGGGAGGCTCTATCATGCTGAGCAAGGAGTTTCTGATGGCGAAGCCCACTCCATGCTGTCTTGGTTCTTCAGGATCCCTGCCCTGCCAGAAGAAGGTGTAGTCTTGCTCTGCTAGAGAGCCACTCGCGGGGAGGCGAGTCTCCTGAAGTGCTGCAATGTCCACATTGAGTCTACTGAGCTCGTTGTTAATGATGGCGGTCTTCCGAGAATCGTTGATTTGTGTAAGGTCTTCCGACAGGCCAGGACACATAGTTCTGACGTTCCAGCTTGCAAAGCGAAGGGTTGGTACCTTCTTTAAAAAATGTTAATCAAAGACCTGTATAATCTGGTCAAAGCATTACCTTGGAAGACACACCTCCTCCAGGACTCAGTGCAATTGTTTTCAAACATGCATTTTTCTGTAAAACAATCAGACAGTTGATGACTTGCTTCCCTCTCTTTAATTTTAGAGATTTCCTTTCTCTCCCACATTTGTTTGAAGCTAAGAAGGTCAATCTGTAAACTTTTCTCAGTCAGACTTTTTGTCGTGTGTGTGTTATCCCACATGGAATGATTATTCACCTATCATTCAGAATCACTCTGTCTCATCTTTCTGTATGACCTGGTATAATTAATCAGAATGGGAACAACAGTCACTAAATAGGATTGTTGATTTTATGTTATTCCCAACCTACTTATCTTAAATTCGAAACAAATATATTTAAATGCCCCTCAAGCTTTGACTCCCAATTTTAACACCTAACCTAATCATTTGAAGACACATTACACAAATTCTCCAGTACCATCCCATAAGGAATCGGCAGCATGTGTCATGAAAATGCCTGAAAGTTTCCCTTGATGAAACAAATAAAACAGAAAATGCTTCAAATACTCAGCAAGTCAGGCAGCATTTGTGTAGAGAAAAACAGATTTAAACATTGTGGGATCTTCCTTTAGTTGGCCATATCCTATTTTCAACAACATTGATCTTACTGAAAAATACCAACCCTGGAGGTATCATTCAGACAATAGACACATTTATTTAGTTTCCATAGTTTTCTTACTACATCAATATGTAAGAAGGGTGAAAGAACATTCCCAGGAAATTTTAGACCAGTTATCTTCACATCAATGGCAGGAACATTCATGGAATTCCTACAAATGGAGATAATAGAAGTTCACCTGAAAATGAGAAATATAACAATGAATAATCAGCATAGATTTCTAAAGGAAAATCGTTGCTTGACCAACCTTATTGATTTTTGAGGAGATAACAGAGAGAGTCGACAATGGTGATACAGTAGATGTATTTTCTATGGATTTTCAAAAAGGTCTTTGACAAGGTGCTCCATAATATATAAAGGAATAAGGTTAGAGAATGAGGAGTTAGAGGACAAGTGACAGAGTAGTGACAGGAAAGCTACAATTAGGACTCACATCTTATGAAGGAATAAAAAATATTACTGGACTACAGAAAGTGATTTTACATTCTCTGCATACATCCCTTTATCTTCTATTAAAACCATGTGATACTAAAGTGACTTTGCAATGGATCAGCAAATGGACACTTGAGTTACTGCAGTGAGACTTGGACATCACCCCCTTCTGCTTGTTTATGAGGGAAGTCCACACCAGTGTCTGTTACCTGTGTTGGAGATGGGATTAAACTCAGTAAAAGCCTGCACGATCCCGGAAGCCTGAAACATGTACGTGGACGGTTCGTCCTAGTATGTTGATGGCCATCCCCAAAACCGGGTGTGCCATAGTTAATCTGGAGACTCCTGATTGGACAATGGGATTCCACATTCCTACCCATTCATCTCAACAAACAGATCTGATAGCTATCATCCTCACTGTCCATTATACAGCATCAGAAACAACTACTATTTGGTCAGATAGTAGTTACATTGGCAATGCAATTATGCTCTTGATCCTGTATCTTAAACATGATTATTGTTCTTTATGGTAAACCTTTTTTAAAATCTGGTCTCCTCTGTAAATTATGGGAATTGCTCCAGGAACGAGTCACCCTCTGTCATATAGGAAAGGTAACAGCCCAGTGGAAAGATTCATCACCAAACAGTCAGGGTGACAATGCAGCCAATCTGTTTGCTAAATAATCTGCAGAGAATCCAGATCCCAAACACCTGTTGTAAAAGTCACCACTGAAATAAAAAAACCATTGATGTGACAGAACTCCAAACTTTGTTCACTCCATACGCTCAGGTCATAGAATGACACAAACAGGGGTGTTCACTACCACAGCCCACCTGGTGGGTAAACTTCACAGTGTTTCAGCACCAACATAAAGGAAGGCCCTCCCTGTTAATGATTAAAAATAAAGATGATTCTTTGGTAGTTTGTAATCCTCCTCAACTTAAAGAGGAAATGTTCGCCTTCTTTCATTCTCACCCAATGACTGGACATTAATCAGCTGATACTACACTATGAAAGCTAACCGGAACCTGTTGGTGGTCAGAAATGGAACAACATGCAGAACAATATGTCAATAGATGCTACCGTGTTTGCAGGTTAATCCTCTGTCCTGCTCTAATCACGCCCTCCCCTGGTCACAACCTCCTCCCAATGGCTCATGGACACACTTCAAGATTGGTCCCTGTACGATGTGTCAGGGAAACTATGAGTATGTTCTTGTGGTGGTGAACAAATTTACAAACTGGATAGAGGTCTTCCCAACCAGGAACAATAAAGCACGTATGGTCACACAAATCCTTTGGAGTGAGGTGTTCTGTAGGTGGGGAATACCGATACAAGTGGATCGTGACCAGGGTCCACACTTCACAGGGGAAATTTTTACTGCAGTGTAGAACATGCTCCAAATAAGGTATAAATTGTACATTGCACACTACCCACAATCATCAGGGATTGTGGAAAGGAGTAATTGTACTTCAAAAACCATGTTAAGCAAATTGTGTAGAGGGCACCCCACTCAATCGACTGACATGATGCCTCCATGTTTGATGGAAATACGTTCCACAAGGTAAAGGGGATAAGTCCGTATAAGGCTATGACTGGGAGATAAATGTGGATACCGGGACAAGTAAATCTGGGGAATAGAACACCCTGAAAACTACAGCCGTGTAGTCAGAAGTGGTTGCAGACAATAACAGACCATGTGGAAAAAGTGAACAGCCCGAGTGGCAGAAAACCTGGGAAGGTCACAAAATCAAGTTCAAAGATGATTTGAGAAGAAAATCAAATCATTTGAATATGGGGTTGGAGACCCCAAGTAAACTGACTAAATTCCTCCATTAAAAAACACTCTTTTGATGTGAAATGGGTCGGTCCCCCACTCTATAGCTAACAAATTAAACCCAGCAGTATATCGATTGAACGTGTTACACAGTCAAAAAAACAAACAAAATTGAGGTGGTTTCACAGTAATTTGATGATGTTAAGGAGTAAGATGTTACATTTGCTCTCCCAACAGGTGAAAATGTGGACCTGCATGCTTGTATTGATACTTGAAAGATGGTGAATACAATAAACACAACAATATCATTCAGGACCACCATTATTAACTGGACTCTGGACAAAGGAGCTGAATGTGCCCCACTTACAATTTATGGATCAGAACTCAGATTCTTGGTGGACATGAAAGATTAATGAGCCACAATGATTCATACAAAACATATGGGGGAGATCTCCCGGTTTAGATAAGAAATAATAAAAGAGATAGTGTAGCGACTGCTTCCATAACAGGCTGTGGCACTCTCCCGGGAAGAGTTTCCATGTGGGAAGAGGGATATGGAGTGTGTATTCAGTGTAAGGTAAATGACAGGGGAGGCCCGAACGTGTGGACATTTCTGGTAAAGGAAAAGGGACTTGGGAACAAGTAAGAGAATCAAACCAAAAACATGCCTTGTACATCCCCTCTAAACATTGCCCCTCGCTACTAAACCTATGTCCCCTAGTAACTGACTCTTCCACCCTGGGAAAAAGCTTCTGACTATCCACTCTGTCCATGCCGCTCATAACTTTGTAAACCTCTATCATGTCGCCCCTCCACCTCCGTCGTTCCAGTGAAAACAATCCGAGTTTATCCAACCTCTCCTCATAGCTAATACCCTCCAGACCAGGCAACATCCTGGTAAACCTCTTCTGTACCCTCTCCAAAACCTCCATGTCATTCTGGTAGTGTGGCAACCAGAATTGCATGCTATATTCTACCATGGACCTGGGAGTCCGGAGATCAGCACATTATGTATTTAACACAGACCTGGGTGGGGGTGAAGGGGGGTGGCAGGGAACAGACCGATCCCACTGTGTCTGATTGCTGAGGGGTTGGTCAGATTATGAGCTGGGATTGAATTCTGATCCTGGGAATTATTCAATTCTTCTCATCATTTAATGAATTGTACAATTCGGGTAAAGGGATATGTTACCATATTCTTAAATTGTTCTCTGAACTTAGTTTGTGTCACAGCATAAATACAAGTGTTTGTGCAGCAACTCAGGAGCTGGAGCATGAATCCGATTTCTTGTACAACCCTGGGTGGATACACATCCCTATACCCTAAAATCCACATTCGGAAACATATATTAAACATGAATAGGGCCCAGAACAATATGAAATTCCCCGAGATTACAAACAATAAAATGATGGATTTCCTTCTGCTCACCATCTCTGGGTCTTTGGGATTCTCCCCACTGCTGTGACCCCGGAGTCTCCTGCGAATTCTGTTAGCCACTAAAATGTGTCTGACAGTTAAAGTATTGAGCAGCAGAATCAGAACAAATGGGACTCCTGGGGTGAGAATATAATGTAAGAGTTCGATGGCTCCCCATACCTGTGATAGACTAACAATGAGTTTTACAGCACAAAACCAGGGCATATTGTCAAGCTGATACAATCCCATCAGCATAAAATACCAGGTTATGTCCTTTAAACAGCTCAGCACAGTCACTGTTCCCAGAACCACAGCCGCTGTTTTCTCGGTGCAATATTTAGTTTTCAGCTTTCGGGAACAAATGGCCACAAATCGATCAAAAGTAAAAGTGACAGTAAACCAGACAGAACAGTCTGTGGCTGTGAAAAGCAGGACTGCGTGAATATTGCACACAGAGATTGACTGCACGAATAAAAACTGTTCCCGATAAACAATCGGAATCTGCCTCAGTATCAGATCGATGATAATGACAAGTAGATCTGTCACTGCCATAAACAGCAGGTAACGGGACACACATCTGGAGAGACCGCACTTTCCCCGGGATAGGATCACAATGGTCAGTAAGTTAACTGTGAGGAAAGAAAATAAACAGGGAAATTAGACATCAGACTAAAAGCAAATTTTTTATGGAATTTGGAGTGAAATAGGGAACTCATTCCCCATATTTCATGATCTAAGCTTTACCTAATGCTATAAACATTACCTGTGGAATGGAATACAGGTTTTGTTTTTAAGAATAATAGGTAATACCTTAAGGAATGCATAACTGAAAGGAAATAAATACATGAAAGTAACAGATGTTTGATCAATGAGACAGTAACTGACAGCTCTACCTTCAGCCGAGCAGATTAAAACACTGCCTGAGGTAACAAAGACACAAAGAACCAGAATCTCCCAAGAAGACTTTGAGTCCCCTGTTCAATTCACTTCTCTGCTCCTGTGGTCTGGAGCATTCCTTCTTGGATTCCTGCTCCTGGTGAGATTATCCATTATATTTCGGATGGAAAATGTATGCTACAGGGAAATGCAGAAAATGCAACCCTGACATGTGATAGTTTCAGGCAATTGTATTTAAAATGCTCTAATATGTTGTGTATATGTCAAGATAGTAAATAAAAGGACTCAGCAGTTACAAAGGTAACTGAGCTGCAAGAAATGCTTTGAAAATTCTGCATTTTTGTTGAAATACACAAATTGCAACACATTGAATGGAAGATTTTCCAAATAACGTACAAATCACCCCATCAAGAATGAACTCTGATTTAAAATCATATTGATATCATTTTCCCTGTCATGTCCCACTGAATATATTTATTAGCATCAAAATCAGACGACTTATCCAAGAGAAAAAGTGCCGCCAAATCTTTTTCTGAGATATCTGAAAACAAATGAAAAGATTATCCTTGTTCTTTGTCACCTCTCAACTTGTGTAGAGAATATTAGACAAGAAAATATCAAAGGATTTTCTTCCCCTGAGTACTTCAGTTAGAATCAGCTTGGATTGTTTATCCTAAAGTAAAGGAGGAGGCAATAGAGAGTCACTCTTGGTCTCACTGAGATTTACTGAACAGTTCCAGAAGGACATGGGATCCAATTGTAAATACAGAATAAAGAACATGGGAAATAAATTTATTGAAATATGAATGAGGACATTTTTGAGGGGGAGAGGGCAGAAATCAGAAATTGACGGCCCATCTCACTACTAAATGTTGACGACAAGATTCTGTCCAAAGTCATAGCCAGTCGAGTCAAGTCTGCTCTGGAGTTGGTGATCCACCCCAATCAGACCTGCACTGTACCCGGCAGGAAGTTCTCTGATCGTCTCGCGCTACTCAGGGATACGATCGCCTATGTGCGGGACAGGAGGGTGGACACCTGCCTCATCAGCCTGGACCAGGAGAAGGTTTTTGACAGGATATCGCACACCTACATGATGGACTTGCTTTCCAAAATGGGGTTTGAGGAGGGAATCTGCAATTGGATCAAACTGCTCTACACAAACATCAGTAGCGCAGTCTCAATCAATGGGTGGGAATCGGAAAGTTTCCCGATCCAATCTGGAGTCAGACAGGGCTGTCCTCTGTCCCCGGTCTTGTTTGTTTGCTGTATTGAACCCTTTGCTGAGTCGATTAGGAAGGATACGAGCATAAGAGGGGTGACAATCCCAGGCAGCGGAGGCACTCAGGTGAAAACCTCCCTGTACATGGATGACGTTGCCGTCTTCTGCTCGGATCCGCTGTCTGTGCGCAGACTGATGTTCAAACCTCTGGATAAGGGCAGGAAAAATGTACCAAACGTGGCCCTCATCCTGATGACTACCTTCGTGTGCGGCTGCATCAAGCTGTGTGTAGACCTCCAGTACGCAAACTCCAAGTGTTCCTACGTGCTGAGGTTCTATCTGTCCCCGGTGTTGCGAAGGACAGGTCTGATCACATTGCCACGGAATGCTCCATGCAGTTGGACCGTGCCATATCACCTATCCTTCGTGGAGCAGTTCCTGCGGGAAAACACCTTTGACTACCGATCCATCGGGCAGTGGCCTGCACGGAATGCCCTCAAGGATCTACAGGAAAAGGAGAAGGGGGATCCTGTCGGATGGTTCCCCGAGCAGACCGCCAAAGTCATTTGGCAGAATGCCTCATCACCAGAACTTTCAAACAAGCACCAAGATGTAGCTTGTTTAGTTTTAGTTTAGTTTAGAGATACAGCACTGAAACAGGCCCTTCGGCCCACTGAGTCTGTGCCACCATCAACCACCCATCTATACTATTCCGACGCTAACTCCACATTCCTACCACATCCCCACCTGTCCCTACACTTCCCTACCACCCACCTCTACTCGGGGCAATTGCTAATGGCCAATTTACCTATTCTTTTTTTTTCTTTTCTTCGTTTTTTTAAC